>NC_073259.2:141123750-141810000 GCF_029289425.2 Pan paniscus
TGTGGGAAAGCCTACAGTTGGAAATCACAGCTTCTTTTACACCAGAGAAGTCACACAGGAGTGAAACCGTATGAATGCAGCGAATGTGGGAAAGCCTTTAGTTTGAAGTCTCCATTCGTTGTACACCAGAGAACTCATACAGGAGTGAAACCCCATAAATGCAGTGAATGTGGGAAAGCCTTTAGGAGTAAGTCCTATCTCCTTGTTCACATCCGAATGCATACAGGAGAAAAACCCTATCAATGCAGTGATTGTGGGAAAGCCTTCAATATGAAGACACAACTCATTGTACATCAGGGAGTTCACACAGGAAATAATCCTTATCAATGCGGTGAATGTGGGAAAGCCTTTGGTAGGAAGGAACAGCTCACTGCACATCTGAGAGCTCATGCAGGAGAGAAGCCCTATGGATGCAGTGAATGTGGGAAGGCTTTCAGCAGCAAGTCATACCTTGTTATACATAGGAGAACACACACCGGAGAGAGACCCTATGAATGTAGTTTGTGTGAGAGAGCCTTTTGTGGAAAATCACAGCTGATTATACATCAGAGAACTCATTCAACTGAGAAGCCCTATGAATGCAACGAATGTGAAAAAGCCTACCCTAGGAAGGCATCACTTCAGATACACCAGAAAACTCATTCGGGAGAGAAACCTTTTAAATGCAGTGAATGTGGAAAAGCCTTCACTCAGAAGTCATCTCTCAGTGAACATCAGAGAGTTCACACCGGAGAGAAACCATGGAAATGCTCTGAATGTGGGAAATCCTTCTGTTGGAATTCAGGGCTTCGTATACATCGGAAGACTCATAAATGAGAAATCAGAATGATGCAATGTGAGAAACATGTTCAGGAGACTTCGGATAATATAGACAGGATTTACAAGCAGGAGGCCCTAAAATTACACTCATGTCAAAAATCAAGAGAGGAGAGAGACCAACCATGTTTGGGATGAGTGTAAAAGCTTTCAGAAATAAGTTACAAATATTTGTAGATGAAAATAACGGAAGAAATGTGGAGCAATAAATATCAAATGTTGTAGTATCATCATGAAGATTCAGAGAATTTACACTAGGAACACCTTATAAGTTGAATAAATTAAGGAAGCATTTTCCCATTGAAAGTGTGTTCCATGGAAAGTCACATTCCAGATTTGAAGCTGTGTTTTTGTAAAATAAAATCTTGGTATGAACAGTTGACTTCATGGTGGAGTATAAAGTTGTTTTTTAAAAAATATGTAAATAATGTTCAGGAAAAACGCCGGGAACAGATTCTTAAAGTTAACGGATATTTAATGTGACTTTCCTGAGTTAACACTGAATAGTATTTCTAAAATTTTTTGTACTTTATTTTTTAATGTAACTTGTTCTATCTATCTATATATATATTTGATAGTTTGTGGAATAATATCCCCCAGTATTTTCCATATTAAATGCTAATTATCTTTTGATTTCTTTTTCATAAGCAGATCTGGCATTTATTACAGGGCTGCCGCTTAAGAGAACTCATTGTAATGAATGTTTATTATATTTTGCAGTTCCATGCCTGTTGTCCATTGATTGACATGAGCACCCTTGTTTTCTCTGGAGAAATACCTCCCCTCTCTGGGGTGCTTCCTGTGGTAGTGTCTTTCAGGTATCCGTTCCACTAGCTACAGGTGAGCATTTTACCCATTGTTGGATAATGGTAATCTCTTTTTCAGAATTTTGAGTCTGTAATTCATTTGTACATGAACCAGAAAATGTGGGAACTCATTCATTCTTGTCCCAGAATTCTGTTGAGAACATCCATTCATTCTGGCTAATTGATTACAAGAATAACTGTGGATACGATCCCTTTAGAACCTGCTTCTCTGATCTGTGTGTTTCCTCACTTCTCAATAAAAATGTCTTTTGCTTTTTGTTGTTTGGGTTTTTTTTGTTTTTTTTTTTTTTTGAGACTAAGTTTCACTCTTGTCCTCCAGGCTGGAATGCAATGGCATGATCTCAGCTCACTGCAACTTCCACCTCCTGGGTTCAAGCAATTTCCTTGCCTTAGCCTCCCAAGTGGCTAGGATTACATGCCTGGCTAATATTTGTATTTTTAGTATAGACGGGGTTTCACCATGTTGGCCAGGCTGGTCTTGAACTCCTGACCTCAGGTGATCCGCCCACTTCAGCCTCCCAAAGTCATGGGATTACAGGTGTGAGCCACCGAGCCCGGCCACCTTTCTATTTCTTATAACCTAAGGGCTTTAACTGATCAGTTGTTGCCTTGGTAGCATGTAGTTAACAAAGTGGGGTATATGATTTAGGTTTGTTTGTTTTTCCTGAGACAAGAAAATCGCATTCTTGTTTATATTTGAAGATAGCAACTTTTAGCCATCATGTGAAATAGTGTTATTGTTTCTGTACACCTGGAACGTTGTAGTGCCTGATGCTGAGATTTTGGAAACACTGAAGAATTATAGCCTTATACGAATTTTAAATTTATGAGAAAATCTGAGACAGGGGCAGAGATGGCTGATTTTGATCTTGCTAGATCTTAGACCATGAGAATGACAGGCCTGAAGCCCTGAAATCTCACCTCAGGGTGGAGTGTCAGACTTGGCAACTTTGACATTGCTGAAAAAGTTTCTTACAGCTGTAGGAGTGAGGTGGTGGGAATCAAATAGTATATTTGGCTTGGTGAATTAAAGTCAGTTCACCTCAAATGTTTACTAAATCCCTTAATGTAAACATGCATTGAAAAAGTTATCCTCAACCTTCCCCCCCCCAAAAAAGTTATCCCTTGATAATTTGAATAGGAATATCTGGGAAGAACCTGAGGACTCAGCCTAGCAAGCTCTTGTGATAGACTTTGAATAGCAGTATCTGCGAAGAACCTGAGGCCTCAGCCTAGCAAACTCTTCTGATAGACTTTGAATAGGAGTATCTGGAAAGAACCTGAGGACTCAGCCTAGCAAACTCTTCTGATAGACTTTGAATAGGAATGTCTGGGAAGAACCTGAGGCCTCAGCCTAGCAAACTCTTTGATAGACTTTGAATAGGAATGTCTGGGAAGAACCTGAGGACTCAGCCTAGCAAACTCTTCTGATAGACTTTGAATAGGAGTATCTGGGAAGAACCTGAGGACTCAGCCTAGCAAACTCTTCTGATAGACTTTGAATAGGAATGTCTGGGAAGAACCTGAGGCCTCAGCCTAGCAAACTCTTCTGATAGACTTTGAATAGGAATGTCTGGGAAGAACCTGAGGACTCAGCCTAGCAAACTCTTCTGATAGACTTTGAATAGGAGTATCTGGGAAGAACCTGAGGACTCAGCCTAGCAAACTCTTCTGATAGACTTTGAATAGGAATGTCTGGGAAGAACCTGAGGCCTCAGCCTAGCAAACTCTTCTGATAGACTTTGAATAGGAATGTCTGGGAAGAACCTGAGGACTCAGCCTAGCAAACTCTTCTGATAGACTTTGAATAGGAGTATCTGGGAAGAACCTGAGGCCTCAGCCTAGCAAGCTCTTGTGATAGACTTTGAATAGCAGTATCTGCGAAGAACCTGAGGACTCAGCCTAGCAAACTCTTCTGATAGGCTTTGAATAGGAGTATCTGGGAAGAACCTGAGGACTCAGCCTAGCAAACTCTTCTGATAGACTTTGAATAGGAATGTCTGGGAAGAACCTGAGGCCTCAGCCTAGCAAACTCTTCTGATAGACTTTGAATAGGAATGTCTGGGAAGAACCTGAGGACTCAGCCTAGCAAACTCTTCTGATAGACTTTGAATAGGAGTATCTGGGAAGAACCTGAGGACTCAGCCTAGCAAACTCTTCTGATAGACTTTGAATAGGAGTATCTGGGAAGAACCTGAGGACTCAGCCTAGCAAACTCTTCTGATAGACTTTGCACTGCAGATGCTTCATTTATGGCTATAGAGTAGATGTTGGCAATATATAAAATTCAAACTTGAGTGTCCATAAATAACTGTTGTTGGAACATGGCTAAATATATTTGTGTATTATTTGACTGCTTTTGCACAGCCATGGCACAGTTGAGTAGTTGAGGTATAAAAAACCTGCCACCTCCTGATACAGATAGAACCCCTTCCCTTTTCTGGGAAAATGTGGAATTTGCCTTGCAGGAGGAAGCTTATTCTGCCAGTTCCCCATGGCTTATTTTTACCAGTTTGGTAACAATAATCTACACTAAACATGCCCTGGGATGGGATTGCTCATTTAGGAAAATATGTAGAATTCATAGAGCATTGCAGGAATGAGTAATATATCAAAACTTCTCAGCATGACAAAACCCAGGGCAACGTGACAAAACCCTGTCTACAAAAGTTTCTTAAAAGCTGGTTACAGCGGTGCACACCTGCAATCCCAGCTACTCAGGAGGTTGAGGCAGGAGGATCACTTGAGCCCAGGAGGTCAAGGATGCAGTGAGCTGCACTGTACTCCAGTCTGGGCAACAGTGAGACCCTGTCTCAAAAAAAAAGTTGGGGGAGGGGGTAAATACTTGTGAAATCCTTTGAGGGTGTTCAGTGAAGGGCAATTACTTACAGCATATACTTGGTGCACTGACACCCAGCAATGATGATGGTTTTGCTTTTTGTTTTTTGGTTTTTTTTTTTTTTTTTTTTGAGACAGAGTCTTGTTCTGTCACCCAGGCTGGAGTGAATTGCACGATCTCGGCTCACTGCAACCTCCGCCTCCTGGGTTCAAGCGATTCTCCTGCCTCAGCCTCCATAGTAGCTGGGATTACAGGTGTGTGCCACCGCGCCTGGCTAATTTTTGTATTTTTAGTAGAGACGGGGTTTCATCACGTTGGCCAGGCTGGTCTTGAATTCCTGACCTCAGGTAATCCACCTGCCTTGGCCTCCCGAAGTGCCGGGATTACAGGCGTGAGCCACCATGCCTGACCATGATGATGGTTTTAAAAGTTAGCTGTAGCAGCTAAGGCAAGACCAGATCCAACACTGGCTTATGGCAAGGGGAAGAATAAAAGTCAGGAACTTTGCCATAATCTAGAAGAAAGAATGATAATGCTTTGTGACATGCTGGATTGTATCCATTATGTGTTCCTAAGACCCTCAGCCCTCTCCCTCCACCAAGACCCAATAAAAGTGTGTTATTGAAAGTAGTAGCTACTGGCCGGGCGTGGTGGCTCACGCCTGTAATCCCAGCACTTTGGGAGGCCAAGGTGGGTGGATCACAAGGTCGGGAGTTCGAGTTCAGCCTGGCCAATATGGTGAAATCCCGTCTCAACTAAAAATACAAAAATTAGTCGGGCATGGTGGCGGGCGCCTGTAATCCCAGCTACTCGGGAGGCTGAGGCAGGAGAATCGCTGGAACCCGGGAGGTGGAGGTGGCAGTGAGCAGAGATTGCGCCACTGCACTCCAGCCTGGGTTACAGAGTGAGACTCTGTCTCAAAAAAAAAAGAAAAGAAAATGACAAACACATGTTCTGTGTATATGACACAATCCTAACTGTGGCATGTATCTATGTCTTCACTTGCATCGGCCTCAATTATCAACTTGTGGCAAAAGAATAAGAAAGAGAACTAAAAAATGAAAAAAAATAAGATGCTTTCCTATGGTCCCAGCTACTTGGGAGGCTGAGGCAGGAGTGTCGCTTCAGCCCAGAAGGTTGAGGATGCAGTGAGCCATGATTGTATTTCAGCCTGGATGACAGGGCAAGACCTCATATCTGTAAAAAGTAAAAATAAATACATAAACAAACTATATAATAATAATACAGAAGACAAATGTCAATGTTGCTGAAAAGCCAAAAGAAGCCAAGAGGACAGTCTTCTGAGTAGAGGGCATAGGAGTTCCCAAAGAGGAAAGTCCAGTCTGAGATCAGGCTGGAGGCCAAAAGGAACTCTTGACCTGAGACAGTTGGAAATATTACTTCTACTGGCAAATAAAAGTGCTTCAAGCAGACGTTTATTTAGAAATTCATGCTGCTTGTTTATTGATGGAATGTTTGTGTGACTCTTTAATAGAAGTCTGAACTAGGTATGCCATATATTTCCATATATCTTCATTTGTCTTGGGGGTAAGTGTTGAGAGAAGGAAGTGGCTTTTGGTTTTGTGAGTGTCTTGAAGATCTAAGGTTTATTGTGAAAAAGTGTAGGAGTAATTTCTTTTTTTTTTTTTTTTTTTTGAGACAGAGTCTCACTGTGTCACCCATGCTGGAGTGCAGTGGCGTGATCTCGGCTCACTGCAACTTCCGCCTCTGGGGTTCAGGTGATTCTCCTGCCTCAGCCTCCTGAGTAGCTGGGATTACAGGCACCTGCCACCACACCTGGCTAATTTTTGTATTTTTAGTAGAGATGGGGTTTCACCATTTTGGCCAGGCTGGTCTCAAACTCCTGACCTCAGGTGATCCACCTGCCTTGGCTTCCCAAAGTGCTGGGATTACAGGCATGAGCCATCGTACCCGGCCAGAGCAACCTTAATTTTTAAAAACAATTTAGCTACTTTTTTTTTTTTTTTTTTTTTTTTTTTTTTACTATTTTAAGAGCATCACAGTAAAAGGAAAATAACAGCTCACTTTGGGGCCAAAGTCTAAAATTTAAAATCAGCCCTACTCTGGCTGGGTGCAGTGGCTTATGCCTATAATCCCAACACTTTGGGAGGCAGGAGGATCACTTGAGCTCAGGAATTTGAGACCAGTCTGGACAACAAAGCAAAACCCCATCTCTGAAAAAAAAAAAAAATACCCCGGGATGGTGGCTTAGGGCTGTGGTCCCAGCTACTCTGGAGGCTGAGGCAGGAGGATTGCTTGAGCCCAGGAGGTTGAGGCTGCAGTAAGCCATATTTATACCACTGCACTCCAGCCTGGGTGACAAAGCAAGACCTTGTCTCAAAAAAAAAAAAAAAATTCTACTCTCTTGGTATTTGTAATATGTTATGAGATACCATCATTGGAGGTTGTAAGGATGGGAATATTAGTTGAAAGTCTGATATTTTATCATTGAGTTGCCCTTTTCCAATTTTACATGCTTAGGTTGACTTGTCAATAGCAACAGTAAAAATCAGAAGACAGTAAAAGAATGTCTTCAATGTTCTGAAAGAAAATATCTACCTAGAAGGGTTATTCACAAACCAGGGTGAAATAATGTCATTTTAAACAAAATATTTAATACCAAGAAAGTTGGAAACATAAAAAAATAAAAAGTCATGCTTGGCCAAATCTAAACAGACTTAAAAATTATAAGATGTAATTTGATGGTACAAAAATATGGAAATAAGCCCCAGAAAATAACAGTATGTAACATTGGAAGAAGTCTATTTAATAATTTTTAGGAGAGTAGAGATTCTGATTATCCCACATGACAGGGCATTAGACAAGGAGACCCACTTTACCACAGATAAGGTTCAGTGGTGGTCCCATGACTGATCTATTGGTCACACCTTATGCTTACCCCACCACCTAGAAGCGGCTGGTGTGACAGAGCATTGGATGACCTGCTGAAGGTGGTTTGAAGTACCAGCTTAGTGGCAGTACTTGACAAGCACAGGGCACCGTCCTCCAAGATGCAGTCCTGGAATCACAGACTTTTATCTGGTAGTGATTCCTCAATAGGGAGTATACACAGGTCCAAGAGCCAAGGAGTGGGAGCGGGATCAGCTCCACTTAACATCATTTCCAGTGATCAGTTTGGAGACTGAAGAGCAACAGTCTGAGGAATGACCCCAGGCAGTAATTTGTTTCCACAGAAAAAACAAAGAGCACCAGTAAAGGGTAATTATGTAATAATAAAAGATAGTGCAAGTGCAGATTTCTTATTTTATTAGTAACTGATTAATAATTATAGGCCAGGCGTGGTGGCTAACGCCTGTAATCCCAGCACTTTGGGAGGCCGAGGTGGGCGGATCACAAGGTCTGGAGATCAAGACCATCCTCACTAACATGGTGAAACCCCATCTCTATTAAAAACACAAAAAATTAGCGGGGTGTGGTGGCGGGCGCCTGTAGTCCCAGCTACTCGGGAGGCTGAGGCAGGAGAATGGCTTGAACCCAGGAGGCGGAGGTTGCAGTGAGCCGAGATCACGCCACCGCACTCCAGCCTGGGCGACAGAGTGAGACTCCGTCTCAATAACAGCAACAAAAAAAGCAATTATATAAAACAATATGCAGTACTGTTTGGACTATAACATACAGAAGTGTAATATGTCTACCAATAACACCACAAAGGAGGAGGGTGGGAGAAAAGTCGTGTTGGGGTAAGGAAATGGCTCTAGATGGCAACTTAAAGCCACAAGAATAAGCTGAGAGAACCAGAAATAGGAAATAAATAGGCTACTGTAACAAAAGCTGTTAATATATACTTTCTCTTCATCTCTCAGCCTCTTTAAATGATAAAATATATAAAGCAATATTTATAGCAATGTGTTGTTGCATTTGTAACATAGATATATATATCAATACCAGCACAAAAGTCGGGGTGGGGGCTAGAACTATATAGGAATAATGGGTTTATAAAAGTCTTATTGGAATTAAGGTAGTATAAATCTGAAGTAGACTCTGATAAGTTAATGTGTATTTAACACTTCCTAGAACAAACACTAAAGAAATAACTGCAAAAATATTGTAAGGAATCATTAAATAAATAAAATATTACATTACAAAATATGCACTTAAGACAAAAGTGAAGGAGAAATAGATGAACAAAAGATACATGAGACATAAAATACCAAAGGGAAAGCAGCATATGTAAATCTAACTATATCAATAATAACTTTTTTTTAAGAGGGTCTTGCTCTGTTGCCCAGGCTGGAGTGCAGTTGCATGATCATAGCTCACTGCAGCCTTGAACTCTTGGCTTCAGGCAATTCTCCCACCTCCCACCTGGCTATTTTATTTTATTTTATTTTATTTTATTTATTTATAGAGATGGAGGTATCAAACTCCAGGGCTCAAGCAATCCTCCCATTCTGGTCTCTCGAAGCATCAAGATTATAGGCATGAGCCAGCGCACCTGGCCAGTAATAACATTAAATGTGAATAGATTAAACTATCAAAAGACACAGATTGTCAAAGTGATGATAAAAAAAAATCCAACCATGTACAGGAGACATACATACATACTCAAAGATACAATTGGATTAGAAGTAAAGGATGGAAAAAGATATAAAATGCAAACAGCAACCATAATAAATCTCCAGTGGCTTTCTAATATCAGACACAATAGAGTTTAAAACAAAAGTTTTACTAGAGATAAAGAAAAGTATTTTGTAAAGATAAGTCATCAAGAAGATGTAACAATTATAAATAGACAATTGGGATTACATCAAGCTAGGAAGCTTCCATACTGCCAAGGAAATAACAAAATGAAGAGACAACCCACAGATTGGGAGAAAATATTTGCAAACTATCCATTTGACAAGGGGTTAATTGCCAGAATATACAGGGAGCTCAAACAACTCTATAGCAAAAACAAAGAAAAATAACAAAAAAACCCCCCAAACTCCAGATATTCCAATTATAAAGTAGGCAAAAGATCCGAACAGACGTTTCTCAGAGAAGACATGCAAATGTCTAACAGGTATATGAAAAAATGCTCAATATCACTACTTATCAGAGAGATGCAAACTAACCACAATCAGATATCATCCCTCTTCAGTTAAAATGGCTTGTATCAGAAAGACAGGAAAGAACAGATACTGGTGAGGATATGGAGGAAGGACAGCCCTCGTACACTGTTGGTGGGAGTGGAAATTAGTACAGCCACTATGGAGAACAGTATGGAGGCTCCTCAAAGCAACTGAAAATAGAACTATTATATGATCCAGCAACCCCACTACTGGGTGAAAAGCCAAAAGAAAGGAAATCAGTACATCAAAGAGACACCTGCACTCCCACGTTTCCTGCAGCACTATCCACAAGAGCCAAAAAATGAAATCAGGCCAGGCGTGGTGGCTCACGCCTGTAATCCCAGCACTTTGGGAGGCCGAGGTGGGTGGATCACTTGAGGTCAAGAGTTCAAGACCAGCTTGACCAGCCTGGTGAAACCCCGTCTCTACTAAAAATACAAAAGTTAGCGGGGTGTGGTGGCAGACACCTGTAGTCCCAGCTACTCGGGAGGCTGAGGCAGGAGAATCACTTGAACCCGGGAGGTGGAGGTTGCAGTGAGTTGAGATTGAACTGCTGCCCTCCAGCCTGGGCGACAGAGTAAAGCTCCATCTCAAAAAACGAAACAAAACAAAAATCAGAGCCCATCAACAAATGGATAAAGAAAGTGTGATATATATATAAACACAGTCAATATGTCTATTCAGTCATAAAAAAGAATAAAATCCTGTCATTTGCAGCAACTGGGATGGAACTGAAAGCCATTATAATAAGTGAAATAAGCCAAGCACAGAAAGACAAATATTGCATGTTCTCTCATATTTGAAAGCTAAAAAAGTAGACCTCATGAAGATAGAGTTGATGGTGGTTACCAGAAGCTGGGAAGAGGGGGAAGGATGAAGGGGAAAAACATGAATGTATTTATTATTGCTGAACTGTACACTTAAAAATGGTAATGATGATAATATTTATATATTATATATTTACATTTTATATATTTATATTTTGCCTCAAAAAAGGCAAAAAAGAAGATATAATAATTATAAACATATATGTACCTAACAACAGCACCAAAATACATGAAGCAAAATCTGACAGAAATGAAGAGAGACAACTCAACAATACTAGTTGGAGACTTAATATCCCACTTTCAATATTAGAACAATCGTATAAGTTGTCTAGGACTGTCATAACAAAGAACCACAAACTGGATGGCTTAAACAACACAGATATATTGTCTTACTGTTCTGGAGGCTCCATGTTTGAAATCAAGGCATTGACAGGTTTTGGTTCCTTCTGAGGGCTCTGAGGGAAGGATCTGTTCCAGGCCTCTCTCCTTGGCTTGTAGATGGCTGTCTTCTCACTGTCTCATCACATAATCTCCCTTCTATATGCACATATCTCTGTGCAAACGTCCCCTTTTTATAGGGACATCAGTCATATTGACTCCTAAGTCCTCATTTTAACATTGTTAACTCTGTAAAGACCCTCTCTCCAAATAAGGCCTCACTCTGAGGTATGGAAATTAGGACCCCAACATATCTCTTTGAGTTGGGGGGACACTACTCAACACTGAAGTGTTTAGGGATGTCGAGAAATTATGCCTCCCACCTATGCTCATACATTTCTTTTTTTCTTTTTCATTTTTTTTTTTTTTTTGAGACGGAATCTCACTCTGTCACCAAGGTTGAAGTGCAGTGGCACCGTGTCGGCTCACTGCAGCCTCTGCCTCCCGGGTTCAAGTGATTCTCCAGCCTCAGCCTCCTGGGTTCAAGTGATTCTCCAGCCTCAGCCTCCTGAGTAGCTGGGATTACAGGTGCCCACCACCACGCCCAGCTAGTTTTTATATTTTTAGTAGAGACGGGTTTTCACCATGTTGGCCAGGCTGGTCTTGAACTCCTGACCTCAGGTGATCCACCCACCTCGGCCTCCCAAAGTGCTGGGATTACAGGCGTGAGCCACTGTGCCCTGCCAATGCTTATACATTTCAAAAAAAACATTTATTTGGCCGGGCATGGTGGCTCACATCTGTAATCCTAGCATTTTGGGCGGCCGAGGCGGGTGGATCACCTGAGGTTGGGCGTTTGAGACCAACCTGGCCAACATGGTGAAACCCCCGTCTCTACTAAAAATACAAAAATTACCCAGGCGTGGTGGCAGGCACCTGTAATCCCAGCTACTTGGGAGGCTGAGGCAGGAGAATTGCTTGAACCCGGGAGGCAGAGGTTGCAGTGAGCCGGGATCACACCACTGCACTCCAGCCTGGGTGACAGAGTGAAACTCTGTCTCAGAAAAAAGAAAGAAAGAAAAACGTTTATTTGTAGAGAAAGCTAACATGGTAAAAATTTGAGGAATATTGGTAAAGAATATTTACAAATTCATTATCATTGTGTAAATTCTATATTACTTTTTAAACTTTCATGTTGTGTGGAGTCATTTCTAAAATCATTAAAAAGAGGCCAGGTGTGGTGACTCACGCCTGTAATCCCAGCACTTTGGAAGGCCAAGGTGGGCGGATCACTTGAGGTCAGGAGTTTGAGACCAGTCTAGCCAACATGGTGATAGCCCGTGTTTACCAAAAATACAAAAATTAGCCAGGGTGGTGACGTGCACCTGTAATTCCAGCTACTCGGGAGGCTGAGACGGGAGTATCACTTGAACTCGAAAGGTGGAGGTTGCAGTGAGCCGGGATCACATCACTGCACTCCAGCCTGGGTGACAGAGTGAGACCCTATCACACACAAAAAATTAAAGTCATTAAAAAGAAAAACTGAATTTTGCAAAATTATTGGATGTCAGTATATTCAAATCAATTTTATTTCTATATATCAGAAAAATAATATAAAATGGGATTTAACAAATTGAATCAATTTTCAGTGGCATCAAAATACAAAATAGATACAAATCTTATGGTGTTGGAACTGTTCAGCATCTTGAAGGTGGTTGTTGATACATGAACCTACACTGGTGATAACATTGAACAGAACTTAATATACACACATACATACAAAGTATAAGTAAAACTGGGGAAATGTTAAGTATTGTGTGTCAGTATTCTGGCTCTGATATACTATAGTGTTGCAAAATGTTAGCATTGGGGAAAACTGGGAAAAGTGTATAAGGGATCTCTGCATTATTTTGTATACTCTAGGTGAAACTATCTCAATGCAAATTTAATTAAAATAAATCTGATAAAGATGTAAAAGAATAAAGAGACTATTATCCAGTTGATAAAATATGCAACTATGAAATAAACTGAACAAATTGAACAAGCTTGAACAAATTGAATCATCAATATGTTCAAGTCCTAGACATTTAATAGTGATAAATGTTATTCCCCAAATACTGTATGTAGTATAACATCTTTGTTAAAGGCCAAGATAAAGCAAAATGGAGTTATATATTGTTTAGGCATATGTGTTTATGTGACAAAACAACGGGGAAAAAAGCTAGAAAATGATAATCAAAATCTTTAGGATAGTGTCTACCCCTGTGGAAGAAGCAGTGAGTTGGAAAAAGGGAACACTAAGTAGAGGCTTCAAGTTATTTTTAATTTTCTGTTTGGGTGAAAGATTCAAGAGCATTTGTGAGAATGTACTTGTAACTAATATTTGATGAACAGGGGCTATACAACAGTTTAGATTTTAAAAAATTATGGGAGAATACTAAGGATAACCATACGCCAGTCAAATAAAAATAGATAACACATTTTTCAGTTTTCTAGAATACTGCACATTATCAAAACTGACCAAGCAGAAAAAGCAAGACTGAATAAAATCAACAATAAATAAGAAAATTGGAGTATCAAAAGCTTCCCTCAGTGAAATATAGCAAAGCCCAGATGGATGTCCAATAAAATTTTAGCAAACATTAAGGACTTGATTATCATTATGTAAGCAGTATTAGAGAATTTTTAAAATATAGATTACTTCCAAATTCACCTAGAAATTCTTCTATAACCTTTACACCAAATCAGGATAGAGACAGTAGAAGAAAAAATAAATACAGGTCAATCTAATATATGAAAATTTTCTGAGTAAATGAAATCCAGGTCTCTTTCGCCATACATTTGTATATGAGGTTGAACCATAGGAAATTACAATAATCAACCATGTTTTACAAATGTGGCAGATTTTATTTTCTGAAGTGGGCTATAACAGTAGCTTCTGTCTCATCTCCTCTTCTACAGTGTGATCTTGCCACTCCTCCCACTTATAGTCTTGCCCCATCCTTTGAGTTTTGTTGGCTTGTGAGTCACTTGTAGCCAAAAGAATGTGGAGGAAGTGATCATGTAACTTCGCAGGATATAAAAAGCCATGCGGCTTCTGCCTTGATTGCAGAGATCCTTCATTTGCCATGTAAGCAGTCCTTGAAGCTGCAGTACTAGGAGGAAATCTCAAATAATCCATATAGAGAAACCACATAGAGAGGCTCTGCGATGACATAAAGAGATGCTTGTTCAGCCCCATATGCTCCCGTTCCATGCCTTTCCGGCTCCATGAGAAATCCTGACCCAGAACGGCTCAGTCAGACCTCTCCTGAATCCCTGACAAACAGGAACCATCAGAAATAATAACGTCTTTGTTGCTATTTGTGCTATAATGTTTTGAGGTGATACGTTAGACAACAGTAGTGATTGGAATAGAAATTTAGTGTTGGAAGTGGGGTCCTACTTACATGCATCACTGGCCTTGGCACTGGATGATGAGCAGAATCTGAAAGGCCCTTGAGTAAAATATCAGTAAAACCCAGTGGGCTTTGGGGATGGTATTAGCAGAGTCTAAAAGTCATCAAGGAGGTTGCTGGTGAGAGCTTGAAGGAACACAAGGAAAGCATTATTGAAACATGGAGAAAATGAGACTTTTTTGTGTAGTGACAGGTTTATCAACACTGTCACCTAATGTAAATGGAAAATAGAAGATGTACCTCATGACCTCAGTGATAGAGCTAAGTGTTTTCTAGACCCAGTGTTCAGGATGCTACCGGGCTCCTCATTGCTTATAATAAAATGAGAGGAAAGAGAACTAAAAAACGAACCATTCCACGGAGGAAATGGTAAACAGTCTTTTCAGCTTGTAAAGCATTCTCAAAGTACGAAAGCTCCTCAGGGAAAAGATGTAATCCAAGGCTGGCTATAATACCCTTATGTAAGATTCCAGAAAGATCTGAAGCGGTGCCTCCTGACCCCCTTCAATGAATAAACAAAAAGGACTTCTAAGGACTTGAGAGAATGCTTCTGTGAGCCCTCTCTCATAAGCAACAGAACTGCTAAGAATTTTAAGGGTGAGGTCCCACAAAAGGCCCACTGAGAGCCCATGGTAGAGAAAGTCTTAAGAGATTTTTGGGGTGTGGCTTTTGTCTAATGGAATGGGTTGTATGCAGATAGCTAAAAATCCCACACATTCTTAAAAACAGTGATGCTAACTTTACAGATAAGGACAAACTGTATAAAAAAAGATATTTGAACTCTCAACCTTTTTGCTCAGGAAGTAGGTTGAGAAGGATACTCAATTGCAAACATGGTCACATCTTATGAAAAACCATGGATGACTCAGAGAGCAGAACTAAGATCCAGAGGGTAGAGCAAAGAGCCATGGAGGAGAAGCCCAAGAAAGCAGAACCAAACCCTAATCATCGAACTGGTAATGGGTACCCAGTAGGATTTATGGATTTCTATGGAACAGTGACTACTGTGTGCCTCCTCTTGTCCCCATTTTTGAATAGGAGTATTGGTAACAGTTTTTCTGTGTCTGCCCCACTGTTACGTTCTGGGTGTGTAAGATGAAAATAACTTGTCTCATATTTCACAGGCATTCAGATTGGGAGAAATAGCACCTCAGGAACTGCATCCTCAAGAGTCCCATCTGCACCTGTAGCAGAGTTTGACGATGAGATCCTGGTCTTCAATCTGATATTATAACGGGATGAGACATTGGGATCTTGGGGGAGGAGATGGCTGTACTTTGCATGGGGGGGATGTGAATTGTTACAGCCAGAGGGCAGACCGTGGTAATCCCAAACATGGCCAAAACAGTATCTCCTATCACACATTCTCTTCCACAGTGTGCCTGCTATATATTTCTCCCATGAGAGTTGAGGTCGACACCAGCTCCTTGAACCTGGGTGGACTTGTAATTTGCCTGTAGCCAACAGAATGCAGCAGAAATAGGCCAGGTGCAGTGGCTCATACCTGTAATCCCAGAGCTTCAGGAGGCCAAGGCAGGAAAATTGCTTGAGCCCAGGAGTTTGAGACCAGCCTGGGAAACACAGTGAGACCCCGTTTCTATTTAAGAAAGAAAAAAAAAATGCAGCAGAGATGAAGCTGTGTAACTTCCAAAGCTAGGTCATAAAAGGTGATGCAGCTTCCATCTTGTCACTGGAATTCACACTCTTGAACCATTCAGCAGCCATATAAGCAGTCCAATGGCCCTGAGCTGCCCTGCAGTAAGAAAGCCCAAACTAGCTCACACACAGACTACATCAAGAGTGAGAGATGCCTAAAACACCCCCAGGCATTCCAGCCCCTTCTGTTCTAGATCTAGCCTTAGAAAAAGCTGCCTAGCTGAGCCTACCTTGAATTTCTGACCCAGGAAACTATTAGATATAATAAGTTTTTTTTTTTTTTTTTTTGAGATGCAGTCTCACTCTTTCCCAGGCTGGAGTGCTGTGGCACGATCCTGGCTCACTGCAGCCTCCTCCTACTGGGTTCAAGCAATTCTCTGCCTCAGCCTCCCAAGTAGCTGGGATTACAGGTGCTTGCCACCATACTTGGCTAATTTTTGTATTTTTAGTAGAGATGGGGTTTCACCATCTTGGGCAGGCTGGTCTTGAACTCCTGACCTCATGATCCACCTGCCTCGGCCTCCCAAAGTGCTGGGGTTACAGGCGTGAGCCACTGCGCCTGGCCAATAAGTCTCTTTTTTAAGGTAATCAAGTTAAAATAATAAGTCACTAAATTTTGAGGTGTTCTGTTATGTAGAAGAGTGACTGGACCAACCCACAAAAAGGACAACTTCATATAGTTCAACTTTTTTTTTTTTTTTTTTTTGATACAGAGTCTCGTTCTGTCACCCAGGCTGGAGTGCAGTGGCATAATTTCAGCTCATGGCAACCTCTGCCTCCAAGGTTCAAGTGATTATCATGCCTCAGCCTCCCAAGTAGCTGAGATTACAGGCACCTGCCACCACACCTGGCTAATGTTTGTATTTTTAGTAGAGGTGGGGTTTCACCATGTTGACTAGGCTGGTCTCGAACTCCTGACCTCAGGTGATCTGCCCACCTTGGCCTCCCAAAGTGCTGGGATTACAGGCGTGAGCCAACACTCCTGGCTTCTCATGACCTTATTTAGCCTTAATTATTTTATTAAACATTCCACTTCCCAGTACAGCAACACTGGGGGTTAGGGCTTCAATATATGACTTAAGGGGCACATTCAGTCCATGATTCCACCAACTTTCAATAAGAAAACATACTATAGGCAGGGTGTGGCGGCTCACACCTGTAATTCCAGCACTTTGGGAGGCCGAGGTGGGTGGATCACCTGAGGTCAGGAGTTCAAGACAAGCCTGGCCAACATGGTGAAACCCCATCTCTACAAAAGTACCAAAAAAATTAGCCAGGCTTGGTGGCGAGCGCCTGTAATCCCAGCTGCTTGGGAGGTTGAGATGGAAGAATCATTTGAATCCTGGAGGTGGAGGTTGCATTGAGCCAAGATCATGCCATTGCACTGCAGCCTGGGTGACAGAGTGAGACTCCATCTCAAAAACAAACAACAACAATAACAAAAAATACTATAAAAAACCCTCATATTCATTATAGCAATAGAAATAAGCTACTTAGAAATATATCTTATAAAATGTTAAATTTAAAATGAGAACTGTCTGGGAATAAATCTTCCAAAAACCACATATAAACTGAAAAATTATGAATACAATAATGTTTTAAAGTTTGTAAAAGAAAAACTAAAAAATGGGCCGGGCATGGTGGCTCACGCCTGTAATCCCAGCACTTTGGGAGGCCAAAGCAGGTGGATCACGAGGTCATGAGATCGAGACCATCCTGGCTAACATTGGGAGGCCGAAGCAGGTGGATCACGAGGTCATGAGATCGAGACCATCCTGGCTAACATGGTGAAACCCCGTCTCTACTAAAAATACAAAAAATTAGCTGGCAGTGGTGGCGGGCGCCTATAGTCCCAGCTACTTGGGAGGCTGAGGCAGGAGAATGGCGTGAACCCGGGAGGCGGAGCTTGCAGTGAGCTGAGATTGCGCCACTGTACTCCAGCCTGGGTGACAGAGCGAGACTCCGTCTCAAAAAAAAAAAAAAGAAAAACTAAAAAATGGAAAGATACATTTGTTACTGAGCAATAGGCTTACTTTACAACATGCACAGAAGCCAACATTATGGTTCCCTCTTTTGAGGAAGAAAAAAAAAAGCTTTATACCAAGTCAACTGGCAAGGAGACAAGAGGCAATGCTCAGATCTGTCTCTGTGATTCGGGTGGGTCAAGTTTTTATGGCATTTCCAGCTAGACCCAGATGATGCCAATGCAGGCCTGCCAGGCTGGTGATGATAACAATTAGAAATTAAAGCTTTTTGCATTGCATGTGCCAAGGCAATTTTGGCTGTGTGTGTACCTGCAACAACTTAAGAAATGGTTAATTTGTTTGAGCTGGTCCCACAGTTACAGGTACCCCCCTTTTTGTGCACTCCTCAATCTTGAGGGAAGTGGGGTGACGACCATTCTAGCTACTTCATGCTTTCAAGGCACGCAGGTCTGAGTACAAAGAATGCATGAGTGGGGCTACTGACATACAAGATAGCTCTGCTCCATCTGTACCTTGACAAGAAGGAAAAGGAATCCCAACATACATACAATTACAGTTCCTAACTTAATTAGACCCTCAAAAATAGATCTTATCCATGATGGCACGAACAAAGGCCTGGTTGGCATCTTGAGTGAGCTGTTTCCTTCAGCTGCCCTCTGTTTCTGGCCTTCTAGTTTGATCAGGCAGAGGCTGGTTTTAGACTCTAAAAGGAATGAAAATATGGATAAATGGCTTTTCATTTATCTGGGGATCCAAGAGCCCTTTCAGTCTTTTGTTTTTTTCTGGAAAGTAACTGAAGATCAGTTAGGGGCTCACAAGTGTATTCCTGGGTGATCAGTTAGGGGCTCACGAATGTATTCCTGGGTGATCAGTTAGGGGCTCACGAATGTATTCCTGGGTGATCAGTTAGAGGCTCACCAATGTATTCCTGGGTGATCAGTTAGGGGCTCACAAGTGTATTCCTGGGTGGAGAAGTTAGTTTGGGCTTCTACAGCCATTTGGGGTTTGGATGACTTGGCCCTACTGCTTCCTGTTGTCTGTGGTAAGTGTAAGCTGTGTAATGACGGGTTGCAGAGAGTTTTAAATATGATCACATACTACTTTTTTATTGGAGATGGGATCTTGCTGTGTCACCCAGGCTGGAGTGCAGTGGACAGGTACAATCTTTACTGGTGATTGATGAACCCAGGGCTTGACTCCTTTTAACTTTATGAATGAATGAGTTACCAGGAGAACTTCATAAGGGTCCATTCCATTTGGGCTGTATTTGGTGCTCAGGGTTGTGATTTTTCCAGATTTGAAGGGGTACTTGGTCTCCTGGGCTAGGGCATTGTAAAAGAACATCTATAGGAACAAAGAATATCTATAGGAACAAAGAACATCTGTAGGAACAAAGAACATCTATAGGAACAAAGTTGCACCCAGAGACTGTGTGTGTGTGTGTGTGTGTGTGTGTGTGTATATATATATATTTATTTATGTATTTATTTTGGATGGATAAAATAACAGATGGATAAGATCATTTTAAATGTATATTAATATATATAAATAATACATATTTATATATATTTTAGATATTGATATATATATATATTATATATATATTTTAGATGGAGTCTTACACTGTCGGCTGGGTTGGAGTGCAATGGCGTGATCTCTGTTCACTGCAATCTCCACCTCCCGGGTTCACACGATTTTCCTGCCTCAGCCTCCTGAGTAGCTGGGATTACAAGTGCACACCACCACAACTGGCTAATTTTTTGTATTTTTAGTAGAGACAGGGTTTCACTATGTTGGCCAGACTGGTCTTGAACTCCTAACCTCATGACCTACCCGCCTTGGCCTCCCCAAGTGCTGGGATTACAGGCCTGAGCCACTGTGCCTGGCCAGACTCTACATATTTTTTGGTATCTAGTTCTTTTACAATATGACTGTTTTAGGAATTTTAACAAAATTTAGTTTTAAGGAAGGGTTGCTCATAAAGCATTTCATAGGGGCCTAATTGGAGCTTGCTTTTAGGGTGACTCTTACTGTAAGCAGGGCAATAGGCAAGACCTTATCCCAGGCTAAGTTGATTTCTTGTTTTGGAATTCAAAATTTTTTTTGTAGAGATGGGGAGTCTCGCCATGTTGCCCAGGCTGGTCTTGAACTCCCAGCCTCAAGCGATGTTCCTGCCTCAGCCTCTCAAAGTGCTGGGATTACAGGTGTGAGCCACTGCACTTAGCCACAGTTAATAAGTTGGTTTCTTAATTTCCTTTTTCCCGGAAGTCAGCAAACCTCTGTCTTTCCATATGCCTCCCATGCATAAAAAAAAAAAGGACAACTTAAGAAACAACCCCCCAATATATAGAAATGTATGTCAGCAGTAACCACTGAAACTCGCTATCTGCAGTTTCTGCATTTCTAATATTAGTCCAATTTTTAAAAATCCTGATCTGTCAGTATCCATATCTTGTTCCTAACTCCTCCTAATATTCTACCATTAAGAAGCACACTGGCTTTACGGTTAAAATCCTATGTTTTGTTTTTTTTTTATCATGTTAAGGTAGCAAACAAATTTGCTATTTTTATAAAATCTAAAATATATTTTAAAATTGATTTTTTCATGTAATTGAAGTGATTTTATTTTCCCCTTAACTTACTGCGATGGTAATATTAGTAGATTTTCTGATCAACTTTGTGTTTCTAGAATAGAATCCATTTGCTTATAGTATATTTTAGCAATGCACTGCCAGCTTCTCTCTGTTAATAACTTCTCAATATTGATGCTTGCATAATCTTAAGTTTGAGGTTTCTTTTCAAATCATACATTCATCAATTTTGGTATCTTTATGCTATTTAATAAATAGAAAATTTTCCTTCTTTTAATTCCTCTGGAATTGTTTTTTCAGCTTTACTAAAGGTATATCTGACAATTTAAAATTGTGTCTAGGGAGTGGCTGGAGTGGCAGCTGGGCAGCAAGACTAACTCTGGGTCCACCAGGCCAGGTGTCGTGTACAGAGGCTGGGGCAGCCATCCCCAACTCCAATGCCCAGTCCCCAGCGCACCAGCACTTTCTGGTGATGTTGCACATTTATGGTGATTCTGAGTGTGGGAGCAGACTTCTGCCAGGCTTAGCACAGCATTTTCACCGACAAATGAGCTTTGAGGTTCTACATGCTGTCATTAACACTACCTTGAAAACTCTAGACACCAAGACTGGCCTCAGAAATAGATACCTTTTTAAAAAAATTGCAAGTATATTTCTTTTAATGATTCCAGTAAAATTAAGCATCAAGTAAACAAAAGTGGAAAGTGACCTACACTTTAAACTTGTTGAACTAAATGTAATAAAGGCTGCTTAAGTTTTTTATGTCCTTGGATTTTTTGGAGTCCAGAGGTGTCCATCTGCAGAAATTGAGGCCCAAGTTGAATTTGGATTCCAGTGGATTCTGAACAATTCTGCTTATCTTGAAGACAGAAGCTTCATAAGGAATAGACAAGTTAAATAGAAAAAACACTGATCAATAGGCAGTTTAGTGATCTAAAAATAAAACATTAAAAAGTTTTCTGCTGTGAAACATTTCAAGATTTATTGATTTTTTTTCACTTTCCCCATTACACTCACACACATGCTCACACTTTTTCTTTGCTATAATGGACTGTTCAGCCCCTGTGGAGATTTACAGGAACATGCATTTTCTCATAACCCACAAGTCTACCAGTGCCACTGCAACAAGTTCACAGAGGAATGTGAGACGTGTGGAGTGACACCTTTGGTTTGAGTTTGTGATGCTACATTTGGTAAAGTTCCAGTTGAAAAAGAAGGAATCCACATTTTAGATTGGTCTTTTGACGATGAAGCTCCACCACCTAATCAGATAGCAGATGACTGGCTAAACCTGTTAATCACCAAAGGGCGTGAAAAGCCAGGTTGCTGCCTTGCAGTGCATTGTGCTGTGGGATTGGGAAGGGCACCTGTGCTGGCGGCGCTTGCTTTGAATATGGAATTAAGTATGAAGATGCAGTTCAGTTTATAAGACAAAAAAGAAGGGGAGCATTCAATTCCAAACAGCTGCTTTACTTGGAGAAATGCCGACCTAAGGTGCAATTACACTTCAGAGATACCAGTGGGCATTGCTGTGTTCAGCAGAAATGTAAATGAAGACCGGCTGGACTGTGGCATTTTAGAGGAACTCTTAGTACTTGGAAATGTGAATCTGGAGTCTTACCTGTATCATCCAAGTAGTGATAGACTCAGTACTCAGCCACTCTCCCAATAGCTGGAAAAATGCAAACAAAAAAAGAAATCCCTCTATAAAATCAATAAAATGTTTAAGAAAAGAAAAAAATGAGATAAAATTGTATCCAAGATGACAATAGGATCTTTTGATATATATATATATATATATATATATATATATATCATTGTGAAGTGACTGACACAATCAAGCCAGTGAATGTATCCATCACCTCACATAGTTACCCTTTAGGTATGTGTGATGAGGGTATTTCAGGCTTACTCTAAGTGAATTTCAAGCGTACAACATATTATTAACTGTCGTCACCATGCTGTCCATTAGGTCTCCAGAATTTATTCATGTTATAACTGCAAGTTTGTTCTCTTTTTAAAACATTTGACCAACGTCTCCTCATTTCCCACACTTGCCACCTGACCTCTGGTAACCACTCTTCCACTGTTTCTATGAGTTCGGCTTTTTAAGATTCCACATCTACGTGAGATCGTGTAGTATCTTCTTTCTGTATCCGTGTATTTCTATGTGTATTTCACTTTGCATAATGTCCTCCAGCCTCATCCATGTTGTAGTAAATCACAGAATTTTCTCCTTTTTTGAGGCCAAGTAATATTCTATTGTGTACGTATACCACATTTTCTTTATCTTTTGATAGATGCTTAGGTTGTTTCTACATCTTCACTATTGTGAATAATGCTGCAATGAACAGGGGAGTGCAGATATCGCTGAGATATCTTTTAATTTTATTTATTTTGGATATATACTGCTATGATTTGAATGTCTATGCCCTCTGAAAATTACGTCGCAACTAACCCCCATTGTAACAGTGTTAGGAGAGTGGGAAAGCTGCCTATGGCAATTGAGAGGTGGGGCCTTTGGGAGGTAACTAGGATTAGATGAGCTCATGAGGGTGGGCATTAGTGGCTTTATAGGAAGAGAAAGAGAGAAATGGGCTCGGCTGCTTGATCCCCCTTCACAGTGTGCACCCTGGACTGACTTGGGGCTCTGCAGAGAGTCCTGCTAGCAAGGAAGTCCTTACCAGAGGTGTCCCTCAACCCTGGACTTCCCAGTCTCCAGAACTGTAAGAAATAAATTCATTTTCTTTATAAATTATTCAGTGTCAGGTATTCAGTTACAGCAATAGAAAATAAACTAAGACAGAAAATTGGTACTGAGGAGTGGGGCTGTTGCTAATAATAAATCCTGAAAATGTGGAAGTGGCTTTGGAACTGGGTAATGGGCAGAGTTTGGAAGAGTTTGGAGGAGCAGGTTAGAAAAGGCCTAGATTCTGGTGAGGGATTGTCTCAAAAAAAAAAAAAGAAGAAGAAGTAGTTGTGAAAGCATGCCCCCAAATAGTTAAAGAAACCAGTGACTAACGAATTTTTTTTTTTTTGAGATGGAGTCTCGCTCTTGTCGCCCAGGCTGGAGTGCAGTGGCGCGATCTCGGCTCGCTGCAATCTCCACCTCCCAGGTTTAAGCGATTCTCCTGCCTCAGCCTCCCCAGGAGCTGGGATTACAGGTGTGCACCACCACGCCCAGCTAATTTTTGTATTTTTAGTAGAGACAGGGTTTCACCATGTTGGCCAGGCTGGTCTCGAACTCCTGACCTCAGGTGATCTGCCCGCCTCGGCCTCCCAAAGTGCTAGGATTACAGGCGTGAGCCACCGCGTCCGGCTAACAGAAATTCTTGAGCTTACAGGATGGCAGATAAGAAACAGTTTGCTGAAACTCCGTTTGTAACATAATACAACTGGCTGAAATCAGTTGAAACCAATATAACCAAACGGAGTCCATGGAGAATGAGCTTGCTGATGTCGCAGCCTGAATTTCCACTGCACTTTTCACACTAACTCTACCTTAATTTGCACATGGGACCCAAGAAGAGGCTTGAAGAGACAACTGCACATGGTCGGGGACTTTCCAGACTTCCTTTTTCCTTCACCATTCACCTGTGAATCCCAGAATCCAGCCTCTAAACTTTTTTCACAAAAGTGCTGCCTTAAGGGCAGCACAGAGAGATAGATTTGAACTAAACTCCTGTCACTTGGTTGGTCAACTCGCAATTAAGCTTGTCTTTTCTCAGACGCCTGGTGCCATAGTATTGGCTTCTGTGCACATCGGGCAATGAGCTCTTTTGCGTAGCAGTATTTGGATATCCGGTTTCCTCACGCTATTTATTGAAGCGACTGTCCTTTCCCCATCGTGTATTCTTGACACAAGATTAGTTGACTTGCCTAAGATTAGTTGACTGTATATGCATGGGGTTATTTCTGGTTTTTCTACGCTGTTCCATATTGGTCCATGCGTCTGTTTTTATGCTAGTACTTCACTGGTGAGTTCTACCTCTGGGAATAAATATAAGAATTCTCTAATCACTGGATGTTTGAAGCAATTCACTAAGCAACTCATTATGATGCTTTCTGGCAAAGGATCTCTGAATTTGTCTTCAAATTGTGGATAAAATTGGGTCAAATTTGGCCCATCTTGTCCTGGAGAATCATTTGTGTCACAAATAATCAAATTTATTAGTATAGAGCGGATTTTCATTCAATTTCCTATGTGTCTATGGTTATTTCTCTTTTTTCATCTCTCTCCTCTCTCTCCTCCATCTCCCCGGCCCCATCTTGCTGTCATAAGCATCGTGACTTACCTATAATTCTCCCTACGACTCCAGTTATGGATCAACTTTACTTTTTTCTGTTAATTCTTACCTTCTTTCCATAAATATATTTAAATTTTTTCTGGTTTCCTCAACTGAAGTCAAACCAATTGAGTATTGGTGGGCCGGGCGCGGTGGCTCACGCCTGTGATCCTAGCACTTTGGGAGGCCAAGGCGGGCGGATTGCCTGAGCTCAGGAGTTCGCGACCAGCCTGGGCAACACGGTGACTCCCCGTCTCTACTAAAATACAAAAAAATTAGCCGGGCGTGGCGGCGGGCGCCTGTAGTCCCAGCTACTCGGGAGGCTGAGGCAGAAGAATGGCGTCAACCCGGGAGGCGGAGTTTGCAGTGAGCCGAGATCACGCCACTGCACTCCAGCCTGGGTGACAGAGCGAGACGCCGTCTCAAAAAAATATATATATATATTGGTGGATTCGGTTTTCCTTTATGTTTCTCAGAAAACCGTGTGAGCCCGTTTGGAGTCACTGCGTCTCCAAGCGACAGGCACTTCCGGACGCGGGGCACCGTGGGAAGTTGAGTTCGCGGGGCTCCGTCCTTCGCGCATGCGCACATGCACTCGTGGTAATGCTTGCAGGTGGCCCGTTCTTCCTCTTTGTCCTTCGCTGCCACGTGAGAGGGGAGTGTACGCGTGTGCGCGCGTGCGAGTGTGCGCGTGTGCAGTCCCCGACTCGTCCCGGCCCGTTCGGAGCCGCCCGGGAGCGCACAAAGGCCGACGGTTTGGGCGCGTGCGCGGGACACGGGGGACGGGCGGTGTCACGTGATCGCGAGGCCGCGGGCGCGCGGGCGCGGGCGCGACTCGGCGGCGGCGTCTTTTGTGAGTTCAGTGAGTTTATTGCGGGCCCGGCGCTGGGGGCTCCGGGAATGGCGGGGGAGGCGCGCGGGAGTGGCCGCGGGGAGCTTCGGCTTCAAGGCCCTGGGCGTCCGCGCGCGGATGCGGGTCTGGGGCGGGTTGGGGCTGGGCCGGGTCGTGAAGATGCCGTGGGCCGCGGAGCTGCGCGGATTCTGGGCTGTGGGGCGGGCACGGCCTTTCCGGAGGCGCCGTTCCTGGGCGTCCTTTCAGGCGGGCGTGGAGGCGCCAGCCTCGGGCGCGTTTAGCCTCGGGCGCGTTTAGCCTCGACCGCGGGCCAGCCCGCTTGCCGCGCCGTGGCCCTAAGGAGCGGCTGCCCTGCTGGACCGCATCCACCAGCAGCCTGGCTCTGCCGCTATCGAAGGAGGCTTTTAAAGCGCTGGGGTTACAGGTGTGAGCCACCATTCCTGGCCGTGTATTTTTTAATGGTTACATTTATTGACTGTTTTAAATTTTTTAAGTGACTTTTGCTTTTGGTATGGTGTAGTGAAATCTCCCCTCAAATTATACATATATTCATTCACCTGTGGGTTTTTTTGGTAGACATTCTTAGGGTTTCCATTATTTTAAAATTTAACCCACTGAAAGTAGTTGTATGAAATAGCTACGTTTATTTTCTTTCAAATATTCTTGTATTCATTAAATAATTTAGTTTTACTGATGGCTTTGAAATGCTACATTTATTACATGCTGACTCTTGCATATTTAGACAGTTCTGCTTTTTTTCATCCAAATATTCTTGTATTCATTAAATAATTTAGTTTTACTGATGGCTTTGAAATGCTACATTTATTACATGCTGACTCTTGCATATTTAGACAGTTCTGCTTTTTTTCATCTGTATAACTTCTCTGGAGCCAGTGTCAAATGTTATATTGATTATAATTTGTATGTGTTACAGTGGGCCTGTTCATACTCATTATTTTGTATTTCCAAAAGCATCCAGGCCCGGTGTGGTAGGGCATGCCTGTAGCCCCAGCTACTCTGTAGGTTGAGGTAGGAGGATCACTTGAGCCCAGGAGTTCAGGGCTGCAGTGAGCTATGGTTATGCCATTGCACTCAGCCTGGACAACACAGTAAGACCCTGTCAAAAAAAAAAAAGTGTCCGAATTGTTCTTGAACCTTTTTTCTTACACATAAACTTTAGAATTTTGAGATTCTGATTGGAGTCGAATGAGTTACATAAATCATTTGAGGTCAAATTATCTTCACAATCTGAAGTCTTCCTATCCCAGAATAAAATCGAATTATAAATTTCTTTAATTCTGTTTTTATAGTTCTCATTGGTGTTTTTAGTATGCTTATATGGGTCTTGATATTCCTACATATTTTATGTATTTTGTCAATTATGAGTCGGATTTTTTTTTTTGTTATTTTATGTGAGTTGTTTATATCTTACAGAAATAAGGTTATTGACCTGGAAAGATGTTCTTCACATAATGGGAAAAAAACAAAAACAGCTTTTAAATATGACCATATGCTTCCATTGTATGAAAAATATCACAATAGTTTCCATCATCCTAAGAATGGTTACCTGTGGTGAGATCATAGATAATAGTTCTTATTTAGCTTGTGTATGTTTTTTATATTTTGCCATCATATATTACTTTTATAATAATAATTATAGCTAGTATATGTTTCGTATGACTGTGTGCCAGCTTTTGTTCTAAGATTTATGTATTATCACAATTTAAGGTATAAAGGAGTCATTTCTTGTATAACTGGGAGAAACTGCTGTGTGTTTCTGAGTTGGCACTGAAGTTTGAACCACAAAAAGGCATGAAAAAGAAAGTGCTCCTTGTTAGTGTGATACAGTTGAGGCAGGGCGTCCTTCATTTATATTTTTGTGGGAATTAGTGACTGAATGTGTGCATGGGAATAGGAGCTGACTCCAGGATTTATGTTGTGTGTGTTTGTGCATGTAGATATGCACAAATGACAATATGACTTTAGTATTCATGCTTTGAACATAGCAGGATAGAGAATTAACATTTGAATTTTGCTACTTACTAAATGTGCAATCACAGGCACATTTTACAATCACTCATTGTCCCAGTTTTCTCTCTGTAAAATGGAGATTATGTTAAATGCCTTATAGGGTTGTGCATGAGTTAAATTTAAAATGCTTAGTATATTGTCTCACATACAGAAAGCACTGGAATGTTAGCTGTAACTGTTATTACAAGGCCCCAGTCGCTTTCCTTTTAACACCTCATTTGTTTCTTAGACTCCCATTGTGAGGTCCACTTTATCTTCACCATTTTAGCAAGTACAGAAATTGAGGCTTTGAAGGCAAGAAAGAAGGCAGTAACCACAATAAACATTAAATGTATTCAATTTGTCAGTTAAAAGACACACTGTTGGTTTGGATTTTTTTTTTGTTTTTGAGATGGAGTTTCCCTTTTGTTGCACCAGGCTGGAGTACAATGGCACGGGCTGCAACATCCACCTCCCAGGTTCAAGCAACTCTTCTGCCTCAGCCTCCCAAGTAGCTGAGCTTACAGGCGCATGCCACCACGCCTGGTTTATTTTTGTATTTTTAGTAGAGATGGGGTTTCATCATGTTGGTCAGGCTGGTTGAACTCCTGACCTCAGGTGATCCATCTGCCTTGGCCTCCCAAAGTGCTGGAATTACAGGCGTAAGCCATCGCTCCTGGCCAATTTGGATTTTTTTTTTTTAAACACCAATAAATTTGAGCTCTGAGCTGCTTATAAGGGACAAAGATAATGATGCTAAGATTTTTAGTGTAGTTGACCAGATGATAACATACCAGGTAAATACCAAAAGAATGCCGAAGCCAGGTGTGGTGTTGTATGCCTATAATCCCAGCACTTTGGGAGGCTGAGGTGGGAGAATTGCTTGAGCCCAGGAGTTTGAGACTATCCTGGGCAGCATAGCGAGATCCTGTCTCTACAAAGAAAAAAAATACAAAAACAGTTAGCTGGGCATGGAGGCACACAAACCTGTAGTTCCAGCTACGTGGGAGGCTGAGGCAGGAGGATCCCTTGAGCCTGGAGTTCAAAGTTGCAGTGAGCTCTGATTGTGCCACTGCATGCCAGCCTGGGTTAGGGAGCAAGACCGTACCAAAAAAAAAAAAAAAAAAAAAAAAAAAAAAAAAAAAAAAAAAAGAATGCTAATGTTGCAGACTTCATCTAAGATAAAATAGATTTTAAGGCAAAAAGCATTATTGGGGGTATGAAGCGTTGTTACACAATGATTTTTTAAAACCCCTATTTAACCTTGACGCATCAAACAACATAGCCATAAGCATATAATCCAAACATCAGCAGAATTATAAGGAAAAACTGACCAATCTCTAGTCATATTGTGAGATTTTAACCCATTTCCTTCTGAAATGGGTAGACAAAAATGGCAGACAAAAGTTAAGGATATATTAATAGAAGATTTTAATAGGAAACTAGGCTCAGAATGGTGAAATTTGTTTGTTTTTGCCAAAAGTCATCTAGCTGGTAAAGGAAAAAGTTGATTGAAACTCAAATCTGTTTTAATACAGATCATATAAACTGTGTTTTTCCTAACAGCACCTGTTAAACTGATTTGCATTTCAGCATTCACAGTGAATATTGAGTGAATCTCACAATTACTTTATTTCTGATATTTCCTTATCTGTTTGCAGAGACCTAGGCTTCCACTGTTCCCTTTTACTATATTCTGTTTCCCTGAGAGCGCTGTTTCAGTTATATAGCAAGTGTACCTCTGGCCTTAGATGATCGTGAATTCCAAGTTCCTAGCAAGAGAGAAAGAGATTTCATGTGCAATGTGAATATACCAGTTGAAGTACATTTCTCCCGAAGTCCACAGATCCTGGTCCCTACAAATAAGCCTGCTCATGTGAGATAAGAAAGGAGTTCCTGGAACCAGGAATTCATTCTCAGTGTAGAAGACCTAGCTGAGACCTCACTCCACAGTTTTGGGGCAGAAGTAGAAGAGACGCACAGTAGAACCGATCTCAGCCTTGCTGATCATCTCGTACAGCAGCAGAAAATGACCATGTTACAGGTGAGTTGATTGTTGAGTTCTTATTTTTTCCCAGGGAATTAGAAGAAATGTATAAGCCTTCCAGTGAAAAAGAAAAGTTTGAATAGTTAAGAAATCAGAGGAAAATAGCCTCAGATGATCAGGATTGGAACAAAATTGGCACAGTGATATATTAACTACTGGACCATGACAGGTTCTTAGGATTGAGTATTTATAGCATATTTAAAGCCATAACATCTTACATAATTACTGCATTTGAGCTGCAAACTTTGTTTTCAAATTTTTGGTAGTCGTAATAGAGAAATGTGAGCTTTTATATGCTTTGCATCATTTAAAGGTAAAAGCAAACTGATTGCCCATAGGAAGTAAATATTTCTTGGTTATCGGGTGTCCATTTCTTTTTCCTTGATGAAGTCTTATGAATGAGAGATATGCAGTAGTTCCTCCTTATCTGCAGTTTTGCTTTTTGCAGTTTCAATTTTCCAATTTCCCATGGTTTGAAAATATTAAGTAGAAAATTTCAGAAATAAGCAATTGGTAAGTTTTAAATTGCTTCCTGTTCTGAGTAGCATGATGAACTCTTGCACCATCCCACCCAGGACCTGCCTCATCCCTTGGTCCAGCAGATCCATGCTGTATATGCTGCTTACCTGTCAGTCACTTAGTAGCCATCTGAGGTGTCAGATCAGCTCATGGTATTGCAGTGCTTGTATTTTAGTGGCCCTTATTTTACTTAATAATGGCTCCTAGACATAAAAGTAGTGATGCTAGTAATTCGGATATACCAAAGAGAAGCTTAAAGTGAAAAGGTGAAAGTTCTCAACATAACAAAAAATACAGGCTGAGGTTGCTAAGATCTACAGTAAGAACAAATCTATTCATGAAATTGTGAAGAAGGAAAAATAAATACATGCTAATTCTGCTGTCACACCTCAAACTGCAGAAGTTATAGTCTCAGTGTGTGGTAACTTTTATTACACTATGTTGTCATAATTGTTCTATTTTATTACTGTTGTTTATTTTTTACTGTACCTAATTCATAAACTGAACTTCACCATAGGTATGTATGTGTAGGAAAAAAGCGTAGGCTTTATAGGGTTTGGTTCTATCTGGTTTCAGGCATCCACCGGAGTCTTGGAACATCTCCTTTGTGGATAGGTGGGGGCTACTGTGATGGGTAATGTTCTCTAGAGAAACGCTAATAAACGCATGAACCTTACGGCATTTTTCATAGCGTTCTTCAGAGTATGTCCCAAGGGTAGAATGCCAGAGCAGGACTTCATGACCATAATTATTTACTTTTTACCTTTTTAAACTGTAAGGCCTAATTTACATGCAGAAAAGTACGTTTTAAAAAATACGGTTTGATGAATTGTTATCAGTGGAATATGCATGAAATCACCACTCAGATCAGGAAATAGAATATTCTTAGCCCAGATGAGTCCCTTCATGTGCCCTCTCCCAGTCGTCACAACCTCTTCCTCCTGACAGAGGTAACCAGGATCCTTTTTGGGTCTCCATTTCCTGACTTTATAGTTCTGCTCCTATCTGTGCGTTCTTAAACACTATATTTGATTTTGTCTGCTGTAGTGTGTGCTCATTTTATTTATTTTGTCTGTTGTAGTGTATGCTCACTTCTGTCTTCTTTCACTTCACATTTTGTGGCATTCACTGCAATTGCAACTGCAGTCCTTCCCCCAGTTGAGGTGGCTTCTTTATTTTTTATTTTTTTTTGAGATGGAGTCTCACTCTGTCACCCAGGCTGGAGTGCAATGGCACCATCTCAGCTCACTGCAACCTCTGCCTCTAGGGTTCAAGCGATTCTCCTGAGTAGCTGGGACTACAGGCGCATGCTCCCACGCCTGGCTAATTTTTTGTATTTTAGCAGAGACGGGGTTTCACTGTGTTGCCCAGGCTGGTCGCGAACTCCTGAGCTCAGGCAATCCGCCTGCCTTAGCCCCCCAAAGTGCTGGGATTACAGGTGTGAGCCACTATGCCTGGCCAACATTTTTTAAATGATCATTGCATAGATGGATTATTTCATTGGGAGTTGCAAAATGGTGACAGGTTACTTTGATCATTTCTTCTTGATCAGCTAGAACACTGCTTTCCAGCATGACAGAATCTATCAAGGCACAGGTTTAACCTTTTTGTCCCAGACCTGCCGTTAGCCATTTCTACAGTAAATGGTATCTGAAATTTTGTTATTTGAAAGAATTTTCTTGCCAAAACATGGAAATACGCAATATTTTGGCATATTGACTTTGTATACGGGAACTTATTTTTTTAATTTTTTTATTTTTTTTGAGGCAGAGTCTCACTCTGTTGCCCAGGCTGGAGTGCAGTGGCACAGTGTTGGCTCACTGCAACCTCTGCCTCCCGGGTTCAAGCAATTCTCCTGCCTCAGCCTCCTAAGTACCTGGGATTACAGGTATGCCACCACACCCAGCTAATTCTTGTATTTTTCTTTTTTTTTTCAGTAGAGATGGGGTTTCACCATATTGGTTAGGCTGGTCTTGAACTCCTGACCTTGTGATCCACCCGCCTCGGCCTCCCAATTAAAGGTGTGAGCCACCACGCCTGGCCAGGAATTTCTTAAGCTCACTTATTAGTTCTAATGATTTTTCTTTAGATTTGATTAGATTTTTCATGTTAACAAAAACATCAGCAATAACTTTTTTTTTCTTTTTGTTTTAAGAGACATGGTCTCACTCTGTCACCCAGGCTAGAGTGCAGTGGCACAATCATAGCTCACTGCAGCCTTGAACTCCTGGAATCAAACATGCCTCCCACCTCAGCCTCCCAAGTAGATGGGACTACAGGCACCTACTACTAAGTACAGCTAGTTTACATTTTTTTTTTTTTTTTTTTTTTGGTAGTGACAGGTTCTCAGTATATTGCCCACGCTGGTCTGGAACTCCTGGCCTCAAACAATTCTCCTGCCTCACCCTATCAAATAGTTGAAATTATAGGCATGAGCCAGCACGCCTGGCCAGATCATTTTAAGTAAATGTTTGGAAGAATCACCACTAAAACTACATAGATCTTGCATTTTTTTTGAGGGAAAGTTTTAAATTGTGGGATCAGTTTCTTTAGCAGTTACAGGATTAATTCAGATTTTGTTTCTTCTTGTTACTTTGGGTTCATTGTTTTTCAAAGAATATAGCTATTTGGCCAGGTGCGGTGGCTCACACCTGTAATCCCAGCACTTTGGGAGGCCGAGTAGGGTAGATCACGAGGTAAAGAGATTGAGACCATCCTGGCCAACATGGTGAAAGCCCATCTCTATAATAATACAAAAAATTAGCTGGGCGTGGTGGCAGGCGCCTGTTATCCTAGCTACTTGGGAGGCTGAGGCAGGAGAATCGCTTGAACCTGGGAGGCGGAGGTTGCAGTGAGCCGAGATTGCGCCACTGCACTCCAGCCTGGGCAACAGAGCAAGACTCCATCTCAAAAAAAAAAAGAATATAGCTATTTCGTCTTAAGTTGTCAAGTATGTTGGCACAAGTTTGTAATATCTTTTTAACAGCTTTATTGAAGTATGACCTCAATAAGATCCACCATTTTAATGTATAATTCATTGATTTTTAAGTAAACTTATGCTGTATAACCATCATCACAATCTAGTTTTAGAAGATTTTCCTCACCCCAAAACAATCTTTGTGACATTTTTGGTCAATTCCTCTTCCCACCCCAGCCTAAGACAATCATTCATTTGCTTACTCTCAGCTGGGCACGGTGGCTCACACCTGTAATCCCAGCACTTTGGGAGGCCGAGGTGGGTGGATCACCTGACGTCAGGAGTTCGAGAGCAGCCTGGCCAACATGGTGAAACCCCATCTCTACTAAAAATACAAAAATTAGCTGGGCGTAGTGGCAGGTGCCTGTAATCCCAGGTACTCAGGAGGTTGAGGCAGGAGAATTGCTTGAACCTGAGAGGCGGAGGTTGCAGTGAGCTGAGATTGGGCCACTGCACTTCGGCCTGGGTGACAGAACAAGACTGTGTCTCAAAAACAAACAAATAGAAATTAAGTGGGTGTGGTGGCATACACCTGTAGTCCCCATTTCTCAGAAAGCTGAAGTGGGAGGATCACCTGAGCCCAGGAGGCAGAGGTTACAGCGAGCTATAATTGTGCCACTGCACTGCAGCCTGGGTGACAAAGCAAAACTCTGTCTCAAAAAAGAAAGAAAGAAATTTGCAGTTATCTGAATTGCTGTTCCCTTTAAGTGATGTGATTTTTTTTCTTTCTGGCCATTTATGATGTGTCTGGGTATGGATTTCCTTATGTTTATTGCCTGGCATTCACTGAACTTCTTGAATTTTTTGGTTTATATCTTTTGCCAGTTTTACAGAATATTCAGCTATCATTTCTGAGACTTTATTTTCACCATGCTCTTTCTTTTCTCTTTCTGGGACTCCTATGACACTCACATTAGAGTCTTTGGTATTATTTGATGGTGTCATGAGCTCTGTTCATTTTTAAGTCATTTTCTGTCTGTTCAAAACTGACAGTTTCTGTTGATCTGTCTTCAAATTCTCTGACTTCTCTTAAAGTGTATTGTGTGCTGTGAGGGTCAAATTTATTTTTTGATTTTCCGGTGGCATTCTAGATTTTTAAAAGATGTGTGCTTGTGTTTTCTTTTTATCTTAGGAGACTTTGAGACAGAAATCCATCTTGATCCAAAATCTAGTCACCTTTCTAAAATCTGTTTGGTTCTATCATTCCCTTTCTTGTAAGGTCTTTGATGGCTAACTTGGCAACAAGAAAGTGTCCTAGCTAAGCTAACCACATTCTGCCCCAGCCCCCACTGTGGCCTTTAATCTCATCACTATCCCATTCCCTATTATCCTGTCAGACTGATGTTTTTGTATCTCTTCAGTCCTCACAGTTTTTTTTTTTTTTTTAAATCAGAGCTGCTGCCTCCCAGAATGTCTTTGCATCCTCTTTTTTTTGTGGAAAACAACTAATTTTCTAAAACCCATTTCAATTTTACCTTTTCCATAGAGCCTAACTCTACACTCAAATAGAGTGAAGTGCTGCCTGCTTTTTATCCACACTGTGCTCTCCTTTATTTCTTAGTTACTATAAGTTTATTTTATTTGTAAGTGCATATTTGCAGCCCTCTGTAAGACAATGCGACTTTTGAGAGTATTATTTTATTATTTTCCTTCTTGGTATTTTAGTGTATTGGTTTGTTTTTGAGATGGGGTCTCACTCTGTCACTCAAGCTGCAGTGCAGTGGTGCAATCACAGCTCACTGATGCCTCGACCTCCCAGGGTCAAACAGTCTTCCCATCTCAGCCTCCCAAGTAACTGGGACTACTGGCATGTGTCACCATACCCAGCTAATATTTATATATATTTATATTATATATATATAATATTTATATATATATTATATTATATATAATATTTATATATTATATTATTTTTAATATAATATTTATATTATATTATGTGTTATATTATGTATTATATTATTTTTATATATATGTAATACAGGTCTCACTGTATTACTTAGTTTGGTCTCAAACTTTTGGGCACAAGTGATCCTCCTGCATTGGCCTCCAAAGTGCTGGGATTATAGGTGTGAGCCACCTTGCCTATCCTATTTTCTTTCTTTTGCTACTACCTCTTCCAGTGCCAAATTTGAGGTTCAGTAAAGATTTTGTTGGTGGTTCAGGGGGTTTAAAGTCACCTATTCCAGTTTGCATGTCTTCTGTGAAAGTTGTCAGAATCAAAATGGAGTCACTAGTGTTAATTTTTTTAACCCCTACAGGTAGAGCTTGGGAAGCCTGTGAAAAAAGTGTTCTCACACTTGCATGCCTGATAAAAATTATCACAAAAGACTGCAAAAGCCACAGCCTCGTGCAAAGGCCATTGAAGCCTTACACAAAAAATACTTTTATTGGGACATCTGCCCAGCAGCTGCCTGTCCAGCTTTGGACTGGTGTCACCCTTGTTATTGATCTTTGTAGCCAAGGATAACTGTTTCAAAACAATTATGTGATGCACCTCATTTTTTTCCTTTAAAAACTTTTGTCTTTCTTCCCATCTAAGTACTAACCAGGCCCGACCCTGCTTAGCTTCCGAGACCAGACGAGACTGGGCGCGTTGAGGGTGGTATGACCGTACTGGCTGTAGACACCTTCGTCTTTCTTTACCTCCCTGGATACACATGTAGTTTACTATGGCACCTGTCTTCTCATGGCAGTACTCTGTTCCCCAACAAACATCATTTTCTTCTGGAGAGGCTCTCTTTAATCTTTAGGTTAACAGTTGTGTAAATGGAAGGATGGAAGAATGCACAATGACATTTTATCACACAAAATATGCAAAGGTAGGGACATAGTAGGCATTTTGTATAACTTGTTATGAGAATGAAGTGCTAAAGCTCCAATATTTTTTTCTCACATCATACAGTGTTAACTGCTTCAGATTTACCAGGATTGTGCTCTTACAGGAGTCATTCTCATTTGACGATTTATCTGTGGACTTCACCCAAAAGGAGTGGCAGCTACTGGATCCCTCTCAGAAGAATTTATACAAGGATGTGATGTTGGAGAACTATAGCAGCCTAGTGTCACTGGGTAATAAAAGCTTTCTTGAGGACCTTGGACTATGCCCAATGCATTGCCTTTTATTTTTAGTTGCTGGGAAGTTTCAGAAGCCTATAGCTAGGCTTCTGAAATTTTTAATGATTTTAGACCTGAAACTTAGATCACAGTTGCTTGGACTATGACACCAAGAAAGTATTTGGGTCTCACCTTTCAATAATGAAGTCGTAAGTTTGTCATGCAGCCTCTGAAACTTAAGTAGTAATAGTTTGAGCAGTAGTGGTAGCACCTAATGCATATAACTTACTATATGCCACATCTTATACCAAGTGCTTTACGTATATCAACTCATTTAGTCATCAGAGCAATCCTATGTGGCAAGTACAGTCATTATCCATTTTTCCTGATGAGAAGATCGAGGCCAAGAGAGGTTAAGTAACTTTCCCAAGAACTAACAGCTAGTAAATTAAAGAGCCTGGATGTAAACCCAGGCTTACTGGCTCCAGAGCCTCTGAAGTGTTCAGTGGCTTTGTACTAGACCCTATTAGCCACCAAGGGAGACCGTTACTGTAACTTTGAGAATTACTTACTCTGTTGGGGTACAGCTTCACCAGGCCAACTTTGATGTGAAACCTTGCTCATCTTTAGAGGCCCTAAACCCCAAGCAGTTGGGCCCAAGGCCTTTGTGATTTTTCCCTTAACAGGGTATGAAGTTATGAAACCAGATGTCATCTTCAAATTGGAGCAAGGAGAAGAGCCGTGGGTAGGAGATGGAGAAATTCCAAGTTCAGATTCTCCAGGTGAGTGTATGAGAACCAGGCAGATGGGAGAGAGCAGAAGCCCCATGTCATCTGGTCAGTGACGGGTGGGCTGGTCATTGATGGGTTGGCTGGTCAGTGATGGGTTGGCTGGTCAGTGACGAGTGGGCTGGTCATTGATGGGTTGGCTGGTCAGTGATGGGTTGGCTGGTCAGTGACGAGTGGGCTGGTCATTGATGGGTTGGCTGGTCAGTGATGGGTTGGCATCTCTGAAATGTGCTTTAAGGATCTCTTTTCAAAATCTCTAAACCTTTGGTGGTGCCTCAGAACAATTGACATTAGCTACTCAAGTAAGTCATATTTAGACGTAGCTTCTTTGTAGCTTAAAATGAAATGTGCCCTGCTTATCTTGGCCATGACGTTATTCTCTGTAACATCTGGGACCTCGACTTCTTGTTTGGTATTCTGTCCTCTCACATGTTTGATCCCATTCAGTCCCTCCTTCCCCTGTGGTCAAAGACACCTCCGTTTGTACATTGAAGCATCTTGATTTTGTCTTCAATTTGGGTTCTCTGATGCCCAAACGCCCCAATCTGTTCAGTCTCATTATATTAGAAAATGGAGCCGTCATTTCTCCCAATTTGTCCTTATCCTCCCTTTTAAATTAAGTTCCTTTGTGTTTTTTTCTATAGATTAGACACCATGAAGTATATGAATAATCCCTTTCTTGTTTTTTTTGTTTTTTGTTTTTTTTGAGATAGAGTCTTGTTCTGTCACCCAGACTGGAGTGCAGTGGTGCGATCTTGGCTCACTACTCCACCTCCTAGGTTCAGGCGATTCTCCTGCCTCAGCTTTCTGAGCAGCTGGGACTACAGGCACATGCCACCATGCCCGGCTAATTTTTTTTGTATTTTTAGTGGAGACAGGGTTTCACCATGTTGGCCAGGCTGGTCTCAAACTCCTGACCTTGTGATTCCTGCTTTGGTCTCCCAAAGTGCTGGGATTACAGGTGTGAACCACTGCATATGGCCGAATAACCCCTTTCTACCATCCTTTCATGTTGTTTAAAAATTTTTTTTCTATTGGGAAAGTATCTTTTTAAAGCCTTCCTCCCTCAACTTCCGCTTAAAACTAGGTCCATGATGTCTCATTTCTGAAGTTGTCAAATTGCTGGATAGATCCAGATTCTAATATTTTACAGGCTATCTTAATGATACCACCATATTTTATCTCCTAAAGCATCCCACACTACTCTGATCAGTTGAACCTCTTTACTCATTATCTGCTTTGTGACATTGACTTACTTCAGTTTCCCTCAAAAGCAGACCCTCAGATACTTATGTGAGTGTAAGAACTTATTGGGGACATGGTCCCCACAAATGTAGTGAGAGAATGGGCAAGTCAGACCATGGAAGTGCTGGGGGCATTAATGCCAGTGAAGGATGGGCTGACGCTCCGACTACTGCTGTGGGTAGTGGATGCTCAGTTCTCCTGAGTGCCTCTGAGGCACTGTGAGAATATTCCTCAGTCTTGATACTCTGAGGTACCAGGAAGCCCAGGTATTTATGTACTAACTCCCATCTCTCAGTCCGGAGGTTTGCTCTGCCATAGTAAGTATCCAGAATGTCCAGGGTCCCTGCATACAGACCAATCTTGTGCTTTCAGCTCAAGAAAGTTCTTGGGTAGAGAGTTGTAAGTGCCTTGGGTAGGAATCATGTCAGAGTATGGGCGAGGCAGTGGCAGCATCTGCTATAGACTTGTAATCTCTGCTTTCAGGGACCTCCATAGTATGACACTACTGCTGCCTGTTCAGTTATTTCTTCCTATCTCCCATTCATGGTCAGTTCCATTTAAACATTTCTCAAGTGTTTTTAGATATGTAACATCTTGAACTTTTGATGGTATTATACTAGTTACCTAGAAATTCTTAATCCTTTCCATAGGAACTTGATTTTCACTGCATTCATATTTATGAAATGTTCCTTTACTACCCCAGCCTACATTTTTCTCAGCTTTTTCTGAAGTCCCATCTGTGACCTGATCGTAGTATATATAATATTTTTTAGAAGGTTGGTCCCTGAGCTTTGTTTGCACACATAGATGCAGGGGCTTATAATTAAATGTCTTCACTTTAGTTATAGAACATGTAATGTTCGATACATTTCTTTCCAAAAGCCTTGTCTTCGTTTTTATAGGCAGGGTCTTGCTCTGTTGCCCAGGTTGCATTGCCTTGGCGTGATCATAGGTCACCGCAGCCTCAAATTCCTGGGCTGAAGTCATCCTCTTGCTTCAGCCTCCTGAATAGATGGGACTACAGGTGTGTGCCACCATGCCTGTGTTTTGTTTGTTTTGTTTTTTGTTTTATGTGGTAAGGCAGATTTGTAATTTGAGAAACTTCTTGTTGTTTTTATGTGCCCTTTTTAGTTGAGATCCACTCACCTAGTGGGTTTAATCCTTTACTGAAAAGGATTACAAAGTAAGACCAGAAAATAAGTTGTAGAAGCATAACACTTAGTTAAGAAGATGAGATATTTGTGTTCTTTTTTAAAACATTGAGCACTTAAAATACTGAGCATTTGTTTTATTGCAAGGCAGTGGAGAGCCTAATTATCAAGATTACACAAATGGGGGCTGTGTGTCAGAGTCCCCAAGATCCCCCTATGTTCAGAGTCACTAGAAGGACTCACGGGACTCAGCATATTTGTACTTATGACTGAGATTTACTACAGTGACACTGTAAGGACACAGCTGGATCACAAATGAAAAAGGCACAGGCAGAGTCTCGAAGAACCCGTGTGCAGGCTTCCTAAGCTCCCTCCCTCCTGTAAGGGTCAAAGTTTACTATCCCTCTGCAGCAAAAATATAGTAACGCATGTGTTTGATGTTTCTGCCCAGGAAGGACCATTAGAGATAAGTGCCCAAGGTCTTTACTGGGAGCTGGTCATGTAGGTATTCTCTGCCTAACATGTGCTGATCATATTGTTTGTATACAGTCTCGGCATAGTAATTATCAGTTAGGAAATAGTAGGGACATTCCTGAAACCCATGTTCTCAGATGCCAGCCAGGGGCCAGTCTTGCAAGCAGGGCTTTCTATGGATGGTAGTTTTGGTCCTGATGCTCTTTTCTATCCAGACTACTTCAGATAAAATAGAATATTTATTGACTTCTTTTATTTTTAAGTTACTGTGCTAGGTACTATGGGTATATTAGAGCATTAGAGATATATATTTCCTGCCAACACAGTGTTTACTTGCTAGAGGACAAAAAAAGAACAGGGTAGTAAGTAAGCAGGAAAAAATTCAGATCCTGCTAAGTGTTATTACAGAAATAAATTAGATGAGAGAATGGGTTAGTCTGCTCAGTCTGCCATAACAAAATACCATATTCTGGGGAGCTTAAACAACAGAAATTTATTTATCAGTTTTGGAGATGGAAAGTCCCAAGATCAAGGTACCACCATGATCTTTTTCTGGGGAGGGCTGTCTTCCTGCCTTGTGGACAGCCACCCTCTCACTATGTGTTCACATGGCCTTTTCCCAGTGTGTACATGGAGAGAGAGAGAGAGAAGAGATCTCTTGTGGGGTTTCTTTTTTCTTTTTCTTTTTTTGAGACAGGGTCTCACTCACCCCGCCTGGAGTGCAATGGCACAATCATGGGTCACTGCATCCTTAACCTTCTGGGCTCAAGTGATCCCCCCAAGCAGCTGGGACCACAGGTGTGCAGCACCACACCTGGCTAATTAAAAACAGGTTCTTTTTTGTACAGGCACAGTTTCACTGTGTGGTCCAGGCTCCTCTGAAACTCCAGGGTTCAAGTAATCTGCCTGCCTCAGCCTCCCAAAGTGCTGAGATTACAGACGTGGGCCAGTGTGCCTGGCCTCATATCTATTTTTGTAAAGACAATAACCCTATTTGATCAGGGTCCTACCCTTATGACCTCATTTAATCTTACTTCCTTAGAGGTCCTGTCTCCAAATACAGCCATTCTGAGAGTTAAGCTTCAATATACAAGTTTTGAGGAGACACATTTAGTCCATAACAGAGAATGACATGGGAAAACTAATTGTAGACATGAAAGATGTGAAATGAGCATAGGGAAAAGTGTCTCCAAAAGGAATGATAAATAACAATATGTGAAGTCAGAAAATGGTTTAGTTACTTTTAGAAACGGAATGGAAGCCCATGTGGCTGAGGTTGGTATGCCTGAGAGATACAGATAAGTTGGAGAGAGCATGGGAACTAGATCATACTCAACTTGTAGGCAATACAAAGGACTTATAATTGAGTCAAGAAATTTTGAAAAGTAAAATCTGATTTAGAATTTTGAAAGTTTAATCTGACTGCCAAATAGAAAATGTAATTGGAAGCAGGGAAACCAATTAGAAGGGTATTTCATTGAGGTAATGTGATAGTTTACAGCAGAGAAAGTGATGGAGAGAGTGGGACTATTTGGGATACACCACAAATGACCAAATATAAGGCAATTCCATTTTTCTAATAGGAAAAAAAGTAAAGATGGGGGAAGGCAGATGTAAATTTAAAACACATACTTAAGTATTAATAGTTCAATAATTTGATAACATTTAAAATAACATGAATGTAAGTTTAATTTATAGATGTTTCATTTTCTGCACCCATATTCTCTGATACCGTTTTATTGAAACGTCATAGACATCTCAAAATTAATATATTAGGCCTAACAGTGTCAATTGTGGGGGCTTGCACCTGTAATCCCAGCAATTTGGGAAGCTGAAGGGGAAGGACTACTTGAGCCTAGGAGTTTGAAACCAGCCTGAGCAACATGGTGAGACCCCATCTCTACAAAAGAATTCTGAAAATTATCTTGAGCATGGTGGCACGCACCTGTAGTCCCAGCTACTCAGGAGGCTGAGTTGGGAGGATCACTTGAGCCCAGGAGTTCAAGGCTGCAGTGAGCTATAATTGCACCACTAAACTCAGCCTGAGTGACAGGGCAATACCCTGTCTCAAAAAACAAAATTAATATGTTTATAATGGGGTCTTGATTTTAACCCTCATATTTCTCCCTCAGTCTTCCTCAATTCATAAACACCATAATCTACCAAATTGTTCAAACTCCAAACCTAAGGGTAATTCTTGATTCTCTTTTTCCCTTTATTTTCTCCATACCAAATACATCAGCAAATCTTGTTGATTCTACCTCCACCATATAATCCTACAAATATATAACCTTCAGTTGACATTTAAATTTGTAGAATGTTTTCACATTACTGATTATCTTTCTTACCTCTAGGTACAGCCTCACAAAAAATTTGAAATGTAGATTTTTATTGAAAAATGGGCCCAGCATATTGGCTCATGCCTGAACCCCCAACACTCTGGGAGAGACCAAGTCTCTTACTGGTTTGGGAGGGTAAAGTGGGAGAATTACTTGAGCCCAGGAGTTCAAGAGCAGCCTGGACAACATAGGGAGACCCCATCTCAACAAGAACAACAACAAAATTAGCCAGCTATGTGGTTGCACACCTGTGTATTCTGGCTGCTTGGGAGGCTTATGTAGGAGGATCTCTTGAGCCTGGGAGCCTGGGGGGTTGAGGCTGCATCACAACACTACACTTCAATACGGGCGACAGAGCAAGACCCTGTCTCAAGAAACACATATTTTGAAGTTCACTTATAATAGTATAAATGGTTATATCATGAGGATAATGGAAATAGAGCTATGTAACAAATGACTGTCAAACTGTCAGATTAGATTATTTTTAGAATGGGAACTTGGGTCTTGGGATAGTTTTAGTGAAAGTACACATGGATTTTAAAGTTCTGTGCCTGAATAGTTTAGATGAAAGATGATATGGTTTTGAAAATGTGTTGCATTAAGTGGCTTTCTTTCTTTTTTTTTTTTTTTAGGTTATAAACATTAACTTGATTTAATCATTTTACAACATAAACATATATCAAAATATTACACTGTAGACAGATATGTACAACTATTATTTTTCAATTAAAAATACAATTTTTTTAAATTTAATTTTTCTTTTTCAATGAATCTTTGATTTTTTCACTTTAAACTCTTAGGTATTAAGCATACAAATGTTTAATGGCTTAGAATAGTACCTAACACATTATATGAGCCAAATACTAACTACTGCTCCAAACTATCTTTTTTCATAGCATTCTTCAAATATAAGATTATTCTGTGTATCTTATTAAAATTTATTTTTCTGCCTTATCTAAATATTGATAAAAATAGAAGGTAGGGCATTTGCCTGCTTCATGAATTCCAAAATCAAAGGGCAGTTTTACTAATTATTTTTACATTCAGTAACTCATTTGTCTCACACAGTAAACACAAATATTATGTAACAGAACTATATTCATATTCTTCATCCTAAAAATGGAGAAAATTTTGAGTTATTTATTGATTGTAGTATAGGACTCATTCTCTATTTGTTCAAATTATTCCATGTCAAGTGCCTAGAATAATTGTTCATGACATACTATGAAATAGAAAATACTGATAGAGATGGATTACAAAAGTAAACTCAAAAAACATCCTATGAATTGTTTCATTATATATATAATAGAATATACTTATATCCACATAACAAAAAAATTAAATCTTTTTAGATAGAATAGCTGTTATAAACTGCTTAAGTTGTACATTTCATCAACACTTAATGAAAAACATCAATTTCTCACAAAAACATCAAGCAGTAGAAGAGGTAATATTTCTTAATTCATCTGTTAGCCAGTAATACCATAATACCCAAAGGAGACAAAAGAATCACAAGATGACTATGAAACAACATCCTATTTAAATTTAGACACAGAAATTCTCAGAAATATTTAAAAAAAGAATACAAAAAGGTATAAGAATGATTACATACCATGACTAAGCAGGGTATTTTTCACAATGCAATGTTTGTTTAATATGATACAATATTACTTGAACAAAGTAAAAATGTAATAATTGAAATAGAAAAAGTTTGATAAATTCAACACCTATGAATGATAGAACACCAAGAAAACTATTAGAAGAAAACTTTTGAGACCTGCTAAAAGTCCTCCATGAAAAACCAAAATTGGCCCGGCACAGTGGCTCACACCTGTAACCCAGAACTTTGGGAGGCTGAGGTGGAAAGACTGCATAAAGCCAGGAGTTCAAGACCATTCTGGACAATATAGGGAATCCCCATCTTTACAAAATATTTTTAAAAAATTATCTGGGCATGGTGGTACATGCCTGTTGTCCCAACTACTCAGGCAGTTAAGGTGGGAGGATCTAAGTGGCTTTCTTAATAGTAATGTGAAGATGCATATGGCAAGTTTAAATAAAACTTTAGAATGAGAAACAATACACAAAATATTTCTCATTGTTTAAGCTTGAAATGACTAATCATTCTTTCAAATATTTTCATTTTCTTCTTAGTATTTACTACAGTGTATAGTTTGTTGTTTTAAAAATATTATTTATCTTTTCCATTACAATGTAAATTTTATAATGACAGGAACTTATTTTTTTATTTTTTATTTTTATTTTTTCGAGATGGAGTCTTGCTCTGTTACCCAGGCTGGAGTGCAGTGGCGTGATCTCGGCTCACTGCAACCTCCGCCGCCCGGGTTCACACCGTTCTCCTGCCTCAGCCTCCTGAGTAGCTGGGACTACAGGCGCCCACCACCACACCCGGCTAATTTTTTGTATTTTTAGTAGAGACGGGGTTTCACCATGTTAGACAGGATGGTCTCGATCTCCCAACCTCATGATCTGCCTGCCTCGGCCTCCCAAAGTGCTGGGATTACAGGCGTGAGCCACCGCTCCTGGCCTACAGGAACTTATTTTTTCTCTTGTGTCTCTAGTACCTTACACAATACCTGGGCATAGTATATACTCAGAAAGTATTGAGTGAATTAATTACTCAAAACATTGGGTCAAAGCTTCTTCTAACCTTTTTTCTTTGCTTTTCATGTGTTTTTCACATTCCCCATTTAATAAACATATTTGTCAACAACCAAAGATGACTTAATCTCCAGTCAGTTTCCTGTTTCTGTTTTTAGCATTTCCTTGCAATACCTAGAAGATAGTTATTATACTTGGGACTTATTTCAGACTCGGAAACTAAGCCTTAAAAGCAGCCAACCCCTCAGCATAGCATTTCTAGTTTTGTTTTGTTTTGTTTTGTTTTGTTTTTAGAAAGCACAACCAAACAGATTTTTTTTGTTTCCTTTATAGAAGTCTGGAAAGTAGATGGTAACATGATGTGGCACCTGGATAACCAAGACAAGCTTAAAATTATAAAAAGAGGTCATGAATGTGATGCATTTGGAAAAAATTTCAATCTGAACATGAACTTTGTTCCTTTAAGGAAATCAAACAGTGAAGGTGACTTAGATGGATTGATTTTAAAACATCATTTAGATTTGCTTATTCCAAAAGGAGATTATGGAAAAGCAGAATCAGATGACTTTAATGTGTTTGATAATTTTTTTCTCCATTCCAAGCCTGAGGATACTGATACCTGGTTAAAATACTATGACTGTGATAAATATAAAGAGAGCTATAAAAAGTCACAGATTATCATATATCATAGAAATCGTTTAGGGGAGAAACTCTATGAATGCAGTGAATGTAGGAAGCGCTTCAGTAAGAAACCAAGTCTCATTAAACATCAGAGCAGACATATAAGAGACATAGCCTTTGGCTGTGGTAATTGTGGCAAAACCTTTCCCCAGAAGTCTCAGTTTATTACACATCACAGAACTCATACAGGAGAAAAACCTTATAATTGTAGCCAGTGTGGGAAAGCCTTCTCCCAAAAGTCACAGCTCACATCCCATCAGCGGACACATACAGGAGAGAAACCATATGAGTGTGGCGAATGTGGGAAAGCCTTCTCCCGGAAGTCACATCTCATATCGCATTGGAGAACACACACAGGAGAGAAACCCTATGGATGCAATGAATGTGGGAGGGCCTTTAGTGAAAAGTCCAATCTCATTAACCATCAGAGAATTCATACCGGTGAGAAGCCTTTTGAATGCAGGGAATGTGGGAAAGCCTTCAGCAGGAAGTCACAACTCGTTACACATCACAGAACTCACACAGGAACAAAACCCTTTGGATGTAGTGATTGTAGAAAAGCCTTCTTTGAGAAGTCAGAGCTTATTAGACATCAGACAATTCATACTGGAGAGAAACCCTATGAATGCAGCGAGTGTAGGAAAGCATTTAGAGAGAGGTCGAGTCTCATTAATCATCAGAGAACACATACAGGAGAGAAACCTCATGGATGCATTCAGTGTGGGAAGGCCTTCTCCCAGAAGTCACATCTCATATCACATCAGATGACACACACAGGAGAAAAACCCTTTATATGCAGTAAATGTGGGAAAGCCTTCAGCAGGAAATCACAGCTCGTTAGACATCAGAGAACTCATACGGGAGAAAAACCGTATGAATGCAGTGAGTGTGGGAAAGCTTTCAGTGAAAAATTAAGTCTCACTAATCATCAAAGAATTCATACAGGAGAAAAACCATATGTATGCAGTGAATGTGGGAAAGCCTTTTGTCAGAAGTCACATCTCATATCACATCAGAGGACACATACAGGGGAGAAACCCTATGAATGCAGTGAATGTGGGAAGGCCTTTGGTGAGAAGTCAAGTCTTGCAACTCATCAGAGAACTCATACTGGAGAAAAACCGTATGAATGCAGGGACTGTGAAAAAGCTTTCTCCCAGAAATCACAGCTAAATACCCATCAGAGAATTCACACTGGAGAGAAACCCTATGAATGCAGTCTTTGTAGGAAAGCTTTTTTTGAGAAGTCGGAGCTAATTAGACATCTGAGAACTCATACAGGAGAAAAACCTTATGAATGCAATGAATGTAGAAAAGCCTTCAGGGAGAAGTCAAGTCTCATCAATCATCAGAGAATACATACAGGAGAGAAGCCTTTTGAATGCAGTGAGTGTGGCAAAGCTTTCTCTCGGAAGTCACACCTTATACCACATCAAAGGACACATACAGGTGAGAAACCCTATGGATGCAGTGAATGTAGGAAGGCCTTCTCTCAGAAGTCACAGCTGGTTAATCATCAGAGAATTCATACAGGAGAGAAGCCTTATCGATGCATTGAATGTGGGAAAGCTTTCTCACAGAAGTCACAGCTCATCAATCATCAGAGAACTCATACAGTAAAAAAATCCTAGGAATACAGTTAATAGTAGTCTTTGACAGATCATCTTGGACTTCAGGAAATGCAATTATGATAACGTTTGTAGACAGTCACGTCGTGTTAGGTGTCTGTACTCCATGAGGATGAGAACTCTAAATGAGGTGGTGTATGGAAAGCCGATCATAATTCATAGAGTAGAGTGAACCCATGACTGCAGTGGATCTCAAAAACTTTTAAAACCATAGACAAGCCTTATAGAGTAGAACATTCACAGCAAAGAAGAATCCTGTGAATGTCCAAAAGCCTTCCAGAAGTCAAGTCTCTTAAGCTATTAGAAATATTCCCACTGGGGATGAGGGAAAACCCCATGAATGTGGGAAATGAGGCAATATTTTTAAGAAATGACAGTTCATTGTACATAAGAAAATGCTCTTAGGAATGAAGTTCTATGAAAGTACTAAATATGGGACAGTGCAACAAGTAACCAGACTATTTTGTATTTTGGAGAATTCATATTATGGAGAACCTAACAATTTAAAGACACTGGGAACACTTGCCCCTCAGTATAGTACTGTCAAGGGAAGCCATACACTTTTTGTAGACATGGGTACCAAAAATACCCAATTCTAAGTGGTTGACAGATGTTCACTTTGAAGTGTGAAGTTTTAAAAATATGTGAATAAATTGGTTATTGAAACATCTAAGACATTTCTTAGTGGTATTTGTGGCTTATCTTCTAGTGTCACATATGTTTTGTGTTTTGGACTTACCTATAATTTAATGTAATTGGGAGTATGAAACGCATATGCCTTTTAGTGCCTCTGATGTCTGTGAAGACAACACTACACACCACTGGTTTTTATTTTTTAACAATAATATAAAAAATGGAAACTCATGTAACATGACTACATGAATAAGTACCTTAAGTGATAACCCATTTCTTTTAACTTATAGACATACATAAGGGGTCTTTTGTTTTTATGGACCTTTCTATTCAGTAACTGAAGCCAACATTATGTAAGTCTTCTGCATCCTCAGAGTCTGAGTAACAGTTTATATAAAATAAATATGCAAAGGCAGGAACCACAGAATAACCATAGTAATATATAACTGAATGAGCAAAATAAAGGTGTGTGAACTACATTACAACACCCAAACTAAATGAAATAAAGTAGTGCTGTATTAAATCTTTTTCTCATTTAGTGAGGTGCCTCCATATAGTATATATATATATGTATCTTAAGTGATATGTAACCCAAATGCCACTATTTTAATTTACTGTGATAAAGTATCATGGATATTTTGTGCTGCTTTTTGTGTTGCATAAAATATCTTGTAAAAATTAGATGGATAAATGAATTATTAAAAAATCACATTTCTGAAGATGTAAAGTATTAGGGAATTTTGTGCTGGAAAAACATTTTTGACATTCAAGGATGCCTATTTTATCTTCTAGCAAATTTCTGTGGTCCCTGGAAAAGTACAGATGATCCTGGACTTACAGTGGGGTTACCTCCCAATAAACCCATTGTAAGTTGAAAACATTGTAAGTCAAAAATGCATTTAATACACCCAACTTACCAAACATCATAGCTTAGCCTAGCCTACCTTAAACATTCTCAGAACACATTCTAATGCATCATCTATTTTATAAAAAGGTGTTGAATATCTGATGTAATTATTGAATACTGAAGGTGAAAAATAGTAGTTGTGTGGATACCATTGTAATGTTGAGAAACTGTAAGTCACATCCTCTTAAGTCAGGAACTATCTGTATAAGGAAACAAGATTTCCATTTTATCACTTGAAATGTATTTGACTTTGTTTCACTAGTTGCATTATCCCCATGGAAAACTTCACATTGAGAACTTACCATTATATATTTCCATAAAAATGCATGAACCATCCCTTAGCTAAGTAAGGATTTTGTAATGTTCTCTCAATAATGTTGCTTGGCAAAGTTAATATTTTTTGTATGCTGATGAAATTTAGAAAAGTCCAATATTGAGCTTGATTGCAAACTTAGAAAAACTCAAGACTTCTCCTTTTACGTTCAAATTGTTGTATCAGTATGGTATTTTGCACCTTTACCTTAAACAGTATTTTCTCCTTTAATTATTGATTTTGCAACATTTTGGGAAAGTTGGAATTTTAAATAAATGAATAATTTTCTAAACCAGAATACCAGTTCAACAGCCAAATAATTCTGTCTTTCCATGCTGTAATTTTAAAGCATTTAATTTTCCAACTTTTTGTTCATACTCAAGTGTATGAACTTCCTGGCTGGGCACAGTGGCTCATGCCTGTAATCCCAGCACTTTGGGAGGTTGAGGACCTCAAGTGGAGACCTCAAGTGGATCACTTGAGGTCAGGAGTTGAAGACCAACATGTTCATGGCCAACATGGCAAAACCCTGTCTTAAAAAAAATTAGCCGGGCATGGTTGTGCGTGCCTGTAATCCCAGTTACTCAGGAGGCTGAGGCAGGAGAATCACTTGAACCTGAGAGGCAGAGGTTGCAGTGAGCCAAGATCGTGCCATTGCACTCCAGCCTGGGCGACAGAGCGAGCCTCTGTCAAAAAAAGAAAAGAAAAAGAACTTCCTACTTTTTAATATCTCAAATTCATTTTACTAGACGTGGGAGACCAACTAATGCAAATGAACAGTTACAGGGTGATGTTGTACTTTGTGATTTTTGCCCTATTTTTTCTTTCCATCTGTCACCATTCTCTTTCCAATCCCAGAGATTGATTCATTAGGTCTTGGAAATTCTAGATTATTCCATTAACTATTAAGCAGTTAAACCTGATACTTCCTACACTAGATAATGGAACTTCAACATTAGTCTATTGATTGCCCAAGAACAAACATTTTTTTCTAAATGTCAGGTGTTATGGGGAGGATTGATGCTGACAGCAGAGGTCTAGTTAAAAACTGATGCAGAGGTTCAAATACGTTGTGCAGTAATCACTAGAACTCACCTTCTAAAGTGTCATGAGAGCTCTGATTCTGCAATTAGAGATTTTTTAATGTGTTTTTGAAATTACCTTGTAAACCACAAATCTGTGTCTCTGCATTGCCCCTTATTATTTCCTACCACAAATTCTACATCAAGAAGAAAGTTTTAAAGTTAGACTGGATTTATTTGTGATTTTATGGAGCACAATAAGGTACATTGGGATAGCATACTAAAGGAGGCCAAATACAGGAAGCATCATCTTTTCTTATTCTCTTACTGCCTGGATTTTCCCACTGACCTGGAATTGTGCACAGTTCTACAAAGGACAATTTACATTGTTTTCCTTTTACTAAGTAGTGGGTTTTCCTTAAGGTCCAGACTGAATTTTGAGACCTGTACCAGGATTGCCTTCTGTGTGACTTTTTCTTGCAGGATCTGACATCATTATCTATGGGTCCATATATTTGTGATACTTTGGTTTCAGGAACATCACTTTTAGAATGTTGACATAAAATGCACCCACAGAATGCCGTATTTATCAAAAGTAACTTTCTAGCAAAATCTACAGCAGTAGGCATTTGGAATCTGCATTTGAGACCTCCGCAGTCATTTGGTCATTCCAGCAATCTATGTCCAGGTTGTCAATTTCAGAGGTCTTATTAGTCTATACAGGTACCAATGAGCTTTCAGATGTTCAACACCTACCCCTGGCCTAACTGCTGATAACCAACCATAACCCTTGCAGATGCATGCATGTTTTCTGCACCTTGCTATCATTTTTCAGTCCATTTTTCACATGTATACATAGTGATTATTTTTAAATGCAACCCTGATTTCACATGCCTCATGTTGAAATATCGTGTGGCTTATTGTGGACTTAAAGTGTAACATTCTCATGGTATGCAAGGACTTTTGTACAAACCAATGCCTATCTATCTGTCATTTCTGAAAACTTTTTCCTCCTATGCAATATTTTCTGGCCTCTGTGAACAACTTGTAGTTCCTTGAGATTTCTATTATCACTTATGTTTTTGCAAATCTGCAATTGAAATGCCCTTGTTCCTTGTTAATGCCTATTGAATCTATATGAACCTGTACGTGTGTTTCTCACTGTGATAATATAATCATTGCATGTTTTATCTTTCCCACTAGAAAGCTTCTAGAAAGCTAGGACTATCTTTTTTGTCTATGTAATTTTTGCATCACAAGCTATATTTAAATGTGGGTGCAGTGAGTGGCTGTTTTCTGCCATATGGAGAAACATGGTCTGCAGTGAGAGAGAAGAATGAAGCCATGATGAAAGCAAAATCAAGAAAGAGTCCCGATTGTGTTCCAGTACCTGGTTCTTCTGGTCTTCATGTTCAGGTCCACCTCTGCCCTTTTCATGTCTTGATTGTTGAATTCTTCTGTGAGATACTGCAAATAGCCTAATAAATTCTCATGTTTGCTTCATCTGGCTCAAGTTGTGTTTGTTACAACCCAAATATTTCTAACAGAGGAAATCAGGCTATGTCGTAACTTGTTCTCTGGAAGTGGTTACTGAGAAGTTGGGGTGCAAGATGTCTGTTGAGGATCAACAGCTGTGAAATGATCGAAGAAGAAGAAAGAAAACATTGAGCTGAGGAAGAAGTCAATTTGCACTGCATTGGAGCCAGCAGGGAACTCTGGAACATGTACTGCCCATTGGAGTGCCTCGTGTTGAACCAAGACGGCCAGGCCCTTACAACCCTGCATTGCTCACCCCATCACCCAGACTCAGGCTGCCTTGGGAAGGAAGCAGCCTTAGGTGAAGCAGCTCTTTTCTTCAGTGATGCTGCTGATTTCTTAGGTGAAGCAGCTCATTTCAGCTGAGGCCAGCTTCAAAAGTGGAGTTTCTCTGCTGATGACTCTCCCTGCCCTGGGTAAGTCCCTCCTTGAGGAGAGATCTGAGTCATAATGCATGTTTCTGATCACACAGTCCATCCTTCCCACCACTTAGATCCCCTTGTCTATGTTACATTTGGGAAGCTGCTGCTCTAGGATTCTGGTGGGGCTGTCTCTGAAGAGACACTAAGAAAAGGAAGATTCATAGGACAAACCACAGCCCCTAATGTTGCAGTTGCTTTCTGTATTATTCACTGTAGATTCTCATCACACCCTGTTAGCACCTCTGTGGACATAAGTGGCTTATGTGGTAGCTTGTCCCAGACCCTTATTCCTGAGGGGGTCAGAGCCCTGGCCACCATGTCCTTTTCAGATCCAAGTTGCTGTATTTGTCCACTTACATCACAATGGGGCAAGGAAGTTCAAAGAGGCACCTAGGAGGGCCACCTGAGTTCCACTCCTTTTTTCTCCTGCCCTGTTGTGTAACAGCAGCCATACCTGCTGATGATCAGTGTCAATGCCCCAGCAAAGAGTGGCTTTTCTGGCATGCTGGTCCTTGGACACAAGGGTACAAAGTTCCATGCTGTATCTGTAGTTTATAATTTAGAACACTGTCCTCTGGTGGAAAGTGCCCCCTCTGGGGCTAATCCTTGATGTTTGACCTTTATACGGTGCTGTGTTTTCAAAGAGAAAGAACACATGGGTTTGGGTACTGCAGTGTGGAAGCAGGAAGATCACAGATGATCCTCTAGGGGGACCTTGTGCTTCCCATAACCACAGCTCTGAGGTTGAGAGAGTTAATATTGCGCTGGGAGCAAAACTAGTTATATCATTGTCCATTTTGTGTACGTTGTTTTTCTTTCTTTTCTTTTCTTTTCTTTTCTTTTTTTTTTTTTTTTTTGAGGCAGAGTCTCACTCTGTCGCCCAGGCTGGAGTGTGGTGGCACGATCTCGGCTCACTGCAAGCTCCGCCTCCCAGGTTCACGCCATTCTCCTGCCTCAGCCTCCCGAGTAGCTGGGACTACAGGCACCCGCCACCACGCCCGGCTAATTTTTTGTATTTTTAGTAGAGATGGGGTTTCACCATGTTAGCCAGGATGGTCTCGATCTCCTGACCTCGTGATCTGCCTGCCTCAGCCTCCCAAAGTGCTGGGATTACAGGCATGAGCCACTGTGCCCAGCCGTGTATGTTGTTCATTTCGTTGCCCACATCATTTCACTTGATATGAATGCAAACATTTATGCTTTTTTCTGAATCGGGATATTAAAATGCATTTACTGGATCAGTGGCCATATACCATGTATCTGAGGCTGTATTAATCTCTTCTAGTGGAAATATCACATCTGGCCTAATGGCTGTGATCAGGACTACTACTTAGTTGAGCTTGAAGTTGAACTGCAGTTATGAGTAGTTTTTACTAGAGATATGATGGGAACCATCACTCCTAAATCTTTTATATCCTGAAGGGTGACTCTAATCTCTACTATCCCCCCAGAGATTGTTCTTATTTACTATCTTGGGTGGATTGTAGTTTGAGGCTTCCACGTGGCCTTTCCTCATGCAATAGTTTTTTTTTCCTGCAAGCAAGGACCTAATACCACTTGTGATACAGCAGATGTGAGCTGCTTTTTGTGCAGCCAAAGGCCCTCTTTCACAACTGCAATCAATTGTCTATTACTTGTCCTCAACTGTTTGTTATCTTTATGTAGAGCATCAGTGGCTTTCAGCAGTAGCCACTGTATTAGTCCGTTCTCATACTGCTATAAAGAAATACCACAGACTGGGTAATTTATAAAGAAAAAGAGGTTTAATGAACTCAAAGTTTCACATGGCTGGGAAGTCCTCACAATGAAGGAGGAGCAAAGACACGTCTTACATGGTGACAGGCAGGAGAGCGTGTACAGAGGAACTGCCCTTATAAAACCATCAGATCTCATGAGATTTATTCACTACCACAAGAACAGCATGGGAAAAACCCACCTCCATGATACAATTACCTTCCCCCGGGTCCCTCCCACGACACGGGGGGATGATGGGAGCTACAACTCAAGATAAGGTTTGGCTGGGGACACAGCCAAAACATATCAGCACCCAAACCTGTTATTTAATAATAATCTATCTCCTGAGTTCAAACATCTGTTACATAACACAGGTGCTTCCTCTTAATTTACTATTGGTGAACTATTTAATGATTGAACCACCTCCTTATGCCGGGGCCTCTTTGTGCTCCACCTGCCACAGTGGTGGGGTTTGTATGTCAGCTGGATAATGAGTAATCCAGTTCCAAAACTTTGGCCCATCCTTTGCTATTTTGGAGCATCTCAATAATGGTACAAGCTGCAATCTGTTGGGTTTTCTGAAAGTTGACTCTGAGATATACTTTGGAGGTATTCACTGTAGATCAGTATCTGTGAAAGGAAAGAGAAGGAAGTAGGATTAAGCAAAAGAAAAGGTTAAACTGCAATGCAGATCCTACAAAACTGCTCCCAACTTAGAATGGATCTCTGTAGTGAGTGTTGCCTGACAGGGCTCATGTATCAGGCAAGCATGGTCTAGTCTATGTTCACACCTCTTTCAGTCACTGAATACAGCCTGACCTGGAAGGGAGGTGACTTTGGATGAAGCTCTTCTGCAGCAAAGGCTGACCATGAAGGGCTTGACAGGCGAGGGCTGTCTGCTAACTGAACTCCCCACACCTGTACTACAAGCCAGGATGGTCTTAATCTCCTGACCTTGTGATCCGCCCGCCTCGGCCTCCCAAAGTGCTGGGATTACAGGCGTGAGCCACCGCCCCTGCCCCCTTCCGTACCTTTTAAGTGCCTGGGTCATCACACCAACCAGGTGTTTTTCTCCATTTGGACATTTTCCCAGGTAACTGCCAGTGAAATATGTAGCAGCTGGGCTGCCACGTTTGCCAGAGTCTCTCTGGAATGGGATATTTCTTGTCAGCTCAAAGTAAAATGCAAGCACAAATATTTACCACAGAGGAGTTCCACATTGACCAGAAATGATGCCAGGCCATCCTATCCCCCATGCTGCTCACGCACTGGCTGGGAGCTGCCTGAAAAGGTCACAGTCTCAAATACTGTGGTAACTCCCAAAAGCAATGAATCCCTCCAGGAGAATGGGAAGTATTTTCTTGAAAGGTATTTGGAGTAATGCACCTGTAAGGATCCCACAATTGAAGGAAGAAAGGCCGGGTGGTGAGTCGTAATTGGCAGAAGCCAGGGATTCACATTTATTATAATAAATAGTAAGGTCAGTGTGACAGCCAAGAGGGTTTGATTCACAGGAACTTGTGAAGATGGTTAGTAAAACATAACTTCCCCAAGGATAAACTAGATAGACAGGCAACCAGGAAATTTATTAGTAAACATAGTCCAAGAAGATGAGAATGAGTGAGCAAGAGGCTAAGGGCAGTTGCCTCAGTAAAATGCCATGATCCTTGAACTTGAGCTAATATTCAGATCAGAAAGACACTAAAGAGGTAGGTGGGTCCCCAAGGGGAAAGACCCTATGACACCATGGCAAATATATACTGTGATGACACCTCCAGCCCTTCATCAAAGACTGATGGGCACTTACTTGGTTCACTATACACTGGGTAAAGGGTAATATCCAGAGATTTTAAAGACTATTATATGCAAAGTCTGAGTTGATACTGATACCAGACTTTCATAGCATTATGATGCCTCCGTTAGCATGAGAGCGTATTTAGGCCTGGTCATACATTTAGGCTTACTGTGGGGCCAATGGTCCCAGTGACCCTGACCCCTGACCCATGCATTACTCATTTGCTTGGTCTTCGAATGTATAATTGGGATTGACATCCTTGGCAGTTGGAGTACTTTCTACATTGGACTATTGGTCTTTGGTTAAAAGCCACCATAGTGGGGAAGGCCAGGTGAAAACCTCTGAATCCCACCCAGAAGGTAAGATCATAAATTGAAAACAATATTGCATTTTGGGGAGAAGAGCTGGAGGGGGTGACAGAGATGAGTGCGACTCGTAAAGACCTAAAGAATGTGGTGGTAGTACCCCTGGGATATTAACAAATCCTAGGGAATGACTACAGGTGAGTTCAGCCAAGTCCATGTCCCACTTGCAGACATGACGTTGTTTCTAAAGCAGATTTAAGTGGCCTTGGGTATGTGGCAGTGGCCTTTGATTTGGAAAACCAATTCTTTTTATTCAATTCAGGAAAAAGGATCAGAAAATGTAGCATTAACATGAGACAGACAATACTGTGCATTCACAGTTTTACCCAGGGCTGTCAGCCATCATAATATAATCTGAATAGACTGAACATTTTATAGAACATCACAGTAATACATATGGCAGCAAAGTCATGTCAGTCAGGCAGGATAGGTAGGAAGTGGCCAGCAGGTTGGAGACACCACATGCATTCTAGAGGACTGGAGACAAACCGTATAAAAATCCAGCAAGTTACCACAAAAGATAGCATGTAAGTCACAGTTTTTCCACACTGCTTTATCAATTCTTGAGGAAGTTTTTGTAGATTTTTTCCTACTAATTATATCTATTTATTGACATGAAATTACAGATATGTTCCTATTGATTTTAAAATCTCAGCTGGGCATGCTGGCTCATGCCTGTAATTCTAGCACTTTGGGAGGCCAAGGTGGGAGGATCGCTTGAGTCCAGGAGTTCGAGACCAGCCTGGGCAAAAAAACAAGTGAGACTCCATCTCTACAAAAAATTTAAAAAATTAGCCGGGTGTGGTTGTGCTTGCCTGTAGTCCCAGCTACCTGGGAGGCTGAGGCGGGAGGATTGCTTTAGCCTGAGAGTTTGAGGTTGCAGTGAGCCATGAACACACCACTGAACCTTAGTTGGGTGACAGAGTGAGACCCCATCTCAAAAAAAACCCCAAATTTGGAATCTCTTCTGTATTTGTAGTTATATTGCTTTTTTTCATTAATAATATTTATTTTTTACTTTTATTCTTGTTATATCTTGGCAAAATTTGTTTATTTATTAGCTTTTACAATGAACAAGACTTTGCTTTTACTGATCTATTTGTATCTTTGTTTCTACTTAGCTGATTAGCTGAAAGCTGGACTTGACAGAGGCCAATATTAAGGTAAAGTAGAGATGTCAAAAATTTCTTGGCATGAATCTAAGGATTTAAGGACATATTGTTAATATAGATTTGTCATAAGTAATCCACTCACTCATTCCTCCGATTTTGACCCACAACAGGGGCCAGAGGACAGTTCTTTCACCATGAGAAATTACTTGGTGAAGGGAGAACCAGCCTCATGTAAAAATGTGGGTATAATTGTGTGTTATAGATACTGTCATTAAAATGAGATTCCTGATGTCAAAGGGGATGATAGGTTCTGGAATGGAACAGTTCTCAGCAGAATTTACTCACAAGGAGCAAGACAGGCATGGTTAGTGCAGGAGGTTCATGGTCATAATGGTGATGAGAATTGCTAAACCTACATAAACCTTTGGAAGTGGTTAACTGATCAGGGATCTTAAAGGCCAAAATAGATGAACAACTTGTGAATGTCTTACCTTATTTTGAGAACCCAAAATATAGAAGAAACGAGGTATCTTTGAAAATGGACCTTGCAGTTGCATCACAAGCACACATTGTACAACTTGGGATCCATCAAGGGCCTATTTGTTAGAATAGAATTTCCAAGTGTGTTCTATGCTGCTTTCCAAATCCAACGAGGTCTACCAAGCATTTTACCTCTGCATGTGTGGGGTACAAATAGCAATAACTTGCCTTTTCCCTTAAAGGGATGTCTTAGCATTCCTCCGTTCACTGAACTAAAAACTTCATAAATGTCAGGCCCTTAAATCTTCAAGCACATATACGTATTATTAGGCCACTTTCGGTACTTGCTACTTCTTACATAAAAACTACAGATCTGGGCCGGGCGCGGTGGCTCATGCCTGTAATCCCAGCACTTTTGGAGGCTGAGGCGGGCGGATCATGAGGCCAGGAGATCGAGACCATCCTGGCTAACACGGTGAAATCCCGTCTCTACTAAAAAAAAAAATACAAAAAATTTGCCGGGCGTGGTGGTGGGCACCTGTAGTCCCAGCTACTCGGGAGGCTGAGGCAGGAGAATGGCGTGAACCTGGGAGGCAGAGCTTGCAGTGAGCTGAGATCACGCCACTGCACTCCAGCCTGGGCGACAGAGCAAGACTCTGCCTCAAAAAAAAAAAAATTTCAGATCTGTTCTCCACAGGGCCCAGGCACCATCTCTGGTTCAACTGTTGCTTTCTGTGGGGTCAGACACGCTATGTTTTAAATATTCCTTTAACAAATTTTAGTCTGTTTATTTGCTTTGCTTTTTTTTTCTTCTTCTCAGATAGGGTCTCACTCCGTCATCCAGGCTGGAGTGCAGTGGAGCTCTGGTTCACTGCAGCCTCGACATCCCAGGCTCAGGTGATCCTCCCACCTCAGCCTCCCGAATAGCTGGGTTACAGGCGCACACCACCATGCCCGAATAACTTTTAGTAGAGATGAGTTTCACCATGTTTCCCAGGCTGGTCTCTAAGTCTTGGGTGCAAGCAATCTGCCTGCCTTGGCTTCCCAAAGTGCTGGGATTACAGGCTGGAGCCACTGCTATCAATTCTTGTTATTTCTTCAAAACATTTAGAATTTTTATTGATATAATTTGCATAGAGCCAGGCATGGTGGCTCATGCCTGTAATCCCAGCACTTTGCAAGGCTGAGGCAGATGGATCACTTGAGGCCAGGAATTCAAGACCAGCCTGGCCAACATGGTGAAACCACGTCTCTACTATAAATACAAAAAATTAGCTGGCCATGTGGCAGGTGCCTGTAATCCCAGCTACTCAGGAGGCTGAGGCAGGAGAATCACTTGAACCCAGGAAGTGGAGGTTGCAGTGAGCCGAGATTGTGCCACGGCACTCCAGCCTGGGTGACAGAGCGAGACTCTGTCTCAAAAAAAATTGCATACAAATAAGTATACTTACTTTTCTTTTTTTTCTTTAGAGATTGGGTCTCGCTATGTTTCCTAGGTTGGACTTGAACTCCTATGCTGAAGTGATTGTCCTGCCTCAGCCTGCCTAGTAGTTGGAACTAAGGTGCACACCACCACATCTGGCTAAGTGTACATATTTCTAATGTATAGTTCAAGTTCTATGAGCTTTGAAAAATGTCTGTGGCTGTGCAACCACAGCTCCTGTCAAGATGTAGAACATTTCCTTTACTCCAAAATATTCCCTTGTTTCTCTTCCCGGTCAAATCTCACTCCCATCACTGACCCCAGGTAACCACGAATCTCCCTTCTAATACTATAGATTATTTTTATCTTTTCTATAATTTTATATAAATGGAAATTATGCAAAAAGTATTTGTTTTTGTGTGGCTACTTCCACTCTGGTGTTTTTGGGATTTGTGCGTGTTGTGTGGGCATCAGCGGTTTGTTTCTTTTTATTGCTGATTATTCCTTTGTATGAATATACCCAGTTGTCTGTCTGTACACCTGTTGGTGGACATTTGGGTTGTTTCAGATTTTTGGCTATGAAGAATAAAGCTGAGATACCACATTACACCCATCATAATGGCTAAACAAAACACTGCCAATACCAAGTGCTGACAATAATGTGGAGGAACCAGAACTCTCAGACGTTGCTAGTGGGAATTAAAAAAAAAAACACTTTGGAAAACAGTTTGGCAGTTTCTTAAAAGTTAAATATATGCTGGCCATATGATTCAGCAATTCTACTCTTCTGTATTTACCAAGGAAAATGAAAACATGTGTCTCCAAAGACTTATACACTAGTGTTCACAATATCATTTTAAGAAATGTTTAGGCTGATCTCTTCTGATCTCTGCTGCTGAAGCTATAAACTGAGGATCAGAGAAAAGGAGAAAATGAGTCATTAAAAGAACCTTGAGGGGGATATATATATACTTATTCTTATATCTATATCTCTCTCTATACAGATCTTATATATATAATATAGAGAGATCATATATATATATCCTTATTCTTAAAAATACATCCAGAGATGACTTCATGTGGCAGAGCCCTATTGAAGAGAAGCATCCTCTATGTGTTCTCTAGGCTACTGAAAACAATTTGATTTTAAAATTCAGTTTAATTTTTTTTTTTTGTGGGGGGCATGGAGTTTCGCTCTTGTTGCCCAGGCTGGAGTGCAATGGCACGATCTCGGCTCACTGCAACCTCCGCCTCCTGGTTTCAAGTGATTCTCCTGCCTCAGCCTCCTGAGTAGCTGGGAGTACAGGCATGCACTACCATGCCCGGCTAATTTTGTATTTTTAGTAGAGACAGGGTTTCTTCATGTTAGCCAGGCTGGTCTCAAACTCCCAACCTCTGGTGATCCGCCCGCCTCGACCTCCCAAATTGCTGGGATTACAGGCGTGAGCCACTGCACCCAGCCAATTTAATTATTAGAGATAGGGTCTCACTCTGTCACCCAGGCTAGAATGCAGTGGTACGATCATAGCTCACTGCAGCCTTCAACTCCTGTGTTGAAGTGATCCTGCTGGCTCAGCCTCCCAAGTAGTTAGAACTACAGGTGCACACTACCATGTCTGGCTAATTATTTTTTGTAGAGATGGGGATCTCGCTATGTTGCCCAGGTTGGTCTTGAACTCCTGGCCTCAAGTGATTCTCCTGCCTTGGCCTCTAAAACTGCTGGGATTACAGGAATGAGCCACTATGTCCAGCTCAAAGCATGTTTTATCCAATACAGGTTGTTTGGACCTACAACCAAGCAGTTTGTACAAAATAATAATGTTGCATCCCTATATCTCACTAAAAAAGACAAATGCCAGAAAGGATAATTCTACAATTGGCACATAAGAAACAGTACAGTAGCTCACACCTGTAGTCCCAGCACTTTAGGAGGCCAAGGTGGGAGGATTGCTTGAGCCCAGGAATTGATATCAGCCTGGGCAACATAGGGAGACCCTGTCCCTACAAAAAATAAAAATAAGCTGGGCAAGGTGGCATAGGCCTGTAGTTCCAGCTACTTGGGAGGCTGAGGTAGGAGGATCACTTGAGTCTGGGAGGTTGAGGCAGCAGTTAGCCATGATTGCACCACTGCACTCCAACCTAGGTGACAGAGTGAGACCCTGTCTCAAAAAAAGTAAAAACATTATATATAGTTATATTAATATCTATAATGTGGGTGAAAAAAATGTTAAAACATACACTAAGGAGAATAACTATAAAACATAGATTTCACCTGCATAAAACTTAAGGTTATAGAAAGTAAAACTGTCTCCTGTAAGTCTTTATTGGCTAATTTATGAAAAATGTATACAATGAAACTGTGCACAGACGTTTACAAAAAAAATTGAATATACTAATTCAAAACATATTTTATGAACCTTTACCTACCATGTACTACCTATAATGTTCCAGGCAATAGGGTGAAAGTCTGAGTAAGAAAAGATTTCTTCTGTCACAGAGTTTATATTTTAACAAGAGACATATATATATATGTATATATGTACATATATGTATATAAAAGTGTATGTATATATACATACACTTTTTAATTATATATACATACTTTTTAATATTTGAATAAATGCTATGATAAAACAAAACAGGGTAATATGATACAGATTGATTTAAATGTGAGGAAAACTGCAATTGGTAGTTTTTAAAAAATCTTATTCAAGCTTATTTAATTTTTTTTTTGAGACGGAGTCTTGCTCTGTCACCCAGGCTGGAGTGCAATGGCACGATCTTAGCTCACAGCAACCTCCGCCTCCCAGGTTCAAGCAGTTCTCCCACCTCGGCCTCCCGAGTAGCTGGGACTACAGGTGTGCACCACCACACCCGGCTAATTTTTGTATTTTTAGTAGAGACGGGGTTTCATCACATTGGCCAGACTGCTCTACAACTCCTGAGTTCAAGTGATCCACCCATCTCAGCCTCCCAAAGTGCCAGGATTACAGGCATGAGCCACCGTGCCCGGCCTTAATTTTTAAATTTTAAATTTAATTTTATTTTAGATTCAGGGAGTACTTGGTGCATGTTTGTTACCTGGGTATATTGCATTCTGGTGGAGATTGGGCTTCTAGCGTAGCCATTACCGAAATAGTGAACATATAATTGGTAGTTTAATAGGCCTTTTTGAGAAGGTGAATTTGAGTGGAAATACTAGTGTTCTAGCAGAGAGGAGTAACTCGTGAGAATTATCTTAGTATATTTAAGAAACAGAAAGAAGAAAAAACAAGAATTTACAGTATACTCACAGTGATATATACTTGTGTGTCTGTGTGTTTCCTATTTTTATACATAAGCATTATGTGGGACTTTTATTTTTTATACATAAGCATTATGTGGGACTTTTATTTTTTATACATAAGCATTATGTGGGACTTCTATTTTTTATTTTCTGTTTCTTCCTTCTGCTTATTACTGTTTTTCCATTTTCTTGCTTTCCTGTGGGCTACTTGAACTTATTTTAGAATTCCAGTTTTTAGCTATTGAAAGTATTTTTGAATATAGCTTTGTGGTTTCAATAGGTAGTATGATATATATGCCTAATGTCACAATCTACAGGTATTGATATGTTACAACTTTGACTAAAGTGTAAAAAACTCTCTTCCATTTAGGTCCCTTTACTCTTCTTCTTGCTGTTAGAGACAGGGTCTCACTATGTTGCTCAGGCTGGTCTCAAACTCCTGGCCCCAAGCAAGCCTCCCACCTCAGCCTCCCAAAGTGCTGGGATTGCAGGTGTGAGCCACTGCACCTGGCCCTTTCATTCTTTACTATAATTGTCTTAAGTCTTTCCTCTATATACATTTAAGTCTCACATCAGATGATGTTAAAATTTTTGCTTCAACCATCGAGCATGATTTTAAAAGCTCACGAGAAAGGTAGTCCGTTACATTTACCCCAATTTTAACCCACTCCACAGTTTTTTCTGTCTTTTCGAAGTTCCAGCCTGTTACCTTTCCAGTCAGAGATGCTCTGTGAGTCAGTCTTGAAGGGCAGTCAACCAATTATTATTTTGCTTCATCTGAAATGCTTTTATTTCTTCTTAATTCCCGAAAGGTATTTTTGGTAGATATAGAATTAGAGGTTGACAAATCTTTCAAGCACTTGGAAAATGTGCCACCTCCCTCTGGCCTCCGTGGTTTCAGATGACAAAGCTACCGTCATTCAAATTGTTGTTACCGCATAGGGAATGTATTGTTTCTCTCTTAACACTGAATATAATCACAATGGAATTTCAAATAAATTTTGCTAAAGGAGTTTGGCAAGATTATTTTAAAATTTATCTACAGCCAGGCGTGATAGCTCATGCCAGTAATCCCAGCACTTTGGGAAGCTGAGGCTGGAGGATTGCTTGAGCCTAGGAGGTAGAGTTTGCAGTGAGCCATGATTGCACCACTGTACTCCAGCCTAGGTGATGGAGTGAGGCCTGGTCTCGAAATAAATAAATAAATAAAAATTTCAGGAGTTTGAGACCATCCTGGCCAACATGGTGAAACCCTGTCTCTACTAAAAATACAAACATTAGCTGGGTGTGGTGGTGGGCGCTTGTAGTACCAGCTACTCAGGAGGCTGAGGCAGGAGAATCGCTTGAACCCAGGAGGCAGAGATTGCAGTGAGCCAAGATCGCGCCCCTGCACTCCAGCCTGGTGACAGAGTGAGACTCCGTCTCAGTAAATAAATGATAAAAAATAAAATTTATCTACAGGGGAAAACACATAAGATAGATAGTCTAGAAAATTAGAAAAGAAAGAGTAAGAGAGGATGTGCCTTACCAGAAAGCTACAGTAATTAAGACCATATAATATTGGCACAGAAATAGGCAACAAGATCCATGTAACAAAATAGAAGATCCAGAAAAAGACCCAAATACAAGGAAAATTAAGAGTGTAGGAAATATTTTTTAAATTGGTATATGAATACCCTTTTTAAACAAGAGAAATTCAAAAGCCAGAAAGGAAAAGACTTTTAGATTTGACTACGTAAAAACTTATAGCACAGGCTGGGCGCAGTGGCTCACACCTGTAATCCCAGCACTTCGGGAGGTCAAGGTGGGCAGATCAGCTTAGGTCAGGAGTTCAAGACCAGCCTGGCCAACATGATGAAACCCCTTCTCTACTGTAAATACAAAAAATTAGCTGGGCCTGGTGGCAGGTGCCTGTAATCTTAGCTACTTGGGAGGCTGAGGCAGGAGAATCGCTGAAACCCAGGAGAAGGAGGTTGCAGTGAGCCGAGATTGCACCATTGCACTCCAGCCTGGGCAACAAGAGTGAAACTCCATCTAAAAAAAGAAAAAAAATTAGTCGGGTGTGGTGGCATGTGCCGGTAGTCTCAGCTACTTGGGAGTCGGAGGCATGCAAATCACTTGGACCTAGGAAGGTGGAAGTTGCAGTGAACTGAGATTGCACCACTGCACTCCAGCCTGAATGATGGAATGAGACTCTGTCTAGAGAAACAAAATTTTTAAAAAAAGCTTATAGCACACAACCTCATATATACAAGGGAAAATATAAGTAATGACTTGTGAGAATATACTGTATTTGCAACATATATACAAAAGGCATAAAATCCCACTATGCAAAGAGCTTCTACAAATTAATAATAAAAACATAGGACTCCTAATAGAAAAGTGATTCATAGCAAAATAATGTTTCATAGCAAAGGCTATGAAACATTATTTCACAGAAGATAGACACTAGTCAATAATCAGTTTCATATTATCATAAAAAGTAAATTAAAACATGATATCACTTTACCTTACAATATGATAAAGTTAAAATTTGATAATATGTGTCATTCCTTCAGTCAATAAATATTCACTGAGCACCAAGTAGCATAGTAGTCATTATGGGTACAGTGATGAACAAAATGGTGTCTAGACTCATAGTGCTTACAGTCTAGTGATGTAATCACTAACATAATAATCACATGAATGTAAGTACATAATTACAAACATAATTGCAAATTAAGTAAATGCTAAAGAGAGTAAGTCTAGGGTGTAATCACTGGGACCTTACTGATTATAATGGGATCAAAGAACATTTCTTTGAGCAAGACTTGCTTGGGCTGAAATCTAAAGGATGACCTGAAATGAACTAATGAGGTTATGGTGTGAAGGGATAGTCACCTTTTTTTCAGACGGAATTAACGTGCTCAAAGATCCTTAGGCACGTGACATTTGAGGAAACAAAGTGCAGTTAGAGAGGAGGAAAGTCATGTAAGAAAAGCTTGAAAAGATGGGAGTAAGATCCTGCAGCCAGTGGACCATGGTAAGGACTTTTGCCTTTACTTAAGAATAATTAAAAGTCATCAAGTTATGTTAAGCAGAAGAATATGAGCAGAATTGCTTTATAAAAATCAGGCTGACTTCGGTGTGAAGAAAAGATGTGGGGAAATGAAGTGAAATCTTTGGCAAGATTCCAGGTTAGAAAGGATAATTTGGACAATATTAATAAAGTTAAACACACACACATCATTCTCTACATGTCCCCAAATTAATTTTCTTCTCTTCCGAACTTGTTTCTTTTCCTGGGTTCATCATCTCAGTGAAACAAAATAGCTATGAGATCTGGGTGAGTCATCTGTAGCCTAACTGGAAGCTGAAACCGGAAGAGTGGACAGGCCGTGGTATAAGAGTCTTTAAAGAAGGAAATTCTGCGAACATATCATCCAAACAAGAAACTTAGCTCTTCCTTTCCTTCCATCTAATTGGATGATATCCAATTCATCACCCAGTCCTTTAGATTCTCCCTTTAAATGGTTTTTTTTTTTTTGAGACAGAGTCTAGCTCTGTCACCCAGGCTGGAGTGCAATGGCACGATCTCGGCTCACTGCAACCTCTGCCTCCTGAGTTCAAGCGATTCTCCTGCCTCAGCCTCCTGAGTAGCTGGGATTACAGGCGCGCGCCACCACGCCCAGCTGATTTTTGTATTTTTAGTAGAGATTGGGTTTCACTGTGTTGGCCAAGCTGGTCTCGAACTCCTGACCTCGTGATCCGCCCACCTCAGCCTCCCAAAGTGCTGGGATTACAAGCGTGAGCCACCACGCCTGGCATTAAGTTGTTTCTTAACTCATTCCCCTCAATCCATTCTCTGCAACAGTTCAGATTAGTTTCCAGAACACTTAACTATTGCCCCTAGTGGCCTTCTTCCCTTCAGTTCACCATGAACACAGGCTGTGGAATGCAAATATGATTACGCATATCCTCCTTCGAATTTTAATGTGTCTTCCTAGCTTACTGAGCGACATCCAAGCTCCTTCACAAGGACTTTTTTTTCAGTCTCATGTCTTTTCACCAGGCCAGTGAATTTCCTCTTTTTTTGCCCTCTTCCATTTTGTATAATGGGCTTTTTCTTTTTTGTCTCTCTTTTTCATAAACTGTTCTCTCGATCTGGAACAATACTCCTTTGATTCAGTGGGTTGACTCTTCCCTAACCTCGTATTTCAGCATACAGTTGGTGCTCTTCAAGGACAGGGATGTGACTGGCTTGCTTCCCCAAAACCTCTCCTACGTGCCCAGGACAGTGCCCCACACAATGCTGGGAGTAGAGGCGCCCCCAGGTCACTGGGCGTCCAGCCCCTGTAGATGCAATCCAGCGCCTCTTTCCAGAAGGCTTCTGGGGGAGGGCTCGAGCTGGAGCACATGAAAAACCAGGGCCGCTCCAGCGTTCCTTCTCAGGTAACATGAGACTGCTCGGAGACTGCTCGAGGCTGGGGGAATCCCAGAGGGAGAAGCCGTGGCTGTGCGGGTACCAAGTAGAGACTGGGCCGCTCCATAAGGCCACGAGGGACTCGGAGTCACATCCTCTGAGACCACTGTTTCAAGGTGACCTGGGAGCGTTGCAAGGATTCTGGTTATTACAGTTATACGAAGCCAAAGCATCAGGGGTGCTTGAATCAGAGCAACTCCATCTTGTTTTTTATTTTATTTGTTGTTGTTGTTTTGCTCTTTTTTTTGACACAGTCTCGCTCTTTCGCCCAGGCTGGAGTGCAATAGCGCGATCTCAGCTCACTACAACCTTCGCCTCCCAGGTTCAAGCAATTCTCCTGTCTCAGCCTCCGGAGTGGGATTATAGGTGTGCACCACCACGCCCAGCTAGTTTTTGTATTTTTAGTAGAGATGGGGTTTCACCATGTTTGTCAGGCTGGTCTCAAACTTCTGACCTTGTGATCCGCTAGCCACAGTCTCCCAAAGTGCTGGGATTACATGCGTGAGCCACCACGCCCGGCCTTGTATTTTTTTTTAATTTTTATTGTTTGAGATGGAGCCTCACTCTGTCGCCCAGGCTGGAGTGCAGTAGCGCCAACTTGGCTCACTGCAAGCTCCACCTCCCAGGTTCAAGTGATTCTCCTGCCTCAGCTTCCCAAGTAGCTGGGATTACAGGCACCCACCACCATGCCCAGGTAATTTTTGTATTTTTAGTAGAGACAAGGTTACACTCTGGCCTGTTGGCCAGGCTGACTGCAAACTCCTGACCTCAGGTGATCTGCCCGCCTTAGCCTCCCAAAGTGCTGGGATTACAGGCGTGAGCCACAGCGCCCGGCAACTCCATCTTAAATAAGAACTGGGTAAAATAAGGCTGAGGCATACTGGGCTGCGTTCCAAGACCGTTAGGCATTCTAACTCACAGTATGAGACAGCAGGTCAGCATGAGACACAGGTCATAAAGACCTTGCTGATAAAAGTTTACAGTAAAGAAGCCGGCTAAAACCCACCAAAACCAAGATGGCAATGAGAGTGACTTCTGGCTGTCCTCACTGCTACATCTTCCACTGTCAGAGGCGGTTGAACCAGGGCAACTCTATCTTGAGTAGGGGCTGGTTAAAATAAGGCTGAGACCTGCTGGGCGGCATTCCCTGGAGGTTAAGGCATTCTTAGTCACAAGATGAGACATGAGGCTGGCACAAGATACAGGTCATAAAGACCTTGCTGATAAAACAGGTTGCAGTAAAGAAGCCGACTAAAACCGAGATAGCGATGAGAACGACCTGATTGTCCTCACTGCCCACCAGTGGCCATGGCAACTTCAGGAAGTTACCCTATATGGTCTGAAAAGAGGAGGCATGAATAATCCACCCCTTGTTTAGCATACCATCAAGAAATAACAAAAATGCGCAACCAGGAGCCCTCGGGGCTGCCCTCCCTATGGATTAGCCATTCTTTATTCCTTTACTTTCCTAATAAACTTGCTTTCACCTTATGGATTCGCCTCAAATTCTTTCTTGTGCAAGATCCAAGAACCCTCTCTTAGAGTCTGAGATCCGGACCCCTTTCCAGTAGCAAAAGGTCTTAGACTGAAGTACCGACTCCACAGTCGTTGTTAAGAATCCTAGCATAGAGGCGGTCTTGGGCTCTTGCTGGGCCGCGGTGTGTTCTGGGAAGTGTAGTCACCTGAGTCTCCAGCTCCTTGTCTCTGGGCGGTGTGTGCACGCCAGCAAAGCACTGTGGGAGTCGTACTAGGGGAGGAAAACCCTATACCCTCTGGCGTGCAGCGCAGGAGTTTGGGGGAATGTAGTCGCTAGAGCTCTGCGTGGTCTTCTGGCTTTGGGCGTGGCCACGATGCACTCTGGGAGTCGTAGTAGGGGAAGAACGTCCTCCGCTCTTTTGCGCACGGTCGCTAGAGGTTCTGGGAAGTGTAGTTGCCTGAAGCGCGTGTTCTTTGTCTTTCGATGATGTGCGCTTGGCCTCAAAGCACCCTGGGAGTTGCAGTGGGGCGGGGAAAGCCATATGCTCTCTCGCGCGGGGTCGAGGTTGTTTCTGGGAAGTGTGGTTGCCTGAGTCCCGCGTTCTTCGTTTCTCGGCTAGTTGTGCGCGTGGCCGCGAGACACTCTGGCAGTTATAGGAACGCAAAGGTCTGTGTACTCTTCCGCGGGGGGCCGCGGTTGTTTCTGGGAAATGTAGTTGCCTAGGACCCGAGTTCTTTGTTTCTCGGCTCTGGGCGTGGGAGGATAGCCCCTATGCTCTGGCGCACCGGACCGCGATGGCGTCTGGGAATTGTAGTTGTCCCAGGCCCTCGTTCTTTGTCTCCTGGCGTTCTGGGCGCGGCAGCGAGGCGCTCTGGGAGTTCCAGTAGGAACGAAAAGCCCCTGCGCGCAGGGCCGCATTGGCTTCTGGGAATTGTAGTTTCTTGAGGCCGGCGGCCTGGTTGGGGTGACGTCGGCGAGGCTTCTGCAGACGCAATTCCTGCGACGCCCGCGGTGGGGCCGTGGGGGGCGTCGCCGAGCGTCTGTCCTGTGTTGGCTGTAGGCAACGAAAGGAGCCCTCCCGGTCTGCGCCGGATGGCCCCGGGCGGTGACTCGGTCCGGAGCCCTGGAACGCTACGCCCACCTGGCGGAAAGCACCACGGAAACGCACCGTCCTGTGGCCACTGTTAGGTGAGGGGGTTCTGCGGAGGCGCGCCGTGGCAGGAAGAGAAAGCCGGCGCCAGTGGTCCAAGCGCGATCTCTCAGGGCGCCCCGCTCTCTACGTGGGAGGCGCGGAGCGGGGGCCACGGGAATCCCCAGTGCGGGAATCTAGTGACTTGGGCGCGGCCTAGCTGGCCTGTTCGCTCAGGGCTCCTTTCTCTCTCTGCCAGGTCTGCCATTTTACACTTTTCTGATCTCCTCCTTCCCTTCTGTGAGCTATGTCTCAGGTAAGCTAATGATTGATAAATAAATAAATGTGTATATATATATATATATATATAATTTTTTTTTTTTTTAAGAGAGAGACAGGGTCTCCTCCTGTCGCCCAGGCAGTGGAGCGATCATAGCATCCTGTAACCTCAAACTCTTGGCCTCAAGTGAGCCAACCCACTTAGCCTGTTTCCGCTTTTCTTTGTGAAGTGCAGCCGTGTTTTTCAGGACTTGGGACGTGGCTTTCTTTCTCCTACAACCACCTGCCTGGCAGAACCCCAGGACCCTGTCCCTTGTTCCTCCTTTTCAGGTGCTTATACTTAAGTATACATGAAGAGAGTGACAGGAAGCTATCCAGATGTGGGCGGGGTTTCTGACCTGGCTGGCATGTTTTAGGGTGAGAGGGGAGGGTGCCAGCTGTTACATCGCCTCCTCTTTCCCACAGTATTAGAATGAGGAGTGCTTTACGTTACTCCAGCGCCCCTTCATTCATTTATTCAATATGTTTTTACTGAACCTCTACTTTCAGTGGTTCCCACAGTGTGATCCTTGGACCAGCAGTATCAGCATCATCTGAGAACGTATTAGAAATGAATATTCTTGAGTCCTACCCCAGACCTTCTGAATCAGAAACTGGGAATTTGGCCCAGCAGTCTAACAGTCCTTCCAAGTGATTGTAATGCGCAACTCATTCTATGTCTTGAGGATGCAGAAGTGACCAAAACAAAATCTCCGAATCCTCAGAGCTCATTTTTCAGACATGACATAAGGAACACATTTTTATTTTGATTTGGCCTAAGGGCTTGGCTGGTAATTGTGCTTCACAGCAGTGGGGATAACAGGGTCAACTATTCAAAATGAGTCCCTCATTTCAGTTCCACTTCTTTATCCTACTTTTTGTCATACTTCTCTCCAAATTCAGAGGCTCTCTGAGTTTTGCTGGGGAATCCAATTTCCACCTCTGCTGCAGATCTTGCTGTGTAGGAAACAGCTGCTTTATTAGTCAACAGTCTTTAATGACTTTTTTATTAAACTTCAAAACTGTAAATTATAACTGCCATCCATCTGGGGCTGCTACTAGTTTGAGACATTTTAAATTCCCATTCATGCCTTATAGATCAATGTGGATCACTCAAGTGGTGCAAAACCAGGCTGCAAAGCAAGGGCTCATATGTTATTCCCCCTAACTCTGAGGGAAAGTGCTTTAGGTTCTGTCCTGGGAGGTATTACGTTCTCTTCTTGCGGAATCAAGATTCTTTATTGCTTATCCTCCTTGTTGTGTGACATTGCTAAAATTACCACTAAGTTTCACAGGTATTTCTTTAGGATTAGGGATAACTGTGACAAACTTGAGACTGTATGCCCCATTTGAAGGGTGGTGCTGTTATCTGCTGTAGCCAATTATTACCCTGAAGAAATTCTGGCTGAATTATATTAAAATAGGCTGGTATTAAGGAAAATATACATTGTTTATTAACATAAAGGAATACTGTAAAATCTTAAGAATTTTTACAACCAGTGCCAAAAATCCATATTGTTCATGTGTATAATCCTTTATTTTGAATAAAATTGTAAATTATCTCAGGACAGATAATTTGTTTTTCTCCTTTTCTCCAGTTATACAACAAAACACAAGAGCTAGGCTCTTCATTATATAATTACTCAGAATTCTGAAAACTCTCACTGTTACTACTTAGACACATTGCCTAACCTCCACAGTGAGACTCATTTTATTCCTTGATGAGGGAGTTCGGGGGCATGCGTGCTGGTCATGCAAATATCTGTCCGTCATTTCAGGGGTCAGTGACATTCAGAGATGTGGCCATAGACTTCTCCCAGGAGGAGTGGAAATGGCTTCAGCCTGCTCAAAGAGATTTGTACAGATGTGTGATGTTGGAGAACTATGGCCATCTGGTCTCACTGGGTAAGTATTCTTCTTCATCTCCCTCAAGGCAAAATTTGACCGTTAGGGTGGCTGTTATAATTATCTGGCTGAATATTCCAAAGAGAGGTATGGGGTTTCTTAAAATTAGTTTTAAGATGGGGACGTAACTGCACTTTATTTTTAGACATTTTAAAAACTTACATCTGACATTTCCTTTGTGGCACCTCTTAGGATTCAACGACTGATCTTGAATTTATTTCATTTTCTGCAAGCAGGTCTTTCCATTTCTAAGCCAGATGTGGTTTCCTTATTGGAGCAAGGGAAAGAACCCTGGCTGGGGAAAAGGGAAGTGAAAAGAGATCTGTTTTCAGGTGAGTGAGTTGGAAGCTGATGGGGAAATTTTTTAAAACCACTCAATTAGTCAATGAAAAAGGAATACTTTTTAATATGCTGATTGGAAAATTTTCCCTTAAAGATACCAGAGATACGCTAGGCGCAGTGGCTCACGCTTGTAATCCCAGCACTTTGGGAGGCCGAGGTGGGTGGATCACGATGTCAGGAGATCGAGACCATCCTGGCTAACACGGTGACACCCCATCTCTGCTAAAAATACAAAAAAATTTGCCTGGCGTGGTGGCGGGTGCCTGTAGTCCCAGCTACTTGGGAGGCTGAGGCAGGAGAATGGCGTGAACCCGGGAGGCAGAGCTTGCAGTGAGTCGAGATTGCGCCACTGCACTGCAGCCTGGGCGACAGAGCAAGACTCCATCTCAAAAAAAAAAAAAAGATACCAGAGGTATAAAGACTGAAGTTTCACTTACAACTCCATAAAAGACTACTTCATACCCAATTCTGTTTTTTCTATATTACGTAACAGCTGACATACTCGACCAGTTCTCACCTTATACTGTCTCTTCTTTCTCACAGGTGTCTTTTTTGTTCCCATTGTTAGTTCTGTCTGGTCTCTGAATTTCATTTCTTTTTGTTTTTTCTTTCCTTTCTTTCTTCAAATGGACATACATTTCTATTGCCTGAATTCAACCTGAGAAAGAAAAAAAAATTTAAAAGTACATATTTTGCTGTTCTATTTAATCACCTTGAAAAGATTAATTCATTACTCTTTGATTAATTGATATTTATTTATTCCTTCACATACACTCTTAATATTTACAGAAATTTTAATCTTGTCAAATCTTTCTCAAGACTTTCTATTAAGTGCTACAGAGACTAGAGGGTGTGCAAAAGTGTAATAACTATCAAGGAATTCATGGCCTAGTGTTGTGTCTAAATAACTTGCATTAGATATCCTCAAATTAGCAGTACAGCAGTGAAAAAAGGAATTTCCAGTTGGTGTTTTAGGCTTGGGTAATTTGGATACAGATAGTAGTAGAGAAACAAAAGACAGAAAAAGGGTCAGTTTTGGAGAAAAGGTGATGAATTCTGTAAGTTCTGTAAATTCTATAGTTGCTTCTATAGCACATGTTTAATGGAGGTCCACTGATTTTTAGAGAGAAAAGGAGGAATGCGTACTTTTTAGGAGGCAGCAGCTTAGGACTGATGAAACAGATGCCATGAAAACTGAGCTGTAGCTTTAAGGAAGAGTAGTGGTTAATATGAAATGCTGCGGGGTCCCTTAGGAGAATGTCCAGAAGGATTTGCAAAGGAGTAATGTGGGCTGAAGCAGTGAGATGGCACAGGTGCAGGGACACTTTGTTTAGTGGGAGCAAATGAGGAAAAATGTCCTTTTTGAATTAAAAAATAACAAAACTGATAAAAGCATGTACAAAGGAAGTGAGGAAAAAGGAAAACATGGAAGTTGCCTCTAATTCTACTTTTTTTTTTTGAGACAAATTCTTGCTCTTGCCCCCTAGGCTGGAGTGCGATGGCACGATCTCAGCTTACTGCAACCTCCGCTGTCCGGGTTCAAGTGATTCTGCTGCTTCAGCCCCCTGATAACTGGGACTACAGGCACCTGCCACCATGCCTGGCTAAGTTTTGTATTTTTAGTAGAGATGGGGTTTCACCATGTTGGCCAGGCTGGTCTCAAACTCCTAACCTAGTGATCTGCCCGCCTAGGCCTCCCAAAGTGCTGGGATTACAGGCGTGAGCCACTGTGCCTGGCCTAATTCTACTACTTTAACACAGTTCTTGAAGTTTTTATGTATTCCTTCCAGGATCTTATTTTGAAAATTTTTTTCATTGTGAAATATCACACACAGACAGAAGTAATGCATGAACATACATGTACAGCTTAATAAATTATTATAAGGCAAACAGCCATGTGCCCAAGGGCAATAAACACAATACTGCTAGGTTCCTTGAGAGCCTTCTGTGTGCTCATCTTAACCCTCCAATAAAGCTAATCATCTCTTTGCTTTCATGGTAAAGTAGCTTCCTTGGTTTTCTTTATCGTTCCATCAGCTGCTTGCATTTGTGTTCACTATAGTTGAGGTTTGTGTGTTTGTTAACTTTATATAGAAAGATTTATAATGTATTTATTGATTTGCTTCTCAAAATTATTTTTAAAATGTTTTTGGCTGTGCATGGTGGCTCATGCCTATAATTCCAATACTTTGGGAGGCTGAGTTGGGAGAATCACTTGAGGCCAGGAGTTGAAGACAAGCCTGGGCAACATAGAGAGACCCTGTCTCCACAAAAAAATTTTAAAAGCTAGCTAGGCATGGTGGCATGTGCCCATAGTCCTAGCTACTTGAGAGGTTGAGGTAAGAGAACCACTTGAGCCTAGGAGTTTCAGGCTGCAGTGAACTGTGATTGTGCCACTGCACTCCAGCCTGGGCAATACAGCAAGACCCTATTTTTTTAAAAGTTAAAAGAATTTTTAATGTAATTGCTCTAATAGTTTTTTTCATTGTACGATAAGTATACCACAATTTATTCGTTCTACTATTGAGGGCTTCTTAAGTTTTTTGCACATTTAGAGATACTGCAAGCAATGCTGTTACTGTGCATGTATCCTGATACATATGGGCACAAGTTTCTCTGTGGTTTATATCTAGGACTGGAATTGCCAAGTTGGAGGATAATGCACCTCTTTATGTTATTAGATAATGCCAAAATGTTTTCCAAAGATCCTTGACTGACTTATACTCCCACAAACCCAATAAGTGAATGCCTGTTGGGCATAGTAATTTTCATCTATCAGAAGGGTGTGCAGTGGTAGCTTGTGGTTTAAACTTGCATTTGTCAGGACATTAATAAAGTTGAGCACCTTTTCGTATGTTTATTGAACATCTAGGTATCCCCATCTGTGAAGTGAATCTTGAAGATTTTTGCTCTTGTATCTATTGGATTCTTTTATTGATTTGTAGAAGTTATATATTTTAGATAGAAATCCTTTGCTAATTGTATGTACTTCAAAATCTTTCACATGTGGCTTTTTTTTTTTTAACCTTCATAGCTTCTTTTGATGAACAGAAATTCTTAATTTTAGTGTAGTCAGATGTATCAATCTTTTCTTTTATGTTTAGTATTTTTTTAGCCTGTTTAAGAAATCTTTCCCTCCTAAGGGATTATGATGAAGACATCTTCCTATATTTTCTTTTAAAAAAGCCTACTTATTTTGCCATTCACATTTCGATCCATCGTTCACTTTATTTTGTCATGTGAGTTAGTAGTCAACTTTGCTATCTTCTGTATGGAGATCCAGTTATCATAGTACCATTTATTGATAGATCAACCATTTTCCTCACTGTTTTGAAATTAGTTAAATGTCAATTTTTGTGTTTGTATGTTTCTAGGTTCTCAATTCTCTTTCATTTTTCTCTTTGCTCCAATCTATACAGCCTTAGTTACAGATGTAATGATTAACATTTTATTGTATTTGTCTTACCCCTGCCCCTTTTTTTCTCTGAATTATTTTAAGTAAACAGGGCTACCATTTAAAGTTGTTGCTGCAACCTAGTGTAGATCTAATCATTACCTGAACTATGTAGGCATCCAGGGAGCTAAGGGAGGTAGACAGATTGGAAATAAAGTGAAGAAGTAGACTCAAAAGGACCTGGCGATCGGCTAGATGACAGACATGAAGAAGACTGAGAAGTCGTGGCTGACATTAGTCTTTTTGGTGGTATGATTGTTCCCTTAGTTAAAAAAAAAAAGGATCAGCAAGTTTGTGGGGGAGGGAAGATTATATTGAGACTTGTTGAGTTTGGGTCTCTGTGGGATATGAATATATAAATCCAGTAGGCAATTGAGTATCATAGTCAAGAGGTTTCAAATGCGTATTCCTGGGCCCCACCCTGGAAATTCTAAATTGGTAGGTTTGGGGTGGAACCAAATAATTTGCATTTCTTTCTTTTTTTGGCTAGTCAAAAAAAAAAAAAAGCGGGAGTGGAGGAGAAACAAAGAAATCGATAACTAGTTGTTATCAATGACTTATAAACTCCACTGCATTCAGACCAGCCAGAATTTGCATTTCTAACAAACGACCAGATGATGCTGATGCTGAACTAAAGTAGACATTTAGGAGTTACCTGCACAGCTTCTTAAAATTTTGAATTTTCTTTGTAAAATTGTTGCATACCTGTTATTTCTTCTTGAGCAACTTTCCCCAGTTTCTTTTCTATATTGCTTCTCTATAGGAATGCTAGTCAATTTGTATATTTATATCTCTTTATCTTTATTATACAAATAATACGGCTGAGTGTGGTGGCTCACACCTGTGAGCACTTTGGGAGGCCGAGGTGGGCAGATCACCTGAGGTCAGGAGTTCAAGACCAGCTTGGCCAACATGGTGAAACCCGTCTCTACTAAAATACAAAAATTAGCCGGGTGTGGTGGTGTGCACCTGTAATCCCAGCTACTCGGGAGGCTGAGGTGGAAGAATCGCTGGAGCCCAGGAGGCGGAGGTTGCAGTAAGTTGAGATCATGCCATTGTACTCCGGCCTGGGCGACAGCAAGACTCTGTCTAAAAAAAAAAAAAGAAAAGAAAAAGGAAGGAAGAAAGAAGGGAAGGGAGGAAGGAAGGAAGGCTCTAAATCTTTCTAGATTTTTTCCTGCACATACCATTGTTGTTTATAGAATAATTTCACTGCACTAAAAATTCTCTGTGTTCTGCCTAATCACTCATTCCTAACCCTTGGCATCCACTGATTTTTGTTACTGTCTCCATAGTTTTGCCTGTTCCAGAATGTCAGAGAGTTGGAATTAACCTTTTCAAAATGGCTTCTTTCACATAATAATACATAGTAATATGCATTTTAGTTACATGTCTTTTCATGGCTTGATAGCTCTTTCTTTTTAGCACTGAATAATATTCCATTGTCTGCATGTACTGCAGTTTACTTATATGTTCACCTACTTAAGGACATTGTGATTGCTTCCAAAATTTTGACAATTTTGAATAAAGCACATCTGTGTGCAGGTTTTTGTATGGGCATAAGTTTTCATTTCATTTGGGTAAATACCAAGGAGTGTGACTGCTGGGTCATATGGTAAGAATATATTTAGTTTTGTAAGTAACTGCCAAAATGTCTTCCAAAGTGATTGTACCATTTTGCATTCCCATCAGCAGTGAATGATTGATATTATCATGTGATTTTATTTTTTTATCACGATTGGTTGTTGGATTTTGCTAATGCTTTTATTGCTTCTATTGATATTATGTGATTTTACTTCTTTAGCCTGTTGATGTGATGGATTATATTTTACAATAATTGATTTTCAAATGTTGAACCAGCCCTGTATACCTGGGATAAATTCCACTTGGGCATGGAGTATAATTCCCTTTATACATTGTTGGATTAAATTTACTAGTATTTTGTTGAGAATTTTTACATTTATGTTCATGAGAGATACTGGCCTGTCATTTTCTTTTCTTATAATTCCTTTGGTTTTGATACTAGGTCAGTGCTGGCCTCATAGAATGAGTGGGGAAGTTTTCCCTCCGCTTCTGTCGTCTGGAAGAGATTGAGGGGATTGGTATAATTTCTTCCTTAAATGTTTGGTAGAATTTACCAGTGAATCCTGATGCTTTCATTTTTGAAAGTTATTAATTATTCATTTGATTTTTTTTTTTTCGAGGCAGGGTCTCACTCTGTTGTCAAGGCTGGAGTGCAGTGGTGCAATCATGGCTCACTGCAGCCTCAACTTCCCCCGGCCCAGGTGATCCTCCCGTCTCAGCCTCCCAAGTAGCTGGGACTACAGGTGCACTCCACCATGCCCAGCTCATTTTTGTATTTTTTGCAGAGACGGGGTTTCACCATGTTGCCCAGGCTAGTCTTGAATTCCTAGGTTCAAGCAATCTGCCCACCTTGGCCTCCCAAAGTGCTAGGATTGTAAGTGTGAGCCACCGCACGCAGCCTCATTTGATTTCTTTGCTAGATACAGGCCTATTCAGATAGTTTCCTCCTTATTGTGTGAGCTTTAGCAATGTATGTCTTTCAAGGAATTGGACCATTTTAGCTATGTTATCAAATTTGTGGGCAGAGTTGTTCATGGTATTCCTTTATTATCCTTTTTATGCCGATGAAATTTGTACTGAGGCCCCCTTTCATTGCTGATATTAGTAATGTATGACATCTTTTTTTCTTAATTAGCCTGGCTAGAGGCTTATTGATTTTAATTATCTTTTCAGAGAACTAGGTTGATTTGGTTGCTTTTCTCTATTAATATCCTATTTTAAATTTCATCAATATTTGTGCTTTTTTTTTTTTTTGAGACAGAGTTTCTATCCTTTTGCCCAGGCTGGAGTGCAATGGCACTATCTCACTTACTGCAGCCTCTGCCTCCCGGGTTCAAGCGATTCTTCTGCCTCAGCCTCTCAAGTAGCTGGGATTACAGGTGCACGCCACCACGCCCAGCTAATTTTGTATTTTTAGTAGAGATGGGGTCTCATCATGTTGGCCAGGCTGGTCTTGAACTCCTGACCTCCAGTAATCCACCCACTTCAGCCTCCCAAAGTGCTGGGATTATAGATGTGAGCCACCACACCCAGCCTATTTTTTTGAGACAGGATCTTGCTCTGTCACCTAGGCTGGAATGCAGTGCCACAATCGTAGCTCACTGTAACCTAAATTTCCTGGGCTCAAGCCTTCCTCCTGCCTTAGCTTCCAAGTAGCTATAAGTACAGACACATGCCAACACTCCTCACTAAATATTTTATTTTTTATTTGTAAAGACAGAGTCTTGCTATGTTGTCCAGTCTGGTCTTGAACTCCTGTCCTCAAATGATCTACCCACCTTGGCCTCCCAAAGTGCTGGGATTACAGGTGTGAGCCACTGCACCTGGGTCCTTTGCTCTGATTTTTATTTCTTTTCTTCTTCCTTTGAATTTAATTTGCTCTTTTTAAAATTTCCTAACATAGAAGGTAGATGACTGATTTATGAAGGGGTGGCCTGCCCCTCCACACCTGTGGGTATTTCTAGTCGGGTGGGACGAGAGACTGAGAAAAGAAAGAAGACACAGAGACAAAGTATAGAGAAACAACAGTGGGCCCAGGGGACCAGCACTCAGCATACCAAGGACCTGCACCAGCACCGGCCTCTGAGTTCCCTCAGTTTTTATTATTATTTTCATTATTTCAGCAAAAAGGAATGTAGTAGGAGAGCAGGGTGATAATAAGGAGAAGGTCAGCAAAAAACATGTGAGCAAAAGAATCTATATCATAATTAGGTTTAAGGGAAGGTACTATGCCTAGATGTGCACGTAATCCAGATTTATGTTTCTCTCCACTCAAACATCTCAGCGGAGTAAAGAATAACAAGGCAGCATTACTGCAAACATATCTCGCCTCCCACCATAGGGCGGTTTTGCTACTATCTCAGAATTGAACAAATGTACAATCGGGTTTTATACCGAGACATTCAGTTCCCGGGGCAAACAGGAGACAGTGGCCTTCCTCTATCTCAACTGCAAGAGGCTTTCTTCTTTTACTCATCCATCTCAGCACAGACCTTTTACAGGTGTCGGGCTAGGGGACGGTCAGGTCTTTCTCATCCCACGAGGCCATATTTCAGACTATCACATGGGGAGAAACCTTGGACAGTACCCCGCTTTCAAGGGCAGAGGTCTCTGCGGCTTTCCACAGTGCATTGTGCCCCTGGTTTATTGAGACTAGAGAATGGCGATGACTTTTACCAAGTATACTGCTTGTAAACATTTTGTTAACAAGGCACGTCCTGCACAGCCCTAGATCCCTTAAACATTGATTTTATATAACACATGTTTTTGTGAGCTCCAGGTTGGGTCAAAGTGGCTGGGGAAAGCTACAAATTAACAACATCTCAGCAAAGCAATTGTTTAAAGTACAGGTCTTTTTCAAAATGGAGTCTCTTATGTCTTCCCTTTCTACATAGGCACAGTGACAGTCTGATCTCTCTTTCTTTTCCCTACATTTCCCCCTTTTTGACAAAACCACCATCGTCATCATGGCCCGTTCTCGCTGGTCGCTGTCTCTCCGGAGCTGTTGGATACACCTGTAGACTAATAATAGAAAGGACAGACATACAAGGATTAATACAAAATTTGTAATAGTGGAATTTCCAGTGGTTTTAACCCAAGTGACAGGGTTAAGATTTGTGAGGCTATCAACAGCTTTTACCATTGTCTCAGTTTCTGGCACCAGATTTAACTGGCTTTTGATGTTTCAAAAATAATGTTCTTTCAATTTGGAAATATCTAAAGTAAGATTATCTTCTCTTCCTTGTAGATGGCGTTTAACCATGTCCCAGTGATGTTCAGATTCATTATAGGCTCGAGGTGTAATACAAAAATCTGACGTAGTCCAGTCACAGTAACTGAAAAGGATATTCCAGGCTCATGAGCCTATCTCCCATCCAAATGACAGTTTGTCTAAGATCATTAATTTGATTTGCTAATTTTTGATCTATTTGAGTCTGAGAATTCCACAATCTTGAGGAATTCTTTTGCCAATTATTCACATATTTTGCAGTTTGAACAGAGCAGTGTAAAGCAATTCCAGCAGCCACAGCAGTAGCTGTGACTGCAATAGGACCCATAATCACTGCAATCAAAGTAAAAATGAATCTTTTAGATTTAGTTAGAACTCCTTTTAATACTTTTGTTAAGATATGTACGGATGGAGAAGCCTCCCACGGTCGATCCATGGACACAGGGATCCACACGCCCTTTCTTGCCCTTAATAACAGAATACGATGCTGCCAATCAAAAGTTGAATCAATGCAAGTAAACAATCTACAGTTTTCACAGGTTATAGTTTGGGCATCTGGTTTAATAACTATGTTTCCTACAACTAGCATATAAGGGGGTTTTACACAACTTTGCAAAGGAATTGTCAGATTGGAATTTAGGTTAATAGTGTAATATGGCTTGTGATTTCTTGTTTCCATAACTTGATTTCCATACCAAATTTTAATGTGGTAGGAGGCCACAGTGAGCTTCCATAATTTTGGGTGTTCAGGACCAACAACAGGACTAACTAAATTTGATCGGGGTGATGAAATTCCCTTTTCACCCCATTTCCATGGATAGGGTGATTTTAGCCTTCTGTAAACCTGGTCTAGCCTTTTAGTTAAATCACCATCATAGGCCGGATTAGTGGGCCAGACAGATGGAACCTGTGAACATGAGTGGGTCTGGCCTGTACAATCATAATATAATTGGCCTCGAGGGGCCCAGTCTATAATAGTTCCACATTTATTGTTTTGTAGTACCACTGCAGTATCAGCCGCACATTGTTCCCAAACAAAGACTTCTGGGTCTTTTGATTCTTTTGGAATTTCCTTGGGGCATGGTTTTCCCTTAGGCCTAAATTTTAATTATCTTTGATAGGAAGAATCCTGTAAATTATTCATTTGTGACCCAATTGACATTCCACTTACCATGTGATAAGTAAATTTACTGGTGGCATTGACAGTAGGTACTTATAGCAACCAATTTTGGATTTTAGGCATTAAGCATCCTGGTGCTTTTTCCAGGCAAATAGGAGGATAATGATACCCAATGGAAATGTTTATCATCATTCCTTCTTCTTCAGGTTGGGCAGGGCCACGGTCATCCATGGGGCCTGGTACCCATGCACTGTTATTAACATATACTTCAATAGGATTATCTATCCAAGTAATTGTCTGAATTAAGGGTGGGAAAGGCACATAGGCCCAGTAAGTATAGTTAGTTGTAGCGGCTCCTGCAGACATAGGGAGACTTACCACCGTTGATACAATCATTAAAGCTGCAAGCAGCATATTCTCTGGAGTTTGTGTTACTCTTGTGTTTTCCAGGCTTTTTTTCAGCTAACTGTGTCAGCTTCTTTAGCTGGGCCCAGGTCGACGGCTCCGCTTTCTTGGTAGATGGAAACTTCTTTTGTAAGTTGTAAGTATCCAAACTGGAAGCTGATTTATTTTCTGGTTAAACACAAGCAAAACCTCTCCCCCATGTTATCACCTTCCCTATTTCCCATGTTTTATTTTTGTTGTCTTTCTACCAAATTAGTTTTCCCTCATGTGGGCTGTTCTTTTTACCAGTAAAATGTTGTTCTGCAGAAGTAGTGGTCTGATTTCTATATATGTTTAGAAAATTCAAAGTATAGAGTGCTAGATGAAGTTGTATCTGGGGAGTGTTATATTCCTTACTTTTTGTCTCCCTTCTCTTATGGTCTCTCTCTTCCTCTCTCTCTCTCTCACACACTTTTATCTCCAGTTTCACTTTCTGTGTCTCTCTCTAATCTCTGTCTCTTCCTTTTACACGATCTCTCTCCCCAGTCTCACTTTCTGTGTCTTTCTCTGATCTCTGTCTTTTCCAGTCTCTCTCTCTGTCTGTTATCCCCTGTGTCCTCTCTCCTTCACACTTAGTCTCTTTTTCTTTCTCTTTTTCTCCCCAGTTTTACTTTTCTCTCTGTTGGTCTTTCCCAAATAATGAAAAGGAGTGGAGGTCTGAATTTTATCAGATGATATTGTCAGGCCTGTGTTTGCAACCTCTGTCTGCAGAAATGTGTAACAGTCAATTAATTTGTCTCTTGTTTCTGGAGCACACAAAATATTATCAACATAATGAATAATACAACAGTCTGGAAACTTGTCTCTGATTGGTTGAAGAACTTGAGCTACAAAAGTCTGACAAATAGTTGAACTATTAAGCATTCCCTGAGGCAACACTTTCCACTGAAATCTGGTGGCTGGTTCTTTATTATTTATGGCTGGTATAGTAAAAGCAAATTTTTCAAAATCCTGTTTTGCCACAGGAATGGTAAAAAAGCAATCCTTTGAATCAATTATAATTAAAAGCCAATCTTTGGGGATCATGGCCGGAGAGGGCAGCCCAGGTTGGAGAGGCCCCATGGGTTGAATTGCTGCATTAACGGCTCTCAAATCAGTTAGCATGCACCATCTGCCTGATTTTTTCTGAATTACAAACACAGGAGAATTCTAAAGAGAGAAAGTGGGTGGAACACGTCCTATTTAAAATAGTTTTTAAACTATTTTATGTAGCACCCCCAACTTTTCCTTAGAGAGCGGCCACTCTTTGACCCATACAGGAAGCTGCAGGGCAAGTCTGAATTGCTCCTTCACCGTAGTGAACTGCAGGTTGGGCAATAATGAGTGCCACGAGCCAAGTCGCAGCAAGCCTAGTTTCAGGCTCCCTCCCCCAGCACTCACTCGGCTGAGGAGGAGGTGGCCATCGTGCTTTTAACCCCAACGGCCCCGATGGTTCTGGACTTTTTCCTTTTAATTTTAATGTTTCAGGATATATCACCTCCTGTAATTGATTGTAGTCAACATTTTGCGTTGACCGAGCCATTACTGGCTCTGCTACATTTTTACAATGTGAACTTTCTGTTCCTTTCTTGAACTCTGTTTCAGCCTCTTCACAATCTATTACACAGCTTTCAGGGGCATCAGAAACTGAAACTCTATCTTCTTCTATTTGAAATGGTTCTAAAGTTGCTTTAATAATAGCCCAATCATTCCATACTGCACGTGGGATGATTTTACCTTCCCTAGTTGCTTGTTTTAATTCTTTGCCAATTTTTTCCCAATCTTTTAAATCTAAAGTTCCCTTTTCTGGAAACCATGGGCAGAATTGTTCTATTGTTTGAAATAGCATAATTAGATTTTCTGTAGAAGCTTTAACTCCCCCTCTTCTTAAGAGAATTTTAATGAAGCTGAGATAAGAGGCATATTTACTTTCAGTTTGCCCCATTGTTACCCTGGATTCCTCCAAGTGCACAAGCTTACCGCAAGGCTGACCGTGGATGTACTCGGGAATCTCTCGTCGGCTGTCCTCAATGCTCACGTTCTTAGCGTACCTTCACCCTAGAGAAAGGCCCCCACGTCGGGCGCCAGATGAAGGGGTGGCCTGCCCCTCCACACCTGTGGGTATTTCTAGTCGGGTGGGATGAGAGACTGAGAAAAGAAAGAAGACACAGAGACAAAGTATAGAGAAACAACAGTGGGCCCAGGGGACCAGCACTCAGCATACCAAGGACCTGCACCAGCACCGGCCTCTGAGTTCCCTCAGTTTTTATTATTATTTTCATTATTTCAGCAAAAAGGAATGTAGTAGGAGAGCAGGGTGATAAAAGGAGAAGGTCAGCAAAAAACGTGAGCAAAAGAATCTATATCATAATTAGGTTTAAGGGAAGGTACTATGCCTAGATGTGCACGTAATCCAGATTTATGTTTCTCTCCACTCAAACATCTCAGTGGAGTAAAGAATAACAAGGCAGCATTACTGCAAACATATCTCGCCTCCCACCATAGGGCGGTTTTGCTACTATCTCAGAATTGAACAAATGTACAATCGGGTTTTATACCGAGACATTCAGTTCCCAGGGGCAAACGAGACAGTAGCCTTCCTCTATCTCAACTGCAAGAGGCTTTCTTCTTTTACTCATCCATCTCAGCACAGACCCTTTACGGGTGTCGGGCTGGGGGACGGTCAGGTCTTTCTCATCCCACGAGGCCATATTTCAGACTATCACATGGGGAGAAACCTTGGACAATACCCCGCTTTCGAGGGCAGAGGTCCCTGTGGCTTTCTGCAGTGCATTGTGCCCCTGGTTTATTGAGACTAGAGAATGGCGATGACTTTTACCAAGTATACTGCTTGTAAACATTTTGTTAACAAGGCACGTCCTGCACAGCCCTAGATCCCTTAAACATTGATTTTATACAACACATGTTTTTGTGAGCTCCAGGTTGGGTCAAAGTGGCTGGGGAAAGCTACAAATTAACAACATCTCAGCAAAGCAATTGTTTAAAGGACAGGTCTTTTTCAAAATGGAGTCTCTTATGTCTTCCCTTTCTACATAGGCACAGTGACAGTCTGATCTCTCTTTCTTTTCCCTACAATTTACATTTTTTCTAATATATTAATTCAATGCTATAAATTTTCCTTTAAGCACTGCTTTCACTGCATCCCACTGATTATCCCACTGAAATAAGTTGTATTTTCATTTTCATTTAGTTCAACATATTTTTAAATTTCAGATTTCTTGTTCGTGTTACTTAGAAGTGTGTTGTTCAATATCCATGTGTTTTGAGATTTTCCTTTTAATCTTTCTGTTACTGATTTCTGGTTTCATTCCATTGTGGTCTGACAGCACATATTATATGATTTCTATTCTTTGAAATTTGTTAAGATGTGTGTTATGACTAAGAATAGTGTCTATCTTCGTGAATGTCTTGGGAATTGGAGATGAATGTGTAATCTGTTGAATGAAGTAGTCTACTGATATCAGTTGATTGATGGTGCTGTTAAGTTCAGCTATGTTCTTAATGATTTTCTGCCTGCTGGATCTGTCCAGTTCTGAAAGAGGGGTGTTGAAGTCCCCAAGTGTAATAGTGCATTCATCTGTTTCTCCTTGCTGTTTTATCAGGCTCTGCCTAATGTATTTTGATGGTTTGTTGTTAGGCACATGCACACTAAGGATTTTTATGATTTCTTTCTTGGAGTATTGACTCCTTTATCATTATGCAATGCTTTTCTTTAACCTTGCTCTTAAGTCTGCTGTGTCTGAAATTAATTTAGCTACTTCTCTTTCTTTTGATAAGTGTTAGTATGGTATACCTTTCTGTACTCACTTATTCTAAATCTATATGCATCTTCATATTTAAACTAGGTTTCTTGTACACAACATATAGTTGGGTCTTGTTTTGTGATGCACTCTGACAATGTCTTAAGTTAGCGTATTTAGACTGTTGACCTTCATTTTTAAAATTTATTTAATTTTTGGCTAGGTGCGGTGGCTCACGCCTGTAATCCTGGCACTATGGGAGGCCAAGGTGGGCAGATCATGAGTTCAGGAGATTGAGACCATCCTGGCTAACATGATGAAACCTCGTCTCTACTAAAAGTACAAAATATTAGCCAGGCGTGGTGGTGGGCACCTATAGTCCCAGCTACTCGGGAGGCTGAGGCATGAGAATGGCGTGAACCCGGGAGGCGGAGCTTGCAGTGAGCCGAGATCACACCACTGCACTCCAGCCTGGGCAACAGAGCGAGACTCTGTCTCAAAAAAAAAAATTACTTATTTCTTTAGAGACAGGGTCTCCCCATTTCCCAGGACAGAGTGCAATGATACAATCATAGCTCACTGCTGTCTCAAATTCTTGGGCTCAAGAGATCCTTTTGCCTCAGTCTCCCAATGTGCTGGGATTATACGCATGAGGCACCACATCTAACCTCGTGTGTGTGTGTGTGTGTGTGTGTGTTTTTGAGATGAAGTCTTACTCTGTAGCCCAGACTGGAGTGCAGTGGCGCAATCTTGGCTCACTGTGACCTCCCCCTCCTGGGTTCAAGCAATTCTGCCTCAGCCTCCTATGTAGCTGAGATTACAGGTGCCCACCACCACACCTGGCTAATTTTTGTATTTTTAGTAGAGACGGGATTTCACCATGTTGGCCAGGCTGGTCTCTAACTCCTGACCTCAGGTGATCTGCCCACCTCGACCTCCCAAAGTGCTGGGATTACAGGCGTGAGCCTACGCACCCAGCCCCGTTTTGTGTTTTTTATTGAGCATTTTATATGATTTCATTTTCTCTTCTTAGCATATTGATTATACTTCTTTTTCTCATGGTTGTCCTAAAGTTTGCAATATACATTTTTTTTTTTTTTGAGATGGAGTCTTGTTCTGTCACCCAGGCTGGAATGCAGTGGCATGATCTCTCCTCACTGCAGCCTCCACCTCCCGAGTTCAACAGATCCTCCTGCCTCAACCTCCATAGTAGCTGGGATTACAGGCATGCGTGCTACCATGCCTGGCTAATGGTCTGCATTTTTAGTAGAGATAGGGTTTTGCCATGTTGGCCAGGCTGGTCTCAAACTCCTGACCTTAAGTAATCCACCTGCCTTGGCCTCCCAAAGTGCTAGGATTACAGGCATGAGCCACCATGCCCAGCCTACATTTATAAATAATCCAACCCTACTTTCAAATAATACTGTGCCACTTCATGTGTAGTGCAAGTACCTTATAATAAAATATTTCTCATTTTTTCCTCCAGTCCTTAATATCACTGTTGTCATTCATTTCACTTATATGTAAGCTATAATCATAAAATACATTGTTATTATCATTATTTTTTTGAGACAGAGTCTCGCTCTGTTGCCCAGGCTGGAGTGCAGTGGCACAATCTTGGCTCACTGCAACCTCTGCCTCCCGGGTCCAAGCGATTCTCCTATCAGCCTCCTGAGTAGCTGGGACTATAGGTGTGTGCCACCATGCCTGGCTGATTTTTTGTATTTTATTTTATTTATTTATTTTTGAGACGGAGTCTTGCTCTGTCACCCAGGCTGGAGTGCAGTGGCACTATCTTGGCTCATCCGCCTCCTGGGTTTAAGCGATTCTTCTGCCTCAGCCTCCTAAGTAGCTGGGACTACAGGTGCGAGCCACCACGCTCAGCTAATTTTTGTATTTTTAGTAGAGACGCGGTGTCACCATATTGGCCAGGCTGGTCTCCAACTCCTAGACCTTGTGATCTGCCCGCCTTGGCCTCCCAAAGTGCTGGGATTACAGGCGTGAGCCAACGTGCCCAGCCTTGTATTTTATTTTTTGAGATGGAGTCTTGCTCTGTCACCCAGGCTGGAGTGCCATGGCATGATCTTGGCTCACTGCAGCCTCTGCCTCCCGGGTTCCAGACATTCTCCTGCCTCAGCTTCCTTCCTGGGTAACTGGGATTACAGGTGCACACCACCACGCCCGGCTAATTTTTGTATTTTTAGTAGAGACGGGGTTTCACCATGTTGGCCAGGCTGGTCTCAAACTCCTGACCTCAGGTGATCTGCCGGCCTTAGCCTTCCAAAGTGCTGGGATTACAGGCATGAGCCACCGTGCCCGGCCAATACATTGTTATTATTTTGAACAAGCTGTTATCTGTGAGGTTAATTAAGAATAAGAAAACTAAGGCTGGGTGCAGTGGCTCACACTTGGAATCTCAGTACTTTGGGAAGCTTGGGTGGGAGGTGCTTGAGCCCAGGAATTTGAGGCTCTAGTGAAATATAATCCCAACACTCTTCTGTAACCTGGGCAATAAAGCAAGACCCTGTCTTTTAAAAAAATAAAATATTTATTTTACTTTTACTTATTTCTTTTTAAATGCGATTCCTTTCTTCATGTAGGTCTGAGTTTCTGACCTGTATCATTTTCCACCTCTCTGAAGAACTTCTTTCAACATTTCTTGCAGGGCAGGTGTACTGGCAACAAATTCCTTAAAAAAACGTTTATTTTTCTAAGAGAGTAATTTCTCCTTCACTTTTGAAGGATAATCGCACAGGCTACAGAATTGTGGGCTCGAGAGTTTTTTTTTTTTTTTTCTCTCAGCACTTCAAATATTTCACTCCACTCTCCTTGTTTTTTTTCTTGGTTTCTGAGAAGATCTGATGTACGGTAATCCTCCCCTATCTTCAGGGGATATTTTCCACAACCTCCGATGGATGCCTGAAAATGCAGATAGTATTGAACCTCATTGCCATTGGTTAGAGTATGTTTCTGTTCATGTCTTCCATCCAAAAATTTAATGCCTTTTCCAGTTTTTTGTTTGTTTTTTTTTTTGTTTTTTGGCAGGGTCTCACTTTGTCACCCAGGCTGGAGTGCAGTGGTGTTATCATAGCTCACTGCAGCCTTGAGCTCCTGGGCTTAAGCGATCCTTTCACCTCAACCTTCTGAGTAGCTGGGACCACAGGTGCATGCCACCACACTTGCCTAATTTAAAAAAAATTTTTTTAGAGACGGGTGCTCCATATCTTGCCCAGCTGGTTGCAAACTTCTGGCCTCAAGCACTTAGGCAATCTCCTTGTCTTGGCCTCCCAAAATTCTGGGATGACAGGCATGAGCCACCTTGCCTGGCCCTTTTACACCTTAACTAAGCACTTATGCACTTGTGGTTGTAACTTTAGCAGTTTGAGGTGCAACAGCGAAACTAGCTGAGTTGCTTTTTTTCTTCTTCATATGAATAGAAGACTCATTCTGCTGTAATCTTAGCAACCTCAGCATATGAGAGAGTTTTTCCTTATTGAGTGGAGAAGAAATTTCACATTTTCCCATTAAGGAAGCACTTTGTAGCTTCTGTTTGGCATATCTGAATTGTCAGCATCACTACTCTTGTGCTTTGGGGCCATGATTAAGTAAAATAAGGGTCATTTGAGCACAAGCACTACGATACTGCATCAGGTGGTCTGACAGCTCCTAAGTGACTAACAGGTGGGTAGCATTCGCAGCATAGATATGCCAGGACGATTCACATTCGGGGTGGGGTGGAGCAGGATGGTGCGAGACGTCACACTACTCAGAATGGTGTACAGTTTAAACATGAATTATTTCTGGAATTTTCTATTTAATACTTTTAAATATTGAACAAAGGTAACTGAAATGGTGAAAAACTACAGAGGAGAGGACTACTGTAATTCCCAGCCTTGTTCCTTTATAGGTAAGGTTTTTTTCCTTTGACTTCTTTTTTCTTTGTATTTGATTTTCTGAAATTGGAATATGATATACCTAATTGTAGGGGTTTTTGTGAGGGGCGAGAGGGCACTTACCTTGCTTGGTGTTCTCTGTGTTTCCTGCATCTGTGGTTTGGTTTATGACATTAATTTGGGGAAATTCTCCGTCATTATTTCCTCAAAGACTGCTTCTGTTCTTCCTTCTTTTTTAGTATTTCTGTTATGCATATATTACATCATTTGTAGTTGTCCCACAGTTCTTGGATAATCTGTTCCTTTTTTTCCCCTCAATATTTTATCTGTTTTTCAGTTTTGGACGTTTCTATTGAGATATCTACACAGAATACTTATGAGCCCGTTGAAGGCATTCTTTATTTTCATTACAGGAATTCTTTTGAGATGGAGTCTTGCTCTGTCGCCCAGGCTGGAGTGCAGTGGCACAATCTCAGCTTACTGCAAGCTCCACCTCCCGGGTTCATGCCATTCTCCTGCCTCAGCCTCCCGAGTAGCTGGGACTACAGGCGCCCACCACCACACCTGGCTAATTTTTTGTATTTTTAGTAGAGACGGGTTTCACTGTGTTAGCCAGGATGGTCTTGATCTCCTGACCTTGTGATCTGCCAGCCTCCACCTCCCAAAGTGCTGGGATTACAGGCGTGAGCCACTGCACCTGGCCCATTACAGGAATTTTTATTTCTAGTATTTCTTTTTGATTCTTTCTTAAAATTTTCATTTCTCTCCTTACATTATCCATCTCATCTTGCATCTTGTATACTTTTTCCCAGTAAAACTGTTAGCATATTAATCATAGTTTCTTAAGTTCCTGGACTGATAATTCCAACATTCCTACCATATCTGTCTCAGATTCTGATGCTTGTTCAGTCTGTTCAAACTTTTTTTTTTTTTTTTTTTGCCATTTAGTATACCTCATAATTTTACGTTGAAGGGTGGACATGATGTACTGAGTAAAAGGAACTGCCTTTTGTAATGTAGTGGTAAGGTGTTGAGGGAAGAGAAGCATTTTGTAATCTTAAAATTATGGTAAGCCTGTGCTTCTGGACTAAGAACTTAATTAGTTCTTAATTTTTTTTCCACCTTATGTGGGATAGGATGGCTAGAAGGGGCTGGAGTTTAGTTTGTTCAACTTTTCACTTGTTTTTAGGACAGAGTAGTGACTTCTAAGATCCTTGTAGGTCAGACTGTAAACTGCAGGTCTCCCTGTCATAATTTTCCATAATTTCCTTCTTCCTGTATTGATCTTAAATAACATTGGTGATAGAAGATATTAGGCTGTTTTCCCAAGAAAAGAGTGAATACATCTAAAAAGTTTCCTTGGAGTATATTAGTTGCTGGTTTATCAAAGGAATCCTTTATTACATCAAGAAAGAAACCTTGGTGGCTCATGCCTGTAATCCTAGCACTTTGGGAGGCCGAGGTGGGCAGATTGCCTGAGCTCAGGAGTTTGAGACCAGCCTGGGCAACACGGTGAAACCCCATCTCTACTAAGATACATAAGTAAATAAATAAATAAAATAAACCATTAGCCAGGCGTGGCAGCGTGTGCCTGTAGTCCCAGCTACTCGGGAGGCTGAGGCAGGAGAATTGCTCGAACCTGGGAGGCGGCAGTTGCAGTGAGCCAAGATCGTGCCACTGGACCCCAGCCTGGGTGACAGAGCGAGACTCCGTTTCTTAAAAAAAAAAAAAAGAAAAAAGAAACCTTCTATCTATAGGCTTTTAATAAGTACTGAGTTTCCTCAAATCCATTTGGCATCTACTAAAAAGAGTATGGAGGTATAGTAGGAGGTGGGAAGAGGTGAGGTGATTGAGGAAGGGAAGTGTGTGAAGGGATATGTAATTAGCATTCTATTTTTATATCTCGAACATTGTTTTGATTGTGTTTTTTACTCTCATTGTTGTGAGAAATATGGCAAATACACTAAATCTGCAATTAACCCCATTTTTTCTTCTTTTTAATTGACACAATGACTGTACATGTTTATGAAGTACAATGTGATGTTTCAATACATGTATACATTGTATAATGATCATATAAAGTTAATTAGCAAATCCATTATCTCAAATGTGTATCATTTCAAATGTGTATCATTTCTATGTGACAAGAGCATTCAAAACTTCTCTCTTCTATTTTGAAATATACATTATTATTAGCTATAATCATCCTACCATGCAAGAGAACACCTGAGCTTATTCTTCATATCTAACAATAACATCTTACCTGTCCAACACCCCTTTTTTTTGAAGACAGGGTGACATTCTGTTGCCTGAATTCCTGGGTTCAAGCAGTCCTTCCAGGTCACTGTGTCAAGTAGCTAGAAGTACAGATGCACAGTACCGTGCCTAAGTTTTAATTTTTTTTTTTTTTTTTGGGTAAAGACAGGGGTCTCATTTTGTCACACTATGTTGTTTAGGCTGGTCTCAAACTCTAGGACTCAAGTGATCCTCCAGCCTCAGCCTCCCAAAGTTGGATTACAGGCATGAGCCACCACACCTGGCCCCAACAGCTTTCTATTTTTTTTTTAATGTCCAGGTTCACTTGGTATATTTCAGTTCCCAATAAGTTTCCTTGAAGCATTTCTAGATGAAGCCTTTATTTATTGGAGTGGATTTTTAAATCTTATCTCTGGTCTTTTATACAATTTTTACCCTAAGTATAATGAACTTACTCTTGTGTCTTATATCAATATTTTCTTCTGTGTTCTCTTTCCCTATTTATATTCTCAGTTCCTGAAGAGAATTACTCAGTTCACATCTACAGAGTTCTTATTTAGGTACTCAGTAGATACAGAATTGGTTTAAAGAAGAGGCAAGAAAGGAATTTAAAGTTTTATCTGCATTGACACAATTATTTTAACAGCTGTTTCACTGCCTCCCCATCTTGATCTTTCATGTATTTTGTATACCTACCATATAGGTACAGATCTTGATCCATTATTGAGATATGAATTAAATATTTCATCAAAGAAACAGTCTATTTACCTTTTCTTAAAAGCTTACTGTGAGAGCAATAACAGATAACATTTTTCCCAAAGTGCCAACGTATGTTTGACTGAAATGAAAAATGCGTTTTTAGATGTTATGGGGAATTTTAAGCTTATGTAAAAGTTATAAGAATAGTACAAAGAATGTCCACATTCACCTTTGCTTGTACACATTTGCCTTATCATTTGGCATATGATTTTTCTTCTGAAACATTTGAGAATAAGTTCTATATATTATGGCCTTTTACCTCTATACACTTAAGTGTAGATTTCCTAATAAGAATTTCCTAAAGATACGATTTTTTTTTTTTTTTTTTTTTGAGACAGACTCTCGCTCTGTCACCCAGGTTGGAGTACAGTGGCGCAATCTCGGTTCACCGCAACCTCTGCCTCCCAGGTTCAAGCAATTCTCCTGCCTCAGCCTCCTGAGTACCTGGGACTACAGGCGCATGCCACCACGCCTGGCTAATTTTTTGTATTCTTAGTAGAGACGGGGTTTCACTGTGTTAGCCAGGCTGGTCTCGATCTCCTGATCTCATGATCCGCCCGCCTTGGCCTCCCAAAGTGCTGAGATTACAGGCGTGAGCCACTGCGCCCGGCCAAGAGTATGAATGTATTTTTAAGGAGACACTTCATATTATTTCAAAATTCTGTTCCAATTTAAAAATGATGAAGTCCATCGTTAAAATTCAGCATGGAGAAAATTAGGGCTTATGTTTGTCAAACACATTTGATATTAAGACACTTTATTTTTCTGTCCAACTTTCATTTTAGGTTAAAGGTTACTCATGTTACATGAGCAAATTGTGTGTCATGGGGGTTTGGTGTACAGATAATTTATTTTGTCACCCAGGTAATCAGCATAATGCCCAATAGTCAGGTTTTTAATCCTTACCCTCCTCCCACATTCCACCCTCAAATAGGTCCCAGAAAAGACATAATTATACCAAATATGAACTTCATACTAGTTCAGAAGGTAGAGTTGGAGGATCATAGGCAAGTTTTCAGAGAAACCGCTTTATTTTTCATTTAGATTAAGTTATTATAAGATGTTCCAGAGGCACTAAATGAACAGAATCTAATGTCTTTGTGCAATCTGACGAACACTTAGTGTTTAGTAGCAGCATTATGAAATTGCCATTTTTAGATAATTCTGGCAGTAAATACCGTTTAAATGGTGGTGAAGAAGACTAGCAACCTATCCTTCACAAATACTTCCTGATAGCTCTATTTTCCCTGCTCTTTCACTTACTTATGTTTACTCTTTCTCTTTATTTACCTATATGTCTATCTCTGTTTGATCTTTTCTGAAGTTCTGGGCATACTACTCAGATTTCAGTCACAGCTGTGAAAGCTGCTATTGATAAGATTTTTTAAAACTTCATTCTGGGCCGGGCGCGGTGGCTCACGCCTGTAATCCCAGCACTTTGGGAGGCCGAGGCGGGCGGATCACGAGGTCAGGAGATCGAGACCATCCTGGCTAACACGGTGAAACCCCGTCTCTACTAAAAATACAAAAAATTAGCCGGGTGTGGTAGCGGGCGCCTGTAGTCCCAGCTACTCGGGAGGCTGAGGCAGGAGAATGGCGTGAACCCAGGAGGCGGAGCTTGCAGTGAGCCGAGATCGCGCCACTGCACTCCAGCCTGGGCGACAGAGCGAGACTCCGTCTCAAAAAAAAAAAAAAACAAAAACAAACAAACAAAAAACTTCATTCTGTTGCTAAAGAAGGGAGAAATGGCCTTATTTTATTCAATACAGGAAAAAGAAACATTCACTTTTTTTTGGTGTCTTTCAGTTTCAGAGTCAAGTGGTGAGATCAAAGACTTTTCACCAAAAAATGTCATTTATGATGACTCATCCCAGTATTTGATCATGGAAAGAATTCTAAGTCAAGGCCCTGTGTATTCCAGTTTTAAAGGAGGCTGGAAATGCAAGGATCATACTGAGATGCTGCAAGAAAATCAGGGATGTATTAGGAAAGTAACAGTCTCTCATCAAGAAGCCCTGGCTCAACATATGAATATCAGTACTGTGGAGAGGCCCTATGGATGCCATGAATGTGGAAAAACTTTTGGTCGACGCTTTTCCCTAGTGTTACACCAGAGGACTCATACTGGAGAGAAACCATATGCATGTAAGGAATGTGGCAAAACCTTTAGCCAGATTTCAAACCTTGTGAAACACCAAATGATACATACTGGAAAGAAACCCCATGAGTGTAAGGACTGTAATAAAACATTCAGTTACCTTTCATTTCTTATTGAACACCAGAGAACGCACACTGGGGAGAAACCTTATGAATGTACTGAGTGTGGAAAGGCCTTTAGCCGTGCCTCCAACCTCACTCGACATCAGAGAATTCACATAGGAAAGAAACAATATATATGTAGGAAATGTGGTAAAGCATTTAGCAGTGGCTCAGAACTCATTCGCCACCAGATTACACATACTGGAGAGAAACCTTATGAATGCATTGAATGTGGGAAGGCATTTCGCCGTTTCTCACACCTTACTCGACATCAGAGCATCCATACAACCAAAACCCCGTATGAATGTAATGAATGTAGGAAAGCTTTCCGTTGTCACTCATTCCTTATTAAACATCAGAGAATTCATGCTGGAGAAAAGCTCTATGAATGTGATGAATGTGGTAAAGTTTTCACTTGGCACGCATCCCTTATTCAACATACGAAGATTCACACTGGAGAGAAACCCTATGCGTGTGCTGAATGTGATAAAGCCTTCAGCCGGAGCTTTTCCCTCATTCTACATCAGAGAACTCATACTGGAGAGAAACCCTATGTATGTAAGGTATGCAACAAATCCTTCAGCTGGAGCTCAAACCTTGCTAAACATCAGAGGACACACACTCTTGACAACCCCTATGAATATGAAAATTCATTTAATTACCACTCATTCCTTACTGAACACCAGTGAATTTACACTGCAAAGAAAAACTATGAATGTATGGAATTTTTTAAAAAGAAGTATAATGCCTTACTTCAGAGAACTCCTGGAAAGAAGCCTTATGTGAAAGTGATGACTGTGAAGTAATATGGCCCACACTTTATTCACCACCCTGGAGAAAAAAAAACCCAGGAATATGTGGAAAAGCCATTAATAACCACTCTTATTTTTTTTTGCAATAACAAGGTGAAATCAATATTGTTGAGAGATTCTTCCATCTGGTAATGTTGAGAAGACTTCATTTGGTAGGAGTCCCTTACTTTACGTGTGTAAATTCCTACCAGGAAAGAATACATATCCAATAGATTGGAGAAAGCCAGAGATTAGCCCTCATTCCACATCTGTCAACCAGGACAGAATGCATGGGCAAGGGATGAGCTTTACAAAGATGCACTTTGGAGATCAGAAAATTCATATTTAAGCAAAGTGATACAAACACAGTGATTTGGGAATGCCTTCATTTACAATGCAATACTTAAATTTTAATACTCTTGTAGGAGAAAAAGCAACTGTATAAATGAATGTAGAGTGACTTTCTGCAATATTTCAAACCTATATCAGAGAATTACACTGTGGGAAAACTACCATTGTAATAAGTGTAGCAAAATCTCCTTAGATATCTGAAAAGTCATACTGGATGGAATCTGTAGGAAAGGGTTCTATTTTGAGGGAAGGGGGATTCCTTTTTGTTTTTTAAGTGAATTCAGAAAATGTTTAAATAAATCTTTTGGTTTATTATAAACCTTCTGCTTGCTGATTTTTTCCCACAGCATGTGATTCTGAAAATGTAACTACAATATTGACATAAAAAATAAAGAGTAGTTTTTTTGTTGAAACATACAAACATAACAAAGTGTTTTTAGGTGTTTTATGGTTTTAACTTTCAGACAGAGTTTGGATTTAAGGTAATGCTGACAGTTATCCTTGAATCTGACTATAGACATTTGTTATTCAGTGTGAAACAAGTATAAGATACATCACAGAAAATTACCAAGGTATTCTTCCTGTTTTGTTCCATGTACAGTGAAAACCGTTCTTTTGTAAGCATGTATTTAAAACTGTTCTGGCATTACCACCTGCCCAGCTGACAAAGCTCACACCATCAGGGTTAGTTTGCCTTAATCAGGAAGGTAAGCAATTTTATTTTGTAGAAAGAGAGGTAGAGAATATGAGTAGGAATGAATTTAGTGAGCATTAATGTAATGGCTGCATTGAGGGCACATTTGTAGGAGGTGTTAGTAGATAAATATAAGTAATTTTGTAAGAGGTGAAATTTATAAAAGTTTTAGCCCAAAAACACCTTATTTACATGTACTAGAGTTCTGAATACATTAGCAGAAGTGTATTTCCTCAAACCTGCCATTGGCATGCCATATTGGTACATACATTTAGAAGCTTCTCCAGTTTCCCTAAGAGTTGTTTCAGAGAGGCTGATTTATCTTACAATAGTGTACAGTCTGACTCGAATACAAGCAGCATGCCTTACTACGTATGGGTATCTAATATCTGATTTGATTTTCTCAAGCAGCATGCCTTATTACATATGGGTATTTAATATCTGATTTGGTGTCCTCAAGCAGCATGCCTTATTACATATGGGTATCTAGTATCTGATTTGGTTTTCTCAGGCAAGAATGGCTTGTATCAGGGTAAAAATCAAGTTACCCTGTCAGCAATATTAGGATATTAAAAATTCATTATTTATTTATTTAAGAGTATACTGAATTTCTCCCATTATCTGCTCCACATCCACTTTCCTTCCTACTGTTTACTCTGTGGGGATGCACCTCATGAACTATATCAGAGGTCATCAAGCTACAGCCCATGGGCCAGGTATTCATTTACATAGTCTATGGCTCCTTACCTCTACAACTGAAGAGTTTAATATACAGCCATAAAGGTTAAACATTTACTATCTAGCCCTTTACAGAAAAACTTGGCCAACCCCTGACTACATCAAATCTTTGCTCTCTAGTTTTTGTTGAGTGCAGCCAACATTGAGAACGTTTACTTTGGAGCAATCTCCAATTAACCAAAGTGATACAAACACAGTGATTTGGGAATGCCTTCAATTACAATGCAATACTTAAATTTTAATACTCTTGTAGGAGAAAAAGCAACTGTATAAATGAATGTAGAGTGAATTTCTGCAATATTTCAAACCTATATCAGAGAATTACACTGTGGGAAAACTACCATTGTAATAAGTGTAGCAAAATCTTCTTAGATATCTTAAAAGTCATACTGGATGGAATCCAGTGTCCAGTCTTTTGGCATCCCTGGGCCACATTGGAAGAAATGTCTTGGGCCACGTATAAAATACGTGAACACTAATGATAGCTATCAGTTATTGTGGCTCAAGAAAATTCTTCTTCTGGTGTAGCCCAGGGAAACCAAAAGATTGGACACCTCTGCTTTAGAGGGAGATGTAACTATCAGAATGAATTATTATGTTCATTTTTTCCCTTAGCCAGAGAAAGGCCAAAAGACACTCCTGTCAGGGTATTAAGAAATACATTGGTGAGGAGTTTACCACCATCCTTGGACAACTCTGTGGTACCCACCCTCTCTAGACTGCAGATGATGCAGAACTTCTATAATGAAAGTAAGATCCCAATTTCAGTAGAGATCATAGGATCTTGGCATGGGAGGGGTTGGGTAAAATCTGCACAAGAGTCCAAGGGATGCACTGGTAATGAGATTTTTAACCATATAGGTGGCAATGACTAAATGATCATAGGGTTCCTAGAAATAAATGGATAGCCCACAAACATACTACTTGACATATGGTTGAAGCCAGTTCACTTAAATATTCTCAACTAAGGGAGAGGCAGGTCCCTTCAAGAAAAACTATTGCAGTGGGGGACGGGGGGCTCATATGTACACTGTGAAAAACTGCTAACCTCTTTTCATACTGAGCTAAAATATCCTTCAGAAATAAAGATGTTTCAGAATAAAAATAGAGGAAATTTACGGTAGCATTCTTATGCTAAAAGAAATACTAGTTTTTCAGGCAGTATGAAATGATCTTAGAAACTTGGAAATGCAGAAATAAATAACACTGGAGGGGTAAATATATTGATAAATACAAGTCAGGTGTTGGGAAATTATGGTCTATGGACCAAATCAAGGCCTTTGAGCTAAGAATGATTTTAACATCTTTAAAAAGCTGCTTAGAAAAATAAGAATATGCAACAGTTACCATATATGGCCTGCAAAACCTAGAATATTGGCCGGGCGTGGTGGCAGACGCCTGTAGTCCCAGCTACTTGGGAGGCTGAAGCAGAAGAATGGCGTGAGCCTGGGAGGCGGAGCTTGCAGTGAGCTGAGATTGCACCACTGTACTCCAGCCTGGGTGACAGAGCGAGACTCCGTCTCAAAAAAAAAGAAAACCTAGAATATTTACTCTCAGGACCTTCAGACAAAGTTTGTCAACTCTGATATAAATACTGACTTTCATAACAATATCTGGTGGATTATAAAATACACCGAAGTAAATAGCACGACAATAGCACAAGAAAGGAGGGAGACGTTTAAAAGATGAGTCTAGGAATATTGCAAAAGTAGTAAAAGTATTAATTTGGCTCTCATGATCTGGGGACTGGTTAAGTGTGTTCTATTTGGGGAAATTCATAAAGCTGCATGCCTTTATGTATTATTCTTCAGGAAAAAAAAGTTTTTTAAAAGTCTCCCAAAAGGTTATTAAAACTAATCTTCAGCATTGGAAAAAGAAGTTACTATGAATGCAGAAAGGGGATAGAACAACAGATGCAATCAATATTAGTAAAGAATAGTCATGGGAGAATGACCACAATTCTGTGTTTTCTTGGAAAGCAACAATCAAATGCTTTGGGAGACTTAAGATACTCACAAATAGGTAAAGCTGGGTTAACTTTTGTTGCTGTGATGTGCCCAAAAGAATTTTCTATCATACATCAATGTATGTAAGGTGGGCTAAGTGACTTGTGCCTGTAATCCCAGCATGATCCCAGCATGATCCCAGCATGGGAGGCTGAGGCAGGCAGATCACTTGAGGTCAAGAGTTTAAAATCAGCCTGGCCAACATGGTGAAACCCCATTGCTACTAAAAATACAAAAAATTAGTTGGGTGTGGCGGTGCATGCCTGTAATCCAAGCTACTCACGGAGGCTGAGGCATGGAGAATCACTTGAACCCAGGAGGTGGAGGTTGCAGTGAGCCGAGATCACGCTACTGTACTCCAGCCTGGGCGACAAAGCAAGATTCCATCTCAACAAAACAAAACAAAAAAAAACAAAACCAACAAAAGAAAAAGAAAAGAGAAAAAGGACAGGAAATTTGTTAAATCCCTCTGAAGAGATCCAAGAAATTTCAGAGCAAAGAGAGGTAGCAAAACCTGCCTATTGGGTATGATTGATTTGGAAGAAAGAGTCTGAGTCCTTAGCAACTCGTTCAAAAAGTCTGCCTTTAAAAGGCAGGACACAGAAAAAGTGGCAAAAAGTGTAAAAAATTAATCTGGTATGTTAACAATTCTTTTAAGAAAACAAAACAAAACAAAAATAAATTATGTAACCCAGCACTTTGGGAGGCCAAGGCAGAAAGATTGCTTGAGCCCAGGAGTTTGATACCAGCCTGGGCAATGCAGTGAGACCCCATTTCTACAAAAAATACAAATAAAAAAATTATCCAGGTGTGATAGCACATGCCTGTGGTCCCCACAACTGAGGAGGCTGAGGTAGGAGGATCACATGAGCCCTGAAGGTTGAGGTGGCAGTGAGCTGAGATTGTGCCACTACACTCCAGTCTGGGCAAGAGTGAGACACTGTCTCAAAAAAAGGGAGAAATAAATATTACAGAAATAATTTTTTAAAATAAATTCTGCATCATGAACACCCTCAATATCACAAAGGACAAAATTGCATGGAAAAAAATGGATATTGCATCAAAAAATATTTTAGAAAAATCAAAACTCCCATGAAACTGTGCTCATAGGTAGAAAATATAATTTTATGTATTTGACATGCATTTCTTAAGTTAGAGGTGAATTTAAGTCATGACATGTATTAGCCATGAATTTCCTGTTTATGCTAAAACAAATCTCATTGTCTTTTAAAAAGTGAATGCAACTTATGGAAAAATTAAAAAGGAAACCCAGTAACTTACAGAAAATTAAAAAATAAAGAAAAATAAATAAATAAGTGAATGCTAAGGAAATTAGTTTTTGGCATTCAAATTTCATACATGAACTATTGCAAATAGCTTCCTAGTCTCTCAAGATTTTTTTATACAAAAATGTGATCTTTTTAAAACAAATAATTTCAATCTCTGAAAAACTTAAATAGTTCCTCATAACTCTTCAAATAAAGTATAAACTCATGTCATAGCTAGCAAGGTCTTTATCTGGCCCCTGCCTCCTTTCAATCTGGTTTCATATACTCTTCTCCTTACCCCTTTGCCTAACAGTTTTCCATTTACTGGACTTACTTTCTTTTCCACAAATATGTCAAATCCTGATGAGTCCTTTTGCTCTTGCTGTTCTATTTAGAAAGCTCTTCCTCTGTCCCTCCACCTCTGCCCATGGAGCCAGAAGAAGGAGCTCCCTACTCCTTCTTTACCTTCGTATTTCAAGTTAAATGTTATTTTCTCATGGAGACCTTTTTTTTTTTTTTGAGACACAGTCTTGCTCTGTCACCCAGGCTGGAGTGCAGTGGCACTATCTTGGCTCACTGCAACCTCCGCCTCCTGGGTTCAAGTGATTCTCCTGCCTCAGCCTCCCAGTAGCTGGGACTACAGGCGCGTGCCACCACGCCCAGCTATTTTTTGTATTTTTAGTAGACATGGGGTTTCACCATGTTGCCCAGGCTGGTCTTGAACTCTTGAGCTCAAGCAATCCACCCACCTCTGCCTCCCAAAAACACTGGGATTACAGGCGTGCGCCACTGTGCCTAGCCCTGACTGCTTTTTCTAACACAATTCCCTGTTCTTATCAGAGAAACTTATTTGTATCCTTCATATTTTGAATTCTGCCTAGAGTAAGAGGAAGTCTAAAAAGTATCCACACCCTTTATCAACACTTTCAAAAAGTTTGCCTTTAAAAGGTAGGAGATAGAAATGGTAAGTTAAAAAATATATTTTCCCCAGCACTTTGGGAGGCCGAGACGGGCAGATCACGAGGTCAGGAGATCGAGACCATCCTGGCTAATACGGTGAAACCCCGTCTCTACTAAAAATACAAAAAATTAGCTGGGCATGGTGGCATGCGCCTGTAGTCCCAGCTACTCGGGAGGCTGAGGCAGGAGAATGGCATGAACCCGGGAGGTGGAGCTTGCGGTGAGCAGAGATCGTGCCACTGCACTACAGCCTGGGCGACAGAGCAAGACTCTGTCTCAAAAAAAAAAATATATATATATATGTATTTATATTTATTTATTAAAAATATATTTATAAAATATATTTATTTATAAAATATAAAAATATATTTTTTAATTTTTTAAATCTGGTATTTAAAAAAATGAAAAGAATCTATGTGTCCAACAACAGCCTAAGCAAATTATTTACTTTACAACTTTGAAGATATTAAAATCATGCTTTAAAAAGTATTTATTAAAAAGTTAATGATAGAATTATTTTTAAGAAATAGACCACAGCTCTGTTCACTAAACTAGACATCTTAAAAAAAGACAAAAGAAAAAAATTATGACATAACCATTGATAAAACTTTGGTGTTATGTCTTTCCATATTTTCAATGCACACACACATATTTATAACATGCATTAAAAGGTCATACCATATTTTGTGACTGTTTAAAATTCATAATGTATCAAATATATCTCCACATGTCAATCCACACAGAAATACATTTTAGTGACTGCATTATATTCCATTTTATTGACTGTTACTGGGAATTTAGGAATTTTCCAGTTTTTCACTAGGGCATGAAACTGAGGTGAATATTGTTACTTATACATGAAGAATCCTTTTATAAAATCTCAGTTTAAAATTGCTGGGTTTTAAATATTTAAAGGGTATAAATATTCCAGCTTTGGACATTTATTGCTTTACTGTCCCAAGTTTTTTTTGGTTTGTTTTTGTTTTTAGACAGGGTCTTACTCTGTCACCCAGGCTGGAGTGCAGTGGTGCACACAGCTCACTGCAGACTCAACCCCACTGCAGCTCAAGTGATCTTCCTACCCCAGCATCCCTAGTGGCTGGGACCACAGATTCATGCTACCATGGGTAATTTTTTTTTTTTTGGTAGAGATGGGGTTTTGCCATGTTGCCTAGGCTGGTTTCAAACTCCTGGGCTCAAGCAATCTACTCACCTCAGCCTCTCAAAGTGCTGGGATTACAGATGTGAGCCACCACACCCACCCAGTAAGTTTGTACTAATTTATGCTTCCATTGGTAGTCTAAAGCAAGTATACGACACACTCACCAATACTTGGTCAACTCATCCCTTTTCATATTATAATACATAATGGAACAGAATATGAACACTTGCTCTACAAAAAATAAGTCTGTGTAGTGAATGGGGTGGTGGTGAGTGGGATGAGGGAAGAGAGGAGAAGGACTAGGAGAGGGACATAATATAAATAACATTAAACTGCTGTTGTCCCAACAGTCTTAGTTTCTGCACACCTGTTATGGTGCAACATTTTCCTATACCTAGAAGAAAAATTAATTCCATGCATTTTTACTATAATGGAGTCTCATGTTACTCAGGCTGGTCTCAAACTCCTGGGCTCAAGCAATCCTCCCACCTCAGCCTCCAGAGTAGATAGGACTACAGGCACAGGCCATTGCACCCACCTCCTTGCAACTTTTACCTTACAATCACTTAAATAGCTTTTAAGTTAAACTTCCACTAGAATGGTAAGTAAAAGAAAAGGCACAAAATTTGCTGAAGAACCGTAAATATTTAACTGAACACCTACACTGGGCCAAGAAATAAAACAATGAAAAATTTAGACAAAGTTCCCACCTTACCAAAACTTACAGTGTAGAGGGCACAATACACAAACAGGCAATACAGTGTGAAAGTGTGACAAGTATTGTTAAAGCAGATGAAGGACACAATACCTAAAGGATAAATAGGACAGGTTAAATTAGGGAGACAGTGAAGATAAAGGGAATAACCAGAGATAAGGCCTGAAAAGGCAAGAGTTTGAGCAAGGTCTTGTAAAAAGATTTTATCTTAACTGGAGAAAAAGGCCAGAAGAAGATTAAAAGTGAAATCTTATGTGATCAGGTTAGTACTTTAGATGGATCACCCTGGGAAGTGTAGAGAACAGTTGACAGGAAAGCACAATATATAAACAATATTATTGATTGCAGTATTGTTATAAAAACTCTGGAGGCAAATGGATCAAATACATTATGGTACAAGCATATAATCAAATACTAAGCAGCTATTACAAATGAAATAGAACTACATGCACTGACATGGAAAGATGTTTAAAAAGATGTTAGATAGGCTGGGGGCGATGGCCTCACAATCCCAACAATTTGGGAGGCTGAGGCGGGCGGATCACCTGAGGTTAGGAGTTTGAGACCAGCCTGACCAACATGGAGAAACCCTGTCTCTACTAAAAATACAAAATTAGCCAGGAGTGGTGGCACATGCCTGTAATCCCAGCTACTTGGGAGGCTGAGGCAGGAGAATTGCTTGAACCCAGGAGGCAGAGGTTGCTGTGAGCCGAGAACATGCCACTGCACTCCAGCCTGGGAAAAAGCAAAACTCCTTCTCAAAAAAAAAAAAAAAAAGATGTGGGATAAAAGGTATAACTCAATTTTTATAAAATGTTTGTATGTACATAAAGTCTGACAGAATGCACATTCACCTACGATATTAATTTTTTAAGGCAGTAGAATCCAGGGTTTCCCTTCTGTGTAGGGCAGAAGTTATTTACATTGTTTTCTCCTATGCATGTATTAGTTTTATTATTAAAAACCACAAAGTTTTTGTTTTGTTTTGTTTTTTAATAGGATACCATGGCAGCTGCATAGAAAACATACTAAAGGAAAGTATGATTCAAGTCAGAGAAACCAGTTAGGAGGCTATTGCAATAAAATCCAGGTGAGATGCCGGGCGAGACTGTGCCTGAGTCTACCTGCTGGTGTACAGGATGAGTATTCCTTATTCAAAATACTTGGGACCAGAACTGTTTTGGATTTTGGAATATTTGCATTATACCTACTAGTTGAGCATCACAAATCTGAAAATCCAAAATTTTAAATGCTCCAATGAGCATTTCTTTTGAAAGTCACATCGGCGCACAAGGTTTCAGGTTTTGGAGCATTCTGAATTTCAGATTTTCAGATTTGAGATGCTCAATCTGTTCCAAGATCACTGGGCCAAAATTAGAGTGTAAATTCCAGTCCTAACCAAGCAAACTACAATCCCTTGCTGAGTACTCCTTAAGATGATCTCACCCAAGGACCACATGCAGTTGGGACGATTTTCTTGAGACGGAGTCTTGCTCTGTCACCCAGGCCGGAATGCAGTGGTGCGATCTCGGCTTACCACAACCTCCGCCTCCCGGGTTCACAGCATTCTCCTGCCTCAGCCTCCCGAGTAGCTGGTACTACAGGCGCCCACCACCACACTTGGCTAATTTTTTGTATTTTTAGTAGAGACGAGGTTTCATCATGTTAGCCAGGATGGTCTCGATCTCCTGACCTCGTGATCCGCCTGCCTCGGCCTCCCAAAGTGCTGGGATTACAAGCGTGAGCCACTGCACCCGGCCAGTTGGGACCATTTTCTAACTACTGATGGCTAGTGCTATACCCACCAGGGCTGCTAACACCTGAAACCACTTGGTTTCACAGCATGACTGCAGGCTCTCCTTTCCAAGCTACAAATGAATCCCAGTAGACCTAAATACCCATCATCTTCTTATAGACTGCTGGGATTTAACCTATACTCCCTCTAAATTTTGTTTTCACTGGTCATAGCCCCTGATCTGGTCTTTTTTCCTCTATCAATAATGTCATTACAATCTCCTGTATTCCTCAGGCCAAAGCCAGAAACCCTAAATCCCTGCCCTTCTGGAGACTCTTTCATGGTGCCCTCTGAGATTCCCTTAATAAACTCCCTTAATATCCTCAACTATTTCCCTGAACATTTCCTTTCATTAATTTAAACTTGGCTGTTCCCTGGGAAAGAAAAAACACCTACCTGACAACAATCACATCACAAGGGGGCTTATTCTCATGTATTCCACATATCCACAGGTTGGAAGTGGGATCAGTATCTTCCTTACTCCCTAACACTGCTTCTAACCATTGCAGCCTGGAGAAAACCACTCCGTCCTTTGAAGCTCATACCATCTAGTTATACCACTTTCTCCCTCTCTTCCTTGCTATCTTTTATTTAAATGACCTCTCCTCAATCACGTAGACTTTGCTACTTGCTTTGCTGTCTTCTCCACTGATGGCTCTATTGATAAATTGGAAGGACTTTCAAATACATAGAGATCTTCTTCACTAAAACCTCCTTGCAGTATTTCATCCACCTTCCTCTTAGCAGATAATCTTACCATGAAACCTATAATCATATATCTATATTTTACTGGCCAGGAACAGTAGAAATGGCATCAAGGCTATAAAGAGGTTGGGATAAGTAGTTTTGTAGCTAAATACAATACTACTGTTAGCAAAACTGAAGATCTATTCATAAAGAATAAAAAATATATATATTTGGTTAGTAATTAGCAGTGGCTGCCACACAGTTCTTAGGAAACACAAAACATTATACAGTTCACATATTCTGATCACTGCTTAGTACAGTTAGGTGTAAATACATAAACAAGTAATTTAAACCAACCCACCCATTTTTCTACTCCTGAAAGAATGATGGGAGTATCCCTTCGCCTCATGGCAAAAACCAATACTTTTGTTTGTGCTCTAAACATCTACACCCCATTCTCAGAAGCTTATATTAAACTTTATTAAGCTGCATATTAAACCTCACCATACTACGTTCATCACATTAGAATTCAAACATGTTCTAGTTTTTCATATTTTAAACATATTATCTCTTTACTCCAAATCTCTCCAGCTACTACCCTTTCTCCTATTATTCAAACTTGTCTACATCCAGTCTTTACTTCTTTGCCCTTTATTGATTCCTAAAGTCAGCCCAATCTAGCAACCATCTTCATTATGTACCACTATGTTATTTCCAACTACAATCACAAATGATCTTCACTTGGCTGTATGTTTACCTTGTTAGACTTCATCTAATTGGATCCCTAAGTAACACTAAAAACGTTTACCTTCACCTTCCTTTTTTTTTTTTTTTTTTTTTTGAGATGAAGTCCTGCTCTGTCACCAGGCTGGAGTGCAGTGGTGAGATCTCATCTCACTGCAACCTCTGCCTCCCGGGTTCAAGTGATTCTTCTGCCTCAGCTCCTGAGTAGCTGGGACTACAGGCATGTGCCACCACACCCGGCTGATTTTTGTATTTTAGTAGAACCAGGGTTTCACCATGTTGGCCAGGATGGTCTCGATCTGACCCTGTGATCCGCCTGCCTCAGCCTCTCAAAGTGCCAGGATTACAGGCGTGAACCACCACACCCGGCCAACTTCACCTTCCTTTTTGAAACTTGTTTGTCTTGGTTCAGTGAAACTCCACTCTTCTTGTTTTCCTCTTATCTCTCTACTATAGTTCCTTTAAATGTATGTCTTCAGGGTAGGTGGCAGACATTCCCTTTTCATTCTTACTCACCTTCCAAAGCCTGTTATTGTCTCTTTACTGATGTCACTAAAATTTATATCTCTATCTAGACACCTCCTCAGTTCTAGAATTGCGTACCAACCTCTTCATCTGGATGTCTCACCATCCTCTGAGGCTAACATGAATAACTACAACAGCAGCTACTGCCTTCTTTCTTCCACCGTATGCCACTCCTTCCATATTTTGTTAGAACTAATCTGGTCAGTATCTGCAAGATCAAGCAGCAAAATCTCATGCTTTACTTAGCATTTAAAATTGGTAACTTCCCCTCTGTCTGAAAACTTTCTGTAGTTCCAATGCTGAAATGTTGGGATACTCTTTTTGCTGTTCTAAACACTTGCTTTCAGTGATCTTGGTTCTATCTTCATCTGCTGCTTAAGCATAAAAGCTCGGTCAACATTCCTTTTCCATACTTTTTTTCTATGTTCCTCTTCAAATGTGTACATCCAACATAAAACATTTAACTGTATATACCTCTGTTTTTCTACAATATGGTGACTGCGTTGACTGTATTTATGTAGTGCTTTAAAAAAAAATCAGTAAGAGCCAGGCATGGTAACTCATGCCTGGAATCCTAGCACTTTGGGAGGCAAAGGCAGGAGGACCGCTTGAGCCCAGGAGTTTGAGACCAGTCTGAGCAATGTAGGAAGAGCCTGTCTCTACAAAATATATATATTTAAAATTAGCCAGGCATGGTGGCATGCATTTGTGATCCCAACTACTGAGGAGACTGTGGTGGATCACCTGAGCCCAGGAGGTCGAGGTTGCAATGAGCTGGGACCACACCACTGCATTCTAGCCTGAGAGACAGAGACTTTGTCTGAAAAATTGAAAAAAAAAAGAAAAAAAAAAAAGAAAAAAGAAAAAATCAATTAACATATTTTTCTTGGCCGGGCACAGTGGCTCACGCCTGTAATGCCAACACTTTGGGAGGCCTAGGTGGGTGGATCACCTGAGGTCAGGAGTTTGAGACCAACCTGGCCAACATGGTGAAACCCCGTCTCTATTAAAAATACTAAAATTAGCCAGGCATGGCGGTGGTGCCTGTAATCCCAGCTACTCAGGAGGCTGAGGCAGGAGAATCACCTGAACCTGGGAGGTGGAGGTTGCAGTGAGCTGAGATTGTGCCACTGCACTCCAGCCTGGGCAACAGAGCGAGACTCCATCTTCAAAAACAAACAAAAAACCTTATTTTTCTCATGTAGGAACATATCCAGATACAAGTAGTGCAGGGCTGGTACAACTATTTAAAGATTTCTTTGAGGAACAGGGATCTCTTTCTTCTACTTCATCCCTTGGCTACAGCTGTCATTTTCATGATCACAAGGTAGCTCTTTCAGCAGCTTCAGGAATGGCCAATTCACAGGGACAAAGATGAAGTGCAAAAAGTAGAGGACAAGATAGATAGTTCTGTTCCCAGTGATATGTCTATTTTTGAATCAGCAAGAATGAATGATATGGCTACCCTTAGCTACAAGAAGTCAAAGAAGCGTTCTATAACCAGAGACCTTATTGTTCTTGGCTAAGATGGAATTCATTAGTAAGGAAAGATGAGCTCAAATGTTTGGTTGGCTGCTAGCAATACCAATCTCACTGGGCCAGAAAACAACTTTCATAAAAACACCAACAAAGCAGTAAAATATAGTCCAGATTCTCTGAACACAATGGAATTAACCTAGAAACCAACAATAAAAAGATAACTGAAAATATACCTACCTCACATATTAAAAATACCTAATTCTAAACAGCCATGGATCAAAAAAAGTCATAATTAGTATTTATAGAACAAAATGTTATATTAAAAAAAGAGCCATTTGTAACCTTAAATGGTTATTTTAGAGAACAAAGACTGAGACAAGGAGCTTGGAATCCACCTTAAGACAATGAAAACAGCAATTCCACATTCATAACACTTACAGGGTTTCTCTCTCAGTATGAATTCTCTTGTGTATAATAAGTGAAGAGCTCTGACTGAAGGCTTTTCCACATTGAATACATTCATAGGGTTTCTCTCCAGTGTGAATTCTCACATGCCTCCTAAGGGAAGAGGAAACACTGAAGGCTTTCCTACATTCCTTACATTCATAGGGTTTCTCTCCAGTGTGAGTTCTTATATGCATTCTAAGGGATGAGACCCCACTGAAAACTTTCCCACAGTCACTGCATTCATAAAGATTCTCTCCGGTATGAATTTTCTTATGAACTTTAAGGTGAGAGCTCGTGTTGAAGGCTTTTCCACACTCACTGCATTCATAGAGTTTTTCTCCAGTGTGTATTCTCTTGTGCACTATAAGGTAAGAGCTTGTGCCAAAGGATTTTCCACACTGATTACATTCATAAGGTTTCTCTCCAGTGTGAGTTCTCATGTGAGCCTTAAGGGATGTTTTCTGACTGAAAGCTTTTCCACATTGATTACATTCATAGGGTTTCTCTCCAGTGTGAGTTCTTACATGTCTCCTTAAGGTTGAGGAATCATTGAACACTTTACCACATTCTTTACATTCATATTGTTTCTCACCCATGTGACTTTTCTTGTATAAAGTAAGATTAGAAATCCTTTTGAAGGCTTTTCCACATTGATTGCATTCATGTTTCTTTTCAGTATGAGTTTGTCCTTGTTTCTTAAGGGATGATTGATGACACAGCGTTTCATCTTTATTACATTCACAGGCATTCTGTGCCATATGCAAATTGTTAGGTACAGGAAACATATTATGTGTGAAGTGCATTCCATGTTTAGAATATGTGTACTCTTTTTGTACTGTTTGATTTCTCTGAAGATGCCATAGAGTTGTATCACATTCATGACTTTCATAGAGCTTCTCACTTATAGAGTTTTTCACATAATTGTTTATGATTGAATTGTGTTTCAAACATCCAATCTCTGAGTAACATTTTTGGCAATGTTTACTGGTGAAAATGCTCTGTGGAAAAATAAGTTTTGATCTAAGTTTAGAGTTTTCCTCTAATTCATGATAGTCACGGAATAGCTCCTGAGATACTGTTTTCTTTGGGGCATATGTCATTTGCCTCCAATGTCCCCCTGGAATCTTATGCTGTTTTCTGATCTTATGGCATTCCCAGTCTTCTCTTAATGTGGAGGACCAATTATGCATTGTGAGTTTTATCATTTTCACTGCATTGGATGGTTCCTCCCACAAAATTTTCTGCACAGTTGATTCTTTGGTTTTAGGTTGAATCTTCTGGTCTGGACAGATGGCTTGGGGAATTCTCTTTTTCATATTCCTTATCTCTTCTTGATCCAATGGGGAGATCACAGTAAGCCTGTACAATTGATATTCCACGGAGGTGAGATTTCTATAGTTTTCCAACATCACATCTCTGTACAGACTTCTTTGAGCAGAATCCAGCATCATCCACTCCTCCTGAGTGAACTCCACAGCTACATCTTTGAAAGTCATTGGTTCCTGTAACCAGGTTGTCAGAAATACAGCAATCATCCTTTCCTCTTCAGCATTTCTCAGATGGAAACAGGCAGAGTCCTGTTTAGTTAAAGCCCATGGGGAGGATAGGTCCATAACTGCCATTTTATGAGTACATAAGCCTGCACAGTAGAGTAGAGAGATCAGGATGTTTCTGTTCTTGTGTCTCCAATCCAGTCACAGGAGGGATGCATTTCACCCGAAGTTCTCCCTGTAGCCAAAGAAGCAGGTTCAGGTAAAAGAAGAAAGCTGGAAACAGGGCCCCACTTGGGGAAAGGTGAATACAAAATTGTAGACCCTCCCCATTACCTCTCAGCAAGGTCTAACCAGCTTAAAATCTTTACTGGGATTTGTACTGACATGCAATATAACGATCCTTACCCACTTCAAGAAATGCCATCCTGATTCTTTGTACTGGTTTCTCCTGCAGACCACTTTGAGCTCTGGGTGAATGGGGCATGAGTTATTTTTAAAAATGTAAACTAAAGAGAACCAACCAGTAAAAAATGCATGGCTGTCAAATTAAATTTAATGTACTATTTGCTACTTTTTAAACTTTTTGGGACAGAAAAACAAACAATTTCCCTGTGAAACACACCTGTTTCATATAAATTTCTTCTATAACTTGTTTACAAGAATAACCTTACAGGACTGACAACTTGGCTGCTATCCTACCAATGAATTTTATTGAAGTTAAAGGTGTATATGTGACTTTGAAACAGATGTTCACTTCCATGAGAACATATGGACACAGGGTGGGGAACACGCACTGGGGCCTGGGGGGCGAGGGCAGCAGGGAGAGCATTAGGAAAAAGAGCTAATGCATGCCAGGCTTAATACCTAGGCGATGGGTTGATAGGTGCAGCACATGTTTACTTATGTAACAAACCTGCACATTCTGCACATGTACCCTGGAACTTAGAATAAAGAAACAGATGTTCATTTGATTATTACTTCCAGTTTAACCTCCCTCCCCAAAGTCCATATTGTCATCTATGATAATTTATTCTATCTAACACTTGAATGGGGTCAAATGACAAAGGAAGAACCATGAACTGCATTCCCAAGTTTAGGAGTGAGGCACTAACTATTAACATTAGATATTGTACTTTCCTGGATAATTTTTATAATGGATTTAATATAAATAACAAAATAACATATAGTGTAAATACAAAAGATACATGCTTGGGGACTTTAAGGATCATGACAAATCACAAAACAATTTATTATACTAATATTTTTAAAGTTCTCACTTTTGGAAGACTAGGTAGTTAACCGTCAAATGCAAGTCTTTTCTGTGAATACTGTACATCAATAGAACTCAGTTTTAATGGACAAAATTATAGAACTGACATTTTTATTTAGACAAAGATCTTTATCAGGTAGAGTCTATGTCCCTAAACCAGGAGCGTATATAGGTCTGTCACTTTAGGGAAACTCATTTAGAAATAGATTTTGTCTGATTTGTTTACTGCTATATTCCTAGTACCTAGAAGAGTCCTCAGCCCATGGCAGAAACTCAACAATTTGAGTAAACCAAATGAACCTATGATAATTAAGGTTTTGTGCATGGGGGTATTTTTTCCACACCCACACCCTTCTTTCAAGAAGGAAAAGGAAATTGTTAGGCTTCTGGGTTGGGTACAGGGGCTAATGCCTGTAATCCCAGCACTTTGGGAGGCCAACGCGGAGGACTGCTACCAGACTGGGCAACATGGTGGGACTCTGGGTCTCTACAAAAAGTTTAAATATTAGCCAACCATGGTGGCATGCGCCTGAAGCCCCAGCTACTCAGGAGGCTGAGATGGGAGGACCACTTGAGCCCAGGAGGTTGAGACTGCAGTGAACCATGTTCACGCTACCACACTCCAGCCTGGGCAACGGAGTGAAATCCTTTGCTTGAAAAAAAAAAACAAAAACACACACAAACAACAACAACAACAACAACAACAACAACAAAGAAAGTTAGGCTTCCTCTTCAAGAAAGAAAATCTGTTTGCCTTGTAGTAAAAGATATTAAGAATTGTATTGCAGGTTTAACCCTTCATTCCTCATAGTTTTCTTTCTTTTCTAGTTATAGCACTAATTACAAACACTAAACAACTTTACTAAACAATAGGAAAAAATATTTGAATAAATGGCGAGATTCACTAGGTGAATCACCATGGGATTTTGATTAATCTATGTATTTAATAGGGATTTCCTGAAATGTAGCTTTTAAAGTTTTATAGAAAACTAAAGATATATAAAAAATCAAGGCAAATACTTTAAAATGCCTTACCCTATTATGTTTCAAAATACATTATAAATCTCTAGTAAGTAAAACAGAATGATATTAGGGCAATAATAGAAAACAAAACAGTATCTTCAGAAACAGATTCTGTGTAGCTAGACATTTAGTACATAACAAAGATGGCACTTTAAATCGGTGGGGGGAAGGATGAACTATTTAACAAATGATATCAAGACAAATGGCTTTCTGTTTGGAAAAAAACACACCCCTCACATTCACAAATTCCAGATGGATTAAAGATATGCATATGTGTTGAACAGGAATTCCAGAAGAGGAGAAAAAAGGGAACAGAAAAGAAGCAATGTGAGATATAATGAATGATTGTTTTTACTCCAAGATGAAAGAAGGATATATAAGTCCTTGATCTGAAAGCCTATATACCATGTGCCATGTAGAATACATTTTAAAAATACACCAGCTACCAGCTACACTGAAGGTAAACTAGAATATCAAGAATAATGTGTAAAACTTTAAAGTTACCAAAGAAAAAAGGCTAATTATCTACAAGGGAATATCAATTATACTGACTACAGACTTCTCAGTTGCAAAGATAGAGGCCAAAAAGGCAATAAAATAATATCTTCAAAGTACTAAAGGAAAACAACAGCAACCTAGAATTCAATCGTATGCTAAAGACTGAGAGCAATATAAAAGGCCTTTTATATTGCTCTCAGTCTTTAGCATACGATTGAATTCTAGGTTATTGTTGTTTTATATGGGTGTTCTATATGGGTGTGTGTGTTAACCACTCAAGATAGTTCCCGAAGGAACTACTAAAAGGATGTAAGCTGAACTCAGAAGAAAGCAGTGGGGTGTAGGAGTAAAACAAAAGCAAAGAAGGAATTCAGAGGAAACAATGTAAGAAACAGAAAACAACAAACTTCAAAGCAACAACAGCATATTCAAAAGAGCACACAGCAAGGGATATTGGAATTAAAACAATATGGAGACATAATTTTTCTATGGAAAAACCATACAGACTTCAAATTGTATAAACATTATCTGGACCATGAGTCAAAGAAATGAATTTTAAAAATTCACGAGAAAACGGAAAAATCTGAACACTGCCTATACATTAGTTACTTATTTTTTAGAGACAGGGTGTCACTATATTGGCCAGGCTAACCTTGAAATCCTGGCTTAAGTGATCCTCCACCTTAGCCTCTGGCCTCCTGAATGGCTGGGACTACAGGCATACCCTCCCCACCCCATCCCTTGGCTTTTGCCTATAAATTTGATATAAAGGAATTACAAATTTTGCAGGTGTGAGACTATCCTACTTAAAAAGGAGTACTTATCATTCAGAGATGCATTCTGAAATATTTGCAAATAATATATAATGTCCAAGATTTGCTTCAAAATAGAACAATGGGGCCTTTTTCACAAGATGGCGCTGATGGCGAAGAAGGAAACTCCTGTCTCTCCTATGGCTAAAGCCAAAGCAAAGGCTTTGAAGGCCAAAAAGGCAGTGGTGAAAGGCATCCACAGCAACAAAAAAAAAGAAGATCCGCATGTCACCCATCTTCTAGCAGCCCAAGACACTGAGGCTCTGGAGGCAGCCCACGTATCTTCAGAAGAGCACCCTCAGGAGAAACAAGATTGACCACCATGCTATCATCAAATTCCTACTGAGTCTGCCATGAAGAGGATAGAAGGTAACACACTTGTGCTCACTGTGGATCTTAAAGCCAACAAGCACCAGGTCAACATGCCCTCCTCACAGGCTTGTGAAGAAGCTCTATGACACTGATGTGGCCAAGGTCAACACCTTGATCAGGCCTGATGGAGCGAAGAAGGCATATGTTTGACTGGCTCCTGGTTCCCATGCTCTGGATGTTGCCAACAAAACTGAATAATCTAAACTGAGTCCAGCTGGCTAATTCTAAATATGTACATCTTCTCATCAGGAAAAAATAAAATAGGATGATTGGTACACTATACTATTATATTTGTGTATGTGTTGGAAAACTTCATAATTTGAAAAATAATCAGAGAGATATTTCCTCTATGAAATAAGAATACAACTCTATGGATTTTTTTTTAATTTCCCAGGAAGTTAAAAATTATAATTTAAAAACTCCCCAAAAAGGTACAAGGGTTAAAAGATAAACTTAGGGCCGGGCACGGAGGCTCACGCCTGAAATCCCAGTACTTTGGGAGGCTGAGGCGGGTGGATCATGAGGTCAGGAGATCGAGACCATCCTGGCTACTGTGAAACCCCATCTCTACTAAAAGTATAAAAAATTAGCCGGGCGTGGTGGTGGGTGCCTGTAGTCCCAGCTACACGGGAGTGTGAGGCAGGAGAATGGCATGAACCTGGAAGGTGGAGCTTGCAGTGAGCCAAGGTCGTACCACTACACTCCAGCCTGGGCAACAAAGCGAGACTCCGTCTCAGAAAAAAAAAAAAAAAGATAAACTTAAGGAACTTTTCTAGAAAGCTGATCTTGGCTGAACACAGTGGCTTACGCCTGTAATCCAGCACTTTGGGAGCCGAGGTAGGCGAATCACTTGAGGTCAGAATTTCAAGACCAGCCTGGCCAACACAGTGAAACCCCGTCTCAAATAAAAATACAAAAAAAAAAAAAAAAGCTAGATGTGTTGGTGCACACCTGTAATCCCAGCTACTCGGGAGGCTGAAGCAGGAGAAATGCTTGAACCCAAGAGGTGGAGGCTGCAGTGAGCCCAGATGTGCCACTGCACTCCAGCCTGGGCAACACAGTGAGACTCTGTTTCAATAAATAAATGAATAAATAAGTAAAGCTGATCTAAAAGAAAAAGTAAGAATAAGTAAAAAAAGACAACTATATGAGCAATTTTAAGGTACCCCAGATTACTCAGAAATCTGGAAAACTTTTTTTTTTTTTTTTTTTGAGACGGAGTCGCCCAAGCTGGAGTGCAGTGGCACAATCTTGGCTCACTGAAACCTCTGCCTCCCGGGTTTAAGCAATTCTCTGCCTCAGCCTCCGAAGTAGCTGGGATTACAGGCGCCGGCCACCACGCCCGGCTAATTTTCTTATTTTTAGTAGTAGAGATGGGGTTTCACCATCTTGGCCAGCCTGGTCTTGAACTCCTGACCTCATGATCCACCCACCTCGGCCTCCCAAAATGTTGGGATTACAGGCGTGAGCCACGGTGCCCGGCCAGAAACTTCTTATTCCTTAAAAAAACACAGTATCTAAGAACTGATCCATCAAACCAAGTAATTTCTTTAAATAATTAGAACACACATCATCGTGAAATTTTTGAATACCAAAGAGCTCCAAGAGATGATAAACAGATTACACATAAAAGAACAAGGTATGAAATAGGACTTCTCAACAGTAACAGTAACACTGCTCCATTTCCTATCTAGCTTCACTGGCTTTCAAAATTCTAATGGAAAGTAATTTCCTATTGAGATGTGTATACTCGGTGAAAACACCATACAAATGTGAGGAAAAAGTAATTTCTAATCATTTCTACAACTTTAATATATGTAGATCATATAGACCCTTTCTTCAAGGCAGTTAAGATTACAATCTACCAAACAGGAATAGAAGTGCTTTACAGGAAACAGGAGATCTAACACAGAAGTGAGATGAGGAAATTGATGAGGGCAAAAGGGAAGCCCAGTGGTATGCCAGCGTGCTGCATGCCTACAGAGTAACTGATCAATCTACATTGCAGGGGGATGTCCAGGAAAGGAGAAAAGTGATAAGACTGTATGACAGATTAGCCCTTGAGGAAAATGGAACCAAAAGACATTTTACATAGATTTAAGAAAAACTAAGCAAATGAATAAAAAAGGCAGTCATTAAAAACAAGAAAGGTAAACCTTGCACAAGAAACATGTTATGGCTCAGTACTAAAGAGTAGTCATCAAATGAAAATACTGAACATATTTATCCAAAATTTGTGGGAGAACTACATTATAATATTTGTAAAATAATTACATTGTGATTTAAGGATGTGGAAAGAAGGCAGCCAAAGTTCTTATTTAACATGATAAAAATTTTAAAACAATGTCACAAATCGGTGAATAAAAAAATACTGAGAGGAGTTCGAAGCCAGAACTGCTTAAATATTTCCAAGTGGTTGCCACTGGGAAGAGATGGGGTTAAGGTGTTTCCTGTTTTTATTATGAGTCTTTTAACATATTCAGCTCTTAAAAATGTACACACACATTTCTTGGAGCACAAATAAAGAGTAGTAAATTAATTACCCAGTCAAATCAAGAAGCAGATGGCCAGGCACGGTGGCTCACGCCTGTAATCCTAGCACTTTGGGAGGCCAAGGCGGGCGGATTGCCTGAGCTGAAGAGTTCGAGACCAGCCTGGGCAACACCGTGAAACCCCGTCTCTACTAAAAAATACAAAAAATTAACCGGGCATGGCAGTGTGCGCCTGTGATCCCAGCTATTCCAGAGGCTGAGGCAGGAGAATGGCTTGAACCCGGGATGTGGAAGTTGCAGTGAGCAGAGATCCTGCCATTGCATTCCCGCCTGGGCGAGAGAGAGAGACTCTATCTCAAAAACAAACAAACAAACAAAAACAAAAATTAGCTGGATTAGCCGGGCGTGGTGGGGCCTGAGGCAGGAGAATCGCTTGAATCCGTGTGGTAGAGGCTACAGTGAGCCGAGATCACGCCACTGCACTCCAGCCTGGAGACAGAGTGAAACTCTGTCTCGAAAAAAAAAAAAAAAGTAGAAAAACAGAGACAAAGTAAAAGAAAAATTTAAAAATTAAGAGCAAAACTTACTGTAATAGGACCCCCTCCCCAAAAAAGACCAAAACAAAACAACAAAAAAACCAAAACCAAATCTACATTTTTTAAAAGACTATGTACACATATACCTTATAGGAGTAATCAAGAAAAAAAGGCCTAGATAATTAGGTTCAAAAAAGAAAAAAATAACAATTACAGCAGTAAAATATTAAAAAGTGGTGATTTTAAAAATCACCATAGAAATTACTTACAGTGATAAAATAGCATGGGCAATTTTATGCCAATGAATTTGAAAAATTAGATTAAAAACAATTATCTAGGAAAGGTATCTAAAACAGAATACGAACTAAAAAACCTAATCAATGAGACTTTTAAAAAAATTTGAGTCAGGGCCGGGTGCGGTGGCTCACGCTTGTAATCTCAGCGCTTTGGGAGGCCGAGGCAGGCTGATCACCTGAGGTCGGGAGTTCCAGACCAGCCTGACCAACATGGAGAAACCCCATCTCCACTAAAAATACAGAATTAGCTGGGCATGGTGGCTCATGTCTGTAATCCCGGCAACTCACAAGACTGAGGCAGAAGAATCACTTGAACCCGGGAGGCGGAGGTTGCTGTGAGCCAAGATGGCGCCATTGCACTCCAGCCTGGGCAACAAAGAGCGAAACTCTGTCTCAAAAAAAAAAAAAAAAAAAATTGAGTCAGAAGTTAAATGCGTACTAAATATTTTAAGACCAAATAGCACCAAACTTTTGGAGGCGGGCGGGGGGGCGGTGGGGGGTGGTGACCTGTTTTACAGAATAGAAGAGAGACTGTGCTGTCCAAATTATTCATGAAGCTTGTAAAATCTTGTTAGTATAACGGGCAAGGATAGTACACAAAAAGATTAAAACACAATCTTGTGAGCATAGGTGAAGTCAAAGGGAAACAGCCAATTGAATACACCAGAGTATTAAGGAAATAAAACCATATCGCATTCAACCACAGTATAAGGCAATAGGTGAAAAAAACGATGGCTGTGATTCAACTCATTACCAGGTTTAGAGATTCAAGAGAGGCTGCTGGACAGAGGCGTGCACCCTTTAGCCCTCCCGTGTTGCTTAGAGAAGGAGGCAAACGCGCATCCCCGGCCCCCCAGCGCTCCCTGCTTGGCACCCGCAGCCAGCCCGGGACCCCTCCGCCCCGCGCGCCCCTGGTCCCCACTCGCTCCCCGCGCGCCACTCGCACCCGGTAAGTAGCCCCTCCTCCCTCAAGGGCCTCTCCCACCGCCGCCTCCCGGGCAGGCTCCCTGCTGCTCAGACTCCCGTGAGGCGATCCCTGCACGCAGGAGAACTCAGCGGGCGAGGCTGATCCCACGAGGGACTCGTCCCGGGTGAACGAGCCACAGCCCCGCATGCTCACCCGTCCTCAGTGCCTGCCTCCAGGCGTCCGCGGTCCCGCCCGAGGGGGACGCGAGGCCGAACTACGTTTCCCAGGAGCTCCTGCGCCGCCCCGCAGAGGGGCCTGGTCTGTGCGTCACGGACGCGCTCTGGGCCGAAGGCCCGCAGGGTCCGGCACAGAGTGGAGGCTGCGGCGCCGGCGAGGAATCGCCGGCTCTAGGGTCCCGGGGCGCCCGGCTGACGGGCTGGGGGCGGAGCGTGGCCTAAGCGCCAGGCTGGGGCGCGTGCGTAACGGTGTGTGTTGTGGGTGCGTGTGCGTGCGTTCGCAGCAGGGGCGGGCGTAGGACCAATGGGGCGGGGCGCGTGCGCGTGCGTGACGTCAGGCCACGGGGAGGTGGCGCCGCCGTGCCGAGCCGGCCTCAGACTCACCTCTGACGCCGCTCTTCGCGCTCCGCTGGTGAATGGAGTCGCGTTCTCTGTTTTGCTGTTGCTGCTGCCTTTGTGACGGGATCGCTTTCTCCCATCGAACCTTCTAGTTGCTTATTGCAGGTATATACGAAAGTGCTGAATTTTGTGTTTGCATCGTCATCAGGCGCGTGTTGAGCCCTTTAGTAATGTAGCAGTGTATTAGCTTCGTATTTCTAGGTAGACGGTAATTTCGTCAATGAAAAAATTTAACGGTGATCGTCACCCCTTGCCTCAGTCACTTTCTGTCCCTCGCGCGGCCCCGGCGTTCACGGCGGACGTTCTTGTTCTGTGGAGAATAACGGCTGCACCTGGAGATTGACGCAGAGTGGGCGGCGGTGGTGGTAAGTTTGAACCAGATATTTTCAGTCATACAAAATAAGGTTTCTTCTAGTCTAACTTCCATTTTTCCCCCCAGCTGGGATAGATGTTTAAAATTTTGCATATGGCCTTTCTAGTATTTGTTGAAATAGTGACGCCGATTCGTGTGTGGTCTTTTAAAAACAAATCCTGCATCTCTAGCTCTTAGCTTCCTCATCTTTGTTTTGTTTTTTAATCAAATAGATTAACTGGAGGTGTGTTTGTGTGATTAATCTACTTTTTTTATTTTCAGAGACAGATCATAAGTTTAATTACTATATTTTTATTTTCCCTTGACACTAGATTTGAATTAAAATTATATATACGCCATCTAACACATAATATGAGTGTCAAAGATAAGGTTAACATCAAGATTTCGTACGTAGATCCCACCCAAAGTGTATGCAGAAGGTGAACAATTTCAATTCCAGCTATACATTAATTGCAGAAAGATACTGTTAATTAAAAAAAAAAAAAAGTAAAAGGGAAGGCAGGATGTCACCCAGAATGCCAGCCAACAAGTGTTATTAGGTTAGAAATGACTGCAGTTAGGTCTCCGAGAACTGGATAGCACAAATCCTCCCTACCCTTTTGAAAATTACCTCCACACTAACTTTTCTCTTGTGACATAACTAATCTCTTCTGTTTTACTAAAATTGTCCCCCATCTTCCAAAGCCTCTTGGATGGTAAGTTGCACACGCTCCTGCCTCTTTTTGAAAGTTACATTTGTTTTTTGATTACTTCTCTCAGCATGCATTTCTTTAGCTCTTAGCATATGCCAGTCACAAGGGCAGAGATTTGAGATACACATCATAAATTAAATGAGAATTTCTGCTTATCAGTATTTTATATAAGCACTGTCTGGAAATTCTACTTAGGACAATATTTAAGTAGATATGAGGCTTACCTTCTGGAAAAGAGATTACAAAATTATCCTTGTTAATTAATTAACTAATTAAGTCCCCAAAATGAGAAGAGATTCAGTTACTATCAATAATTTGTAGTAAAGTGACTGAAAAGGAAATATATAAGCTAATAGATTGATTGCCGTCCTCAACAAGTTAGCACATACTTTTATTTTTAAAAAGTCTTCACAATAGGAAGAAAATAATTTTAGCTAGAAATATATGTGAACTATATGAGAAAAACTTCAAAACCTTACTAGGCAATTCTTACTAGAAGAATAAAGGATGAGTAAGAATAAAAACAGTTCTGTTTATAGATTATATTCAATTGTCAAGAAAATCTGAGAATTTTTTTTTTTTTTTTTTTTTTTTTGAGATGGAGTTTTGCTCTTGTTGCCCAGGCTGGAGTGCAATGGCTCGATCTTGGCTCACTGCAACCTCTGCCTCCTGGGTTCAAGCAATTCTCCTGCCTCAACCTCCCTAGTAGCTGGGATTACAGGAGCCAGCCACCACGCCCAGCTAATTAACATATGCCAGTCACAAGGGCAGAGATTTGAGATACACGTCTTAAATTAACAAGAGCAACAAGAGCGAAACTCCGTCTCAAAAAAAAAGTATTTTAAGGAAAAAGAAATTTCTTATTGTTAATATCTCTGTTGTGCCTACAAGAGACTCTTTTACTTTCATCAGCAGTACTCTTTCTAGCATGTCTCATGTCAGCCAGGGCTTTTAATTCCTCTGGCTATGAAGCAAGGTTGGGACAAGATATGATATAGGCCACCTTTGTCTGTGTATGTGCCTCTTTGACTCGTAATGAACATCCAAGAGCATTATTTTTTACTCTTTCCACACAATATCTCCTTGCTGACTGATCCTAACATTTCCTGTTCAAAATTTTATTATGAAGAATTTTGAGCATACAGCTAAATTAAAAGAAGTTTATAGTGAATACTTATAAACCTTCCCATCTAGACTCTACCATTAATATTTTACTGTACCTAATTTTAACACATACCCATCTGTCCCTCTTTTTATCCATCAGTTCATTGTATTTTTAAATTTTTTTCAAAGTAAATTGACATGGGTACGTATTCCTTAAAAATTTCAGAATACGTATGTATTATTAATTAGAATTCTATATTTGTTTAGATTTTTCTTTAGATGTAAAATTTACATAACATGAAAAGCGCAAATCTTAAGTGTACATTTGCTGAGTTTTGACAGATGCAGGATCTTTGCCTTTTGTATCTTTAAGTATATCTTTGCCATGTCTATTGGTTACCGAGTTTTAACTTTGTGGCTGCTGGGTCCTTTTTGCTGATCATACCTTGCCCTTTGCTGAAGCAAATACTGGTAAACCTATTCAGAACTTGAAGAGACCCTGTTCTCTTTATTAATGAACATGTACTCCATGTCCCCAAGTGAAATGCTGTTCCTGACGAGGTTGTACCTGTCAATGTGAGTGCTGGTTAAGTATAGTCACATGTCAGAGTGAATGAATATGAAGTGCTAAGCACTTTGCTAGCCTCTTCCCAGGATTTAGAATGAGATTGTCCTAATTCTCAAGTGGTTCACTATCTCATAAGGGAGACAGACAAATCTTGGTACTGTAAGGCAGCGTTGAAGTGCTGGAATAGGGCATGGGCAGAGTCCTTCATGTTTACGGATGATAGAACCACTGATTCTCTCTCAGATAGTGGGAAGGCGTCACAGCATAGATGGCATTAAAGTGATCCTTAGAGAATATGGGGCAAGTGTAGTGGGAATTAAGTTGAAAAGGGTCCAGAACGTTGTTGTGAAACTTGTACGCTAAGTGTTTGATTGGAGCTGTGCTTTGGAACTGCGTGTGCCTCAAATAGTAACTTTCATAGCCTTCTTGCCGATACTTGGAGCTTCTTTTCAGCCCATCTCTGCCCTTGTGGCAGCCAAAATAATGGCTCCCCAGAGATATCCCCAGCACCTGGGAATATTTTACCTTATACTGCAAAATAAAATTTGCAGATGTGATTCAATGAAGGATCTCAAGATGGGGAGAGATTATCCTGGATTATTTCAATGGGCTTAGTGTAATAACAGGGGTCCTTAAAAATAAAAGAGCTGGGTGGCCGGGCACGGTGGCTCACGCCTGTAATCCCAGCACTTTGGGAGGCCAAGGTGGGGAGATCACCTGAGGTCAGGAGTTCGAGACCAGCCTGGCCAACTGGGTGAAACCCTGTCGCTACTAAAAATACAAAAAAAAAAAAAAAATTAGCTGAGTGTGGTGGTGGGCGCCTGTAATCCCAGCTATATGGGAGGCTGTGGCAGGAGAATCACTTGAACCCGAGAGGCGGCGGTTGCAATGAGCCGAGATTGCTTCACTGCACTCCAGCCGGGGCAACAGAGCAAGACTCCCTCTCAAAAAAAAAAGTAAAAGGGGGATAAGAAGGTTAGCAATCAGGGAAATACAACCATGAAAGAAAGGCACAGAGAAATGTATCATTGCTGGCCTTGCAGGTGGAGGAAGGGTCAGGAGCCAAGGAGTGTAGATGGTCCTAGACACTGGACGGGGGCAAGGAAATAGATTCTTCTCTAGAGCCTCCAGAAGGAACACAGCTCTGCCAACACCTTAATTTTAGCCCTCCGAAACCTGTATCAGACTTCTGACCTCCAGAATTGTTATGTAACAAATGTGTGTTGTTGAAAACCACAAAGTTTCGATAATTGGCAGCAATGGAAAACTAATATAGCCCTCTGTCCTTAAGAGTTTACCAAAGTAAAAATGGTCTCCCTTTCTCTGGCACTATGTTTTGACTTTGCCTCAGAAGAAAAATGGAGTGATTATAAATATTTTTTGTGACCACTCTGGTAGAAAATATAGACTTTATTGTAACATTTATGTTCACAAATAGAATTATATAGTCTTTGTCTTCTAGGAGATTATACCATTTGGAGGTGGGAAGAAAAATCTCTTTGCAAATGTAAAGCTCACATTGTGGAATGGCTGTTGCTGTACTTTCTAACTCCTAACATTGGACCTTTTCTCATCGTTGTTCCAGTTTTTCCTTCCCCAGGAAGTTTTGCAGATTTCCCCAGCCACATTTCCTTTCTCCATTCTCTTCATGTCTGTGGTACTAAACTTTTAACATCCTTCCATGGTTACAATCTGCTTGAGGGAGGGAAATTATTCTCATAGTTGTGTTCCTAACATCTTAAAAAGAGCTTCTCAGGTAGGGGACGCTCAGTCACTCTTGATAGCTACCTGAAATGCCTTTTGATCTTAGTGTGCGCATATAGAATTGTCTTTTGCCTTTCATGGGTCTGCCTTGTCTTACTGGGAAGATTATTGGATCTCAGAGCATCCAGACTACCTCTCATCTTTTGTTCTTACACAGCAGTGACCAAATAGTAAGTTGGGCTCCAAACTCTGCACTGTGAGCTGGGGAAAGGGCACTGACTGCTCCCTGAATACCAAGATCCATTATGCTGCTGCAGCCATAACAGGAAATAAATAATGCTGGACATCATCAGGCAGAGGATTTGAAACAGCTTTCCTCTGTGGCATCGCAGTGTTCCAGGACTTCGTTATATGAGCTGAGCCTACCTTGCCTTCTCATCTCTGGAGGCTCTTCACTTCACTCCGCTCATGTCATCACTCCTGTGTGTCTCAGACTTCCACTCATGACCCAAACAGCACAGCCTCTGCAAACTTCGGTATCCCTCTTTCTGACTCTTACCCCTTGTGCTCCTGGCTCTTTTTATGTCCTTATTCTCACGACTCTTCTTGGAGGTTCTCCTCAAATCTGTCAGCTCCTTCCTTGACTCGTGTCTATACCAAAACTAGATCCTGTTGTTGATTGCACACATTTCTCACATGAGGCATTCTTACTTCCCTTGCTCTGCATTACCTGCACACATAGAAATCCCAGCCCAGAACACTGCACAGTTTGCCTTTTCTTCTGTCCAGGCAGCGAGTGCTGCTTGAGGAAATCACAGCTAGGCAGACAAGTGTGACAGACATACTCTCCCTAACCTCAGCTTATCTTTTGTCAGCAGCTTTTGCTAGTTTGTCACTGCATGGCCCAAACCTTTATCACTGTCCTCAATGATCATGGCCATCTGTTGTTCCTCTCATTGTTAGCAAATAGCCTTGCTTTCTTTTTTGACTCACATTTTTATTGAACTGCCTGCTAATTGTCAACATCCCACCTATCCTGACTTCCAGGAGGTAGGAGAGAATGAAGCATCCTTCTTCCTTTAGAAGCCTGATGCCTTCATCAGAGATTTGACCCCATCCTTCCCCCCTTCTCTCTCCTCTAGTTCCAACTCCCTTGTCTATTAATTGCTTCCTCTGTTTTTAGTCTCCACTCTGACCCCACCACCTCTTCTACCTGCCCTTTCTCTTCCTTCTCCACTTCCAAACTTTTCATTCCTATTGTGGAATTTGTCTGCTGTTTCCACTAGTGTATTGAAACTGATCTCCTCAAATTATTAGTGAAGGCTTATCTAACCAATCCAATACCTTTCAATCCTTAATTTATCTAACTCTATTTTGATCTACCCATCCTTGAAATTTACATATCTTAGATCTCTTTATCTGGTGGTTCTCTGCCTCCTTTTTGGGCTTCTCTTTTATTTGCTTCCTAAACGTTGATTTTTCTCTATAATCCTGGTCCTACCGTTTATTTTACTCTTCAAGTTCTCTGGTTGGTTTTATGCCATGGTTTCGTCTGATAATGCCATTACATGGCACTATTGAATATTACTGTTTCTTAGTAAGCTTTATATGAAATACGTCACAGGGTTGTTGATAGGAACATATGATCCCCCTTATACTCCTTTATTCATGTGTTTACTTCACCTATATCTTATAGCAGGAGAATATAGTTACTCTTAAATATGTGACAAAAGACCATCCTCCTCCCGAAAAGCTTGTCCTGTTTGAGTATATAGCCAGGCAGCTTGAATGGATTCAGATGGAATACAGATATGGAAGGCAGATGATGTACATCTGGATAACCCTCACATTTAAATACAGCCTCCTAGATGCCACTTCTCTGTGGCTTACTCACTGTGTTCATGTGGCCTACTCACTATGTTCAAAACCAATCACATCATTTCTCTAGTACGTAACCCTTCTGATATTGTTCTCCATTTAGTCACACAGAAACCTGAGAGTCATGTGAAGCTGCTAGCCCTTTCTCACACCCACATTCAGTCAAATTCCAGGACATACTGATCCTACCCAAATCTAGCTGCTCTCCATTTCTACCATCATGGCCCTAATTTGTGTTCCCAAATCTTCTGGATTAAAGTATTAGCCTACTACCTGGTTTTTTTTGGGCTACTATTATATCTTCCTCTAGTCCATTACACAGCTACCCCTAGAAGAGCACTTTGAAGACACTAATATTGTTTCCTGGCTTACAACATTTAGGAAAGAGTCCACATTTCTGAGAATGGCATTCTTGGCTGGCTGTGACCTAGATCTGGCTTTGCACACCTCTGGCCCTGTTTCTTTTTGTTCTCTGGCCTAAACTATATGCACTAGAAGTATTGAAATTCTTCCCCTTACACATAATCTACTTAAGCATTGCCTTTGCTCACGATGTTCCCCAACCTCCCTTACCTACCAAACCAGCTCTGACACTCAGCCCATTCCTCCCTGAAACCATTAGGCTGTGTTAGAAACCACCTTCTATGCTCCCATGAGCCCTTGTCCATTGCCGTTATTATAGCAGTAATCAAACTCTACTGTAAATGTGTGTTTTCAGTTTCTTCAAGTAGCCTCAGCTGCTTGAGGTAAGGGATTAAATGCCTTGTTCACATTTCTATCTTCAAGGCCTGGTACAGAGCTAGGAATATAAGTGTTCGGTAGAGATTTATTAAAATGGCAGAAGTTCCAAATCTATACCACTAAGATAGTTATTAACTTACCAGCTGTTTCCTCAAAAACAAACAAAACTTCTCCCAGTATCCCTGCTCTGAGAATGACTGATACTTTAGAGAAGTCAGTTTTGGCCAGTCACATAACAGGATCCTTTGTGATGGATCTGATTACCTCAAGAATGGTAGAAACCTGGAATTAAATAAATAATGGTTTATATCTGTGTTTCTCAACCTTAGCTATACATTCATTTGTACCAGGTGGAGCTCTTAAAAAAAAAAATCCTTAATCCCTTCTCAGATAATTAAATCAGAATCTCTTGGTATGGGACCCAGGTATCAATAAATGCCAAACATACTTAGCAATTCCAGCGTGCAGCCAGAGTTTAAAACCGCTGGGTTAGATAAAGGTTTGAGTGAGTTATCTAGAAGTAGTTGCTAAGGGAAATTAGAATTGAGTGAGACCTAACCCAAACTGTTTATAATTATGGTAGTTATTAGAATGGACCTTATGTGTCTGTCTAAACCAGAAGCCTTACTGTAGTTTTGTTTTTTTTTAATGAGATCCTATTGAAAATTTATTAGTGACCAGAAATTTTGAGACCCTGTCTAAAAAAAAAAAAAAAAATTAGCCAAGTACAGTGGCTCATACCTGTAGTTCTAGCTGCTTGGGAGGATCACTTGAGCCCAGGAGTTCGAGGCCACAGTAACCTCCCTGGGATGCCAGTACTATTTCCAGATATGTCATTTGATTAACAGTATCTCATTATATTGACTTGTAATTGACTTCTTTGTAACTCCACACATATGTCCTAATCCTGCCCTGTGCAACAACTCAGAATAAATATTATTCTGAGGATAGGATGTGCAAATGTGTGAAAACTATTTTCTTGCTTCCTGTAAGTAATTTTTTTCAGGCTGAGTATTTCCAGTTACTTCAGCCTTTGCTTATCTTGAAAAGCAAGCTCTGTGAGGGAAGGACCCATGTCTGAATGGCTACTACTCTGTTCTTAGCCCCTAGGATAGTACTTGGCATATTGTAAGTATTCAGTTAATGTCTGGTGTAAAAAGGGATGAATAAAGGAACCATCTGGGTTCATACACCTCTTTATCCTGCTAACTCTGGCATTCTGACTCCTTAAAAGGAACCTTGTACTCCTGTGATAACATCCATACAAAGTACATATAGCATCCACTTGTATATCTTAATTTCCTGAAATAGTATGTCATTGCCTTTATTGTCAGCTAAAATTTGTAACTGATCTTTACTTATATTGCTGGTGAAAGGATTAAAAACAGGATAAGGACAGAGACCTGTACCTGATGTCAGAAACTTCTCTCCATAAGGACATGACCCTTTGGTCAGCTAATTGTGGATCTCTCTTGCTGTACTTTAATTCAGTCATTGTTGCTTCTTCTTTCGGTGGCTGTGGAAGCAAAGAGTAAGAAACACTAAAACTTCCTGGAGAAATTAGGTAATGACATAAGAAGGGATAATGTTTGATCTTGCAACATGGGTAAGGTTTTACCAAGAGACAAGAAAAGGAAGAACATATCTGGCTTAGGAATAGCATAGATAAAGATGTTCAGGCAACTCAAGTGGTTCACCATAGTTATAGGGAAATGTATGGTAGTTTGATAAAACATTTAGGGCATAGGGAGGTAGAAAAGCCACAATCACAGAGGATCCTAAGTCTATGCCAAGGACTTAGTCCATTTTTCTATACGTACTGGGAGACCAAAAGGGAATTTTAAACAGGGAGTGAAACTTTTGTGTTTTACAGAGATGATGTTGCTGCAAACACTCATTGGAGTGAGAGAGACCAAAGGCAAAGAAGTCAAGTAGGAGGTCTCTAGGTCAAGAATTATGAGGCCCTGAATCAGGGCCACAGCAGTAGGAGTTGGTGGAAGACATTTAAGAGGGGGAATTTACAGGTTGTGGTGACTGATTGGATGTTAAAAAGAAACTCTAGAAAGACACTTGCTGGTTGGGCGCAGTGGCTTACATCTGTCATTTGAGCACTTTGAGAGGCCCAGCACTTTAGGAGGCCAAGGCATGAGGATTGCTTGAGGCTAGGAGTTCTAGACTAGCCTGGGCAACATAATGAGACCCCTATCTCTGCAAAAAAAATTTTTTTAATTAGCCAGGCTGGGCATGGTGACCCACACCTGTAATCCCAGTACTTTGAGAGGCCAAAGCAGGAGGATTACTTGAGCCCAAGACTTTGAAACCAGCCTGGGCAACATAGTGAGACCCTGTCTCTACAAAAATTTAAAGATTAGCTGAGTGTGATGGTATGTGCCTGTGGTCCCAGATACTCAGGAGGCTGAGGCGGGAGGATCACTTGAGCCCAGGAGGTCAAGACCGCAGTGAGCTGTGTTCGTGCCACTGTACTCCAGCCTGGATGACAGAGTAAGACCCTGTCTCAAAAAAAAAAAAAAAAAAAAAAGCCAGGTGCAGTGGCTCACACCTGTAGTTCTATCTACTTGGGAGGCTGAGGAGGGAGGATCACTTGAGCCCAAGAGTTTGAGGCCACGGTAAGCTATGATCATGCCACCACACTCCAGCCTAGGTGACAAGAATGAGGCCTCGACTTTGAAAAAAAAAGAAAAGAAAGACACTTGTGTTACTGGGTCACTAGACATCTTTTTTTTTTTTTTTTTTTAAATAAGTCTTACCACGTGTCAGGCACCATTCTATGTTTTACAAATACTAACTCATTTAATTCCCACAATAACCCTATGAGGTCAATACTATTTTATCTCTCTTGGTCTTGAAAACCACTGTTTAATGTATTTTGTCTGTTTTGTTGTTGTTGGGGCAAGAGGTTAATTCTGTTCTCTCGTATTCCATCTCGGCTGGAAGGAGAAGTTTATAAACATTGCATTTTAAATTTATTTTAAATTTAGATTTTTTTAATTTCCATTTTTTGAATACTAAATTTGACTATTTCCTATATGTTTACATTTGCATTTCTTTTGTACTTTGTTCCTGTATATTGTTTGCTCTGTCTTCTGAAGATTTAAGGGTTTCCTTTTCAGTTTTATGCATGGTCCCATAAGTAAAAGCAATATGGCTTCTGTAAGAGAGCATCTTACAGCAGGAGAATTCTGGAGATCTGCAAAGGTTCTCCCTCAAGTATTCAGCAGAGCACAGATTAGTACATACATGTGAGGAAACTACTTGAGCCAGGGAAAGAGTCCTCTAAAGGATTATTGGGAACAGTATCTGTTGTTCACATAGGGCTGAGAAGAGTATATCTATTCCCACCAGCCAGACTGGAAAACTCTTCCAATTCCTGGAGCATTGGATAGGTCGTGTCTACCCAATCAGTATCTATCAAGAAGGTCTTGCTTCAGTAATGGGGGATAATTAGCCCTATACTAGGCACTGCTAAATCTGTCTAGCAAATTGTAAAAGAAAGACCCAAAAGGATCAAACTGTTTGCAAATAACCTAACCATCCTAAAACAAAGCTTAAGGAAATTTATAGTAATATAAAAATATCCAGCATCCAATACAATAACATTCACAGTATCTGGCATCCAATCAAATTCACCAAGCATGCAAAGAGATGAAAACATGGCCCATAGTGAGGACGGTAATAATGATTTGAAACTCATCCAAACTTAACATAGATATTATTATTAGCAGAGGAGGATAGTAAAACATTAGTTATAACTGTATTTCGTATTGCTAAGAAGGTAAGTACAGCAATAGAAAGTATTAAAAAAAATTGAGTTTCTAGGGAGAAAACCTATATTGCCTGAAATGAAAATATACCAGGTTAACAGAAGATTAGATTTCCAGAAGAAAAGTTGGGTGAACTTGAAGGCATAGCAGTAAAACTATCCAAAATGAAATGCAGAGAGAAAAAAGAAACCAGAAAAAAAATGAAAAGAACTTGAGTAAGCTGTGGATAGCATCAGGTAGCCTACCATATGAGTAATTGGAGTCCCTGAAGAAGAGAGTAAAGGAGAGATGGAGAAATATATGAAGAAATAATGGCTGGAAATGTCAAAACTTAATGAAACTATAAACCCGCAAGTTCAAGAAGCTCAAGGAACATGAAAAGTATACCAAGGAAAATAATAATCAGATTACTCAAATCAATAAAAGAGAAAATCTCAAAAGCAGCCAGAAGGAAAATACATGCTATATACAGAGGAATAAGGGATTACATTGGATTTCTCACCAGAAATAAGACATCTAAGAAGAGTGGAACTATATCTACAAAGTACTGAAAGAAAAAAATAACTGTCTACCTATTAAATAGAATTACACATTCAGGAAAAAACATCTTTCACCAACAAAGGTAACTCAACCTATAGAATGGAAGAAACAGGCCGGGCGCGGTGGCTCACGCCTGTAATCCCAGCACTTTGGGAGGCCGAGGCGGGCAGATCACCTGAGGTCAGGAGTTCGAGACCAGCCTGACCAACATGGTGAAACCCCGTCTCTACTAAAAAATACAAAAAATTAGCTTTGCATGCCTGTAGTCCCAGCTACAGGCTGAGGCACAAGAATTGCTTGAACCTGGGAGGTGGAGGTTGCAGTGAACTGAGATCTTGCCACTGCACTCCAACCTGGGTGACAGAGTGAGACTCCGTCTCCAAAAAAAAAAAAAAAAAAAAAAAAGTGGGAGAAACTATTTGCAAATCATGTATCTGTTAAGGGTTTAATATCTAGAATATACAAAGAACTCCTACAACTCAACAATACACACAACCCAATTGTAAACATGGGTAAAGGACTTGACATTCCTGTAAAGAAGATATACAAATGGCTAGTAAGCACATGAAAATATGCTCAACATCATCAGTCGTTAGGGAAATGTAAAAACTACAATGAGATGTCACTTCATCCTTACTACGATGGCTGTAATTAAAAAAAATAGAATAACAAGTATTTGGCAAGGATGTAGAGAAATTAGAATATGCATATATATTCCTGGTGTGAATGTAAAAGTGATGCAGCCACTATGGAAAACAGTTTGTTGGTTCCTCAAAAAGCTAAACATAAAACCATATGACCCAGCTGTTTCAGTCCTAGGTGTATATCCAAGGGAATCGAATGTAGGAACTCAGATACTTGTATGCCAGTGCTCATGGCAGTGTTATTCATAATAACCAAAAGATGGAAACAATGCAAGTGTTCATCAACAGATGAGTGGGTAACAAAATGTAGTCTCTACACAATGGAATATTTGGTCATTAAAAGAGTGAGGTTCTGATACATGTTAAAACATAGATGAACCTTGAAAAATGCATACTGAGTGAAATAAGCCAGACTCGAAAGGGCAAATATTGTATGATTCCACTTACATGACCTAAGTAGAACAGGCAAATTCATAGAGACAGAACGTAGATTAGGGGCTTCCAGGGAATAGGGGAGAATATGGAGTTACCACTGAGTGGGTACCAGAGATTCTGTTTGGAGCGATGGAAAAGTTTTGGAATTACATAGTGGTGATGGTTGTACCACACTGTGAATGTACTTAATGCCACTGAATTGGATACTTAAAAACAGTTAAAATGGCAAAAAAAAAAAAAAAATTATTTTACTGCAATTTAAAAAATTATATAATATACCAAAACCCACTGAATACACAGTTTAAATGGTTGAATTGTACCATATGGCTGTTTTAAAAAAAGCCAAAGGCACAAAAAAGACATTGTTAGCTATAAGAAAGCTGAAAGAATTTATCACTAGGAGACCTCCGTTACAGGAAACGTTAAAGAATGTGCTTCAGAGAGAAAGGAAATGAAACCAAATGGAAATCTGGATCTACACAAACGAGTAAACAGCACTGGCGAATGGTAACTACCTAGGTAAATATATAATATTTTTCCTTAATATTTAAATTATCTTTAAAATGTAATTGGCTATATTAGTTTTCTGTTGCTTGTAGCATATACCACAAACTTGGCAGCTTCAAACAGCATTTCCTTATTATCAGCTCTGTTGGTCAGAAGCGGTGCAAGCACAGCATGGCTGGGTTTTCTGCTCAGGATGTCTAAAGGCTGAAATCAGGGTGTCACCTGGACTGAGTTCTCATCTGGAGGCCGTGGAGAAAAATTCACTTTCAAGCTCACTCTTCTTGGCAGAATTCAGTTCCTTGTGGCTGCAGGACTGAGGTCCCTGTTTCCTAGCTGGCTTTCAGCTGGTGCTGCTCTTTGCTGCTGGAGACTGCCATGTTCCTCACACTGCATTCCATCTTCAAGCCAGTAATGGTGCGTCACATTTTTCTTGGGCTTCTATCTCTGACTTCTGTTCTGTGACCAGCTGGAGACAACACTTGTTTTTTTAATCTGTAAAGTGAGACTATTTGATTAGGTCAGGTTTGGTATTTTTTTCCTCAAAAAAAAAATTTGTAATGGTAGGTAGGATCATTCAGTTTTAAATCTTCAAATGTGGTGTGGAACTCCAGAGATTAAGGGGGTAAAAATGCAATTTATGTAGCTCTTCTCTTCCTAATCTTGGGGAGCTTCGGGCACTGTAGATTTGCTTATAGAATATCTCTGATGTTCCTCTGTATAGTGGGTGTTTCTGTCATACCCAGCTGGTATGAAGAAGTTTAGACTGACAATTTAGGGAGCCTCCCAGTCATAGCAAACTTAACTTATGTTTCTTTCTTTTTCCCAGCTTTGTCTCCTCAGCACTCTGCTGTCACTCAAGGAAGTATCATCAAGAACAAGGAGGGCATGGATGCTAAGTCACTAACTGCCTGGTCCCGGGTAAGCTGGGCTTTCTTCCCAGTTTCCAACTGGGAATTCCTTTTTGCTTTAGTTCCTTTGCCAAAGATCTTCAGAAATTATATCTTCTTCTCCAGCAGACTAGAATTAGGTTTTTGTTTTGTTCCCAGGTGAGTTAGGAAGAAGACAGATCACTGTGGGCTTTGGTCTTTCCCTCTCTTCTTTTATTACAGAAATTTTCAAATATATACAAAATAAAAATAGTAGAATAGTAGTGGAAAATATGATAGAATGGAATGAGATTAGTGTTATATTTAAAATGGACTGGAGGCTAATACAAGAAAAAGATCAACTCATGCTGACCAAAAAATTCAAAAACAGGTATTTACAAACAGTTATTCTTTTTTTGTTGTTGTTTAGACGGAGTCTTGCTCTGTCACCCAGGCTAGAGTCCAGTGGCGCGATCTCAGCTCACTGCAACCTCCACCTCCCGGGTTCAAGTGATTCTTCTGCCTCAGCCTCCCAAGTAGCTGGGACTACAGGCGTGTGCCACTATGCCTGGCTAAATTTTTGTATTTTTAGTAGAGACAGGGTTTCACTGTGTTAGCCAGTCTCAATATCCTGACCTCAGGTGATCCGCCTGCCTCGGCCTCCCAAAGCACTGCATTACAGGTGTGAGCTACCCCGCCCGGCCAACCAGTTATTCATTTACAATTATATTCATATGAGGTAAGGGCATTTTGAAAACAATAAACAACACAATTCAGGATAATGCTTACTTCCAGCAAAGAACAAGAAGCACACAAGATATTTCAAAAGTATTAGGAGGAATGAAAGCATACTTAGGCTATATACCTTCTTGGCATGTCTGTACATGCTGGACTGCAGCGGATGGCACTTCTCATCTCTGTCTTCTTTAACACGGTATTGTACTGTTGTGTTAGTGTGTATAATACTATGAGACAGACGGTATTTTACAGCTAAGAGAACTGACTCATGGTGAAGTTAAATAAGCATTATCCAATCCAAAATTTAAGGTATACAGGCCAGGTGCGGTGGCTCATACCTGTAATCCCAGCACTTTGGGAGGCTGAAGTGCGCAGATCACCGAGGTCAGGAGTTTGAGAACAGCACGGCCAACATGGTAAGACCCTGTCTCTACTAAAAATACAAAAATAAGCCAGGCGTGGTGGCGTAGTCCTAGCTACTCCGGAGGCTGAGGCAGGAAAATTGCTTGAACCCGGGAGGCGGAGGTTGCAGTGAGCCAAGATCATGCCACTGCACTCCAGCCCGCGTGTCAGGGAAAAACTCTGTCCCACCCCCACCCCGCCCCCACAAAAAGAAAAAAACAAAACAAAACACAAAATTTAAGATGTACAGATTTGACCACAGGTTCGCCTGATTTCAAATCCGGTTCTTGACTAACATGTCATGCACCTTTCAGTGGTGTCCCCATGATATGCTTTGTCTCTGTGTTCACAGTAAAAGTGCAATGTATTACTTATAGGAATGCTAAAAGCACCAGGCCAGAAATCAGATAGCCACTGAAGTTAAAACTGGGCAGGCTTCTTAGAAACTGAGCAGCAATGAGTGAGTCAAGGACTAGTGGAAAGTAGCAGGCACACTGAACTTCAGTAATACGAGAATGAGGTGGGAGCAGAGTGTCATCACCATTAGGCCTGAAGGGATGAGAACAGGTTCTGGAAACCAGACTTGCAGTTCACAGAGGCTGTTCCCATCTGTCAAGGTACCTCCATTACGTCACCACCACTGCACTGGGGCAACTTTCTTGCCATATCCAGCTGGTGATCTCCATTGGTGAAATAAATCAGAAAGGCAGAGGGCAAGAGAAACCTTTGGTATAATCCACACAGCTCACCCTCCCTGGGGAACAGAGTAGGGTGGAGAGGAAACCTGGAGGGAAGGAGAGAAGATATCCAGCATACAGATCTCTTAGAACATTCCATTTAAAATTTTTTTTTTACATACAGTAACGTTTTCCACTTTGGATTTACAGTTCTGTGATTTTTGACAGATGCATATAGTTGTGTAGCCCCCACTTCATTCAAGATACAGAGCAGGCTGGGCACTGTGGCTCATGCCTGTAATCCCAACACTTTGGGAGGCGGAGGCAGGTGGATCACTTGAGGTCAGGAGTTCGAGACCAGCCTGGCCAACATGGTGGAACCCCGTCTCTACTAAAAATACAAAAATTAGCTGGGCACAGTGGCGGGCGCCTATAAACTCAGGTACCTGGGAGGCTGAGGCAGGAGAATTGCTTGAAGTCAGGGAACAGAGGTTGCACTGAGCCGAGATTGTGCCACTTCACTCTACCCTAGGTGAAAGAGCAAAACTCCATCTCAAAAAAAAAAAAAAAAAAAACACCAAGATACAGGGCAAACCCATGATCCTAGAATTCCCTATGTGCTACCCCTTTGTATATAGTCCATGCTTACTCCCCCTCCAGCCCCTTGCAATCACTGATCTATTGATTTTTACCTTTTCTAGAAGGTCACATAAATGGAATCTCATAGTATGAAGCCTCTAGCTCCTTTCATATAGCATAATGTATCGGAGGTTCATCTGTTGTTGCATGAGTCAGTAGGATGTTCCTTTTTATTACTGAGTAGATTTACACTGTGTGGCTGTACCACGTTTTGTTTATGCATTTCCTGTTGAGGGACATTTGAGTTTCTTCCAGTTTTTGCCAATTATAAATAAAGCCCTTTCTCAGGTTTATACATATGCATACAGGTTTTTGTGTGGACATAAATTTTCATACTCAGGTATTTAGCCAAGAGAATGATAGGTGTGTGCCAAGAGTACGTTTAACTTTATGAAAAATATGCAAATTTTCCAAAGGGGTTGTAGCATTTTTGCATTCTCACAGTAATGTGTGGGAGTGGCAGTTATTCCGCATCCTCACCAGCACTTGGTATCACACATTTTAAAAGTTTACCCTTTCTAATAAGTGTCTTAGAGGTATCTCACTGTCATTTTAACTTTCATTTCCCTAATAAATAATGATATTAAGCATCATTTGCTTATTTATTACCAACTACCTATATTCTTCTTTGGTGAAATGTTTATTTTAGTCTTTTGCTCAGTAAGAAAACTAGTCTGTTTTCTTACTGAGTTTTTTTTTTTTTTTTTTTTTTGGGAGACGGAGTCTTGCTCTGTAGCCCAGGCTGGAGTGCAGTGGCGCGATATCAGCTCACTGCAACGTTTGCCTTCTCCCGGATTCAAGCAATTCTCCTGCCTTAGCCTCCCGAGTAGCTAGGACTACAGGTGCATGACGCCATGCCTGGCTAATTTTTTTGTGTGTGTGTGTATTTTAGTAGAGACGGGGTTTCACCGTGTTGCCCAGGCTGGTCTCGAACTGCTGAACTCAGGCAATCCTGAGGCATTCCCGAGGCCTGCCTTGGCCTCCCAAAGTCTGGGATTACAGGTGTGAACCACTGTGCTCAGCCTCTTACTGAGTTTTGAGGGTTCTCTGTACCTTATATGTACAAGTCCTTTGTCAGATAATGTGATTTGCAAATATTATTTCCTGGTCTCTGGCTTGTCTTTTCATTCTCTTAGCAATGTCTTTTGAAGAGGAAAAAGATTTTTAGTTTTGGTGAAGCTCACTTTGTCAATTTTCTATTTGTTCTTTTTTATTTTTTTGGAGACAGAGTCTCATTCTCTCGTCTAGGCTGGAGTGCAGTGGTGTGATCTGGGCTCACTGCAACCTCTGCCTCCAGCGTCGAAGCGATTCTCATGCCTCAGCCTCCGAAGTAGCTGGGATTACTTGTGTGCATCACCATGCCCAGCTAATTTTTGTATATTTAGTAGAAACGGCATTTCACCATGTTGGCCAGGCTAGTCTCGAACTCCTGACCTCAGATGATCCTCCTGCCTTGGCCTCCCAGAGTGCTGGGATTACAGGCGTGAGCCACCATGCCTGACCTATCAATTTGTTCTTTTATGGATCATGCTTTTGGTGTTATTGTTAAGAACCCTCTGAAGAACTCAAAATGACAAATATTTTCTCCTATGTTTTCTTATAGAAGTTTTATAAATTTATATGTTACATTTTGATCTATTTAGGATTTGAAATTTTTTTTGCAGATTGACACATTTATCAGTGTGTAATATCCCTCTTTATCTCTGCTAATATTCTTTGTTCTTAATTCTATGTTGTCTGATACTAATACAGCCACTCTAGCTTTTGTATGATTAGTGTTTCCATAGTATATCTGTTTCTGTCCTTTTACTTTTAACCTCTCTAGGTTTCTAGGTTGTATTCAATGTTGGTTTTTTTTTTTTTTGAGTTGGAGTTTTGCTCTCGTTGCCCAGGCTGGAGTGCAATGCCGATATCTTGGTTCACTGCAACCTCTGCCTCCTGTGTTCAAGCGATTCTCCTGCCTCAGCCTCCCGAGTAGCTGGGATTACAGGCATGTGCCACCACACCTGGCTAATTTTGTATTTTTAGTAGAGACAGGGTTTCTCCACGTTGGTCAGGCTGGTCTGGAACCCCCGACCTCAGGTGATCCGCCCGCCTCAGCCTCCCAAAGTTCTGGGATTACAGGCGTGAGCCACCGTGCCCGGCCCAATGTTTTCTTTTAGGTAGCAGATAGTTGAGGCTTGTGGTTTGTTTGTTTGTTTGTTTTGAGGCAGGGTCTCATTGTTGCCCAGGCTGGAGTGCAGTGGTGCTATCACAGCTCACTGCAGTCTGGCTCAAACTCCTGGACTCAAGTGATTCTCCCACCTGTCTCCCCAGTAGCTGGGACTATAGGCATGAGCCACCACATCTGGCTAATTTTTAAATTTTTTGTAGACACAGGATCTCCCTATGTTGTCCAGGCTGGTCTGAAACTCCAGGGCTCAAGGACTTGTGGTTTTTGCTATTGCTTTTTTTTTTTTTTTTTTTTGAGACAGGTTCTCACTCTGTTGCACAGGCTAGAGTACAGTGGTGTGATCACAGCCCACTGTAACATCTGGCTCCTGGGTTCAAGTGATCCTCTCACCTTAGCCTCCCGAGTAGCTGGGACTACAGGCACATGCCACCACGCCTGGTTAATTTTTGTATTTTTTGTAGAGACAGGGTTTTGCCTTATTGCCAGGCTGGTCTTGAACTCCTGAACTCAAGTGATCCACTTACCTCAGCCTTCCAAAGTGCTGGGATTACAGGTGTGAGCCACTGCACCCGGTTGCTTTTTTTTTTTTCTTGATAAAGTTTGGCTACCTGTTTTTTAATTGTTACGTTTAGACCATTTTTGTTTAATGTTATTAATTAATACAATTGGATTTAAGTGTGTTATTTTATTATATGTTCTCTGTATATCTTTTCCCCCTTCTTAATTTACTGCCTTTATTTGGATTATTTGAATATATTTTAGTATTTCACTTAATGTCTTGGTTTTTCAGCTTTATATTTTTGTATTTTTTAATATTTGCTGTAGGGATTAGAATATACATATCTAATCTTTTACAGTCCACTTAGAGTTAATTTTTACTACTTCAAGCAAAATCTAGAAGCCTTACAACATGTGGGTCCCTTTACATTCCTCCCTTTTTGTTAAAGTTGTGTGTACGTCGAAAAACTGCACCAGAAAATGTTACAGGTCTTTCTTTCAACTGTTCTGTATATTTTTGAAAAATTTAAGAGAAGAAAACAAATCTATTATATTTACCCAGATATCTACTGTTTTTGTTATTTATCTTCCATTTCTGAGATTTCAGGTTTCTCTCTGGTACCATTTCCCTTCTGCCTGAAGAACTTCCTTCAGCACATCTTCTAGAGCAGAACTTCTGGCAACAAATTCTGTTAGTTTTATTAGTTCATTTGAGAATATCTTAATTTTGCATCATTTTTGAAAGATATTTTCACTGGATGTAGAAATTCTGGTTTGTCTGTTCTTTCAGCATTTAAAAACAAACAAACATTATTCTACTGTCTTCTGACCTTTATGGTCTTTGATGAGAGACCCTCAGTCACTCAAATAGGTTTTTCTCTAGATACAATCAACACTTATTTTTGATGTGGCTGATAAGGGCCTTGCATCTGTCTCCTGTTTCTTTGTCAAATTGTTTTGCTACTGCTAAAATATAATCTCCCAACTCTTCTGTTTTTTTTTTTTTAGTACCTACCAATAGTCATGAAAAATGTTTTGGATAATTATTTTAGGTTATAAAACATGGCTAGGGTGGTAAATCTCTTAAGCATTAAGGTGTACTTGAATTAGGTTCTTTATTTACGTAGTGTAAAAGTGGGTTAACTTTTTTGGAGAATGGATGATTCCCCCTGCCATAGCTGTTTAAAATTTAATTTAAATAAAAATGCTTATGACAGTTTTCTTTAACCTAAAGCATCACATAAAACTTGTTTTCAGACAGTAGGTACCTAATAGCCATTCCTTTTAAGACTTGACTAGAATAAATACTACTCACTCCTAGAATAAATTGTGGTCCATCCACTTTACCTGCCCCAGTGCTGTCAGCTTAATTTCTCTTCCTGTTAGCGATCAGGAAAGGGGGATAGCAAAGATGCATATCTGGTGCAATGCAAATGTGTTTGATGTTGTAGACACTGGTGACCTTCAAGGATGTATTTGTGGACTTCACCAGGGAGGAGTGGAAGCTGCTGGACACTGCTCAGCAGATCGTGTACAGAAATGTGATGCTGGAGAACTATAAGAACCTGGTTTCCTTGGGTAAGACTAGCTCTGTTTTTGAAGATTTTGGTTCTCCATTGATCAAAAGGTACAGAGACCCTGAAGCATGTATCACACCAGAGTATAGGCTTGGCGTTCAGAGACCTAATTTCTTTGAGGCATAGAACAGGGTTTTTTTACTCCAGCTTTTGTGGAAAACTTGTTTTAATGTATTGAAGTTTTAAAAATGCCTCTTTAAAAAGTTTTCTGGCTGGGCGTGGTGGCTCACGCCTGTAATTCCAGCACTTTGGGAGGCCGAGGTGAGCGGATCACAAGGTCAAGAGATTGAGACCATCCTGACCAACATGGTGAAACCCCGACTCTACTAAAAATACAAAAATTAGCTGGGCGTGGTGGCGTGCTCCTGTAGTCCCAGCTACTTGGGAGGCTGAGGCAGGAGAATCACTTGAACCCCGGAAGTGGAGGTTGCAGTGAGCCAAGATTATGCCACTGCACTCCAGCCTGGCAACAGAGCGAGACTCCATCTCAAAATAAATAAATAAAATAAAATAAGTTTTCCTGCGTCTGTCAACTTTAGAGTCCCTGCCAGTCCTGCAGAGGGTTGGTGGTCAGGTTGAATCTGAGATGTTTCTTTGTGCCTACCTCAGAGCTCCCCTGACTCTTACCCTGTTCTTTGTCTTTCACTGTGAACAGGTTATCAGCTTACTAAGCCAGATGTGATCCTCCGGTTGGAGAAGGGAGAAGAGCCCTGGCTGGTGGAGAGAGAAATTCACCAAGAGACCCATCCTGGTGAGGACCAGTCAAGAGTTGTCATAGGCAGCAGCCCAGATGGGCTGTGAGGTGCTAGAACTTCTAGAGATAGTGGTCACTGGCCCTCCTCACAGACCCTTCTTCCTGGGAAGACTGAGTTTATCTGGCCCCTGTTTCCCCACTGCCAGTCTTTACATTCCATTTGCATTCAGAGGCAAAGGTTTCTCTGTCTGTTGACGTGCTTGGTTTCAGCGCTTGCACGTGTCGCTCTCCTAATTGTTACCACTAACCCTAGCATCTTGTGCTTTCGTTTGTCATAGAATCACTTCTTGCATTTTTGCCTCTCTTTGTTCTTTCATGTGACCCCTTCCCACAACTCAGTTCTCTGTGCAAGCTCTGGAGTGGGACTCTTATCACCTTCTTTTCTGAGAGTTTGTTTTCTGCCAGGTAGAAAACTGCTGCAGAGAGCTCATAATTCCTGTTGCCTCAACTCTCCTTCCTTTCCAGAATGGCTGCTCACAGAAACACCAGTTTTTCCTACTGTACTTTAGATCTTTTTTTCTTTTCGAGATGGAGTTTCACTCAGTCTCCCAGGCTGGAGTGTAGTGGCGCGATCTAGGCTCACTGCAACCTCCGCCTCCCAGGTTTAAGCGATTCTTCCGCCTTAGCCTCCCAAAGAACCGGGAATTACAGGCATGCACCACCACGCCCAGCTAATTTTTGTATTTTTAGGAGAGATAGGGTTTTACCATGTTGGCTAGGCTGGTCTCGAACTCCTGACCTCAAGTGATCCGCCCACCTTGGCCTTCCAAAGTGCTGGGATTACAGGCGTGAGCCACCATGCCCATCCTCTATCTAGTTTTGTATTTAATGTTTTAAAAATTTATTTATAGGCATTTCCCTGCATCTCAGACTTTGAGTGTGATGTAAATTAAATCTGAGTCTTACTTGTCCTGTAATTTAGCCTCAAGTTCTTTCCCATGAAGGCTTTTATGATTCCTCATTAAGTATTGGCCTCTTCCTCTTCTGAACTTCCACTTAGTTTAAATCTCTACTTTGAAATATTATCATAAGCTCTTTTTTACTTTTTAGTATTTGCCTTGTAGGTGATTGTATCAAAATGGTATCTCAAAGCAAGTCTTTCTTTGGGACCATGGGAGGAAATATTGTTATATTTTCTTTTTATTACTTAACCTTCTTTCTTTCTTTTCTATTTTGTTCATCTAGTAAGCTTTCCTGAATGTCTGTTGACAAGTATCCAAAAATAACAATTATTAACTGGACCCAGCAGTTTATATTTTTATTGAGAATTTATTGTCAAAAGAAATACTCAGACTTCATGGGCTTAAAGGCATGGAGTTTTACAGAATCTACAAGGCTGTAAATTCATTATCAAATCAAAAAATATAATGAATGATGATTTTTAAAAATCAGATGATTAGTTGATTGATGGGTCCAACAGACTTCGACAATAACTTACTGGCATGGCTGTATTACATAATATGTGGAAGATTTTAGGATATTAATAAAACACCTCATTCTTATGATCAAACTCTCCACTCAGAATTGTCCTCCATAAGTGCTCAGCACCCCCCTTATCATAGATATTCTTCATAGAATCTTCCAGTTGGCATTTGTAGGTTGAAAAACTTCTCCATAAGATTTTCTGATGTTCTGGGTTGGGGAAAGGGAGGAAAGGGTGGTGTATTTCCTATTAAAAATCATCAGGATGGGGAAGAAACTAGGAACTAAGTGGTAAGGGACAGGACTGGTCGGGGTGGGATTGTATAAGGAAGTCATTTAGGGACCAGGCGTGGCACAGGGATCATTTACCAGGTGTATTAGTTTCCTGGGGCTGCGGTAACAAAGAACCAGCAGTTAGGTGGCTCAAAACAACCAAAATGTATCATGTCACAGCTGGAGGCTGTAAGTCTAAAATGAAGATGTCAGTGGGGCTCTGCTATGCTTCTAGGAGAGGGTCTTTCCTTATCTCTTCCAGGCTCTGCTGGCCCCAGGTATTCCTTGGCTTGTGGATATATCATTCCAGTCTTGGTCTCCATGTTCACATGGTCTCTTCCCCTGTGTCTGTGTCTTTTTTATGGAGGACCACCCTCATACTGGATTAGGGGCCCATCCTATTTCTGGTACTACCTCATCATAACTAATTACATCTGGAAAGATTGTATTTCCAAATATGGTCATATTCTGAGATACTGAGGATTAAAACTTCAACATACCTTTTTTTAGCGGGGGGGATACAGTTTAACCCATAATACCAGGTAAGAGTGGAATGTCACCCCACTTATGTAAGATGAAGTGGTATTATCAGTGTATTTTTTAGGTTTGGGATTATATGTTTTACCTGAAAGACATTGAGAAACAGATAAAGCTCTTATTCAAGAGAAATAATTTGCAGTAATATACACAGGTAGCAGATGGCAGAAATTCTAAGAGCGTATGGGTCAGGCTTCAGATTCTAAGTTCACATCTTGTGGTAGTAGTCCTATCAGTTGTTAAGTCCTTATGTTTCAGAGCGAAGAAATCAAAAAAATGAGAAGAATGATGATGATTATTGTAAATCTTATTGCTTTGACCATAAATGTGCCAGAGACTGTAATAGGCTCATGCTTTATATAATACAATAATCTTAAATAACAAATACTATCATCCTTAGATTACAGATAAGCAAAATGAATTCTTCAAAGTTTAGCAACTTGTCTAAATTCACCACTAGTAGTAATATAAAACTTAGATTAGAACTTGTATCTTGGTAACTTTTGTGCAGTTACTCTTCCAGCTTGTCATGTAGCCGCTCTGAGAGGTCTGTTGTGTCACTCATCTGGGTGTTATTCTATAGTGCTTCTGTGATTTGGATAAAAAGCATTGCCTGACGTATGGCTGCATTCATGGTTTAAGAATACTAAATTGGGCTGGACGCACTGGCTCACGCCTATAATCCCAGCACTTTGGGAGGCCAAGGCGGGTGGATCACCTGAAGTCAGGAGTTCAAGACCAGCCTGGCCAACATAGTGAAACCCTGTCTCTACTAAAAATATTAAAAATTAACCAGGCATGGTGGCCAGTGCCTGTAATCCCAGCTACTTGGGAGGCTGAGGCAGGAGAATCATTTGAACCTGGGAGGCGGAGGTTGCATTGAGCCAAGATTGCGTCATTGCACTCCAGCCTGGACAACAAGAGCGAAACTGTCTCAAAAAAAAAAAAAGAGAATACTAAATTGATAGTAATGTGAAGAATGTGTGTCAGGGGAAAGTCCTGACAACAAGTAGACAGGTGAGGAACTTACATTGTTAATATCTGGATTAGAAAATAAGAGTGCAGTCCTTTTTATGGAATTTCCCTTATTTCTACCCTCACCATTGATACCCTGATCCCATGTGTCATGCTGTGTCCTGTGGCTTCTCCTTACTCCTTTTGCCCTTTGTGAGTACTGTATACCACAATGCATTTATTGTTTACCGCTGCATTCTTCCTTTTCTCATTCTCTATCAAAGTTATAAAGCCATATTTGAAAGCAACTGTGTACATCTTGCATACTTTGTCTCCACATACATCCTAGCATTCTCACCTTAATACTCTGTTTAGTTACACAAACATTTTTCATTTCTTTCAGATTCAGAGACTGCATTTGAAATCAAATCATCAGTTTCCAGCAGGAGCATTTTTAAAGATAAGCAATCCTGTGACATTAAAATGGAAGGAATGGCAAGGAATGATCTCTGGTATTTGTCATTAGAAGAAGTCTGGAAATGTAGAGACCAGTTAGACAAGTATCAGGAAAACCCAGAGAGACATTTGAGGCAAGTGGCATTCACCCAAAAGAAAGTACTTACTCAGGAGAGAGTCTCTGAAAGTGGTAAATATGGGGGAAACTGTCTTCTTCCTGCTCAGCTAGTACTGAGAGAGTATTTCCATAAACGTGACTCACATACTAAAAGTTTAAAACATGATTTAGTTCTTAATGGTCATCAGGACAGTTGTGCAAGTAACAGTAATGAATGTGGTCAAACTTTCTGTCAAAACATTCACCTTATTCAGTTTGCAAGAACTCACACAGGTGATAAATCCTACAAATGCCCTGATAATGACAACTCTCTTACTCATGGTTCATCTCTTGGTATATCAAAGGGCATACATAGAGAGAAACCCTATGAATGTAAGGAATGTGGAAAATTCTTCAGCTGGCGCTCTAATCTTACTAGGCATCAGCTTATTCATACTGGAGAAAAACCCTATGAGTGTAAAGAATGTGGAAAGTCTTTCAGCCGGAGTTCTCACCTCATTGGACATCAAAAGACCCATACTGGTGAGGAACCCTATGAATGTAAAGAATGTGGAAAATCCTTCAGCTGGTTCTCTCACCTTGTTACTCATCAGAGAACTCATACAGGAGACAAACTGTACACATGTAATCAGTGTGGGAAATCTTTTGTTCATAGCTCTAGGCTTATTAGACACCAGAGGACACATACTGGAGAGAAACCCTATGAATGTCCTGAATGTGGGAAATCTTTCAGACAGAGCACACATCTCATTCTGCATCAGAGAACCCATGTGAGAGTGAGGCCCTATGAATGCAATGAATGTGGAAAGTCTTACAGCCAGAGATCTCACCTTGTTGTGCATCATAGAATTCACACTGGACTAAAACCTTTTGAGTGTAAGGATTGTGGAAAATGTTTTAGTCGAAGCTCTCACCTTTATTCACATCAAAGAACCCACACTGGAGAGAAACCATATGAGTGTCATGATTGTGGAAAATCTTTCAGCCAGAGTTCTGCCCTTATTGTGCATCAGAGGATACACACTGGAGAGAAACCATATGAATGCTGTCAGTGTGGGAAAGCCTTCATCCGGAAGAATGACCTCATTAAGCACCAGAGAATTCATGTTGGAGAAGAGACCTATAAATGTAATCAATGTGGCATTATCTTCAGCCAGAACTCTCCATTTATAGTTCATCAAATAGCTCACACTGGAGAGCAGTTCTTAACATGCAATCAATGTGGGACAGCGCTTGTTAATACCTCTAACCTTATTGGATACCAGACAAATCATATTAGAGAAAATGCTTACTAATAAATATGGGAATTTTTCACAAAGAGCAATGACTTTATTTTGCATTGGAGAACTCCTGGAGATAAGCTGTACAAATTGAATATATGTGGAAATGCTTTCAGTCTTGTTACTATCCTATTGCACATTAGAGAATTGGTCCTGGAAGGGAAAGAAACCACAGATTTTATTTCAGTACACAAATCCATCAGATTTTCTTCTTTTCATGAATTCCTACAGAAGTAATTGGCCTGGGAGCATTCTTGACCAAGTCTTAAATGCTAGAATCTGAGAAGGAATTATTAAATAGGTGAGTTGTTGAGCGAGAACCCCTTCATTTGAAAAGAAATGAGTATGCTACTATAGGGAGAGTTGTTGCTGAGAATTAAGAAATGATACAGTTAATGCAACAAAAGATGGAAAATAATATTTCAGTCAATATGTCATTGTTTTCTTGACTGTGTCTCTCTTCTGGGACATTTAGTAGTGTTTGGTATGTTTTATGTGTCTGGTAGAAACCATATTTTGGTTAACAGCAAGAAAAATGCTTATAATGTAGTACAATTAAAAACAACACATCTCCACTACCAGTGCTAACCCATTTTTAAGTACATTTGCATGTGGGCAAGAATTGAAAGTATACAGATAATTGAACAGAATTGATTTGTTAGATAAGGAGATTTTGACTGAGTTTTATAGTCTGTTTAATGTTGCTGTAATAATTATTTTAAGAAACTTTTAAATATTGTAAGAGGATATCTAGTTTCTCTATTCTACCATCAAAGAAGCTTTTGACTACCACCTGTTAATGAGCTTTCCTATTCTAAATTGTTTTGGGTCACAGAGTTCCACTTTTTCCACTCTTATTAGCACTGCAAAAGCTCCTGAGAATTTAAAAACACAGTAATTCTCTGGATGTTAGGACCTAGGGGAACATTGGGCATTTGAACATATCAGGGAGGGTCCCCATTTTAGTGGGAACAAGTATTTAAACAATATTTAGAGCAAGTGTCCTCATGTGATAAACAGAGCACAGTCCAAAGATACCCTCTTTCTCAAGGTAGTCTTTTATCTTTATAAAGAAAGATTAGTGTTTAAGAGCGTAGACTTGAGCTAGACTACCCAGGTTGAAACCCCACTAGCTGGGTGATCTTGAACATGCTGCTTAGCTTCTCTGTGCCAGACTTACTGATATCCTCATCTGTAAATTAGCGATAATAATAGTACTTACCTGGTAGGATTATGGTGAGTATTAAATGAGTAAATGGAAACAGCTTAGAATAGTGCCTGACATATATTATGTTCTCTGTAGTTACTGGCTGTGATTATTAATAATATTGCCGCACCCTAATATCTGTTATTTAATTGAAATCTGCTTGTGTGCTTATAAGAATTTACTGAGTTCTCACTTCCCTTACAGTCATACATGGTTTTTCCCTTTTGCCTAAATCAGAACTCAACAGCCTGGGAAAATCACTGACAAATAGTGGATATAGGTTTCATTTCTGAGGATCAATAAACAGCTTGTAATGTTGTATACACATTTATTCTGTTTGTACAAAAGTTTTCCATTCTATGGAGAGGATCCCAGTCTTCAGATTCTCTGGTAAGTTAATAACCCACAAAAGATTCAGGAAGAGGATCTATTTTAATTTTCTCTTTCATTCTAAAAATCAGTCTGTTGTATATAGGGACTGACCATGATTCTCCATTTTCTGGCATAAATATTAGCTGCTCAATGATTGATTGTTGAATGATAGATGAAGTATTGCTGAAGCCAACCAGAGATCTTGATCTCTCTCTGAGGAAAAAACCTAGAAATGATGGTTAGAATCAGGAGACTTGAGAACTACGAGGAACATGGCAGCCTCTAGCTCATACTTGTCGTTGTACAATTGAGATCAAGTGAATTGGCCCTGGTCTCACATTTTCAGTGAAGTCAGACTCAGAACTAGGTCCTGGGTTTCATGTTTCCTGCTGCTCTTCTCACTGTGTACACACCATGCCCACATACAACATACCTATCAGAAATGGTTTTCATTAAGGGAGTAGAATAGTCACTTAACTGGGGCTCTTAACATTGCTAATAACCTGTGGCTTAATTTCCTCAACTGTATAATGAGGTTACTACTAGTATCTACCTCAAAGCGTTGTCATGTGGATTGAGATGATATGTATGAATCACATAAAAGAGTGCCTGGCACATAGTAGGTGCCATTAATAATATTACTATTGTTAACACCTTAAGGGTCTAACTTGTAATGAAGACAGAAATATGTATGAGGATGATCACTGAAATATTTATGACAGTGCATAATTTGCAAAATAAAAAATGTACACTAGCATAATATTTGTGGCATATCCGTGTAATGGAAGATTATGCAGGCATTAAAATATGTACACAAAAAGTTTGGTAAAGGAAAAATGCTGTCATGTGTTACAAAAGCATGATAAATAATTGTTAATATGGAATAAGCTCAAATATGTCAAAATAAATGTATTGTAAAAAATGAGTGTTGCCCAACACTAAGGAAATTTGTCAAAATATTAACAGTAGTTAGCCTATATATTGGGAAAATTGGTGTTTCCTTTTCTATTTTTACACTTTTCAGTTCTTTCCAAAGCCTCCTGAAATAATATATCTTACTTGTAGAATTAGGAAAGCAGTCTCCTCAGTGATGGAATTTTTTTTTTCTTCAGAAGCTCATACCAAGGCCCAGTGTGTTAGCTCATGCTTATAATCCCAACAACTTGGGAGGCTGAGGGAGGAGGATTGACTGAGTTCAAGACCAGCCTGGGCAACATTGCGAGACCCTGTCTCTACAGAAAGTTTAAAAATTAGGTGTGGTGGTGCATACCTATAGTCCTAGCTACTTAAAAGGCCCTGAGGCAGGAGGACCACTTGAGACCAGAGTTTGAGGTTGCAGTGAATTATGATCACAGCACTGCACTCCAGCCTGGGCAACAGGGTGAGACCCTGTCTCCAAAAAAGGGGTGTGAGGGCTCATACATATTAATAAGCTACTAGAGGCCCAGCACGGTGGCTCACGCCTGTAATCCCAGCACTTTGGGAGGCTGAGGCGGGTGGATCACCTGAGGTTGGGAGTTCAAGACCAGCCTGGCCAACATGGTGAAACCCTGTCTCTACTAAAAATACAAAAATTAGCTGGGTGTGGTGACGCACATCTGTAATCCCAGCTACTCGGGAGGCTGAGGCAGGAGAATCGCTTGAACCCGGGAGGCGGAGATTGCAGTGAGCCAGGATCGCACCACTGCACTGTAGCCTGGGTGACAGAGTGAGACTCTTCTTTTTCCGTTAAAAAAGCTACTAGAACCTTAATAAAGGAATTTAGCACGGTCATAGGATATGAGGTTACAAAAATCAATTTTATTTCTATATGCTAGCAGTGACCAATTAGGAAATGAAATTGGAAATACAGTTCCATTTATAATGATACAAAAAAAGTTAGGTTTTGAAGGAAAGGTGAGGGTTAAAGAGAGAGTGGCTCAACAGAAACACAGGTTTATTGCCAGCAAAAACCTGCAGAGAGGGGACCAGCTTAGTGCCGGAGCCCACTGCTGCTTTCAGGCTGGGGTAATTATAGGTCCGGGTGGAAGGGGTCTGGGTGGTATGGCTTGCTGCCTGGCAGCATTTGATAAAGATGTTCCTGTTGTCAGGTGGTTAGGTAGGATGTTTCTCATGGCCCAAGCCCCTGAAGAATCACCTTGACCAGGGTCTGTGAAATGGTTGGGGGTTTATAAAATGTTGCAGCTTGGACTAACAGTGACCAATTAGGAAATGAAATTAGAAATATAATTCCATTTACAATGATAGAAAAAATGTGAAATACTTAGATAAATTTAATGAAACATGAAAGACCTGCACAGTGAAAACTATAAAACATTGCTGGAAGAAGTTAAGGAACATATAATAAGAATAAATAACACAAAAGAAATGGAGAAATATACCTTGGTCAAGGATGGGAAAACTCAGTATTGTTAAGATGGCAGTCCTCCCGAAATTAATCTTTATTTTATTTATTTATTTATTTTTTGAGACGGAGTCTCGCTCTGTAACTCAGGCTGGAGTGCAGTGGTGCGATCTGGCTCACTGCAAGCTCTGCCTTCCGGGTTCATGCCATTCTCCTGCCTCAGCCTCCCGAGTAGCTGGGACCACAGGCGCCCACCACCACGCCTGGCTAATTTTTTTGTATTTTTAGTAGAGACGGGGTTTCACCGTTAGCCAGGATGGTCTTGATCTCCTGACCTCGTGATCTGCCCACCTCGGCCTCCCAAAGTGCTGGGATTACAGGCGTGAGCCACTGCACCCGGCCAATTTTTTAAAATTCTAATGAATTTTGTCATATACTGATCTGAAGGGTTTTTCAGTTAAAAAGTGCTGGAGAATGCTGTGATAATATGTTTGGGAAATAGAAGCTTTTCACATGAGTGTTCCTGAATCAGTCCTCACTGCCTAGACATTGAACTTATTAGACAAAATGGTGATATCGATAAACAGATAGAAATTACTAAAAAGAACTGAAGAGAAATTCTGGAGATGAAAAGTATAACTGAAATGAAAAATTCAGTATAGAGGTTTAACAGCATATTTGAGCAGACAGAAGGTAAATCAGCAAACTTGGAGATAAAACAATTGGAATTATATGTGTGAGGAACAGAAAGTAAATTTTAAAAAGTGAACAGATTACAGGCATTCCTTGGAGATACTGCAGGCTTCATTCTACACCACCACAACAAAGCAATCAATCATCATAAGGAAGTCACACAATATTTTTGGTTTCCTAGTGAATATAAAACCTATGTTTAGAGGGCGGGCTTCAAGATGACTGACTAAAGGCATTTGGTACTCACCTCATTCACAAAGAGGAACCAAAAATGGCAAGTATATAATCACACTTTGAGTAGATCATCTAAGAGAGGACATATAATTCAACAGAGAAGTGATAGAAAACACCTAAGGCAAGGAAGCAGAGGGAGGTGAGGTAGCCTGCTCAGCCACTGGAGATTGACTGAGAACCCAGAGAAACACCCCAATGTGAGGAAAGGGTATGTGAGAGATTCCCTAGCAGTCCACATTTCCACCATGGTTTCTTGCAATCCTAGCATGGGAAATTTCCTCAACCCTCACAGGCCCTAAGACCAACATAGTAGCTGCCTGGAGACCACATGATGGCATTGTTACAGAGATGGGGCATACACTGGGTCTTACACACACCCTGAGTCCTAAGTAGCTGCAGCACAGTGCCATTTTGAGAGCCCAGACCCTACCACACTTCACCCTGCATTGGGGCTCAATAGCTCCTGCATATCTGCATCCCAGGAGCCCTGTTGACAAGCATGCTTGGCCCACCACTCCCACTCCCTTGGGCCCTGGGGCACAAGGGCTGGCCCACCTGGAATCCCTATCTCCAGCAAAACTACTACAGTCTACACCAACGATGGTGCTCTAAGCCATTGAGGAAATCACAGGTACCACTGAAACTGCTTACAGCTGAAGAAATTATATGGAGACTACACTGCTGCATGGACCCAAAATAAAAACTAAAGTGCCCTACCGCGGGCCAGGCGCAGTGGCTCACGCCTGTAATCCCAGCACTCTGGGAGGTGGGCGGATCACCTGAGGTCAGGAGTTCAAGACCAGCCTGGCCAACATGGTGAAACTCCATCTCTACTAATAATACAAAAATTAGCCAAGTGTGGTGGTGGGCATCCGTAATCCCAGCTACTCAGGGGGCTGAGGCAGGGAAATCGCTTGAACCCGGGTGGCAGAGGTTGCAGTGAGCCCAGATCCCACCAGTGCACTCTACCCTGGGTAACTGAGAGTCTGTCTCAAAAAAAAAAATTTAAAAATTAAATTAATTAAATTAAAAAGTGCCCTACCTGGCCAGGTGCAGTGGCTCATGCCTGTAATCCTAGCACTTCAGGAGGCCAAGGCAGGGAGATTACTGGAGCTCTGGTGTTTGAGACCAGCCTGGGAAACACGGTGAAACCCAGTCTCTACAAAAAATACAAAACTTAGCCAGGTGGTGTATGCCTGTGGTCCCAGCTACTTGGGAGGCTGAGGTAGGAGGATTGCTTAAGCCCGGGAAGTAAAGCTTGCAGTCAGCCATAGACACATAGTTGCAGTCACCATAGATACATCTTTAGGAAAAACTCCTCCTCTACTAAAGCAAATTCAAAAAAATGGAAGAAGTGACTTTTTCACCAGATGTGTATATATCAATGTTGAGAACACAAGAAATATGAAAAAAAAAAACTAAGGAAAAAATGACACCTCCAAAGGAACACAGTAACTCTCCAGCAAACAAGGATGCTATATCCAGAAAAGTTAAATGAAGTCATAAATGAAGAAGAAAGAAAGTCTTTCCCAGGCAAATAAAAACTTAGGGAATTCATCACCAGTAGACTGGCTGGCTAAACAAGAAATTCGTATGGGAGTCCTACACCTGGAAGCAAAAGAGCAATATCTACCATCATGAAAACATATGAAAATATAAAGCCTACTACTGGTAGAGCAAAGACACAAGGAAGAGAAAGGACTAAAATCTTCAGGCTCCACTCCTAGTTTCCTTGCTATTTCCACCACATTTGGATTTACTTCCTCCATGGAAGTTCTGAGTTCCTCAAAATCATTTGTGAGCATTGGGATCAACTTATTTTAAAGTCCTATTAATGTTGATATTTTGACTCCCTCCTATGAATCACAGATGTCCTTAGTGGCACCTAAAATGGTGAATCCTTTCTAGAGTTTTTTCCATTTACATTGCCCAGATCCATCAGAGTAATCACTAGCTATGGCAGCTGTAGCCTTACAAAATATATTTTTGAAATAAGACTTGAAAGTCAAAATTACTCCTTTACCATGGGCTACAGAATGGATATTGTGTTAGCAGGTGTGAAAACAGCATTTATTTCCACCAGAGCTCTTGGGTGACTAGGTGCATTGCCAATATGCAGTACTATTTAGAAAGAAATATTTTCTTACTGAGTAGTAGGTCTCAACAGTGGGCTTAAAATATTCAGTAAACCATGTTATTAAACAGATGTGCTGTCACCCAGGCTTTGTTGTTCCATTTATAGAGCACAGCAAAATAGGTTTAGCATAATTCTTAAGGGCTCTAGGATTTTCAGAATGGTAAATGAGACAAACAAAAGCAGTCGGAATTTGTTACTGTCCTACATGAAATTCTAAAGGGAATCCTTCAGGTCAAAATGAAAGGACACTAGACAGTAACTTGATGGTATATAGAGAGTAAGAAAGACTTTCAGTAAGAAAAGACTACATGGGCACTTATAGAAGCTAGTGTCAGTGTAAAAGAAAATACATAAAAATAACTATAAATGGCTGGGCGTGGTGGCTCATGCCTGTAATCCCAGCACTTTGGAAGGCCGAGGTGGGTGGATCACAAGGTCAGGAGATTGAGACCATCCTGGCTAACATGGTGAAACCCCGTCTCTACTAAAAATACAAAAAATTAGCGTGGTGACTGGCGCCTGTAGTCCCAGCTACTCGGGAGGCTGAGGCAGGAGAATGGCATGAACCCGGGAGGCAGAGCTTGCAGTGAGCCGAGGTGGCACCACTGCACTCCAGCCTGGGCGAGAGTGCGAGACTCCATCTCAAGAAAAAAAAAAAACTATAAATTTATGTTATCAGACACACAATATATAATGATGTAACTTGGGACAATAACATAAAGGGAAGCAGGAAACAGAACTATATAAGAGCAGAGTTTTTGCATGATATTGAAGTTAACTTTGTATCAATTCAGACTATATTGGCCTCAAATTTATTTGGAAGTCCAGAGGGCTGTGAATAGCCAAAGCAATCTTGAAAAAGAAGAATAAAGTCGGAGGCAGTTTCTGCTTTCAAAACTTACTACAAAGCGACAGTCATCAAAACAATGTGGTATTTGCATAACTATAAACATTTAGATCAATGGAATAGAATTTAGAGTCCAAAAATAAACCTATACATGTATGTCCAGTTGATTTTTACAAGGGTGCCAAGTATATTAAGTAAGGAAAAATAATCTCTTCAACAAATGGCACCGGATGACTGGATTTCCACATGCAGAAGAATGAAATTGGCTTCCTTCTCACACTACATACAAAAATTAATTCAAACTAGACCAATGACTTAAAAACTAAAACTGTAAAACTGTTAGAATAAAACATAAAGGAAAAATCCTCATGATCATAGGGCCTGTCATGGTGACTCACACCTGTAATGCCAGAACTTTGCAAGGCTGAGGCAGGAGGCTCACTTGACCTCGAGAGTTGGAGACCCACCTGGGCAACCTAGTGATATCCCATCTCTATTAAAAAAAAAGAAAAAATATTCGCAACCTTAGATTTGGCAATAGATTCTTAATTATGACACCAAAAGCACAAGCAATAACAGAAAAGAATAGATAAATTGGACTTCATCAAAATTTTGAAATTTTGTGCATCAAAGGACATTATCATGAAAGTGAAACAATAACCTACAGAAATAGAGAAAATATTTGCAAATCATGTAAGAGTTTAATATCAGGAACATTTAAACAACTCCTACAACTCAAAAAACAACCCCACTGAAAAATGAGTGGAGACATGAATAGACATTTCTCCAAAGAGGATGTGCTAATGGCCACTAAACGTGAAAAGATGGTCCAAGTTATTAGTCATTTGGGAAATGCTAACCAAAACCACAATGAGATACCACTCCACATCTTCTAGGATAGGTGTAATTTTTTTTTAAAGCAGAAAGTATTAAGTCTTATTCCCCAGTGAACAGGTATATTCAAACCTACCCCTACAGGCCAAGGGAACTGAGAAGCCAAAGAAAGAAGCTAATAAATCCAGTTTCTCAGAAACATTCAATAGGGACTTATAAACAGAAGTGATGTCTTGGGCAACCATGAGACTGCGGATTACTGCACTCACCCTCCAGAAAGAATTCTTTATATCACAAGCTTTTTTGTTAAGACATGTTCAGCTGGCCATGTTTCAGACTCTCTTGCAAAACTCATGACCAATAGGAATTTAGAGAAGCATCTCTATGAGGGATTGTCTATGGCACGGGCATTGTTTTTTGAACTTACCGTAGCAATGTCTTGGTATGCATGCTTCAAACATTAGTCATTATGTCAGTTTCATTTCAAGATGGCCTTACTCTTGACTGGCAACAGACTGTTTTCCTACAAGTGTTTGGTAAGGATGTGAAGAAATTGGAGCCCCTGTACATTGCTGGTGGGAATGTAAAACGGTTCAGCCACTGTGAGAAACATTTTGGTGGTTTCTTGGAAAGGACAGAATTGCTCTATGACCCAATAATACCGCCACTGTGTATATACCCCAACGCATTGAAAATAGGGAGTCAAACAGATACTTTTATGCCAATATTCCTTGCAGAATTATTCATAATAGCCCAAAGGTGGATCAACCCAAATGTCCATCAACAGATAAATGGATAAACAAAATGGAGTATACAACAGGATTATCAGTCATAAAACAGAACCAAAGCTCTGGTACATGCAACAACATAGGTGAACCTGAAAAACATTATGCCAAATGAGATAAACCAGACACAAAGGGACAAATATTGTATGATTCCACTTATATGACCCAGGTCAAATAGGCAAATTCATGGAGACAGAAAGTAGATCAGAGGTTTCCAGGCAAATGGGGGAATGGGGAGTTATTGCTAAATGAGTACCAGAGTTTCTGTTTGGCGTGATGGAAAAGTTTTGGAAATAGTGGTGATGGTTACACAACATTGTGAATCTAATTAATGTCATTGAATTGTATGCTTAGCGATAGTTAAAATGGAAGTTTTTATTATGTATATATATCCACAATGAGATAAAAAGAAATTTTAAAAATTTAAAGAGAGCAATTTTAAAATGTTAGAATTAGCCAATTTTAACATCATATTGAATTTTGCATTTCAAGCATAGGCTAATTTCCCCTCACAATTATTTTGTGTGTGTGTGTGTGTTTGGGGGTGTTTTCAGGCCTTTAGTATATATTTATTGATAGTGATAGATGACAAGAAATTTTTATGCTAATGTGATTTATGAAAAACATTTTTAAAGAGAACTGGTTGTGGTGGCTCATGCCTATAATCCTAGTGCTTTGGGAGGCTAAGGTGGGAGGATCGCTTGAAGCCAGGAGTTCAAGACCAGCCTGGGCAACATAGGGAGACACCATTTCTACAAAAAATTAAATTAGCCAGGTATATATGTTATATATATTATATAATGTAGCATACATTATATAATATATATTATACAGGTGCACACCTGTATTCCTAGCTACTTAGGAGGCTGAGATAGGAGGATCACTTGAGCCCAGGAATTTGAGGTTACAGTGAGCTATGGTCGTGCCACTGAACTCCATCCTGCGTGATAGAGTGAGACCCTGTCTCTTTAATTTATTTTTAAAAGAACAGATGTAAGAAAGACCTTCTAAATATAAGGGTAAATAGAGGTGAAATGTAAGGAGAGGAAAAAATATATACCATGCATACAGTAACCAAAAAAAAAAAAAAACTTGCATGGCTATATTAACATCAGACTATGGCAAGAAATATCATGAGAGATAGGAAAATTTTATAATAATAAATGGCAAACTCAACAGGAAAATCTAAATATCTCAAATAAATAGCTTGAGACATAAGCATATTCCACCCTGATTACTGTGACAACTTTCTGTAGTAGAGGATCTGCCAGTGCTCATCAAAACTGTTTGCTTTTTCCTCATTAGCAACTCTTTCCAAACACACCTTGAGTTACATGGAGTCAAGTGACCAAGTTCTGGCCATGGAATATGGGCTAAAATGGGATATACTGCTTTCAGTCATGTCCCATGTGATGAAGAATGAACGTTCTTTAGATTATTACACAAAGTGGGAAAGACTGTCAGGGAAACTTGAAAAAGAATTAGACATGAATAAAAATATTACTTTGTATTTTCAGTGTAAATCTAGGCATTATTTAAAGCACTCTTCCATATTATATCTCCTTTTCATTGTCTTTGAGATATTTTACAACCCTGTACTTTATCGAAAACTCGTAATATATTATTCTCTATAGAAATGCAAATATATTATGTCTAGTTGAATGCAATTCTTTAGTTTTGCATCTTTTTGTAAATTCACCCTCGTATTTCTTGCCTATTTATCTGTGGTTCCTTGAATTCTTCTTTGGACTATTTACAACAGCTTACTGGTACACTCATTAAATAAGAAGGTAATTAAAATATTCGGCACATGTTTATTTTGTGTTTGTATGAGAGTCATGACTTTATCTTTTTTTTTTTTTTTTTTTTTGAAACAGGGTCTCACTTTGTCACCCAGGCTGGAGTGCAGTGTCGTGATCACGGTTCACTGCAGTGTTGACCTCCCAGGCTCAGGTGATCCTCTTACCTCAGCCTCCTGAGTAGCTGGGACTATGGGTGGCACACCGCCATGCCTGGCTAATTTTTTTTTTTGGTATTTTTTTGTAGAGACGGGGTTACACTATGTTGTCAAGGCTGGCCTCAAACTCCTGGATTCAAGCAATCCCCCCACCTTGGCCTCTCAAAGTTCTAGTATTACAGACATGAGCCACCGTGCCCAGCTGATTTTATATTTTTTAAAAAAATCTTGTAAAGGTGCTTAAACACCCTGTATAACTTCCACTATCTCTCCCATCCACCATTTGCAAGCTGGATTTCAACATAAGAAATCTATCAGAATCATATACTGAAAGCAACAGACTCTGTAAACATGGGTCTCTGAATGATTGACTTTAGCAGAGATTCCCCCAACCCTCATTGCACTATGATATGTGAAAACATAAGGTACAAATTACATATCATAAAATGTAACCATTTAATGTATATAATTTCATTTTAAAACTATTTTTACAGGCCAGGCGCAGTGGCTCACGCCTGTAATCCCAGCACTTTGGGAGGCTGAGGCAGGCGGATCACGAGGTCAGGATATCGAGATCATCCTGGCTAACACGGTGAAACCCCGTCTCTACTGAAAAAAAAATAACAAAAAATTAGCTGGGCATGGTGGCGGGCGCCTGTAATCCCAGCTACTCAGGAGGCTGAGGCAGGAGAACGGCATGAACCCGGGAGGTGGAGCTAGCAGTGAGCCGAGATCTTGCCACTGCACTCTAACCCGGGCAACAGAGCGAGACTCCGTCTCAAAAAAAAAAAAAAGAGGAAAAAAGAAAAAAATTATTTTCACAGAATTGTGCAACCATCTCTATGATTTAATTTTAGGGCCTGCCGTGGTGGCTCACGCCTGTAATCCCAGAAATTTGGGAGGCTGAGATGGGTGGATCACCTGGGGTCAGGAGTTCGAGACCAGCCTGGCCAACATGGTGAAACCCTGTCTCTACTAAAAATACACACACACACACACACACACACACACACAGTCGGGCATGGTGGCACACCTATAATCCCAGCTACTCAGGAGGCTGAGGCAGGAGAATCGCTTGAACCTGGGAGCTGGAGGTTGCTGTGAGCTGAGATAGCACCACTGCACTCCAGCCTAGGTGACAGAGTGAGATTCTGTCTCCAAAAAAAAATTAATTTTTAGAACATTTTCATATACCCCCTCCCCAAAACTTCATATCCATTAGTAATCAGACCTAGGCAACCAATAAGCTACTGTTTCTACAGATTTGCCTTCTGAGAACATTTCATGTAAATAGTATCACGCAATATGTGGTCTTATAAGACTTGCTTCTTCCATTCAGTATAATGTTTTGAGGTTTATTTGCTCAGGCATGTACCAGTACTTAAGTCCTTTTTTGCTTAATACTGTTACATTGTATAGATATGTCTCATTTTGTTTTTCAAACATTAGTTGTTGGATATTTGGGTTGTTCCCACTTTTTGGCTATTATGAATAATGCTTCTGGTAACATTTATGTACATGTCTTTGTGTGAACATTTCTGTTTGTTTTTTTTTAAGAGATGGAAGTCTCACTCTGTCACTCATGCTGGAGTGCAATGGTGTAATCACAGCTCGCTGAAACCTCGAACTCCTGGGCTCAAGCAATCCTCCGCCACCTCAGCCACCCAAGTAGCTGGGACTACAGGCATGTCACCATACCTGGATATCTTTTCCCTTATCTTGGGTAATGAGCTTTGCTAAAGAGCACTTTGGGAGCCCGAGGCTGGAGGATCACTTGAGGCCAGGAGTTTGAGACCGTCCTTGGCAACATGGTGAGACTGTATCTCTCCAAAAAAAAAAAAAAAAAGTCAGGCATGGTGGTGCATACCTGTAGTCTTAGTTACTTGGGAGGCTGAGGTGAGAGGATCACTTGAGCCCAGGAGTTTGAGGTTACCTTGAGCTATGATTATACCACTGCACTTCATCTGGGGCAACAGAGCAAGATCATGTTCCTAAAAATAAAAATAAAATAAAATATAATATATAAAAATTTTTAAAGCCTGATTTTTTTTAAAGCCTGACATACTTTTTTTTTAAAGAGACACCCAGGCTGGAGTACTGTGGCATGATCATAGCTCACTGCAGCCTCAAACTCCTGGCTCAAAGGATCCTCCTGCCTCAGCCTCCTGAGTAGCTGGGACTACGGGTATGCACCCCCACCCCAGCTAATTTAAACAAATTTTTTTTAGAGATGAGGTCTTCTCAAATTGTCCAAAGTGCTTTGGTGGCATTAGCCACCACACCCAGCCTAGTTGACGTACTTAATCTACTTGAGATTTATTTTAAATATATTGTGAGACAGCCATCTTTATTTATATTATTATATAGCTACCTTGTTGTTCCTATACAGTTTATTGAAAAGTTTATCTTTTCCATAATGACTTTTCCCCTAATATTTTCTTATGAAAAATTTCAAACTTACAGAAGAGTTTAAATAATTTTACAGTAAACACTGATATTTCCAATTTTAAGCGGTTATCTACTGTGTTGAAATTTGCACTGATGGTACAAAACGATGGTGGGTAAAACTGCTGGCACTTCAGCATCAATCAAGGTAATAGCAAAAAAAGATATTTATTAGCAGCCATTGTATTCTTCATGACTACACGTTCATAGTTTTGTTTGTTTGTTTGAGACAGGGTCTAGCTCTGTTGCCTAGGTTGGAGTGCAGTAGCATGATCATAGCTCACTGCCGCCTCAAACTCCTGGGCTCAAGCAGTCTTCCTGCCTCAGTCTCCTGAGTAGCTAGAACTGTAGGTGTTCACCACCGTACCTGGGTAATTTTATTTTATTTAGAGATGGGGTCTCGCTATGTTATCCAGGCTGGTCTCATACTGCTGGCCTCACGTGATCCTCCCACCTCAGCCTCCCAAGTAGCTGAGATTACAGAGATGAGCCGCTCCACCCAGATTTGTATTTTTTAAAGGAAGTCAATTTAACTTTAGGATGTCTTTGATAAAGCAGTAAAGAGTCATTTTATTAAATATCAACTCTTAAATACATCTCTTTTTTTTTGAGATGGAGTCTCGCTCTGTCGCACAGGCTGGAGTGCAGTGGCGCGATCTCGGCTCACTGCAAGCTCTGCCTCCTGGGTTCACGCCATTCTCCTGCCTCAGCCTCCCGAGTAGCTGGAACTACAGGCGCCCGCCACCATGCCCAGCTAATTTTTTTGTATTTTTAGTAGAGACGGGGTTTCACCGTGTTAGCCAGGATGGTCTCAACTCCTGACCTCATGATCTGCCTGCCTCGGCGTTCTTAAGTGATGGGATTACAGGTGTGAGCCACCACGCCTGGCCTAAATACATCTCTTTTTAATATCTGTGCAATGAACGTTCTGTGCTGTATACTGAAGTTCCACAGTTGTCTCAAGAAAAAGCATTTGTGTGATTATTTACATTGAGAGGTGAACTTTACATTGGGAGCTGAACTTTGCATTAAAGAAGGACTGAGAAACCTTTGTAGGTATTCTCTCAAAAATCAACCAAGTAAACTTGTCACTTAAAGGAAGGCAAATGACAGGGTTTTATTATTTATTTATTTATTGGTCAATATAAAAGTAGAATTTTCAAGAGAAAAATACAATTTTGGTTTTCTTTCCCCAAGATGGCTGACTAGAGGCTTTTTCAGTTCACCTTATCCACTTCTATGAACCAAAATAGTGTCTGGGCAATCACACTTTGAACATATTATCCAAGAGGGAACATAGGAGTTCAAAAGAAAAGCAAAGGGAAACTCCAGAATCTGGGGAAGAGAAGGAGGGCAGGCAGCCTGCAGGGCTGCAATTGGCCAAAAACTGGGAGTGAATCCCTGATATGGGAGAGGGTAACTGAGTGCCTTTCTGTGGTTCACTTTCCCTCTAGGGAATTGTGCAGTCCAGGCCACAGGAGAGCACCTTGATCCTCCTGAGCCCTGGATCTAACTTGGGAGCAGTCAGTAGACTGTGAGGAAGAGCTGCTTTGGGAAGTATCCCATGAACTCCTCTAGACCTGGGCGTCTACAATAATAGGATGTTATTCTCAATCCTAGCTCTTATAAAGCTGTACTGAGTCCAGGGAGCTAGCAGTGGCATCAGTTGACTGTGTTAGAGACTCATGCTGGGACTCAGGGAACTGGGGCTCAAGTTGGTGAGGGACTCCTACAGCCAGAATGGAGAATCAAGTCTGGTGTGTGCTCCAGCTGCTGGCACTTGAACTGGGCTGTCCCCACCTTCTGACTGGAGCAGGGGGAGAACTTCTGGGGAGGCATGGTATTGAGCCAGGCAATGACTCCTATTGCCTGGGGCTGCATTGCAGAGTAGAAGGAAACTGCAGTGACTGAATAAATATGCAGATTGGCGGACACAGTCTGGGTTAGGGAGTGAGCCTTACTGGGACTGGGATGTGAGAGGGAAGCAGGCCCCACTCCTGCCTGCCAAGGCTGCAGTGCTGAGACTGCCCTACTCTCTCCATGCTGAGCCACTGACACAGGAGCACTTGCCCCTAAGCTGGGCATTTCACTAGGGGCCTGAGGACGGCCCCACAAGCCCTGTCAGTGTTAGTGCATGCACCTGTCATTGGTGATCTCGGTGCAGTCTTGCTTGGTCCAGCTCTATCCAGCCTTGCCATCCCTCTGAGAGGGCGTGTGGGATCCTGGCCTCTGGGGGTTTCATGGCCCAATCCACCACCTGGGACACCCAAGTACTTCTTCTAAGGAACAGAGGTTGGGCATAAATCCCACGGCTACTACTGCAGCTAGCTCATACCTACAAGTACCACCTACTGGCCTGGATGCTGGCCCACACAGCCCACTGAAACACAAGAGCACAGCACTTAGGAATGAGCTCCTACTACAAGAGCACAGCACTTAGGAATGAGAATAACTGGTATGGTTTAGATCTGTTTCCCCACCAAATATTGTGTTACTTTGTAATCCCCAATGTTGGAGATGGGGCTTGGTGGGAGGTGACTGGATCATGGGGGAAGATTTCTCATGAATGGCTTGACACCATCCCCTTGGTGCTGTCCTTGAGGTAGTAAGTGGTTTCCCATGATATCTGGCTACTTAAAAGTGTGTAGCACCTCCCCCCTTACTCTGCCTTGCTCTTGTTCTGGCCTTGTGAAATGCCACCTCCCCTTTTACTTTCTGCTGTGAATGTAAGTTTCCTGAGGCTTCTCCAGAAGCTAAGTGATGCTAGCATCATGCTTCCTGTACAGTCTGTGGAACTGTGAGCCAATCAAACCTCTTTTCTTCATAAATTACCCAGTCTCGGGTACTACTTTATTTCTTTATTTATTTTGAAATGGAGTCTCGCTCTGTCACCCAGGCTGGAGTGCAGTGGTGCGATCTCGGCTCACTGCAACCTCTGCCTCCCGGGTTCAATCAGTTGTCCTGCCTCATCCTCCTAAGTAGGTGGGACTACAGGCATGTGGCAGGCACCACGCCTGGTTAATATTTTGTGGCTTTAGTAGAGATGGGGTTTCACAATGTTAGTCAGGATGGTCTTGATCTCCTGACCTCGTGATTGCCCACCTTGGCCTCCCAAAGTGCTGGGATTACAGGCTTGAGCCACCGGCCCGGCCATGTATTTCTTTATAGCAATGTGAGAACGGACTAATACAATAACTTGTCAGAGCAGTCTTACTCCCATTGTCCATGCCACCCCAGTTTCCCAGGAGATTGTGAGCCCATTCACCTGCCTGGTGTGCTGCTACTACAACCATCATTTGAGAAAGGCACTACACCGAGGGTATGTGTAGCCAATGAAATAATACAGACTTTGCCACTGTAAATACCTAGAAGCAAAGTAAAATGGCTCTACCCGACCAACATCATAGTCACATCATTAAGAAAAAAGTGTCCCCCCAACAAAAGTAAATTCAAAAGTAAAAGAAGCAACTATTGCTTCATATGTGCAGAAATCAGTGTAAAGGTATAGGAGACATGAAAAAGCAAGATATTATGATACCCTGAAAGTAACATAATAATTCTCCAGCAATACATCTTAACCAAAAAGAAAGTCTTGAAATGCCAGATATAGTATTCAAAATATTGATTTTAAAGATGGTCAATAAGATGCAAGAGAAATCTGAAAACCTATGCAAAGAAATCAGAAAATCAGTTTAGGATATAAATGTGAAATTTACCAAGAAGATAAGATACCTTTGGGAAAAAAACCTAACAAATTATTGATCTGAAAATTTCATTGAAGGAATTAGAAAATACATTTGAAAGCTTCAACAATAGACTAGATTAAGCAGAAGAAAGAAGACAATTTTTTTGAAGTAATCCAGTCAGACCAAAATTTAAAAATAAATAAAAGAATGAACAAAACCCTCAAGACATTTAGGACTACATAAAGTGACTGAACTTAGGAATTACTGTCATCTGAGGGGAAAGAAAAATAAAAAAGGGTAGAAAATCTATGGAAATAAATAATCGATGAAAACTTACAAAGTTTAACCAGAGATTTGGACATTCAGATACTGGAGGTCCAGCAATCCTCAGAAAATTTATTGCAAAAAAAATTTCAACACAGCATACAATTTCAGACTGCTTAAAATCAAAGTAGAAGGAACTAATTTTAAAATCAGCAAGAGAAAAGCGCCTAGTCACTTACAAAGAAAACCCCATCAGACTAACAGTGAACTTCTCAGCAGAAACCTTACAGGACAGAGCAGAATGGGGTGGCATTTTCAAAGTGCTAAAAGAAAAAAACTTAGCCAAGAATTTTATATCCAGCAACATTAAGCTTCATAAATGAAGTAGAAATAAAGCCCCTCCCAGACAAGCAAACACTGAAGGAATTTGTCACCACTACACTGGTTCTATAAGAAATGCTCAAGAGTCCTAACTATGGGAATGAAAGGCTAATATTCACCATCATAAAAATACATGAATGTATAAAACTCACAGGTCTTATAAAATAATTACACAGAGGAGGAAGACAAATAAATCAAATGGCAACACAACAGAATTCCACCAAAGCACAAAGACAAAGAGACAGAGAAAGAGAAAGAAATAAAAAACTTATAACACAACTAGAAAACAACAATATGACAAGAACAAAACCTCACATATCAATATTAGCCTTGAATGTAAATGGAATAAATACTCCACCTAAAAGCTATAGATTTGCAGAATGAATTTTAAAAGATAATAAAACTATATGCTGTTTACAAGAAATTCACTTTACCTGTAAAGACACATATGGACTAAAAAAAAAAAGGGGTGGATAAAGATATTCCACACAAATGGAGACCAAAAGCGAGCAGAAATAGATATACATCAGATAAAACAGACTTTAAATCATCAGTAAAGAAAAAGAAAAAGAAAATCAATATATGATAACAGGATCAAATCAGCAAGAGGATATAATAATTCTAAATGTATATGCACCCAACACCAGAGCACCCATATTCCTAAAACAAATATTTCTAGTTCTAAGGAAAGAGATAGACAGCAATACAATAGTAGTGGGGGACCTCAACACCCACTCAGAGCAGTAGACACATCATCAAGACAGAAAATCAACAAAGAAACATTGGACTTAAATTGGACTTCAAACCAAGCAAACCTAACAGATATTTATAGAATATTCTACTCAACAACTGCAGAATATACACTTTTCCCATCAGCACATGGAACATTCTCCAAGATAGACCATATGTTAGGCCACAAGGCAAGTCTCAACAAATTTTTAAAAATCAAAATCATATCAATTATCTTCTCAGACTGCAGGGGAATAAAGTAGAAATCAACAACAAGAGGAACTTTCGAAACCATACAAATATGTAGAAATTAACTATATGCTCCTGAATGATCACTGGGTCAGTGAAAAAATTAAGATTATAATTTAAAAGTTTTTTGAAACAAATGAAAATGGAAATACAACATATCAAAACCTATAGGATTCAGCAAAAGCAGTGCTAAGAGGGAAGTGGATAGCATTAAATGCCCATATCAAAAAAGCAGAAAGATTACAAATTAACAACCTAACATTACATCTCAAGGAACTAGAAAAATAAGAACAAACCAAACCCAGAGTTACCAGAAGAAAATAAATAACAAAGGTCAAAGTAAAACTAAATGAAATAGAGACAAAAATGGATACAATATAATGGACCAATAAAACCAAAAATTGGTTCTTTGAAAGGAAAAAACCCTAAAACTGACAACTACTAGGTAGACTAACCAAGAAAGGGATAGAATATCCAAATACACAAAATCAGAAATGAAAAAGAAGACATTACAACTGATACCACAAAAATACAAAAGATCATTAGAGACCATTATGAACAATTATATACTAACAAACTATAAAACCTAGATTATAAGGATAAATTCCTGGAAAATACAACCTCCCAAGATTGAAACATGAATAAAGAAAAACCCTGAACAGACCAATAATAAGGAGCAAGATTGAATCAATAATAAAATATCTCCCCCACCAAAAAAGCCTAGGGTGAAATCGATTCACAGCCGAATTCTACCAAATGTACAAAGAACTAATACCAATTCCCCTAAAGCTGTTTCAAAAAATTGAGGAGGAGGGAATTATTCTCCCTACCTCATTCTACAAGGCCTATGTTACCCTGATTCCTAAACCAAGGACACAACAAAAAAAGAAAACTATAGACCAATATCCCTCAAGAACACAGATGCAAAAATCCTTAACTATATACTAGCAAGCTGAATTTAACAGCACATGAAAATGATAATACACATGATCAAGTGAGTGTTATACTAGGGATGCAGGGATGGTTCAACATACACAAATCAGCAAATGTGATGCACTGCATAAACCTAATTAAGGACAAAACCCACACGATCATCTCAATAGATGCAGAGAAAACATTTAATAAAATTCAGCATCCCTTCATGATAAAAATCCTCAAGAAACTAGGCATAGAAGGAACATACTAAAAAATAGTAAAGGCCACATATGACAGATTCACAGCCAACATCATACTGATGAGAGAAAAGTTGAAAACATTCCAAGAACTGGAACAAGACAAGAATGCCCACTTACACTACTGCTATTTAACATAGTACTGCAAGTTCTAGCCAGAGCAATCAGGCAAGAGAAATAAAAGGCATCTGAACTGGAAAACAGGAAGTCAAATTGTCCCTGTTTGCAAATGATATAATCTTATATCTAGAAAAACCTAAAGATGCCACTGAAAAAGTATTAGATTTGATAAATGAATTCAGGAAAGCTTCAGTATTCAAAATCAAAACAAAAAATCAGTAGCATTTCTGTACCCTAACAACATCTAGCTAAGAACAAAATCAAGAAGGCAATTCTACTTTTAATAGCTACAAAAAGCTCACCTCAGAATACATTTAACCAAAGAGGTGAAAACTCTCTACAAGGAAAGTTACAAAATACTGATGATAGAAATTGTAGATGATATAAACAAATGGAAAAACATCCCATGCTGTTCAGAGGAATTAATAATGTTACAATTATCATACTATCCAAAGCCATCTACAGATTCAGTGCACTCCCTATCAAAATATCAACGTCAGTCTCCACAGATTTAGAGAAAAAAAAATCCTAGGCCGGGTGCGGTGGCTCACAGCTGTAATCCCAGCACTATGGGAGGCCAAGGTGGGCAGATCATGAGATCAGGAGTTCGAGACCACCCTGGCCAACATGGTGAAAACCCATCTCTACTAAAAATACAAAAATTAGCCGGGCGTGGTGGTGCACACGCGTAATCCCAGCTACTCAGGAGGCTGAGGCAGGAGAATTGCTTGAACCTGGGAGGCAGAGGTTGCAGTGAGCTGAGATCATGACACTGCACTCCAGCCTGGGTGACAGAGTGAGACTCTGTGTAAAAAAAAAAAAAAAAAAAAAGAGAAAAGAAAAAGAAAAAGAAAAAAAATCCTAAAATTCATATGCAACCTAGAAAGAGCTCAAACAGCCAAAGCAATCCTGAACAAAAAGAACAAAGCTGGAGGCATAACTTCACCTGACTTCAAATTATACTATAAGGCTATAATAACCAAAACAGCATAGTACTGGTATAAAAACAGACACATAGGTCAATGGAACAGATAGAGATCCCAGAAATAAAGCCACATATCTACAGCCAACTGATCTTTGACAAAGTCAACAAGAACAAGCACAGGGAAAATACAACCTCTTTAATAAATGGTGCTGGGAAAATTGGATTGCCATATGCAGAAGAATGAAACTTGACCCTTATCTCTCGCCATATACAAAAATCAACTCAAGTTGTATTAAAGACTTAAATGGAATACCTGAAACTATAAACATACTAGAAGAAAACCTACGGAAAACTCCTCTGGACATTGGTCTGGGTAAATAATTCATGACTAAGACCTCAAAAGCACATGCAACAAACAGAAAAAGAGAGAAATGGGACTTAAACTAAAAAGCTTCTTCATAGTGAAATAAACAGTAAGCAGAGTGAAGAGACACTTGCAGAATGGGAGAAAATTTTTGCAAGCTTTGCATACAACAGGGGACTAATATCTAGAGTTTACAGGGAACTCAAACAGATCAACAACAACAACGAAACCCAAATAATCCCATTAAGAAGCAGGCAAAGAACACAAATAACACTTTCCAAAAGAAGACATACAAATGGCCAACAGGCATATGAAAATATGCTCAACATCATCACTAAAAATCAGAGAAATGCAAATTTAAACCACAATGAGGCCGGGCGCTGTGGCTCACGCCTGTAATCCCAGCAGTTTGGGAGGCCGAGGTGAGCGGATCACCTGAGATCAGGAGTTCAAGACCAGTCTGGCTAACATGGCGAAACCACGTCTCTCATAGAAAATACAAAAATTAGCCAGGCATGGTGGTGGGCACCTGTAATCCCAGCTACTTGGGAGGCTGAGGCGGGGAGAATTGCTTGAACCCAGGAGGCGGAGGTTGCAGTGAGCCGAGATCAAGCCACTGCACTCCAGCCTGGGCGACAGAGCGAGGTCGTGGGAAAAAAAAAAGAGATATTATCTTACATCAGTCACAGTAGCTGTTATTAAAAAGACAGGCCGGGCCAGGTGCGGTGGCTCACGCCTGTAATCCCACCACTTTGGGAGGCCGAGGCGGGTGGATCACGAGGTCAGGAGATCGAGACCATCCTGGCTAACACGGCGAAACCCCGTCTCTACTAAAAAAAAATACAAAAAAGTAGCCAGGCGTGGTGGCGGGCCCCTGTAGTCCCAGCTACTTGGGAGGCTGAGGCAGGAGAATGGCGTGACCCCGGGAGGCGGAGCTTGCAGTGAGCCCAGATCGCGCCACTGCACTCCAGCCTGGGCGACAGAGCGAGACTCCGTCTCAAAAGGAAAAAAAATTCAAAACAAACAAAAACAGGCCGAGCTCGGTGGCTCATGCCTGTAATCCCAGCACTTTGGTAAACTGAGGTGACCGGATCACCTAAGGTCGGGAGTTTGCGACCAGCCTGACCAACATGGAGAAACCTGTCTCCACTAAAAATACAAAATTAGCCGGGTGTGGTGGTGCATGCCTGTAATCCCAGCTACTCAGGAGGCTGAGGCAGGAGAATTGCTTGAACCTGGGCGGAGGTTGCGGTGAGCCGAGATCGGGCCACTGCACTCCAGCCTGGGTAACAAGAGCAAAACTCCGTCTCAAAAAATAAAATAAAATAATAAAAATAAAAAGACAAAGAAGATGTTGGTGAGGATGTGGAGAAAAGGAAACTCCTATACACTGTTGGTGAGAAAGTAAAATTAGTATAACCTATGGAAAACAGTGTGGAGAATTCTCAAAGAACTAAAAATAGAATTACCATTTGATAAAGCAATCCTGTTACTGAGTATCTACCCAAAGGAAATCATTATATATATAAAAAAAACCTGCACTCATATGTTTATCACAGCACTATTCACAATATCACAGGTATGGAATTAACCTAAATGTCCATGAATGGATGAATAAAGAAAATGTGTTATATATACACAATGGAATACTATTCAGCCATAAGAAAGAATGAAATTGTCTTTTGCAGCATCATGGATGGAACTAGTGGCCACTATCTTCAGTGAAACAACTCAGGCACAGAAAGAAAAACACATGTTTTCACTTTAAGTATGAGCTAAAGGATATGTACACATGGATGTAGAGTGTGGGATGATAGACAATGAAGACTCAAAAGGTGTGGGGGGGTTTCAGGGATAATCATAAATTACCTGACTGGTACAATGCATATAACGTACAATAGGGCGTGGATACCTTAAAAGCCTTGACATCACCACTACACAACTGATGCATGTAACAAAATTACACTTGTACCTCATAAATTTGTAAAAGTTTTTAAAAGCCAAAAACAAAAGAATTCTAGAAAACTTGTATCTGCCTCTGTGAATGTCACCTCTTCCCAATACTTAAGATAAATAATGATTAGTGGATATTTTCGGTTGGTGCAAAAGTAAGTAATTGCGGCTTTGGCCATTAAAGTAAACCAATATTTTCCAACTGGCCAATGCATGATGTTACGAAATCATGCGTGATAAAAGAATCCATTCAAAGTGCAGTGTAGACCAACGGATTTTATGTAATAGAGTAGAAAAAGTTCATCTACGTGGTTTCAGATTGTACACTAACAAAACTATCCCTTGTTCGACTTGTATCTTTATATACTTTAACAAAAACAACATACGCAACAGATTAAACATAGAAGAAGATATGAGAATCCAGCTTTCTAGTAAGTCAGAAAAGACTTAAAAAGCGAAGCCACTCCTTACTAAATTTTTTCTTTTGTAAAATATATGTAATTTTCATTAAAATATTATTTATGTTAACATGTAATGGGAATTTTACGAATCTGTTATTAAAGTGTAAAGCAAAATAAGACTTTTACCATTTCAGTAAAGCAGGGACTAGAACACTTGTAACCTAATTTACATCCCTCCAACCGTTGAGCCATTGGTGTCAAGTATTTTAATTCTCTTTAAAATTTAAAACCTGCAAGCGCGGGAGCTCAGGGACCTGGCCAGGAAGGCCTGAGCTTCCGGGTCACCTTAGCACGCCCCCTCCCGGTGGCTCTTGGCCGGAGCCCTCCGGCGCGGGAGTAACTCCTCGCAGAGGCCTCTGGGAGTTGTAGTTTTTTTTGCCTTTGACTCTCCATGACGCAATTCCTGTGCGACATACGTAGCGGCCGCCATTGTTCCGCGCCGATGGCGAGATCCTTGTTCCTCAGATAGCGTTCATCGCCCGTCGTGGTCAACGGGCCAGCCGAGTCTGGAGTGGTTGCGAACCCTTCTGGCTGCAGATCTGGAGGTGGAGGCAGTACCCTGGACTCTATTCTGCTGCCCCTTCAGGGTTTGGAGGAGCCGAAGGTGGGGAATTCCTCCGGTTTCAAGGCGGCGGGACGGGACAGAACTAATCTGCCTTAGCTCTCTCGTGCTGCTGACCCGGGGCGGTTGCCTGACCCTAACCTGTGTGTGGGTGAGGGTGTGGAGATGGTGAATCCCGTGCTGTGGGAGGGAAGGAGCCTCAGCTCCGAGAATGGCAGGCAGCCCTGGTGCCTCGGACCCTCCCCCTCTGGGTTTGGGGACTGCTGGGTGACCTCTTTCTTCACTGTGCTCTCTCTTCTAGCATCCCTCGCGTCCTGTCACTTCCAGCGAGGCACACAAAACTGACCGTAGGGATGGCCACCAGGGTCCGGACAGCTTCTATTTGGGTGAGTAGGGGTTTTCTTTCATTCTTGAAAAGCTCTCCCTGAATGCCAACGTGTGCGCACTCCATCTATTCCAGTCTGAATTTGCCAGGAGCTTTCTCACCCCACCGCTCTTTTAGGCAACTGGATCGTCGTTTAGAGCATGTTAGACTTTCCAGAAATGCTTCTTGTCATCCGACTTCCTTTTTTCCTCCTTTCATCAATCTCTTTTCTAACAACTTTGTACGCTGAACTTTGGAGTTAAACAAGGGATACTCACACATCTTTCAGTTTTTTCAGCCTCTATTTACTGAGGGCCTTCTGTATCTGGGATCTTTAAACCTTATTTTGGAAATTACAAACTTTTTTATTCACTTGTTCAACATTTTTTTTTTATTGTATTTTGTTTGCTGGACCCTGGGGCAGGTGCTAAAAATGCAAAGATGGGTTGCTTATCATCCCTGTCTTGAAGAACAGTGGTCTAGGAATGGTGGATAAGAAAGACAATGACAAGTTAATGAGTGCTCTGGGAGCAGGCTGTGGAAATACACGGAGACATGCGGGAATGGGTCAGTTTTGGAAGTAAGGACACCCCCTAACCCCTTACTCCCAAATGCTTCAATGATTAAGAGATTCTTAACCTTAGGTTTGAAAGATGACAAACCTAAAGTAGACAAAGGATTAAAACCAGCCTAGGAAAAAGAAGTAACGTGCAAATTTGAGAGGCTTGAAATGACCTCATGTGGTGAACTTTGGGCACTTTAGGGTTGCTAAAATGTTGAGTTTAATGGTCATAGTAGAGGTATATTAAAAAATGAGGCTAGAGCCGTAGGCCTAAGATCATAGAGGGCTTTGAGGACCCCATTAAAAACTTGGATTTTATCACATAGGGCAGGTGGTCCCCAACCCCCACGCTTCAGACTGGTACCAGTCTGTGGCCTGTTAGGAACTGGGGTGCATGGCAGGAGGCGAGTCGCGGTTTAGTGAGCATGACTGCCGGAGCCCCGCCTCCTATCAGAGGCTGCATTAGCTTTTCATAGCACAAACCCTATTGTAAACTGCGCATGCGAAAGATCTAGGTTGCGCACTTCTTATGGGACTCTAATGCCTGATGATCTGAAGTGGAACAGTTTCATCCAGAAGCCATCGCCGCACCCGACTGCCCGTCCATGGAAAAATTGTCCTCCACAAAACGAGTCCCTGGTTGGGGACTGTTGGTATAGGGGAAGGAGTTTACTTATTGAAGTGTTTTCACAACGGATTTGAGGGTAGAACAGTCTAGGCTGCAGCAGGTAAGAGAATATAAGGGTTTAAGTAAATTAGTGGTTTTGAGAAAGGAGAGGAGGTGGCTGGGTGCAGTGGCTCCCACCTGTAATCCCTGTTACTCGGGAGGCCAAGACAGGAGAATCGCTTGAACCCAGGAGGCAGAGGTTGCAGTCAGCCGAGATCGCGCCACTGCACTCCAGCCTGGGTGACAGAGCAAGACTCTGTCTCAAAAAAAAAAAGGAGAGGAGGTAAAGAGGCAGAAGAAATTAGATTTCATAACTAGTTGGGTGCAGTGCTAAGAGAGGCAGAAAAGCCAGGGATGACAACTGGAGTTCTACTCTGTGGGCCTGGTTGGGAGTGTCACCATTTGCTGAGTAAAGGAAGACTGTCAGAATTGTGATTGGTAGAGGGGGAAGATTTCAGTTTTGTATGGATTGGCTCCTCTAGGTAGAGGTTGCAAATTAGATGTGGCCAAAGTAGCTCAGGGAGAATGTGTACCCTAAGAAGAGAACTGAGGACAGTGGTCAGGGAAATGACAAGAGAAAGCAGGGGAAGAGGTGTTGAAGACTGAGATGGAACCCAAGAAAAGTAAGACAAAATAGAGACATGTAATTCACACTTAAAGAAATGGAAACCTCAAAAATGCTTGTCAAGTGACATGTATGAGGGAGATCAAGTAATATTAGATCATTGTCTTAGTCTGTTTGTGCTGTAACAAAATATCACAGACTGAGGAACTTATAACAGATACTACTTTCTCACAATTCTGGAGGCTGACAAGTTGAAGATCAAGGTGCTGGTGAATTTCGTATCTGATGAGGCCTGTTTTCTTGTTTTTTTTTTTTTTTGGAGACAGTCTCTCTCTGACCCCAGGCTGGAGCGCGATCTTGGCTCACTGCAACCTCTGCCTCCCGGGTTCAAGTGATTCTCCTGCCTCAGCCTCCCAAATAGGACTACAGGCGTGTGCCACCACGCCCAGCTAATTTTTTTTTTTTGTATTTTTAGTAGAGACGTGGTTTCATTGTGTTGGCCACAATGACCTCGATCTCCTGACCTCATGATCCACCTGTCTCAGCCTCCCAAAGTGCTGGGATTACAGGCGTGAGCCACCGCGCCCGGCTCTGCTCTCTGCTTTCAAGATGGCACTTTCTTGCTACATCCTTACATGGTGGAAGGGGGCAAAAAGGGAAGAATGCTGTGTCCTCACATGGCCAAAGAGATGAAAGGGCCAGGCAGCTCTCTGAAACCTCTTTAAGAGGGTATTAATCCCATTCCTGAAGGAGAGCCGTCATGAATTAATCACTATTAAAAGGCCGCACCTCTTTATTTATTTATTTGTTTATTTTTTTGAGACTGAGTCTCGCTCTGTCTTCCAGGCTGGAGTGCAGTGGCTGTCTCTGCTCACCACAACCTCTGCTTCCTGAGTTCAAGTGGTTCTCTTGCCTCAGCCTCCTGAGTAGCTGGGATTACAGGTGCGCACCACCATGCCCAGCTAATTGGCCCCACCTCTTAATACCATCACAATGGGGGTTAAGTTTCAACATGAATTTTGGAGGGATGCAATCATTGAAACCGTAGCAGTCATAAAAACCTAAATGGAATTTAGTGGTGATGGGCTGTGTGTGGTGGGTCACGCCTGTAATCCCAGCACTTTGGGAGGCCAAGGTGGGCAGATCATCTGAGGTCAGGAGTTCGAGACCAGCCTGGCCAACATGGCGAAACCTCGTCTCTACTAAAAATATGAAAATTAGCTGGGCGTGATTGTGGGCACCTGTAATCCCAGCTACACGGGAGGCTGAGGCAGAAAAATCGCTTGAACCCCAGGAGTAGGAGGTTGCAGTGAGCCAAGATCACGCCACTGCACTCCAATCTGGCGACAGAGTGAGACTCTGTCTCAAAAAAAAAAAAAAAAACAAAGAATGCGTGGTGGCTACTTTAGCTTGGGTGCTCAGGGAAGGCCCCCACTGAGGAAGTGACGTCTAAGCTAAGTCTGAGTTACAATAGCAAGCCAGCCTTGGGAAGAGCAGGTAGAAGAACATCCAGGATGGGAACAGCCAGGGCCAAGGCTGCGAGGCAAGAGAAGTTTGATGCCTTTGTAACCTGGAAGGAAGGACTTTGTGGCTGGGGGTAGGGAGTGAGAGAGAGGAGAGCAGATGAACACAGGTGCAGATGCCAGATCAGGCTAGGAAACCATGGGGTCCAGGAGAGGGTGTGGTGCTAAGAAAGGGAGCAACATGATCTGCTTAGGATTTCCAAAGACCCTTCTGAGTGCTGAGTGGGGAACAGGTTGTAGGTGGGCAAGAGTAGACACAGAAAGAGGGGGAAGCAAGAGACTGATTAGGTGACTACGTTCAGACAAGAGGTAGCAGGGATTTTGTGTAGTGTGGTAGAAATGGAGACACTGGTCAGAGTTGGGGGATGTTTGAAGGTGGAGTCCTCTTTTCTAAGAACCAGCATATGCTTTTTATCTTGTTGATTGTCATTTTGTAGTGTGGTTTATTTTCATTAAGTATTCCTGGTTTTATGTTTTGTTTTGTTTTCTTTTGCCATTTCAACCAAATGTTAATGCTCAGTGTCTACTACGTATGAGGTTCTGTGCTAAGTCTTTTATTAGGTATTATCACCTTAAAACTTCACAGTAGCCTTAGCCCCAGGTGGTGAATGCTGTTATTCTCCTTTGATGGGTAAGGGTACTGAGGTCCAGAAAGGGCTAGTTGGAGACCAGGTGGCACCCCTGGTCAATGTAGAGCCAGGACTTGAACCCAGATATTCTGGCTCTACATGCATTTTCCTGGCCTGTGTACCTTATTTAGTCTCTGGATGTAGGTTGAGGATTTCTTGAGGCAGAGATTCTAGGATCCTAGACCCTGAAATGTAGAGTAAAATGTGGAGCGGGTAGACTGTGCCCAGTGTACACAGAGAAGGCTCTGAGACATAAGCTGTTGGTCTCCAGGGAATAATCTTTTTTTTTTTTTTGGAGATGGAGTCTCGCTCTGTTGCCCAGGCTGGAGTACAGTGGCACTCACTGCAACCTCTGCTTCCCAGGTTCAAGCAATTCTCCTGCCTCAGCCTCCCAAGTAGCTCCCAAGTACACCTGGGACTACAGGTGTACGCTGCCACACCTGGCTGATTTTTTTTTTGTATTTTAGTAGAGACGGGGTTTTACTGTGTTGCCCAGGCTGGTCTCGAACTCCTGAGTTCAGGCAACTCACCTGCCTCGACCTCTCAAAGTTCTGGGATTACAGGCATGAGCCACCGTGCCCGGCCTCCAGGGAATAATCTTAATGTCCATTAATGGTGAATGATGAAACGTGATGGAATACTATTCACCAACAAAAAGAACAAACTATTGATATGTGCTATGACAAGCATAAACCTTGAAAGCATTATGCGAAGTGAAAGAAGCCAGACACAAAAGACTAGATATTATATGATCCCATTTATATGGCACACACATGCATATACGTATACTTGCAATCCCACTTCTTTTTTGTAACACAAAAGCTAGCTTTCTGTACGTACTATTCTTCCCCTTGTCATTATCACTAAGAGTATATATTGATCATTGTATTATACCAATAGTGGTACATAGAGGTTGTTCGCTCCCTCTTCCCTATCTCTTATCACCTTTTACTGGCTGTATGGATGGCCCATAGTGTTTTCAACCAGTTATGTAGTTACAGATATTTGGGTTATAAAAATGCCTTGGTGAACAGCCTTTTCATGGCATTTCATTCATTGTTTCTTTTTCTAATTTTTTATTCCTTTTTTTTTTAGGCTTTCCCCACTTTTCACCTGTGCCACCTTCTAGGTCGTTGGTGCTTTTTTGTGTTCCTCCTAAATTTAATCTTCATTTCTGAATTTTTTTTCCTAATTTATTTATTTATTCTGATATTTCTCATTTCACATTTTCCAGATTTCACATTTCTAAGCATCTACTTTCTAGGCTCTTTTATTTTTTATATATCTGTCCTTTCAAAGTTTCGTTTTTCTGATTTCTTTTACTTCATTTTGAAATATTATGTTACAATTTTTTATGTGGTCAGATATTTTGGTTATGTTTTTATTGTCTGTCAGAGCCTTGTTTGGTTCCTTATTCCCTCATAATAATGTTGTGTGGGTATTCCTACTGCCCTACCAAACCAGCCTATTAAGACGCCATTTGGTTTGTGGCAGGAAGTCTGTTTGGAGGCTAGGATGAGCCAGGACAGTTTTCTCTAGCTTTGCTGTTTGAGGGTCGTACCTGTATTTTTATCATGAAGGGCTCAAAACTTGACTTGAACTCTTGGTGCTAAGCCTTGTCAGGAAGCCATTTCTTTTCTGCCTCTAACCCTGCATTTCCTGAAGTTAAACCTGCCTTGTTTTCTAACGTGTTTCTCTCACATTTATGTGATGTGACCCCTATTTCCTTTTCCCAAAAGGAAATAATGCTCGCTAAAGTAAATTTGCTCTTGAGTCTACAGGTCCCACCTCTCCAAGAACGAAACAGTTCATGGGATAGGATCAGAAAGCTCCAAGGTCAGGAATCCATCTTGGGCCAAGGGACTCCTGGTCTGCAACCTCTCCCTGGAGCACCCAGGCAGAAGCAGAAGAGTCGCAGAATAGAGAAAGTCCTAGAGTGGCTGTTTATTTCCCAAGAGCAGCCAAAAATCACCAAGTCCTGGGTGAGCTTCTCATTTGTTTATTCCTAGTGTTTTCTTTATTACCTTTTTTTTTTTTTTGGTGCGGAGAGGGATGGAGATCCTTAGGTCAGAGGGTTAAGTTAATCACTCCTCAGTTCAGTTCAAAACCCCCCCACTTTTTTTTTTGAGACAGGGTCTTGGTCTGTTGCCCAGACTGGAGTGCAGTGGTGCAATCATAACTCACTGCAGCCTCAAACTCCAGGCTCAAGTGATCCTCCAGCCTCAGCCTCTTGAGTAGCTGGGACAGCAGGCAAGTGCCACCATGCCTGGCTGATGTTTTTTATTTTTAGTAGAGAGGGGGTCTCCCTATGTGGCTCAGGCTGGTCATCAACTCCTAAGCTCAAGCAGTCCTCCTGCCTCAGCCTCCTGAGGTGCTGGGATGACAGTCATGAGCCACTGTGCCTGGCCCATGGCCCTTTTATCATCATTGGTTCATGTAAGGTCCTTATCTACCTTTATTTATATATTCTCTTATTTCCTCATACTCAATTTTCATCTCCTTTCCCATCCCCAAAAAGTTATTTTGTGTTTTATGTGTATCCTTTTTTTTAAAAAATGTGTGTTTACATAATATGTATTGTTCGGGAAGCTTGTTAGAAATGGAGAATATCAGAGTTCACCTCAATGCTGTTAATATCAGACTCTTCATTTTAATAAGATTCAGTGATTCATGCACATTAAAGTTTAAAACAAACTTACTATGAAGCCTATATTCAAATTTTTTCCTCGGATGCTTCTTTTATTTCCAATATTGGCTTGCTTTTTTACTCTCTTAATGCTTACTTTTGATGAACAGATATTTCTAACTTTTACTGAGTCTGGATTGCAAATTTTTTTATTTTATTGCTAATGATTTTTGTGTCCTATTGTTTTCTTATCCTAAGCTCATAAAGATCTTTTTCTTTATTACTTTATTACTTTACCTTTCACTTTTCGATTTACAGTGCCTTTGGGATTGAGTTCAAATCCATGAACACAGGATTCCCCCATTATTTAGATCTTTGATTTTTAAAAGTCAATGTTTATAGTTTTGAGCATACAGATCCTACACAGATATTTTAGATTTATATGTTCTTTCTGTTTTGTTGTTGCTGTTGTAAACAGTATCAGTGTCTTAATTCCTTTTTTTTTTTTTTTTTTGAGATGGAGTCTTGCTCTGTCACTCAGGCTGGAGTGCAGTGGCACAATCTGGGCTCACTGCAGCCTCCACCTCCTGGGTTCAAGCAGTTCTCCTACCTCAGCCTCCCGAGTAGCTGGGACTACAGGTGCGCACTACCATGCCCGGCTAATTTTTGTATTTGTAGTAGAGACAGGGTTTCACCATGTTGGCCAGGCTGGTTTCAAACTCCTGATCTCAAGTGATTCACCTGCCTCGGCCTCCTAAAATGCTGGGAATACAGGTGTGAGCCACGGCATCCAGCTAGTTTCTTAATTTCAAAATCAAATGATTTATTGCTGTTATATAGGCATATAGCCAACTTTTATGTATTGACCATGTATCCTGTGACCTTGCTACATTCACTAGTTAGTTCTAGGAACTTTCTTAGGTTTTTTGGTATTTTCTTCATAAACAGTCGTGTCATCTTCATCTTTTCGTTGGCATCCTCAGTTTCCTTACTCTGTCTGTAAAAAAGGACAGTTTTGTTTCTTTCCAATCTGTATGCTGTTAACTACAAATTTTATTTCTTTAATAGATATATAATTATCAATTAAGCTTATCTGTTTGTTTGTTTTTTTGAGACGGAGTCTCGCTCTGTCGCCTAGGCTGGAGCGCAGTGGCATGACCTCGGCTCACTGTAACCTCTGCTTCCTGGGTTCAAGTGAGTCTCCTGCCTCAGTCTCCTGAGCAGCTAGGACTACAGGCATGTGCCACCATGCCCGGCTAATTTTTTTGTATTTTTAGTAGAGACGAGGTTTCACCATGTTAGCCAGGATGGTCTCGTTCTCCTGACTTTGTGATCTGCCCGCCTCGGCCTCCCAAAGTGCTAGGGTTACAGGCGTGAGCCATGGCGCCTGGCCCAAGTTTATCTGTTTTTGAGTAAGTTTGGTAATTTGCGTCTTCCAAGGAATATGTCCTTTTCAACTAAGTTAACCAAATTTATGTGCGCAGAGCAGTTAGTCTTTTCATGTCTGTGAATTCAGTAATGATAACTTCTTTTCATATCTGATGCTTGTCATGTGTGTCTTCTATTTTTGCTTTGACATAAGTTTTCATTTGTATAAATACCTGGGGCATAGTTGCTGGATTATATGGTAAGACTGTTTAGATTTGTAAGAAGTTGCCAAACTGGCTTCCAAAGTGACTCTACCACTTTTCATTCCCACCAGCAATGAATAAGAGTTCCTATTGCTCCACATCCTCTCCAGCATTTGGTGGTCAGTTTTTTGGATTTTATCCATTCTAATAGGTGTGTAGTGGTGTCTTACTTTTGTCTGGATTTGCAATTCCCTAATGACATATGGTATTGAGCATGCTTTGTATGCTCATTTACCATCTGTATATTTTCATGTTTAGGTCTTTATCCCACAGAGTGGCTGCTACTTACAGCAGTTACCTTTTTAGTCCATAAAGTTTTAATGTGTCTTCTCTTCTGGGTACCAATAGTGCCCTTTCACAGATTCCACCTGACACTGTCAAATAGCATTGCTTCCTTCTTCCTTTGTGCCCACGTTGTAATCTGTGTTCTTTTTTCTTAGCTTCTTTGACTTTCAGTTGCATTTGCATATGTAACTTTTCTTCATTCTGCAGTGCTAAAAGCTTCTTGGCGGCAGGACTGTATTTCATTTATGTTTATATTCCTGGACATAGAGGTCGGTAACTGTATTGCAGATGTAGGAGTGATCAGTCGAACTTGTTTGCCTGACTGTCCTGCCTTTAGTACTGAAGGTCCCATATCTGAGCATCCTTGTATAGGTGGTTTCTAGGATAGCTTAAAACTTTAAAGAGGCCGGGCGCGGTGGCTCACGCCTGTAATCCTAGCACTTTGGGAGGCCGAGATGGGCAGATCACAAAGTCAGGAGATCGAGACCATCCTGGCTAACACGGTGAAACCCCGTCTCTACTAAAAATACAAAAAAATCAGCCGGACGTGGTGGTGGGTGCCTGTAGTCCCAGCTACTCAGGAGGCTGAGGCAGGAGAATGGCGTGAACCTGGGAGGTGTACCTTGCAGTGAGCCAAGATCACACCACTGCACTCCAGCCTGGGCAGCAGAGTGAGACTCCGTCTCAACAAAAAAAAAAAAAAGAAAGAAAGATGACTGATTTAATGCACATTGATGCATGTTTTCAATACAATTTTTGTTCTCACAAAGTTAAACATAAATAATGGACACCCTAAACAGCTAGTTTTCCACAAACCTAGTAAAATAACTTGAAATTGGATGAGAATATTGTATTTCAGGGACCTTTGTCATTCATGGATGTGTTTGTGGATTTTACCTGGGAGGAGTGGCAGCTGCTAGACCCAGCACAGAAGTGCCTGTACAGGAGTGTGATGTTGGAGAACTATAGCAACCTGGTGTCCCTAGGTAAGTGCTGCCTCCCTGAGGAGGAGTGTGCTCGATCTCCAGGTTTCTTCTTGGTTGCTGAAAACTGGAGGCCTTCTGTGAAATACTTAGTGATTTTGGACTTAGATTTTAAGGCCAGATTTTCTTAGTTCCCTATTGGCAGCAGAGTATGCCAGTTGAATGGTCTTTACTTTGCCAAATTGCAAAAAGGCAGCTTCATCATGCTACCTCCAAACTAAATCTTTCCCGTTCTTCAGAATCTCTGAATCTCAAGCTGTTTGTTCCAGGTTGTCTGTGATTTTCTATTTATAGGGTACCAACACACCAAACCTGATATCATCTTCAAGTTGGAACAAGGAGAAGAGCTGTGTATGGTGCAGGCCCAAGTTCCAAATCAGACCTGTCCAAGTGAGTGATGGAGACAAATCTTTTCTTCTTTATTTAGAATTAGCATGAATTCCAATGTGATGTGCTCCTCTTGTTTGTACTTTGTCTCGTGTGTTACCATGCACTTTTTTTTTTTTTTTTTTTGAGACAGAGTTTCACTTTGTTGCCCAGGCTGGGGTGCAGTGGCGTGATCTCGGCTCGCTGCATCCTCTGCCTCCTGGGTTCAAGCAATTCTTCCATGTCAGCCTCCTGAGTAGCTGGGGTTACAGTTGTGCGCCACCATGCCCGGCCAATTTTTATATTTTTAGTAGAGATGGGGTTTTGCCGTGTTGGCCAGTCTAGTCTCGAACTCCTGACCTCAGGTGATCTGCCTGCCTTAGTCTCCTAAAGTGCTGGGATTACAGGCGTGAGCCACCATGCCCGGCCTTACCATCCACTCTTAATCTTCTCGTTGGCATTCTTATTTCCCTCCTTACTCTATCTTGGTGATAGACTCATTTCATTATGCATTTTAGCAAGCCTTTCCTCTTTCCTTCACTTGATGTGACTCTCATGATCCTTCCCTTTCCTTTCTATATTTTGAAAATTACATTTAAGTCCCTTACACATAAATTCAACAACCACAGTCCCATCTTCCTTCTTTTTGAAACCTGTTAGTAGATTCTGCCCCTTTTGTGCTTCTCTATGCTAATGGCTTTTTTTTTTTTTGAGACGGAGTCTCACTCTGTTGCCCAGGCTGGAGTGCAGGGGTGCAATCTCGGCTCACTGCAAGCTCCGCCTCCCGGGTCTCCTGCTTCAGCCTTCCAAGTAGCTGGGACTACAGGCACCTGCCACCACGCCCGGCTAATTTCTTGTATTTTTTGTAGAGACAGGGTTTCACCATATTAGCCAGGATGGTCTCGAACTCCTGACTTTGTGATCCGCCCACCTCGGCCTCCCAAAGTGCTAGGATTACAGGTGTCAGGCACCATGCCTGGCCTTGCTAATGGCTTTAACATTATCACTCTATACCTTCTGAGCACATTCCTTTGTCATGTGATAGTGTCCATGATCCTGCAGTGACACCTGTTGATGCTGCTCTTCTGCTGCATGACCGAGCACTTTTTCCCTTCATGTTCCACTGGGCTTCTCTTGCTCTTCTGAATCCAAGGGGTCTTTATTCTTCATTTCCCTCATATAGTGTAACTTTTAAAAGACTTATGCGTTAGCTGAGCATGGTGGTGTGCACCTGTTGTCCCAGCTCCTTGGGAGGCTGAGGTGGGAGGATTGCTTGAGCCCATGAATTTGATGCTGCAGTGAACTATGGTTGTGCCACTAGACTCTGGCCTGGGTGATAGTGAGATCTCATCTCAAAAAAAGAAGACTTCTGTCTGAGTCCATTTGTGTTGCTGTAATAAAATACTATAGACTAGGTAATTTTATAAAGCACAGAAATTTATTTCTCACAGTTTTGAAGGCTGGAAAGTCCAAAGCCAAGGTGCTGGCAGGTTTGGTGTCTGGTGAGGGCCTGCTCTGTGCTTCCAAGATGACGCCTTGTTGCTGCATCCTCTGGAGGTGAGGAACACTGTGGGACAGAAAGAGGGGCAAAAAAGGCCTAAGATCGTTCCCTCAAGCCCTTTTAGAAACCACTAATCCATTCATGAGGGCACAACTTAATCTTCTCTTAATACCACCGCAATGGGGAATAAGTTTCAACATGAGTTTTAGAGGGGACACATTCAAACCTTAACAACTTCCATTCGGAAGATTGAAGCTCTTTTCCTCTACTGGTAATTGATAGCCATACTGATCTTTTATCTGCCCTTTGGTCCTGGTTTTGATTGATTCACTGGCATCTTCCTTGTACCACTCCCTGGCCTCGTTTTCAGAAACTGGAATCGTCTCTCCCACTGCTCCACCTACATACCACCTTCTTTTCATCTTTCTTCTCTTTGTTTATCCTGTTTTTTAAATTCTAAGTTTTTTTTCCTAACACTGGGGAAGTCAGCTTGAATTTCCTTTCTGTGCAGGGCTCCCTTACTAATTTTGGTACAGCGTTGTTAGCATTTTGTTCCTTTAAAAAGAGGTCTTTTAAAACCCTCATGGTCTCAATTCCCACTCAAAACAAGGCCAGTATTGTCATGTCTGGATTGTTGTATTTAGCTAAATTTATTCATTGTACTCTTTTTATACTAATTCATCTTCGATGTTACTGTCAGATATATTTCCCTGAACACCCCATTTATTCTATCACTAGCATGACAGCATAAATCAACAGTTAGTCCTTGCATTACTAGGATTGTTTCAGCTGCAGTTGTTGGTCAATCCCAGACCAACTAATTTAAGCAGAAGTGATTTATTACTACACATCACAAAAGGTCCTGAAGTGGGGCAGCTCCAGGATCAACTAAGTGATTGATTCACTCAATCACCAAGGGCCCATCTAGGTATGTTGGCATTTTCCTTAGGTTACCTTCTTTAATGGCCCTCAGATGGCTCTTGCAGTTCTAGTTGATGCCTGTGGATATACCAGTGGCCAATGAAATAAAAAGGGCTGTTTCTTCACACACGAGTCTGTCAGACAGGAAAACTCATCCCAGGAAGTCCCAAGCAGACTGATCGTGTTCAACAGGCTAAATTTTTGTCACATGCCCCTGTCTGAGGGAGGCTCTGGAAAGGGAAATGGGGCTATCTCCGTTGGCTCGGATAAATTATGCTTTACCTTTTGGAAGCGGGACTGGGGATAGAAATGGGTCCTCACTTCCCTGACTGAAGCACATCACTTAGATGGGGGTGGAAAAAAATCAGGTTACTGCCAGCCAGGAACAGGGCAGAACCACTGGGTAAGCAGCACTGTCTGCCTTCACCTTCCTTGGCCAGGCAGCACCTGTCACACCCTTCTTCCCAGCCATCCATCTTCAGATATTTGCTGCAACCCATATGTTGGTTCTTGTACTACATTAATACAAGTCTAGGATCTTGTTCCCATTCAGAGTGGGGAGTAGTTCTTTATGGTCTATAGACCTATAATTAAAGATAAATTAAACACATCCAGCCATCCAAATGTAGAGGGATAGAGACAAGTCTAGGGTCCCCCAGTTCCAGGAGGGCAGCAGCAGTGAACACCACATGGTAGCCACTGGTTTACACTGTTGGCTTTGTCAGAATTTCTTTCTGTGGCAGTGAAATAAGTTACCTGGTGAACCTTTGTTTCTGCTCTCCAAGCATAATTTCCTTTTCCGTCATCATCTGTGATTAAACTCGAGGTGGTCGTTGGGGAAATGGCTTTTCTGTAGCTTCAGAATCTCAATTCTCTTGGTGTATATTTGGGTTCCCAGTGATTGCCTTTGGACCACAGCCAGGAACCATATTTAATATGGTCTCGAATCATGTTTAAATAATCTTCAAGCTTAAGAATGCCTGATCATGTTCAACAGGCTAAATTTTTTACAGGAACTATGTGCCAGGTGCAGTGGCACATGTCTGTGATCCCAGCAGTTTGGGAGGCCAAGGTGGGAGGATCACTTGAGGCCAGGAGCTTAAGACCAGCTTGGGCAACATAGTGAGACCCCAGCTTTACCAAAAATTTTTAAAAATTAGGTGGTCACAATGACTGTTGCCAGTAGTCCCAGCTACTTGAGATGCTGAGGTTGGAAGATCAGTTGAGTCTGGGAGGTTGAAGATGCAGTGAGCAATGATTGCACCACTGCACTTGAATCTGGGTGACAGAGAGGGATCCTGTCTCTTTTTTTGATTTTGTTTTTTTTTTTTGAGACGGAGTCTCGCTCTGTTGCCTAGGCTGGAGTGCAGTGGTGCGATCTTGACTCACTGCAGCCTCCACCTCCGAGGTTCAAGCGATTCTCCTGCCTCCCCCTTCCAAGTAGCTGGGATTACAGGTACGCGCTACCACACCTGGCTAATTTTTGTATTTTTAGACAGGGTTTCACCATGTTGATCAGGCTGGTCTCGAACTCCTGACCTCAGGTGATCCCGCCTCAGCCTCCCAAGGTGCTGGGATTACAGGCATGAACCACTATGCCCGGCCAACCCTGTCTCTTTAAAAAAAAAAAAAAAAAAAGGCCAGGTGTGGTGGCTCATGCCTGTAATCCCAGCACTTTGGGAGGCTGAGGCAGGCGGATCATGAGGTCAAGAGATCAAGACTATCCTGGCCAACATGGTGAAACCCCATCTCTACTAAAAATACAAAAATTAGCTGGGCATGGTGATGCATGACTGTAATCCCAGCTACTCGGGAGGCTGAGGCAGGAGAATTGCTTGAACCTGGGGGGCGGAGATTGTAGTGAGCCGAGATCACACCACTGCACTCCAGCCTGGCGACAGAGTGGGACTCCATCTAAAAAAAAAAAAAAAAAAAAGCCTGTGTTTTAGTTACTGGGTTTGGTATTCCCTGATTTTTTGAATTCTTTGAACTCTACCTTGAGGTGTCAAGTATAATCCTGTTTTTGCCATTATTGTTACAAAGAGCATGCTGTAGAGAAGACACATTAGATTTCCAATGACGAAAGCAGAGACACAGGAACCGAGCAAAGATAAGGATGGGTGTGTTACCAGCACCAGAAGGAATGGAAGGATAGAGTACAGGGTTTGATAGTTAGGATGGCTTCAGTATCCATGAACTATGAAAGTCTACCAAAAAAATAGTGACAGTCAAACACAGGAGCAAATCTGATTCTAGGGCACAGAGTAATTATTCACTGGCCTATTTTCATTTTGTTGGGGACAGTTTTTACTATAGGACCATTTAATAATATCACTCCTTCTCAAACCATTGTGAAAACCAAAAGTGCTCATATATATTTGTTAGTGCATTAATGGAAGATAATGCCCCAGTGGGGAATTGATGTTTGGGGAGATAGAATTTGATGGTTGTATACAAAATGAATAAGAGGGATCAGATTTAATAGGAAAACTACCTGCAGTTTTTCACAGTAAACTTGGAGTGAGATGTTAAGATCCCCTGATCTGCTCTGCTTTCTTTTTTTTTAATATTAATACCTTTAATAAATTTTATTTTCCAGATTTTCTATTCTCTAGATCCTTTCTTTGTTTTTTTAAAAAAATATTATTATACTTTAAGTTTTAGAGTACATGTGCACAATGTGCAGGTTAGTTACATATGTGTACATGTGCCATGCTAGTGTGCTGCACCCACTAATTCATCATCTAGCATTAGGTATATCTCCCAATGCTATCCCTCCCCCCTCCCCCCACCCCACAACAATCCCCAAAGTGTGATGTTCCCCTTCCTGTGTCCATGTGTTCTCATTGTTCAATTCCCACCTATGAGTGAGAATATGCAGTGTTTGGTTTTTTGTTCTTGCGATAGTTTACTGAGAATGATGATTTCCAATTTCATCCATGTCCCTACAAAGGACATGAACTCATCATTTTTTATGGCTGCATAGTATTCCATGGTGTATATGTGCCACATTTTCTTAATCCAGTCTATCATTGTTGGACATTTGGGTCGGTTCCAAGTCTTTGCTATTGTGAATAGTGCCGCAATAAACATACGTGTGCATGTGTCTTTATAGCAGCATGATTTATAGTCTTTTGGGTATATACCCAGTAATGGGATGGTTGGGTCAAATGGTATTTCTAGTTCTAGATCCCTGAGGAATCGCCACACTCACTTCCACAATGGTTGAACTAGTTTACAGTCCCACCAACAGTGTAAAGGTGTTCCTATTTCTCCACGTCCTCTCCAGCACCTGTTGTTTCCTGACTTTTTAATGATTGCCATTCTAACTGGTGTGAGATGGTATCTCATTGTGGTTTTGATTTGCATTTCTCTGATGTCCAGTGATGGTGAGCATTTTTTCATGTGTCTTTTGGCTGCATAAATGTCTTCTTTTGAGAAGTGTCTGTTCACATCCTTCGCCCACTTTTTGATGGGGTTGTTTGTTTTTTTCTTGTAAATTTGTTTGAGTTCATTGTAGATTCTGGATATTAGCCCTTTGTCAGATGAGTAGGTTGTGAAAATTTTCTCCCATTCTGTAGGTTGCCTGTTCACTCTGAGAGTAGTTTCTTTTGCTGTGCAGAAGCTCTTTAGTTTAATTAGATCCCATTTGTCAATTTTGGCTTTTGTTGCCATTGCTTTTGGTGTTTTAGACATGAAGTCCTTGCCCACGCCTATGTCCTGAATGGTAATGCCTAGGTTTTCTTCTAGGGTTTTTATGGTTTTAGGTCTAACGTTTAAGTCTTTAATCCATCTTGAATTGATATTTGTATAAGGTGTAAGGAAGGGATCCAGTTTCAGCTTTCTACATATGGCTAGCCAGTTTTCCCAGCACCATTTATTAAATAGGGAATCCTTTCCCCATTGCTTGTTTTTGTCAGGTTTGTCAAAGATCAGATAGTTATAGATATGCGGCGTTATTTCTGAGGGCTCTGTTCTGTTCCATTGATCTATATCTCTGTTTTGGTACCAGTACCATGCTGTTTTGGTTACTGTAGCCTTGTAGTATAGTTTGAAGTCAGGTAGCGTGATGCCTCCAGCTTTGTTCTTTTGGCTTAGGATTGACTTGGTGATGCGGGCTCTTTTTTGGTTCCATATGAACTTTAAAGTAGTTTTTTCCAATTCTATGAAGAAAGTTATTGGTAGCTTGATGGGGATGGCATTGAATCTATAAATGACCTTGGGCAGTATGGCCATTTTCACGATATTGATTCTTCCTAACCATGAGCATGTAATGTTCTTCCATTTGTTTGTATCCTCTTTTATTTCATTGAGCAGTGGTTTGTACTTCTCCTTGAAGAGGTCCTTCACGTCCCTTGTAAGTTGGATTCCTAGGTATTTTATTCTCTTTGAAGCAATTGTGAATGGGAGTTCACTCATGATTTGGCTCTCTGTTTGTCTGTTATTGGTGTATAAGAATGCTTGTGATTTTTGTACATTGATTTTGTATCCTGAGACTTTACTGAGGTTGCTTATCAGCTTAAGGAGATTTTGGGCTGAGACAATGGGGTTTTCTAGATATACAATCATGTCGTCTGCAAACAGGGACAATTTGACTTCCTCTTTTCCTAATTGAATACCCTTTATTTCCTTCTCCTGCCTAATTGCCCTGGCCAGAACTTCCAACACTATGTTGAATAGGAGTGGTGAGAGAGAGCATCCCTGTCTTGTGCCAGTTTTCAAAGGGAATGCTTCCAGTTTTTGCCCATTCAGTATGATATTGGCTGTGGGTTTGTCATAGATAGCTCTTACTATTTTGAGACACGTTCCATCAATACCTAATTTATTGAGAGTTTTTAGCATGAAGCGTTGTTGAATTTTGTCAAAGGCCTTCTCGGCATCTATTGAGATAATCATGTGGTTTTTGTCTTCGGTTTTGTTTATATGCTGGATTACATTTATTGATTTGCATATATTGAACCAGCCTTGCATCCCAGGGATGAAGCCCACTTGATCATGGTGGATAAGCTTTTTGATGGGCTGCTGGATTCGGTTTGCCAGTATTTTATTGAGGATTTTTGCATCAATGTTCATCAAGGATATTGGTCTAAAATTCTCTTTTTTTGTTGTGTCTCTGCCCGGCTTTGGTATCAGGATGATGCTGGCCTCAGAAAATGAGTTAGGGAGAATTCCCTCTTTTTCTATTGATTGGAATAGTTGCAGAAGGAATAGTACCAGTTCCTCTTTGTACCTCTGGTAGAATTTGGCTGTGAATCCATCTGGTCCTGAACTCTTTTTGGTTGGTAAGCTATTGATTATTGCCACAATTTCAGAGCCTGTTATTGGTCTATTCAGAGAGTCAACTTCTTCCTGGTTTAGTCTTGGGAGGGTATATGTGTCGGGGAATTTATCCATTTTTTTAGATTTTCTAGTTTATTTGCATAGAGGTGTTTGTAGTATTCTCTGATGGTAGTTTGTATTTCTGTGGGATCGGTGGTGATATCCCCTTTATCATTTTTTATTGCGTCTATTTGATTCTTCTCTTTTTATTAGTCTTGCTAGCGGTCTATCAATTTTGTTGATCCTTTCAAAAAACCAGCTCCTGGATTCATTAATTTTTTGAAGGGTTTTTGTGTCTCTATTTCCTTCAGTTCTCCTCTGATTTAGTTACTTCTTGCCTTCTAGCTTTTGAATGTGTTTGCTCTTGCTTTTCTAGTTCTTTTAATTGTGATGTTAGGGTGTCAATTTTGGATCTTTCCTGCTTTGTCTTGTGGGCATTTAGTGCTATAAATTTCCCTCTACACACTGCTTTGAATGTGTCCCAGAGATTCTGGTATGTTGTGTCTTTGTTCTCATTGGTTTCAAAGAACATCTTTATTTCTGCCTTCATTTTGTTATGTACCCCGTAGTCATTCAGGAGCAGGTTGTTCAGTTTCCATGTAGTTGAGTGGTTTTGAGTGAGTTTCTTAATCCTGAGTTCTAGTTTGATTGCACTGTGGTCTTAGAGATAGTTTGTTATAATTTCTGTTCTTTTACATTTGCTGAGGAGAGCTTTACTTCCAAATATGTGGTCAATTTTGGAATAGGTGTGATGTGGTGCTGAAAAGAATGTATATTCTGTTGATGTGGGGTGGAGAGTTCTGTAGATGTCTATTAGCTCTGCTTTCTTTTAATATCCTTTTCGTTCATTACCCTGGTTAGTATGTTGTTTTGGGGCATCTATCTATTTTCTACTCAACCTCCAGATATTTCCTGTTGTGACAAAGGACTTGATCCTTAGTCTTATTTCCTATCTATTTTCTATCTTTCCCTTTTTGTTTTTGTGTTCACAAAGCTGTTTGCCTACCCTGTGCCCATTCTTTTCCATGCCTGCTAGAGAAAACATCTTCAGTCTCTTTTTAACTCTTGTGGTAGTTACCTCCATATTTCTAAATAACCAGCTTATTCTGCTACACCTTGGCTTTCTCCCCTAATGATTGCTCAGTATAGAAAGGTGATTTACTTCTCTTTCACTCTCCTCCCTCCATACCTTCCCACCGTATACACACTCATGATGGAGACATGTCTCTTCTCATGTTCCCATGCCTCCATTCTGATACAGTTATTTCATATTTTTGGTTAAATCTGTCTTTAGTTTTTATGTTGGTATGACTGTAATTCCTGTTTATAGGTAAATCATGCAAGTACACAGTGATTTATTTTTGTTTCTAAATTTGTATTTTTTCTGTAGTTAATTTTTTGCTAATTTAATTTTGTTACCATTAATGTATTCATCGTATATTCAATTCCAGACTCTCCTTTCAGTATCTGAATATTCTTGGCTGATACTTTCAGCCAAATTATTAATTGTATTCCTTTTTTCTTCCTAGTGATATTGACTGCTTAGTTTTTCTGACTTGCTTCAGAGTAGCTTAGTTTTTTTAAGGCCTGCTGTGCAATTTTTATCCTGGGATCTCCTTTTTGATTTTATTTTCTATATCCTCTGTCATTTCTTTCCTTGGAGCAACTCAAGAGTAGCTTCCTGGAAAAGGGTGATACAAACATTGAGACCTGTGCATCTGAAAATGTTTTGACTTTATTCCTCATTGCTCTATTTTCTGTCCTCTAGGTTTCCTAAAGAGAAGTCTGATGGCATTCTGATTTTTGTTACATTGTAGAAAGCTTTGTTTTTGTTTCAGTTTTGATTTCTCTGAATGATTTTAAGAACTGCTTCTTGTCCTGTGAAGGAATGATGTTCCCTCTCAGTTTATTTTTATCCATTTACTAGGTATTGAGATGTTATTCCCAGGAGGACTAGGAAGTAATCTGCATTGTTCTCTGCCATTTCTCTAGAAGTTAGCATAGTGTTTGGCACATAGTAGGTATTTAATAATTATTTTTTGAATAAATCTAATGTTCATAGATCCCTAATGACATGTTTATATTATCTTCATTGTTCCTTTTGCCTATTTTGCCTTCTTTATCCAATATGCAAAACTTTTAAACTTCTTATCAGTTTACTATGCCTATCTTCAGTTTGGTTTTTCTTTTCCTCAGTACCCAGTAGTTTGAGTGTTTTTATACCTGAGAATTTATTTATATTCAGATCTGATATCTGAAACTAAAAACCTCATGATATGGCATTTCACAGGGAACTTTCTAGTATACCACAATCATGTGATTTATAACATGTGACTAATTGTTCTTATTTCATAGGCAACTTTCTAGTATACCACAATCATGTGATTTATAACATGTGACCAATTGTTCTCATTTCTAGACACAGTCTGGAAAATTGATGATCTTATGGATTGGCATCAGGAAAATAAAGACAAGCTGGGAAGTACGGCAAAAAGCTTTGAATGCACTACATTTGGAAAACTATGTCTTCTTAGTACAAAGTATCTTTCAAGACAAAAACCTCGTAAATGTGGCACGCATGGAAAGAGTTTGAAATATATAGATTTCACTAGTGATTATGCTAGAAATAATCCTAATGGGTTTCAGGTACATGGAAAATCATTCTTCCATTCTAATTCTAAACATGAGCAAACTGTTATTGGAATAAAATACTGTGAAAGTATTGAATCTGGAAAAACCGTCAATAAGAAATCGCAACTTATGTGCCAACAAATGTATATGGGCGAAAAACCCTTTGGATGCAGCTATTGTGAGAAAGCCTTCAGCAGCAAGTCATACCTTGTAGTGCATCAGCAAACTCATGCTGAAGAGAAACCCTATGGGTGTAATGAATGTGGGAAAGACTTCAGTAGCAAATCATACCTCATTGTACATCAGAGAATTCATACAGGAGAGAAACTACATGAATGCAGTGAATGCAGGAAAACATTCAGTTTCCATTCACAGCTTGTTATACATCAGAGAATTCACACAGGTGAGAATTCCTGTGAGTGCTGTGAATGTGGGAAAGTCTTCAGTAGGAAAGACCAGCTTGTTTCACACCAGAAAACTCATTCAGGACAGAAACCATATGTGTGTAATGAATGTGGGAAAGCTTTTGGTTTAAAATCACAGCTCATTATACATGAAAGAATTCATACAGGAGAGAAACCATATGAATGCAATGAATGTCAGAAAGCCTTTAATACAAAGTCAAACCTTATGGTACATCAGAGAACCCATACAGGGGAGAAACCTTATGTTTGTAGTGATTGTGGAAAAGCCTTTACATTCAAGTCACAGCTCATTGTACATCAGGAGATTCACACAGGAGTAAAGCCCTATGGGTGTATTCAGTGTGGTAAAGGATTCAGTTTGAAATCACAGCTCATTGTACATCAGAGAAGTCACACAGGAATGAAACCTTATGTATGCAATGAATGTGGCAAAGCCTTCAGGAGCAAGTCATACCTTATTATACATACAAGGACTCATACAGGAGAAAAACTCCATGAATGCAACGATTGTGGGAAAGCCTTCAGTTTTAAATCACAGCTTGTTATACATCAGAGGATTCATACAGGAGAGAACCCCTATGAATGCCATGAATGTGGGAAAGCCTTCAGTCGGAAATACCAGCTTATTTCACACCAGAGAACTCATGCAGGAGAGAAGCCTTATGAATGCACCGACTGTGGAAAGGCTTTTGGTTTAAAGTCACAGCTTATTATACACCAGAGAACTCATACAGGGGAGAAACCATTTGAATGTAGTGAGTGTCAGAAAGCCTTTAATACAAAGTCAAACCTGATTGTACATCAGAGAACTCATACAGGAGAGAAACCCTATAGTTGTAATGAATGTGGAAAAGCCTTTATGTTCAAATCACAGCTCATTGTACATAAAGGAGTGCACACTGGAGTAAAACCCTATGGATGCAGTCAATGTGCAAAAACCTTTAGTTTGAAGTCCCAGCTCATTGTACATCAGAGAAGTCACACAGGAGTAAAACCATATGGATGCACTGAGTGTGGGAAAGCCTTCAGGAGCAAGTCATACCTTATTATACATATGAGAACTCATACAGGAGAGAAACCACATGAGTGCAGGGAATGCGGGAAATCCTTTAGTTTTAATTCACAACTCATTGTGCATCAGAGAATTCACACAGGAGAAAATCCCTATGAATGCAGTGAATGTGGGAAAGCCTTTAATAGGAAAGATCAGCTCATTTCACATCAGCGAACTCATGCAGGGGAAAAGCCTTATGGGTGCAGTGAATGTGGGAAAGCTTTTAGCAGCAAGTCATACCTAATTATACACATGAGAACTCATTCAGGTGAGAAACCATATGAATGTAATGAATGTGGGAAAGCCTTCATTTGGAAATCACTACTCATTGTACATGAGCGAACTCATGCAGGGGTCAACCCTTATAAATGCAGTCAATGTGAGAAATCCTTCAGTGGGAAATTACGCCTTCTTGTACACCAGAGAATGCACACAAGAGAGAAACCATATGAATGCAGTGAGTGTGGAAAAGCCTTCATTAGGAATTCTCAACTCATTGTACATCAAAGAACTCATTCAGGAGAGAAACCCTATGGGTGCAATGAATGTGGGAAAACCTTCTCTCAAAAATCAATTCTCAGTGCACATCAGAGAACACATACAGGAGAGAAGCCTTGTAAGTGCACTGAATGTGGGAAAGCCTTTTGTTGGAAGTCACAGCTCATTATGCATCAGAGAACTCATGTAGATGACAAACATTGATAATTTTATGAAACTCTGAAAAGTGGATTCACAAGAGATAGAAACAGAATCATATATAAAGAGAAACTCTGTAAGTGGAATCATCTTGTCATCTTCCAGAAAACTCATACTGAATAGAAACTTTATGAATGCACAGCATATGGAAAGGCATCCACAGAAAGCTGTTCTTTACATGCAAAAAGATAGTAGACAATACACAGGAAAACTGAATTTAGTAACCACTCTGAAAATTTTTAGCAGCAAGTCATACCTTTTTTTAAAAACTTCATACAGGTGAGGAACCATGTTAAACGTTGTAAAGTCATTTTACTAACATAAGATTCACAAAGAGGAAACTTCATGAACCAGATGAATATAGAATAGACTTCTTTGAAATTCATAGTTTACAGAATTTTAATGAGAGAAATTATTGAGCTAATGAATGGCAGAATTAACAAAATTACAAACATTTTATGTATCGGAAGCATATACCTTGGAGGAACCATGCTATAAGGGAAAGTTTAAATCTAGAAATGAGAAACCCCTAGGGAAAAAATATATATAGGAGTGAACATCTTATGAATGTACCAAATAAACCACAGCTGGACTGTTAACCTCACCTTAGAAGCTTCATTCTAAAAAAAAAAAAAAAAAAAAAAAACCAACCTATTATTATATCTTAATCTTAATTTTGAAGAATTATTTCCTTTAGGAATCATTTTAAGAGAAATTTTATTCCAGGTGTTCCAAAATTTCAGGAAAAGATTTTAGAAAATTCTCAATTATAAATAATAAGATACAGATTATTTCTGTGTACAGGTGAATCTAGTAAGGAGGTTAAGAATAAGAAATAATATCCCAGAGCCTACAGGGATATTTAGATATCTTCCTATGTGTACTACATAATATGAATTTTGCAGTTTGGCATTTTACTTGTGAATGCCATATGTGAGACAAAAATCATCTTCCAGAGATTTCAGTATCTCTGATATTGACAATCTCTCTGATATGACAATATCATCTTCCAGAGATTTCTACTCTGCATACCAACATTGTTTGTGTCTTACCAAATGCCACTTGTTACTAGAATATGACTTATTAAAAATGCATTTCCACACTGCAAACATTTTTTAGGGCTATCTTCTGCCCTTTGGAAGCAGTCTTGGCAGCAACCTCTTTAGTTATAGTAATCAATATAAGGCACACTTCATGTGTTTGTGTAGCCTGGAATCTATTCTACCTTCACAGGTTAGAACATCTTGATTTCCTCTTAGAGAAACATTCCCTAACGGTGTATGTAGTCATGACGGAACCACCATTCAAGATGCCCTGCTCAGGACTTGGCATGAGCACTATGGTCAGCTGAGGCTCAGAACTGTACATTGTTAATGGGTTTTTCAGGTTCAGAAAAGCAATATGAGCTTTTGTTCTATGGTAGCATGTTGATGTAATAAGTAGCTATTTCAATAGAGGTTCCCAGAACAGCTTTTGTTACTGTCATTTTCTTAACTTTGTTCACTTGTCTTTCATTTTGAGCTATTGGGTGTGTTTTTAATACATTCCTTGTTTGATTGCATTAGCCATTGTGTATCTTTTGCATACAGCTTACTAAATCAGATGGCTTCAGAAATGGGTGGTAGAGGAGTAGGCAGAAACTTGCAAGGATATGTGGATATTTGGAAATGGTTGTTTCCCAAGACAGGATGGAAGTCTTTCAAGTAAGAAACTTGGCCCATGCTATGAAGTCATGAAATGAATTGTTGGCATCATGTGCTCACTGAGGCTCTGGGGAAATGGATAAGTTGTCATTGAAAAATTTTAAACAGAATTCTGGAGTGTGGTCAAGAGGGGATTGCTTTTGATACCCATGTATAACATGGAGAATAATGATGTTAAAACTTCAATTTAAGATTTTCTGTCAGTGATACTACTTAGTTACATGTAGCTATAGAGTCAGAGTGGTGAAAAATTCTGCCAGTTGCTTACTCACAAAATTAGTTTTCTTCACTACCTCATCAGGTTTGTTATGTGAGTGGGCATTAATCTGGGAAGAGTGGGACCCTGGCAGTTAGATTAGGGCTATCTTGGAGGAATATGCGGATTCAATACTGCAAACATTTCTGAAACACCTTCTGCTTTGTAGTCTATTAGATACCCAAAGAAATTTTCATCCTTGAAGCGGAGGAATTTTGATACCTGAATGCCTAACTGATGTATTCTGCTTATACAGAATCCAATCTCAAGATACTTGGGGTGAAGAATGATGATTCACAGAAGGGAAGGGAAATCTTACATAAACAAATAATTGCAGATACTTGCTAAAGTATATCCCCCAATCTGGGAAATACTGTAAAGGTGTATATTATTACTGATGTACCAAAGAAGACAGAATAAATTCATAAGAGAAAGTTTATATTCAGTTTACTACTACCTAGGGTTAGATTTTAGTTTGTTGTTTTTTCAGGTGCAAATCTACATGCAGCCTTGCCTGGTAGAAGCCAGAAGTGTTGACAGGATTGAGGACAGCACTCACATACTGTGGGAAAGAATAATACTTGATTAGGACTTAATATTATTTAATGAAATGAAAATTTTACAAAACAGAAATTGAGTTACTGGTTAGTAAATCTACCTAGTCCTTCTACCCCAGCCCCAGAAAAGAAAGACATTCCAGAGACTTTTCAGGAATAGTTAAAAGGAAAATCCAAGGAAAGATAACCCCAATATTTTACAACTTCCCTATCAAATAGAAATTTAGGAGAAAAAATGACTTGCAAACCATATTTGTGAACATAGGTTTAAAAATCCATATTTGTGAACCAAGGTTTAAAAATTCTAAATGGAATTATAGCAAATCAATGTATAGCTAACAAGAAAGCCATATTAGGTTTAACAGACTATTAGTGGATCCAGCATCCTTTGTTCATTACCAGCAGAATCACTATTATTTATAATGGCAGTATGCCCACTTAAAAAGAGATATATGGGGCCAGGCATGGTGGCTCACACCTATAACCCCAGCACTTCGGGAGGCTGAGATGGTGGATCACCTGAGGTCAGGAGTTTGAGACCAGCCTGGCCAACATGGTGAAACCCCTCTCTACTAAAAATACAAAAAAATAGCAGGGCATGGTAACCGACACCTATAATCCCAGCTACTTGGGAGGCTGGGACGGGAGAATCACTTGAATCTAGGAGGCAGAAGTTGCAGTGAGCTGAGATTGTACCACTGTACTCCACCCTGGGTGACAGAACGAGACCCTGTCTCAAAAAACAAAAGAGTATGTTTGGAAGATTTAATATTAGAAAATATTTTAATTAACTACCAGATAAAACTCATAAGGATTATCTCAGTATATGCTGATAAATCACTTGATGGAATTTAATACCCATAGATGACACTAAAATACTATTAAGTTGGGAATTAAAATTAACTCCTGTAACTTGGTAGGGAATATATGTTCTGAAAACACAAATGTCATACTTAACGATAAAATAGTAGAAAGATTCCTTTAAAGTAAAATTAGCCAGGTGCAGTGGCTCATCCATGTAATCCCAGCACTTGGGAAGGCTGAGGCTGGAGGATTGCTGGAACCCAGGAGTTCGAGACCAGCCTGACCAATATAGGGAGACCCTGTCTGTACAAAAACTTTTTAAAAAGATTAGCCAGCTGTGGTCAGGCGCCGTGGCTCATGCCTGTAATCCCAGCACTTTGGGAGGCCGAGGTGGGCAGATCACTTGAGGTCAGGATTTCAAGACCAGTGTGGCTAACATGGTGAAACCCTGTCTCTACTAAAAATACAAAAGTCAGCCAGGTGTGGTGGCACGTGCCTGTAATCCCATCTACTCGGGAGGCTGAGGCAGAAGAATTGCTTGAACCTAGGAGGTGGAAGTTGCAGTGAGCCAAGATTGCACCACTGCACTCCAGGCTAGGCGACAGAACAAGACTCCATCTCAAAAAAAAAGATTAGCCAGGTGTAGTGGCAAGTGCCTGTAGTCCCAGCTACTGAGGAGGCTGAGGCAGGAGGTTAGCTTGAGTCCAGTAGTTCAAGGCTACAGTGAGCTATGATCATGCCCCTGCACTCCATCCTGGGCAACAAAGTGAGACCCTGTCTGTAAAAAACAAAGCAAAATTACAAGAATGCGCATCACTTTTATGAAATGAGTAACATCTAGCCAATGTGTGAAAACAAGGAATGTGAGGAATTAGGGATGGGTGCAGAAACAAAACTGCATGAATTGGAGATGTGATTGTGTAATTAGGAAACCCAAAATAAACCACAAACAAATATTTAGAACTGCCAGTAGAATAGCAAGTATGCAGTTGTCAGTCAGTATCCATGGAGGAACCCCCCCCCCCCCAACCGCAACCACAGATACTCCCTGTGGATGCTCAAGCTCCTTATATGGCATAGTATTTGCATTTTTTTCTTTTTGAGATGGAGTCTCGCTGTATTGCCAGGCTGGAGTGCAGTGGTGTGGTCTTGGCTCACTGCAACCTCTGCCTCCTGGGTTCAAGCAATTCTCCTGCCTCAGCCTCCCTAGTAGCTGGAATTACAGGCACATGCCACCACGCCCAGCTAACTTTTGTGTTTTTAGTAGAGATGGGGTTTCACTATGTTGGCCAGGCTGGTCTTGAACTCCTGACCTCGTGATCCACCCTCAACCTCCCAAAGTGCTGGGATTACAGGTGTGAGCCACCGGCCTGTATTGATTTTTCTTAATTCTTTGCTAAAGGGCCAGGTAGAGTTATTTATTTATTTATTTCTTGTAGAGATGGGGTTTTACCATGTTTTCCAGTCTGGTTTCAAACTCCTGGGCTCAAGCAGTCCACCTGCCTTGGCCTCCCAAAGTGCTAGGATTACAGGCGTGAGCCACTGCACCCAGCCATAAATCTTAAATAAATTCTGATTTTGGTATAAATGATATATTTAAATTTAAATAAAGTTGCAAGTTTTAACATGTCTACTCTTTAATTTTCAACATTGTTTCAACTACTTGTTAGAAACACAGGCCATTAAAACATTAATAAAAAGGCTGGGCATGGTGGCTCATGCCTGTAATCTCAGCACTTTGTGAGGCTGAGGCAGGTGGATGACTGGAGGTCAGGAGTTCGAGACTAGCCTGGCTAATATGGTGAAACCCCGTCTCTATTAAAAATACAAAAATTGGCCAGCTGTGGTGGCATGCACCTATAATCCAAGCTACTCAGGAGAATTGCTTGAACTGGAGAGGCGGAGGTTGCAGTGAGCCGAGCTTGTGCCACTGCACTCCAGCCTGGGCAGCAGAGTGAGACTCCTTCAAAAAAAATTAATAAAAGCAAGCACATAGGGTGCACATTTGCCCTTCCCTCTTGGGATCCAGGGTGACCCCACAGGTGCTGTTCATCCCCAACTTTGACCTGGACTGTTCCAGTGTTTTGTCTGTGTTTCTCCCTTTTTTTGTACTGGGATTTCTCCCCAGAAACAAACCCATATGTATAAAAAGTAGTTGGGCTTGCTATAAAGATGACTAGTGGAAACCTCAATAGAGGTATGATTTCCTAAAATAAATCCTGTTCAGATATTACAGGGCAAAGTAAAACAGCAAAGCTCCCTCCTCAGCACTCAGGGTGCAGGCCCCACTTTTCCTCATCTTTTCCTCCTGTGGCCTCCATGTATCCCAAAGGTGAGGTGACATCGCCCCAGATTGGTCCAGAAAGTGCACTGGTCGTCACTGTGGGTGTTCCCTACGGGAGTCTTCAGATATGGAAGCTCTGGATCTCACTGTGATGCACCCCCCTAGGGGGTCCCCAGGTTGTGAGGAAAAGGAAGCTTTAGTCCTCACTGTGGTTGCATCCCCCACCAGTGGTCCTCAGGTTGATCCTGAGGAGAAGGAAGTTCCAGTGCTCAGTGTGATGTACCCCCACCCAGGGGTCCCCAGGTCCTGAGGAGAAGGAAGCTCAGAACCTCACTGTGGATGCGCCCCCCTGCCAGGGGTCTCCGGGTCAGTCCTGAGGAGGATACTCTGGTCATCACTGTGATCTACCTCCCAGGGGTCCCCAGGTTGGTCCTGAGGAGAAGGAAGCTCAGAACCTCACTGTGGATTTGCCCCACGAGGGTCCCTAGGTCAGTCCTGAAGAGAAACAAGCTCCAGTCTTCACTGTGGTTGTGCCCCACAGTGGTCCTCAGGTTGGCCAGTGAGAAGGAAGCTCTGGTTCTCAGTGTGATGCATCCCCCAGGTTGGTCCTGAGATGAGGTAAATTCTGGTCATCACTGTGAAGTGCCCTCGGGGGTCTCCGGGTCCTGAGTAGCAGGAAGGTCTGTTTGTCACTGTGGATTCCCCCCTGCCAAGGGCCCCCAGGTCAGTCCTGAGGAGAAGGCAGCTCTGGTCTTTACTGTGATGCAGCCTCTAGTGATCCCCAGGTCCTGAGTAGAAGGAAGGCCTGGTCCTCTGTGGATTCAGCCCAGAGGTCTGTGAGCAGAATGCAGGTACTGCAAGCAGGCTAGACAAGGTGTGTGCTTGCACCCCTTCCTTACTACCTAGGCACAGTGTTGGATGGTCAGTGCTTCCTGTTTTGTGATGGCCATATGCCCCCTCTTGCAGTCCCAGTGAACCCCTGAAATTCAATCTTACGATTTTCCATGCCATAATTTTGGAAAACGAAACTGAAATAGATTCCACCATTCCATGCCTTAATTGGAATGGATAGAGATAATAAAAGGCAAAGTAGATGGCCATAGACAAAAGTCAAGTGATTTCCTATATATTAGAAATAATGTATAGGAATAATTGGAATTTGTAATGAAAAAAATCAAAAAAATCTGAAAAAGTGTTTGTATGCAAAATATACAAAAAAAAAAAAAAAACCTAAAATTGAACAAGAAGACAACCCAAGTAAAAATGGGGACAGATCCAAATACATACTTCCCAAAGAAGATATACAGATGGTGGCCAGGCACCGTGGCTCACGCCTGTAATCCCAGCACTTTGGGAGGCCGAGGCAGGCAGATCACCTGAGGTCCGGAGTTCGAGACCAGCCTGACCAACATGGAGAAACCCTGTCTCTACTAAAAATACAAAATTAGCCGGGCGTGGTGGCGCTACTCCGCCACCACGTGATAGCTACTCGGGAGGCGGAGGCAGGAGAATGGCTTGAACCCAGGAGGCGGAGGTTGCTGTGAGCTGAGATCGCGCCATTGCACTCCAGCCTGGGGAACAAGAGTGAAACTCCGTCTCAAAAAAAAAAAAAAAAAAAGATATACAGATGGCAAATAAGCACAAATAAGCATACCAAATAATGCTCAGTGACACTTGTCATGAGGGAAAAGCAAATTAAAACAACAATGAGATAGCACCGCACATCTATTAAAGTGACTACAATCTAAAAATAAGTAAATTTGCAATTGCAACAGGAACTCTCATTCATTGCTGGTGCAATGCATAATAGTATAGCCACTTTGGAAGACAGTTTGACTTTTCCCCAAAGCTAAACAAAGCTTCACAATATGAGCCAACAATCACACTCCTAGGTATTTAGATAACTGCTTTGAAAACATAGGAGTTTGATCTAAACAAAACCCAGCATGTACTCATGTACAGCAGCTCTTTTCATAACAGACAAATACTTTAAGGAATCAGGATAACCTTCAACAGGTGAATGAATAACTAGGCTGGGGTACATCTATGCAATGGAGTCCTGTTCAGCAAGAGCAAGCTCTGAGGCCATGCAGGACATGGATGAATCTGATAGGCATATTGCTAAGTGAAAGAGGCCAGTGTGAAAAGGCTGTATGATCCTATTTCTATGATGTTATGGAAAAGCAGAAACTACAGGGGTAGCAAACATATCTGTGATTGATGACGGTTTGTAGAGGGCAGGGAGTGAGTTAAATGGGAAGATATAATGATAGAAACAGGCACAAATGGGCCTTTGGAGAGTGTACTCCCTCTGCTTGGTGAAATTATGCTGGGTGTGTGTGGAAGAGCCTGGGATGTATGATGCCAGCATGAACAAAAAGGCCACTTATCACTCCAGGAGAGCAGGGTGTTCTGTCATCACACATGAAATTATTTCAGGATCAGTTCCAAGGGAGACTTTCATGTGTGATTTTATATATATATATATATACACACACACACACATATATACACACACACATATATACACACACACATATACACACACACATATACACATATACACATATATATACACACATATATATACACATATATATAATAAGAACGTTTACCATTTTAACTGTTTTTAAGTGTACACTTCAGTGGCATGAAGTACATTATTTCCATTATTGTGCAACTATCATTTTACGTTCCACCAGCAGTGCACAAGGCTTCCAATTTCTCCACATACTTGCCAATATTAATTAGTTTGTTTCTCTCTCATTTCATAGGCATGATCATGACTCACTGCAGCCCCAACCTCCTGGGCTCAAGGGATCCTTCCACCTCAGCCTCCTGGGTAGCTGGAACTACAGGTGCCACTACACCCAAATAGTTTTTTGTTTTGAAATGGAGTTTCACTCTGTCACCCAGGCTGGAGTGCAGTGGCAGCATCTCAGCTCACTGCAACCTCCGCCTCCTAGGTTTAAGTGATTCTCCTTCCTCGGCCTCCTGAGTAGCTGGGATTACAGGCATGTGCCACCATGTACGGCTATTTTTTGTATTTTTAGTAGAGACAGGGTTTCACCATGTTGGCCAGGCCAGGCTAGTCTCAAACTCCTGTCCTCAAGTGATCCACTTACCTTGGCCTCCCAAAGTGCTGGGATTACAGGCTTGAACCACTGCACTTGGCCTCCATATTTTTTATAATAGCCACTCTAACATGTATGAAATGGTATCTCATTGTGGTTTTGATTTTCCTTTACCTAATGGCTAGTGATGTTGAAAATCTTTTCATGTACTTCTTGGCACTGGATTTGGCAATGATTTATTGGATATGACACCAGAAGCATGGGAAACAAAAGAAAAAATAGGTAAATTGGACTTCACCAAAATTGAAAACTTTCGGCATCAATGGACACTATCAAGAAAGTGAAAAGGGGCTGGGTGTGGTGGCTCACGCCTGTAATTCCAGCACTTTGGGAGGCCAAGGTGGGAGGATCACTTGAGGTCAGGAGTGCGAGACCAGCCTGGTTAACTTGGTGAAACCCCATCTCTACTAAAAATAAATAAAAAGAAAAAAAAAGCCGGGTGTGGTGGCATGTGCCTGTAATCCCAGCAACTCAGGAAGCTGAGGCAGGAGGATCGCTTGAAGCTGTGAGGTGGAGGTTGCAGTGAGCCGAGATCATGCTACTGCACTCCAGCCAGGTGACAGAGCAAGAAAGCAAAATTCCATCTCAAAAAAAAAAAAAAAAGGCCGGGTGTGGTGGCTCACGCCTGTAATCCTAGCACTTTGGGAGGCCGAGGCAGGTGGATCACGAGGTCAGGAGATCGAAACCATCCTGGCTAACGTGGTGAAACCCTGTCTCTACAAAAAAATACAAAAAATTAGCCAGGCGTGGTAGTGGGCGCCTGTAGTCCCAGCTACTTGGGAGGCTGAGGAAGGAGAATGGCGTGAACCTGGAACCAGTGAGCCCAGATCTCACCATTGCACTCCAGCCTGGGCGACAGAGCAAGATTCCGTCTCAAAAAAAAAAAGTGAATATGGGAGAAAAGACACTGTAAAATAATATACCTGATAAGGGTCTAGTATCCAGAACATATAAAGAACTCTTACAACCCAACAACAAAAAGACAACCCAACAACAAAAAGACAACCCAATATCAAAATGGGCAGAGGACTTGAAGAGACTTTGCTGTAAAGAAGATATGCAAATAGCATATGAAACGATACTCAACATCACTAGCCATCATGGAAATATAAATCAAAAATACAATGAGATAACACTCCATACCCATCAGAATGTCTTATTATTTTAAAAACAAACCAGAAACAAGTATTGACAAAGAAGTGGAGAAATGTGAACACCGCTGTAAAATGGTAAAGCTACTATGACTGACCCTTGCTACAACGTGGAGGAACCTCAGAAACATTGTGCTGAGAACCCAGCACAGGGCCACACACCTGTAATCCCAGCTACTCGGGAGGCTGAGGTGGGAGGATCGCTTGAGCCTGGGAGTTCAAGTCCAGTCTGGGCAGCATAGCAAGACTCCATCTCTACAAAGATAAAAATAAAAGCAATGTGCAGAAAGAAGCTGGACACAAAAAGGTCACATACTGTATGATACCACTTATATGAAATACCCAGAATGGGTAAATCCAAAGAGAGCATATTGGTGGTTGTCAAGGGTCGGAGGGAGGATGAAATGTGACAGCAGCTGCTTAATGGATGGAGGATTTCCTTTGGGGCGATGAAACTATGTTGGAACTAAGAGGTGGTGGCTGCACAATGTTGTGCACGGACTAAATGTCACAGAAATGTACATTTTTAAAAGTTAATTTTATATAGTGTAAATTTTACCTCAATAAAAAAATCTAGTCCACAGCATTCCCTCACCAGGGTGAGCCCTCTTAGCCTCACATTTAAGTCCCTCCATAGCCCAGTGCTGCCTGGGCCTGGCCAACCACATTCCAGACATGTGCTCCAGCCACACCATCTGCCAGCTCCTAAACCCATGGCTGTTTCATCATTCCAGGTCCAGGTCACCTTCTGATGCCTTCACAGACACTAAGTGATCAGCAATGCCTCCTTAGGGCACACAGGGTCTTTTGAAACTTGCATTGCTGGAATTCATAGCTCAGCACGTGGTATCCAAGGGTTGTCCCATTTCAATAAGGAGAAATCAGTGTTTTCTGACCACCACCATGCAGGTATCTTGCTCAGGTGACTCACAGCTATCTGCTAGGTATGGCTAGTTCCTTGTGCAGAGGGGAGGGCCAGGCTCAGGTGATTGAATGATTCACCTGCAATCACACAGCCTCCAAGTGAGGTTCACACTCAGGTTCCAGCCCAGAACCTCGTCTTCAGGTGCCACTCAAAGTTTGTGAGTCACATGAACCTGTGTCCAGGCCACACAGGAGAGGTAACCCAGCTGTGGGGGCACTTGTCTGGTCATGAGATGGCCCAAGTCCCGCGTGAAGCCTCATGAGCCACACAGACCCTATCATAAATACACCAGCCTGGGGCTCTCCAGAGGCCAGCTCCAGGAAGTGGAATCATGCTAGTATTGTAATATTTAGTTAGAACTGAGGCCACCTGCAACTCGCTGCCATCTACACCGCTTCCACTCTCTGGTTGCTAACGATCAATGCTAGGGCCTGCCTCAACCCTGATGATTCAGCTCCACTGAAGCCCCCCAGAAAACCTCCGGGGCTCTGCAGGCAAGCAGAGTGGGAGGGATGTTATCTGAGTCAGAAGGGGCTTTTGCCTTTGGAGGCCTGGGACTGTACGACTTTCTGCCCAGGTCACAGGAGGCATGGGAGCCCCCATGAGAGGTCCCTTGCTGTGGTTCACCGTCCAGAGAAGGACCAGCCTCTGGTTTTTCCTGCCTTCAAAACACCAGCACCTCAACCCCAGAACAGTCTGGATCCAGCCCTTACTGGGCAAGGGATCCCAATGCCAGCCCCAAACCCAGCAGTTAGGCCCTCCTGTGAACTGCCTGGAGCACCAGGTACAAGGATGGGGAACCCTGGGAGGGGCCATGATTACTTGGCACCAGCAGGGATATGGTGATCACCAGCAGAGACAGAGACACTGCTGGGGTTGAATTATATCCCCCAAATTCATATGTTCAAGTACTGACCCCCAGTAGCTGTGAATGTGGCCTTATATGGAAATAGGGTCTTTGCAGATGATAAATGTGAGATGAAGTAATTAGAGCCAGCCTTAATCCACTATGATTGTGTCCTTATAAAAAGGGGGAATTTGGACACAGACATGCATACAGGGAGGAAGGCTACTGAAGACTGAAGCTTCAATGTCACAAGCCAAGAAACAAGTATAACTGGGGAGAGGCCTGGGGGCAATCCTTTTCACTCTTCAGAAAGAGCATGAGTCAGTCTCCTGGATTTCCCAACTCGGAGACAACAAATCTCCGTTGCTCTAAGCCTCTCAGTTTGTGGTGCTTTGTTACAGCAGCCCTAGGAAAGGAACACAGGCATGCTCCATCCACCACTATCTCCAGACCACAGCTGCCTCCCAAGCCCACCCGAGAGGGTGAGTCAGGGAAGTAGGGCTCTTCATGGGCCACCACTGCTATTGGGTGGTCATTTCCACTCTGTCTGGAAGTCCTGGTCTCAGTTCTCAGTCTCCTGGTGCTGTTTTAGCCTCCACCTTGCTGTCCCTGGGGCTGCACCTGAGCCTCCACCCCTCTGTCCCTGGAGCTGTCCTGAGCTTCTACCTTGCTGTCACTGGAGCTGCCCTGAGCCCCCACCTCGCTGTCCCTGGAGTCCAGAAAGCCCAGGGCTGGCCAAACCCCACCCCTCATACCTCTCTTGGCCCCTCCTCCCAGCCATCAATCCACTGGAACAGCCATTATGTCCCTTCATTCTCTAGACAGGTGCCTCAGGAAGGCACAGAAAGGGGTCACACCACTTGGTCATGGTGCCTTACCTGTGTCCACTGGACTCAGGCTGGTCCTTTAATGGGATGAGGGCAGAACAGGCTGTGGGGCCACATTCCATTGTCAGAGAGGCCAGGGATAAAGCCAGAAAGGAGACAGGGGAAGGAAGGGCCTGTGGGCAGCAGTTCCTCCTCATAGGTGCTGAACAGAGGTGAGGAGCCTCCAGCCTCCATCCTGGCAGGACCTACAACCACTGCTAGAGGTCCCCTTTTGGGAGGTCCAGTCCTAGCCAAGGGCCAGCTCCAGAGACTTTGGTCCATTTTCTCTAGAATGGACATGATACAGCTGTCTGAGTCAGGACTCTAGAATGTTCAGGACTGAGCCCTGCTGAGGACAAGAGTGAACAACATGCCATGGAGATCCTTGTGCAGCCTGGGCCTCTGACTGTGACCAGCTAGCACCCAGTGCCTCTTTGCTGGGTCTCTGGGCCCTGCTGGTTGCAGGAAAGGCCTCAGCCCAGGGATGGGATGGGCCCAGGCTCTGCGTGTTTCCTGGGAGGGCCAAAGGGTGGTGCCTCCCATAGCAGCCCAAAGCACAGTAGTCACTGCTGCTGCTTCTGCCCTGAGTCTGGGGGAGCCGGCATATGGGGAACATGGGGGCTGGTTCTGCTGCGACAGGGAGGCAAGCAGCTGTGCCCTCCACTCCACACCACCCTGCTGGCAGCACATCCTTCAAGCTCAGGATTGCTGGGAAGCTGGTCCCAGTGCCCTCCTGCTTCTCCTCCAGGCCTGGGGATTGCCAGGGATGCATGGGGCCACAGGTGAGCAATGCAATGGTTGCCAGACACCAAGGCTCCTGTTCTCTTTGCCACACTACCCCATTCCCTCCCTATCACAATGCTTTTCTGCAACCTCCGTCAAGATTCTCCTGTTCTCCCGACCCCCACCGTCAGATCTCCCAGCTATGGCTCCTCCTCCTGTTCCACCCATGACCCCACAGGAAGGTTGGTATTTTTGCCTTTGTCTCTCACAGAGCAGCTTGGGAGCTCCTGAGAGCAGGGCCAGAGTCTGACTTCTCTGGGTTAAGGGCTACTGATCTCAGCCCAGACCACATGTGGCTCTCCCCTGAGATGGGCACGTGGCCAGGTGAGCACAAGGTCACAGACACTCCAAAATCCACAGTCCACACCTAGGGCTACCATAATCGACCCAGAAATTCAGCTTCCAGGAATTTATCCTAATAATAGCCAGGTGAAGGGCAAAGGGCAGAGGACAGGGTTGCCCACCCTAATGCTGCATATAAAACAGACACACTGGAAACCGTCCAGATATCCATCTGTCGGGCACTGCTGCATGATTAATGTATACCCACATCATGAAACACTGGCCCCGGGTGGAAAGGCTGATGTTCATCTCTGTACTTTGACATGGACAGATGCCCAGGATACATGGTTAAGTGAATACAAGGGGGAGTTCAAAACATTAAACTTTAATTGACTACAACATTTGTGTCATAGACACAGTGAATTACAATCTGGAGGGAAAATCCACCCTACTCTGCCCTGCCTAGGCCATTCGCAGACAGGTTTGCCTCCCAGTACTCAAGGGAGAAGCCCCTACACACAGAAATCTCAGAACACTCCTCATACCTCACTCAGTTAACTTGGTGGAAAAGTCTGGCCGTGTGCACGGGCAGACGGCAAGGCAGCCAGCAGCAGAACACTCCCCTCTCTAGAATGGCCTTCTCTGCACGAGTGCCCCGGAGCCTGACTGATCGAGTGCTGCGTGAGTGGGACAGACCCACCTTTGACTTCTGATCTCACGAACATTTCTCAAATGCTTTCTCTACTACAGGGAATTGCCAACCAAACTATTCAAACATGGCAGTGGGAAAGAATCTCTGCTTTTCAGCAGAGCCCCCAGGGGAACTCTGGGGACCTTCATTTTGTATTCAGGATAAATCTCTGTAACTACTTGTGTTGACCAGGCAGACCATCCACACCCGCTCCTCCTGGGGTGCTGTCTGGCTCCTGAGGATAGCTCAGCCCAGGCTGCTCCCTGAAAACTCAAGGAGCATCCTGGCTCCCCAGAAGGCATCACCAGAGGCCTGGCTATCAGAACACTGCACCTGGAAGACAACACAGTGGTAAACACAGAGGCTTCCTTTCCAGGCTCAAGACCTTCCCTCCCACCTGGGCACCTCCTGACCTTGCGAAGACCCCCCCGCAACCAGTCTGGACTCAGGAGGGAACGTTGCCCCACAGCATCCCTCACCCCAGCTCCCAGTCCAGTAATGTCCAGCCACAAATCATCTTTGCCCCTTGTTTATCTTTGCCTGGTGTATTCACTCCAGTGGCACTAGCTGAACCCTCCTCAGCACCATGAGCTGCAGATCCAGGAGTAAAGAGGGAATCCTTCAGTGCTCATAGGGAAGCCTCACCTGGCTGGAGGGCAGGGCCTGGCTCAGCTCCATGGCAGACACAGGGCCGGGGAAGGCAGATGGGGCTGGGGCCAGCTCTGGAGGGCTGGAAAAGAGACAGTGTAAGAATAGGCCCTATCTCAAGGGGACACTGGGTGACAAAATCCACCCAGCTGTGCTTTCTTCCTCATCAGGAGACATTCTAGTACTTGACACTCATCAGAACAGACTCTCTTCCTGCAGGGCTGTCATGTATGTAGGGTGTTAGGAGGGGAACATGTTACACAGAGAGCAGGGTCACCCGGTGGGTCACAGGGGCAACTGCACAGAGGGCTCAGAGCAAGGTCATGGAAGAGCCAGTGAACAGAAATGTGGAGGAAACAGACCTCAAAGGAGGAAGAGGCCTGGGGTGTGGAGACAAGATTGTGGGGAGCTGGAGGGAGAGCAGGGATGCACGGCACAGTCACTCAGGACAAGGGGCGGTGGTTCTTCAGCAAGGTCAACGCATACTAGCAGGTGACATGGTCACGGCACTCCTGGGCATGCACCATGAGAAATGAAGGCAGGTGTGCAGACTATACACATACAGGATGTTCACAGCAGCTTTATCTGTGATGCCCCCAAATCCCCATCCACAGGACAAGGGTGAAGAAGCTGTGGCACATCCACGCAATGGCACGTGGCTCCCCAGAGAGAGAAAGAACTGTTCATGCATCCAAAACATGGTGACTCTCAAAGTCGTCATGCAGAGCGAAGGAAGCCAGACCACAGCAAAACAAAGACCCGAAAATATACCGTATTTACATGAAATTCTATAAAATGCAGCTAATCCTTAGTGACAGAAGCAGATCCATGGTCCTGGGTGGCCAGGGAGAGGCGAAGGAGGCCAGGCAGGAGGAGGGTACATTGAAGACCTTCATCACGGTGGTGGCCTCGTGTGGATGTGAAAGTCACACTGAGAAAATTCAGGTGCTCCATCTACACATGTACAGCCAATTACACCTCAATGAAGCCACTTTTAACGAAGGAACTGATGTTTTCAGGTTGAAGCATGGCCTTCAGATCGGAGCAGGGAGGCATGGGAGTTGGGGGAGCAAGAGAAGGGGTCGAGATGGCCATGTGGAGAGGTCAGGCGAGACACACAAGGGGACACCGTGGCCATGGCAGCCTCTGCCTGGTCTCAGCTCCCAGCCATGAATGGAAAAGTGAGTCCATCTGTGTGGTGTACATTTTCTCACAATCAGGCTGTTTGAGCAAGCAGACCATGTGATTTAGGGGCTGCTCCGCCTTTTCTCCTATGTCCCCCTGTAATTCTGCCCTCACTAGCATGAGCCTTGAGTCAACCTGGTTGCAGCTCCCTGATGAGGGAGACCCCACAACCTGGGGATCTGCTCTGCTCCTGGTGGCGCTAGTGTAGAGAGGATGGGGCGTCTGCTAGAACAGGAGTGGCGGGGGTGATAGCCTCCCCACCAGAGGACCCCAGGCCACCCTGCCACACTCCTCCATCCCTCCTGTCTCTGCAGGATCCCACCTGCTGGGCTGGCCCCGAAGGCCCTGGTCATCTTCTGTTTCTACAGCACTGACACTAACAACAGCAAGTGCTCATGGAGGCTGTTCAAGACCCCAAGTCCCTTGAAAACTACAATTCAGAATATAAAATCAGGATCTTGATTCTGCCAGAAACTGACAGTGTTTGTTCAGGGAAAAGAAAGGCTGCTGGGGTCCAGGGTGATTTGGGGGTAAGGGTGAACCCTGATCATGTCCAATGCATGGGGTGCCCACATCTGCTCTGATGTTTTGGGCTCTCCTGAGAGAAAAACTACCCTTTTCTTCATAGGTGTAGGCTTGGGGGGACTGTTACAGTTTTCAGCAATCCAAAGGAGAGGACCTTATCTGAACAGTCTGGGATGGTGAGTCTATAAACTGGGCATTACCCTACCTTGTGGCCCTTGGAAAGGACTGTCCAGGCCTGTGGCTCTTCAGGGCTTACCTCTGGGTGAGGATGAATTCAGGAGCTTGCAGTGGGGGCTGTGTCACCAGGAAGCTGCCCACCCGTAGCTCTGTCTGTCCACTGCTTGTGCCCAGACCCTCCTCCAACTGCACGATCTGGGGATGGCCGCTGGGGGGGCCAGCAAACCCTGCATGTAATGAGATTCCACGGCACACTGGCAGGAGAAAGGAGCAGAGCCCACGTGTGACACAACCAAGACCTCAAAGCAGGGAGGCGGATGCAGCCTCCGGCCCAGCCAGCCCGCGCCACGTGAACCAGACTCACGGTCCCTGGGCCTCAGTCTCCCTCTCTGAGGAAGGAACTGTCACAACCATTGATCTCAACAGCCTTCCAGGCTTCCAGAGACCAAGACACGGTTGCTTCTGCTGACTTTAAATGCTGCTGTCATCGCAGACCTCATGTGCCCTCAGTGCCAGTCAGAGTCTGCAGCTTGCTCCGTCCTGCTGGTGCAGAAGGATGTGCCAGGAGCCCTCAGTCTCCTCTTGTGGCTGGTTCACGGAGTGCTCGGCCACCAGCCCTTGGTGGTTTCCACTTTTACCTCTTACTAAGGTTACCAAGATGTCACTGAGGTATAAGCTGTCACTAGTTTCCCCTCCCTTTGACTTTCCAGAGCGTATCTCAGAACATCTCTCACTCTTAGACAAGCTACTGTGGTTTTGGTCAATTCTGGGTGGACATTTAGGAGAGCTGTGCCTGAAAAGGCAGGTTTTTTCCTGCCCTGAGTCTACTAGGCCGTAAAACAAGCATTAAGATGGCCCTGATCTCAAGACATGGAACAAGCGGCCTGGGGGTGAGGCTCATGTGGTCCTCCTTCCTGTACAGCAGAGTGACCACCTAACCTGGTGCCCAGCTGCCCAGGGCCTTCTTAGGTTGAAGGGACCTTCCTGACCATGTGCCTGCTTTCTGCTATTTCCTCTTTCATGCAGACCTTACAGACACTCTGGAGAGAGGAAATAATGTTCAAGCACTAGTTTGGACATTCTAGTTCCATCCATCATAGTACAGCAATAGATTACGCATTCTCTTTCCAAGAGAAAGGGAAAGCCATGAGCACAATGTCCACAGTCGTGCAGTCAGGACACAAGTGCAGCCCATGGTGATGGGGTGTCTGGCAGGGAGCTGGGGTGTGGGGCAGGGGCTGAGATTCCCAAGGAGCTCGGGAGGGAGAGCATCCGGGTACCCAGGCAGCAGCAGGGAACCCGAAGGCAGGGGTTTCAATAGGCAGAACAAAGGAGTTCACTGATTCCCACAGAACATCCCCCCTCACTTGAGCAGGCCCCAGGTCTGAAGACCAGCTCCTCTTGTCCCAATGTGAAGACACCCATTGACCGTCCCCACTCCAGCCTCGTCAGTAAGTACAGACAGGCAAATGTGAGTGTCCAACAGTTAAATAAAAAGGACAGCAAAAAATGAAAGGTCAGTATGATCAAACTGACAAGCCCTCTCCTGAGGAGCGAGCCCTAAGATCCCTTCTTCTTTCTGGCCCTGCATCAAGGAAGGGCCAGAATCCACAGTCCCAACAGTCCTGACTTCAGACAGTGAAGCACATTTTAAAAAATTATTATTAGGAACCTTAGAGAAGTGTAAGATATTGCATCCATAGAAAGTAACAATCTATGAAGGAAGAAGAGTTCAGAGATCAGTAAAGAAGGATTGAAATTCTCTTAAGATATACAACTGTTGGCCGGGCGCGGTGGCTCATGCCTGTAATCCCAGCACTTTGGGAGGCCGAGGCAGGTGGATTACTTGAGATCAGGAGTTCGAGACCAGCCTGACCAACATGGTGAAATCCAATCTCAACTAAAAATACAAAATTAGCCAGCGTGGTGAAACATGCCTGTAATCCCAGCTACTTGGGAGGCTGAGGCAGGAGAATCGCTTGAACCTGGGAGGCGGACATTTCAGTGAGCCGAGATCGCACCACTGCACTCCAGCCTGGGCAACAAGATCAAAACTCCGCCTCAAAAAAAAAAAAAAAAAAAGATATATAACTGTTAAAGCAAAAAATCAGAAGACAGAATTTAAGAAATACCCAAAACGCACATCAATAAAAAAATACAAGATAAAAGGTAAGTTCTTTGGGAGACTGGTCCCGGAGTTCCAACATCCAAATAACATTTGCGCTCTGAAGAGAGAGCTGAAAACATGGAAGCAGGAACTTATCAAAGATACGATCAAAGGATATTAGAAAAAAATGCCCAGAGCTTACAGGAGACTTTATTCTTTTTTTTTTTTTTGAGACAGAGCCTCACTCTGTCACCCAGGCTGGAGTGCAGTAGCGCAATCTCAGCTCACTGCAACCTCCACCTCCCGGGTTCAAATGATTCTCCTGCCTCAGCCTCCCAACTAGGTGGGACAACAGGCACCACCACCATGCCCAGCTGATTTTTAAATATTTTTTAGTACAGATGGGGTTTCATCATATTGGCCAGGATGGTCTTGATCTCTTGACCTCATGATCCGCCTGCCTCGGCCTCCCAAAGTGCTGGGATTACAGGCGTGAGTCACTGCACCCGGCCAGGAGACCTTATTCTTTAAGATTAAAGTCTTAACAGCAAGATGAAGTAAAAAGACCCTCAACCTCGGACCTCAGTGTGAAATTTCAGAACTTTAAGATTCCCCCCCAAAAAAATAAGAAAAAAAGAATCTAAGAGCTCCAAAAAATTATGAGGGGGGGGGGGAAAAGCATTTCAACTCAGAATTCTGTCCTTGTAAAATTGTTAACCAAACTTGAAGACAGATTAAAGACATTTTTAGAACAAATGAGGACTCGGATAATTTATCTTGCAGGCACTCTTTCTTGCAAAGTCAACTGAAGCTGCTGGCTAACAAAACAAGGGAGTCAAATAAAGAAAGAACCAGACCTGAAATTCAGGACACCCTTGAGTAAACCCAGGGAAGCAGCATGGGAGCACTGGGGACAATAGCTTCACTCCAGGCCTAGGGAGCTGTCACTTGGAGGGGAAAGGGAAAATGGAGGGCCCCCAACAGTGAGTTTTCAGATGGGATGCTTCAAATGCTGGAAGATGTTAAAAATGTGATAAAAGCAGACAATGTAAAAAGAAAAAGGAAAGGCATGGAGAAGCCCCAAGAAGAAAAAAAAGCTGAAGAGAAAAGATGTATATACCCATAGAATATTAAATATAGGTGAATTTGGCTGGGCATGGTGGCTCACGCCTGTAATCCCAGCATTTTGGGAGGCTGAGGCGGGTGGATCACTTGAGTTCAGGAGTTTGAGACCAGCCTGGCTAACATGGTGAAACGCTGTCTCTACTGAAAATACAAAAAATTAGCCGGGTGTGGTGGCAGGTGCCTGTAGTTCTACCTACTCGGGAGGCTGAAGCAGGAGAATCGCTTGAACCTTGGAGGCAGAGGTTGCAGTGAGCCGAGATCGTGCCACTGCACTGTAGGCTGAGTGACAGATCAAGACTCCATCCCCCCCCAAAAAAAAAAAAAAAAGGCCGGGCGCGGTGGCTCACGCCTGTAATCCCAGCACTTTGGGAGGCCAAGGCGGGCGGATCACGAGGTCAGGAGATCAAGACCATCCTGGCTAACATTGTGAAACCCCGTCTCTACAGTAAAGTACAAAAAAATTAGCCAGGCATGGTGGCGAGCGCCTGTAGTCCCAGCTACTCGGGAGGCTGAGGCAGGAGAATGGCGTGAACCGGGGAGGAGGAGCTTGCAGTGAGCCGAGATCGCGCCACTGCACTCCAGCCTGGGCGACAGAGCAAGACTCCGTCTCAAAAAAAAAAAACAAAAAACAAAAAAGAAAGAAAGAAATTTGGGTGAATTCATAGCTCCAGTTTCCTCCTTACAAAGTGAGAAGTCTCATGATTCTGGTGTACTGGATGGGCAAAATATACATCTAAATACATACTCTTTAAATGATTTTACAGCTTCAACGATAACTTAGAAACTAAAATCATGGGATCTCTACTACGGGCTAAGGTGGGTGGACAAGCGGGGAGTCTAAGGAGCTCAGCCTTCTCTGCTGCACCTGGTGTTAATAGATAAATCAAGTGGACTGCAGTGGAGAGCACAGGGTGGCAGCTCTTTCCTTTCAACTCTTCCTCTTCAGTGATATACATACACACACACACACACACACACACACACACACACACACACACACACACAATAAAACAGATGAGAAATAATCTGGGATGTTTGTGGGAAGAGTCTTTGATCTGGCTACATTGGTTCCAGGTCTAATCAAATACCATGGGTTCAAGCCGTGTGGCCCTACCCACACTTCTATCCCCTCAAACAGGACCTGAGTAGTCACAGTGTCTGGTGCTGAAACTCATGGTCTGTCTGAAGTGGACCCACCTGTAGGGCTGGGATCTCCAAGGGTGGCAATGGACACAGCCACAGCGGTGTCTGCAGGGCCCATCATGAAGTCCAGCCCATGGCTGTGGACCAGCTGCCCAGTCTGGAAGGAAACTTCCTTGGAGGACGCCAGTGCAAGAGACATCAGCCAAGATTCAGGGGCAGCCAGAGAGGGGTCCAGCATGTCATTGCCAGCAGCCAGAGGGCAGAGGCCAGGGCCAGGGCAGAAGAGGGGGAGGGTGGCAGGATCATGGCCAGGCCCCTCCTGGTACATCTCGCCACCTGGCAGAGACCTGGGGGACATGGAGAACACCGTCTCTTGGTGGGCAGAGCCTCCCTCAGGGCAGGGCAGGAGGGAGCACAGGGTGCACAACGGTGCTCAAACAGTGCTGGTGTGCAGTAGGAACTCAAGAGATACTGGCTGGTATTAACTCAATGAAAAGCAAAACAGACAAAGTACTAGAAACAAACCACAGGGACAGCTGGGTTTGTCTTTAGGTGGCAGGGCTGCATGTGTTTCCTTATAAGTCTGTTCCCCTGTTCTCCAAGACAGACATGAACTCAGGTGATGAGTCAGGCTGCAGGAGCACGTGTGGGTTCAGAAGAAGCCGCCCCCACCCCAGTCCCTGACGTGGGCTCCTTGCTGGTGGCTTCCCTCTCCCTGGGGTCTGACCTGATCCCAGTGTGGGGGTCCTGTCACCCTTATGCCTACTTCATGCCCTAGTCTCCACCTGAGGAGGAAAGGGAACTGAATAGGTGAGATGATTCCATGGCCATGGAGATGACAGTACCTGACATCCAGTGGCTTTGAGACTGTCTCATCTGCAGGAAAGTCCGGGGCTAAGGCCAGTGGCTCCCATGGTCCTTGGGTGGTCTGTGGGGACTGTGGAGGCCCCTTTTCCTCACGTTCCTCTGAAAGTGATGAGATGGGAGGGGAGACTTAGTGAGGCTCTGGTTCCCAACCTCCTTCCCATCAGGTATGAGCAGCCCTGCTGGCTGGAAAAGGCTGTTGCCATGGGGCCATCCCAATATTTTTGCTTCTTGTCCTGTCTTTGGTGTGAACCAACAATCCACAATTGCCAACCCAGGACACCCCAAATCCCGGTGCTTGGTTCACTTCTCAAATTGACTCACCAACTCCTCCTCTCCAGCCCAGCTCCTGGCCCGGCCACACAGTGACCTCAAAATGCATAGGGGCAGCCACAGCCCAGCCTGGGCATCTTGAGCCTCAGACCCTCGGACCCTGTGATCTTGCTCCCACAGAGTGACACCTGGAACCTACTGATTGGAGGAGGGCTACCCCTGTAAGCAGTGTGACTACCTAGGCCTGGCCCTTGTCAGAAATCAGCTCCCCAACCACAAGGAGACTGGGGCCCTCAGGCCACTCACCTGACCACTGAGGCCTGTCCACAAACCCAGAGTCAACACGGGGGTAGCCTGAGGGCTGCAGGAGGTCAGGACCCCTCTCCCTCGCACCAGAGTCTTCAGCTGTGGCCTGCTGGGCTGGCTTCATGTGCTGGGGAAGGGCTCTTTGGCGGCGCCGGTAATTGGCAAACCAGTTGTACACCTGCTCAGGGGTCAAGCTCGTCTCCAATGCCAAGTTCTCCTGCCCCCAAACAACAAGACTTCTAGCCCTGCTTCCACTCCCTGAGGACAGGGGGTGTGTAGAAGTGGCTCAGACAGCTCATTTACACCAAGAAAGGGGTTGACAGCCCAGCCTAACCTCTCCAAGGACAGCAGAGAGCGGTGAGCATGAGCAGAACATGCAGGCCTCACCTCCCTGGGCTGATCCCCATCCCCTGAGCAGTGAGGCCCAGGTCAGGCTGTCTGCACAGCCACATGTGCACGTCCCCCTGAGTAGGGGGGGCCCTTGCTAGGTCCACCCAGACAACATGCCCAGGGCCACCCCAAGCCCCTGGAGGGGCAGGGCCTGCAGAACCACACTGCCTGTGCCTGGCACAAACCCACTGTGCAGTGGAGAGCATGTCGGCCGGCAGATGCCTCGACCCATCGTCCCGGTGCCTGGCACACAGTGGGTGCTGAGTGAGCAGCCGTGGGGCCACATACACAGATGTTATGACTCCACGTGAGAAAATGAAACCCTTTATGTGGCAGACAGGACAGTCTGCCAATCAACAAGGTCCCTGTCCAGAGGAGGGGCTGAAACCACCAGCACCCTGGCGGATGAGGCCACTGAGGAGCCTGGGGTGGGGGTACCCCTTGGGGGACAGGGAGGCACCAGGCAGGGACCCCCTGGGTCCTGGGTATCTTCTATTCTTACCCTCTCAGCCTTGCTGGGGTTGGTGTTCACCCCCACAGCGAAATTGTGCAGCTTCTCACGAACCTCTCTGGGGAAGTTCCGGCTCTTCAGCCCCTCCGGGCAGAGGGAGGGGGGCGGGGGGTTCCTGGGTAAGGACAGTGAGGAGGTGGTAACAGACAGGACCCCTCCAAATCTGTTCCCTTCTCCAGGCCCGGCCCTCTGCAGAAGGTGACACTTCCTTCCCTGTGCCTCCTCCTGGGGGATGCCTCTCTCTGCCTCCAGTTAGTGAAAACTAGAGTCTCTCCCACAGACATGCACAAACCCTGACAAATACTGTTCCAGAACATCTACAGGCCACTGTGAGGAGCCCTCTGTGGGCCCTTGCAGTGCTCCTGGGTGCATCTCAGCCCATGGAGCCCTGATGGATGGCCCTCCTGGACATCCTCACACGTAGACATCCTCATCCACGGAGGCCGCGTGCACAGCCTTCCTCAATGTACTCACACACAGGTGTCCTCAGCCCGTGGAGCTCCCGTGGATGGCCCTCCTGGACACACACACACACTGTTGTCCTCAGGACCTGGCTGCCACCCTGTGTGCTTTTCCATTCAGTGCTTTCTGTTCGTGGCTGGTTTCCAGGCATCAGCCCCATTCCTGCATGAGTCCTCTGAGGCTTGCAGCACTCACACCCCTGCCACTCTGCATGGCCATGCCAGCTTTCTCCCTTCGTCTCTCACCCCCAACACCTCCTCCCAAGACTTAATGTCCTTGGGTGATCTGGCTCTCATTTCACCAAGATGTTCTCAGAAGAGAAGCACCACCTGTGCCCCCAGCAAACCTGCCAGCCCTTCTGCACTCCCCAAATGCCTGTGGGGCCCCTGGTGAGGGGAGGCTCCAGCCGTGGCACCTGCTCATCCCCCATCTCACTAAGAATGCTCCCCTGAACTAATTCCCTGCTTGCCATCACCAGTATTTCTTCTAGTAAGTCATTCTCATGAGCTGCTAAGCTCTGTAAATTTCTCACCTCCAGTGGTTACCCCATGAGTCTGCTCCAGTTCCAGCTAAACTTCTCAAAGAATGATCTTGGATCACTGCCACTGTCTCCTTGTCTCTGTGACACACCTGGATCCTTGCACCTTGCCAGTAAAAGCACTTGCCCAGCTCACACAATCCGAAGTTCATTTCTCAGCTCTCCTCTTAACTGGCACCTCCTCAGCCTCACTGGCTTCTGAACTCTGCACTGCTGGATTTCCTCTTCCTCTCACTGGCCACGTCTCAGCTGAATCTTCCTCATCCTCCTCTGGGCTGCAAAGTCCCAGAGGTCTGTCCCCTGAACACAGACGACCCCTTTCTCTGTGCGCTCCCAGGATTTCAGTGTCAGTCACAGAGATGACAAAGGGATGCGTGTCTGAGCAATGCTGGAGCTGGACACTGGGGGTGTTCCAGCTGGTTATGCTCCTCTCTAGTGCTGAGCAGATTTGAATATTTCATAAGAAAAAGATGATATATGCACCAATATTACTTGTCTGTAGAAGGCGTGTCATCCCAGTGCCTACTTGGACATCTAAAATGCGTCTCACACATCATGAATCCCAAAAGAACTCCATACCCCCTCTCCAGACTCTTCCCCAGCTCCTGTGCACCTCAGTGAAGGAACCCTCATGCTCCTGGTGGTTCCCACACAGGCCAAGAGCCCTGGAGTCTACTTTAGCCCTCTCTTTACCTCCTGCCATGTGTACAGCCCATCAGCAAACCCCCCAGCTCCACCTCCAAAATCTACCCTGACACAACACTCTCCACTTTCCCCAGCCACGATCCCAGCCCTGGGCCATGCCTGGAACCTCCTAGAAACTCCAGCATCTACTCCTGATCCCTGTATCTGCATCTTCTGTGACTCAGATGCCATCCCTTCCTGACACCACCCGGGGACCATCAGCATGGTCATAACCCAATCCAGCAGCTACCATGGCTGCCAGCTCAATGTCCTCCTGCTGCTCATCAGCCTCTAAGGCAGGGTGAGCGAATCCATTCCAACACCTGCTTCTATGGCCACAGGCTAAGAATTGCTTTTACATTTTTCAAGGGCTGTGAACACATACACCCCAAAATACTTCCCATCTGCCCCTGAACACCAAGCTTCTCTGATCCCAAGTCTTTGAATGTGCTGCCCCTTCCCCGAAACTTCTGCTCACATGGCTGACACATCACCACACTCAAGACTCTCCTCCAAGACTAGGACCAGCCTGCACTGACCACCCCATGTAAAGCAGCCAGCCTTGCACAGCCCTGTTCTGAAGGTATTCTCTGCATAGCACTTCTCACTCTCTGAATTATGTGACCTACTTTATTTTCTTGTCTGTTGACTATTGTCCACATCCCAATGTCAGTTCCATGGAGGCAGAGCCTGGCCTTCATCCCCAGCACCTCCCAGAACCCAGCAGGCAGGGGGTGCTTAACAAACATGTCGACAAGATGACACCACTGCACTCTGGCAGGTGTCAGCATGCCCATGGGGGGCTACAAGCACATCCCCTGAAGACCCCACAGCTGATTTACTGCTGGGCTTCTGACGACTTGTCTTACTCTGTCACTCTATTTGACGCAAGAAAATTCTCTGAGCCCAAAAGGTATCCATGTCTTCTTCCTTCAGCAACCGGTATTCTTACCGACCAGGCCCTGTGGCTCAGGAATCTTTCATGACTTGGGCTGTCAGGAGTTCAGAGCAAGATCTACAGCCCTTTCCTGACCAGTGGAGAGCACCTGAGATGAAGAATAAGGCTCCCCGGAGTTTGAGACCAGCCTGGGAAATATAGCAAGACCCTGTCTCTACAAAAAATTAAACATTAGCCGGGCATGGTGGTCACAGCTACCTGGGGGGCTGAGGTGGGAGGATCGCTTGAGCCCGGGAAGTTGAGGCTGCAGAGTTGTGACCGCCCCACTGCATGCTAGTCTGGGCAACAGAGCAAGACCCTGTCTCAATTTTTTTTTAAAGGCTCCAATTTCTCAGTGTCTGGGCTAGCGTCCTGGCTTTGCACCTCTCTCTCGTGTGGAACCTCAGGTTACCCTTTCTGTGCCTCCGTTTCCTCATCCATAAGTGGTGATGATGGTGATAATAAAAATTACTAGTAACATTTATTTAGTGCTGATAATGGTGGCGATGATAAGGACTACCACTTATTTAGTGCCTATCATGTGCCTGGCACTATTCTGAGCACCTGACATGTAACTCATGCTAACACTGGCAACATTCTCACCCTTAACTCTTTGAAAGGCCTTGCAACCCCTCAGTGGCCACCCAGAGCCCAGACTGTGGGGATTAGATGACCTGGGGACACATGTTGAGCTGTTCCCACCTGCCCTCCGTCTCCACGGTCCCTGGCCCAATAGCCCCCTTTCTGGCCAGTCCCTGGGTGGATGCTGGGCAGAGATGATGAGGATGCCCACCTCCTGGCCTTAGCCTCAGTCACCCTGTGGTCAGCCATCCGTTTCCAGCCATCAGCTGACTGAAGTGGCTGGTGGAGAGTGTAGCTCAGTGACCAGCATCCAGCACAGGTGTGACACACACTGAAGTCATCTTATGCTGACTACACTGTGACTATTACTGCTCCGGCAGACATTTCCTGTCCCTATCTCCTCACCTCTACTTTGCTTCAGCCCCTCTGGGCTTTGCATGGTACATCTAATCCCTTGGGATCCCCATGAAATATGCACAAGTAAATGCTTGTAGGTTACCTCTTCCTGCAGCGGAACTTCTGCACCGGGGTGAGCGCAGCCACGCCCAGCCTCCTCATGACCAGACGGTAGTGGATGTCGTTCCAGAGCTGCACTAGCTCCTGGCTGCCTCCCGGCACCTGGCACCCCTGCCAAGAAGAGTGTACTGAGCCCTGGCCGCCTGCCCACCCTGGAGCACTGTTGGGACCTGCATCTGCCATCCCAAACCGACTCAGCCTTGGGGAAGGCAGTGATGGGAAGAGCAGGGTTCTGGGTTCAAATTCACTGATTTTACAAAGTGCCAGTGTGGCCACACAATGCAGGCATGAGTCAGATGGCCCCCGCTCCATTCCTAGCAGGCTCAGCGGTGTGACCCTAGGCCTGCCAGGTCACCTCATAGACCTTGGGCAGATGCACTCACATCAGTCTTGAATGGGCCCCTGCCTTTAAACCTTCAACCCTCCCCAAAACACAAGATGAGCACAGCTCTCAGCTGTACCTCAAAGGTAAGGCACATGTGGCAAGGGGAAGTCCAGTGACTCTCTTTTGGCCAACAGCAAAGGGGAGGTGGAGCAGTGGTTATAACCACATGGGGCGATTTGAGGGCCTGATGTCTGATTCAAGTCTTACATGAAAGACCTTTGTCTCCCAGCAGCAGTGCTGGTCCCTCAGGTACTCGGCACAATCTAAGGTGAGGGGGATGAAGGGGTCCCTGTCTGTGGCCAGTACACCCATCCACTTAACTGGACTTTGCTGATGACGGAGGATGCCTGGTGCTGGTCTCCCGTGATTCCTGTGTGGCTCCCGCCATTTCCTTAATTCCAATCATCTGCCACAGGAGTGATCCCTGTGGCCCCACACTGGCCTTTAACTACGATGCTGCCTGGACCATCCTGGAGAGGGAGGTGCTGAGAATCATTCAGCTTTCTCTCTGAGGCATCAGAGAGGCCCAGTCTTGCTCGGCAGTGACCCCTCAGAGCCGACGGCTCTGTGCCCCACTCTCCTCTCAGCATGCGGCCTTCAGGGAACCTGCATGGGAACTTCCCCCTGCCCTGACGTGGGGGCAGGAACACCCTGCACAGGCTGGGGTTGCCGCCCGTTCTTGATGTGGTGGTCCCTTCATGCCTCCCAGGTCTCAGCCACAAGTCACCTCCTCAGACGTACCTGTGGGTCACCCTGACTGAGCTTCTAATTCCTCTGCAGGGGGTTTTCATCACTGATGCCAGTGGTTGCCTTCACGGCAGTCATTACAACTCTAACTCTGCACTCTCTCGTTTGTTTACTTCATTTATTTTGACAGATTTGAAAGACCTGGAGCCCTGCTAGGTTCTAGGTGTCATGCTGTGTGTCAGCCAATCTTGCAGTGAGAAAGGCTGTGGTGGCCCTGCCTCATGGACCTTCAGTGTAGTAAGGGAGGCAGATTGACAAACAACCTTCTAGTTACAAACAGAGGCAGGGACAGAAAAGGGGTAACGGGGGGGCAATACTGGAGAGTGAAGGAGGCACCACCTCCCTGGGCTGACATTTAAAGTAGAAACCAGAAGGGTAGGAAGGCACTGGCCACACGGAGAGCCAGGCGCCATCCTCTAACAGAGGAAAGACACCTGCAAAGGCCTTGGGACAGGGAAACATCTCGGGAGTTGGAACGGCAAGGAGACTGGTGTGGCCACTGCAGAGGAGGCTGGGAGGAGTCAGAGGTGAGAGGACAGCAGCAGGCTCAGGCCCCGGATCTGGGAGCCACTGCTCAGGGGCACACTGTGATACCATTTGCATTGTAAAAACTCCCTCTGGCTGCTGTGTGAACAGGTGGAGGGGGCAGGAGGACACCACACTAGCTTGGTGAGGGGTTGGAAGGAACCGAGTATCTTGAAGGTAAACTCACAATGAATTATGTATGGACTGTTTTACAGGGTCAAAGAAAGGAAAAATAGGCATTCAAATTCCTTTTTGGAAACGCTTTGGGCCACGTTTTCTGCGATTCAGAATTTTTCAGATTTCAGCAAGTAACGCAGGCATCCAGCACACGACATGCAGCACTCAGCACGACCTGGGGCAGCATCCTGTCATCAAGCACACTCTTATTTAGGCAGCAAAACGTACAGTGGTCACATTAGTTGGAACGATAAACACTATGAATAGCTTCAGATCAGCACAGGTCAGGTTCAGTGCCTAATGCGTTGAGGTTGAAGGTACCAGCAGGTGAGTGAGAGATACTTTTGGTTTTCAGAGTTCTCCATTGCAGACTTGCGGCCGGGGAATGAGAAGGGGTCTGTCTGAATGCCTTGCTAAGATGCTGGCTCTCCAAAGCCAGGACTGCATTTTATTCACTCACTTTATTGGCATCTTGCCTGTCACAGATCACCACTCAATAGGGATTTGCCAAATGAGTAGTTGTAACTCAGATTACCAAACTAGTTAGAGCTTAGTAATGTGAGAGCGGACTAAGGTTACATAAAACCTGCCTCCCAGGTTTTTCCAAGGCCTGGGGGTGGGCCTCTGGCCAGTGGGTTCCTACTAACTCCTGGGTACTGCTGCAGTGCCGGGGATGGGTGGAGGCTGCCTAAAGAAGTTGCTACCTCTCTCTGTACCCCACCCCTGTAGCCCAGGCCTACCTCCAGGAGCCGGCAAGCCGCCTGCTGCTGCTCCTGCTGGTCCAGGACACGGGCGCACGCCAGGGCCACATCTGCGTTGTCCAGGAGGTGCAGGCGGAGCTGGCTGTCCAGAATGGCTGTGACCAAAGGCTGCAGTTGGGCAAGGTCATCCTGGAAGTCCCGGCACAGTCTGCCCGCAAGGGTCACCAGCTCTGCCGGGGGTGCACAGGTGTCCTCATGCTCCTTCAGCAGAGTCAGGAAGCTCTGCATCCTGTGCTGGGTCGTGGCCACTCTGCCAACACAAACAGTCACAAGAATGGCCACCACTGACCACGTCCTTTCTGTCAGTCAATCGCCCAACCCACTCTGCAAAGCAGGTGATGCACGGCTCTTGTGCCGTGGACACTTGTAGAGTAGGAATAAGACCTCACACATCCCGAGAGAGGGCAGCACCATAGCAGACACCCTCTAGAATTTCCTTCTAATCCCCCAAATACTTTAGTCCTTAACGAACACGGCTGTGCACCAAGCACTGGGCTGGGTACTGTCTGCAACAGCTCCTCCACTGCTCTGGGCTCAGTAGGGTAGGGACCTTGTGTGCAGGGGTCACCAGTGGATGCCAAGGCCTTTCATCTGAACCCACATACATGCACTTGTTTTAACAGCAGAAACTGCTCACGCCAATACTTAATCCAAACAGTGTCAAAGACACACTTTGCAATCACACGCTTGGTCCTGCATCCACACAGGAGGAACCTTTACTTGTGCTAACGGTGCCTCACCTAAGGACATTCAGGCAGCTGCCCGTGACTGCTTTTCCCAACAGAAAACCTTCCCCAATCGATCTTACTTCTGCGGAATACACTTTTATTCACAGAAGTGGGGGCAGGGTAGTAGGTGTTGCCAAACTGCTTTCCAAAAGGTTTGTAAATCCTCACAGCCGCGAAGAACCAGGTAGGCTGCGCGCTCCCTGGCGAGGGGTTCTTTCTGCCTGCATCATCTCCCGTGCGCCCGCCAAGGGGACGCGACCTCGTCTACTCCACCCCTTCCCGGGCTCTAGCGCCATCTCACCCGGGTCCTGACTCGGGGCTCTGAGTTTCCAGCTGCCACAGTGGGCAGGAGGCCCTGGACCTGGGGTCCCTTGGGGGAACAGAGGCTGCAGGGGCCTTGGAGGAGGGCAGAGGAGGCTCCCAGGCCTGGGTTTCCTGCAACGCCGACCCCCACCGGCTCTGGGAGGGGCGGGGTTCCTGCCACTTCAGGAAGGAAAAAGGTTCCTGTGGGGTACCTTGGCCTGTCCGCCCGGTGCCCTGAGGGGCATCCAGCTCCAGCTGAATGGAGGGGAAGGGTCGCGGGAGGTGGCTCTGCTTGGCTTCCTGACTGTGGCGGGACCCCCGCCCATGGCCCCCAGCCCCCCTACCTTTCTGGCACGCTGCTCCCTGCGGAGGCCGAAATTCCTGCCTGGGGCTCCAGCCTGGGAGGCTCCACCCTCAGCCCCACCCCGGCCCCCGCACCCCTCACCCTCCGGGGCCCCCCTTACCCTCAGGGACTCCTGCCCTAGCGCCCCTCACCCTCCGGGACCCCCCCCCTCACCCTCCCGGACCCCCCCCCGCCTGCGCGCCCCTCACCCTCTGGGACCCCCGTCCCCGCGCCCCTCACATTCCAGGACCCCCCTGCCCCCGCGCGCCCCTCACCCTCCGGGACCCGCTTCAGCGCTGGCGCACGTGCTTGGCGCGCACCCGGGGCTGGCGAGGAGGCGCTGGGCAGCACAGAAGGTGCGGGTGCTACAAAGTATCCAGGCCGCAGCCAATCCCCGCGAGGCCCCGCCCACAAGGCGTCCCGGGGGCCGGAGCCCCTCAGCCCCCGATGCGACCGCGGAGTCCGGGGGAGCTGAGGGGTCCGTGGGGGATCTGGTGTCCGTGGCATCTGCGGGTCCGAGGAGTCCCGGACGACCTGGGGTTTCTGGGGTGTGCAGTGCGGGGTCAGAAAGGCCTGGAGCTTTGCGTCGGCGAGCGCCGGAAGGAGCAGGCTCTGCGGGGCGCGGGGTGCGGGGTTGGTGGGGGAGGGCGCCGCGACCCCCGCCCTGCAGCGGAGCCGAGGGAGTCGTGACCCACGGCTGACCCCGCGCCGCCCGCCCTGGCTCTGGCGCCGGCGCAGGCGCAGCTGAGTCAAACTGGGGTCGCGGCTCAGTGGGGCGCAGCGCTTTCCTAGCGCGGGGGAGGAGGGCGCCTCTGGAACGCAGACCCCCAGGGGACGCGCCTGGGTCCAAGCAGAGTTCCGACCTCAGCCTCGGGGGGGGGCTCCACCCAGGTGGGCCCTGCGGGTGGCTCCCTCAGGGGAAGCCTAGGGCAGCCTGACCACGGCTGACCTCCGTGACCACCGGCGTTCCGGGCACCACGGGGCGATCCTGGGGCGGGAGTGGGGTCCTCGCAGACCTGGTCAAAAGGTGGCTGGGAAATGACTGAACACCCTAAGTCATGGCACGGGTGCAGTCCAGCCTCTGCCCTTGTGGAGTTTGTAGTTTTTTTGTGGGTTTGTGGTTTTTTTTTTTTTTTTTTTTTTTTTGGTGTTTTATACAGTGAGTTCGGAAGTTACCCGGAGACCTTGAATTGTTTGTTTAGAGGCAGGGTCTCGCTCTGTGGCCCAGGCTGGAGTGCGGCGGCGCAATCAGAGCTCACTCCAGCCTCAACCTCTTGGGGTCAAGTGATCCTCCTGCCTCAGCCTCCCAAACCACAGGTGCGCGCCACCGTGCCCGGCCTTGAGTTGGTTTTCAAAGGTAGTCAAGGTCTAATTGGAAGGAAAAAAGTCAATACACGCATAAGACGCAGGATAAACATTTCAGTGTTTTTCCAGTGAAGATGTGAAAACAGCCCAAGCCTCTGGTGGAAGATTTGAGAAATAAACCACGGTTCAGACAGGGGATGGGTTCCTGGCAGGTTATTAGTAGTGATGCTGAGGTCGCTTGGGCCCAGCTGATGATCGCGATACATTGTACAGCAGAAGGCTGGGTTCTAAGACAGAGGTAGGAGCCCACATGGAAAGCAGAGATAAAATGATGCATGCCACATCCTAAACCGTGGTGGGTCTGGGGTGATTCAATTACCACTTTGTTTCAGTATCTTTTGTAGGCATTTTAATTTTCTTCTTTTTGCTTATCCACATTTTCTTTTCTTTTCTTTTTTTTTTTGAGATGGAGTCTCGCTCTGTCGCCCAGGCTGGAGTGCGGTGGCGCGATCTCGGCTCACTGCAAGCTCCGCCTCCCGGGTTCACGCCATTCTCCTGCCTCAGCCTCCCGAGTAGCTGGGACTACAGGCGCCCGCCACCACGCCCGGCTAATTTTTTTGTATTTTTAGTAGAGACGGGGTTTCACAATGTTAACCAGGATGGTCTTGATCTCCTGACCTTGTGATCTGCCCACCTTGGCCTCCCAAAGTGCTGGGATTACAGGTGTGAGCCACCGAGCCTGGCCACTTATCCACATTTTCTAATTTTTATAAAATAATTTTGTGGTTTTCTATTTTTAAATTTCTTTTTAAGAAGTGGAAAGAACAGGACAACAGGGTTGTGGAGATTTTGGGACTGGAGCCCCCTGTTGGGGGTGGAGAACAGACTGCAGCTGTCTGAGATACAGAACAGAGTAGAGCGATAGTCCTCCCTTTACCTCTTGCCATGTGGGCTAAAGATTGCTCGCTACCCATTAAGCACTAACGAATGTAAAACAATGGGGCCTAAAATGTCGAAATATCTACACTGTTAGATTTAAATGAATTAAGCACATTTTTAATGTAATTTTATTTTTTTAGGCACGTGACCTTGCTGTGTTGCCCAGGCTGGCCTCTCTTAATTGTCAGACTCGAAAGTCTACCTTCTTTTTTATTTATTTTATTATTTTTTTGAGATGGAGTCTGGCTCTGTCACCCAGGCTGGAGTGCAGTGGCGCGATCTCGGCTCACTGCAACCTCTGCCTCCCAGGTTTAAGTGATTCTCCTGCCTCAGCCTCCTGAGTAGCTGGGATTACAGGCACGTAGCACCACGCCTGGCTAATTTTTGTATTTTTAGTAGAGACAGGGTTTCACCTTGTTGGCCAGGCTGGTTTAGAACTCCTGACCTCAAGTGATCCACCCACCTCGGCTTCTCAAAGTGGTGGGATTACAGGCATGAGCCACTGCGCCCGGCCTCTACCTTCTTTTTTAAAACAATATGGAGCTTCATGAATTTGTGTGTCATCCTTGCACGGGGCCCATGCTCACCTCTGTGTCATTCCACTTTCAGTACATGTGCTGCCAAAGTGAGCACAAAAGTCCACATCCTTGGATAGTTCAAGTGCAGTGGTGTTTACAACTAACTGATCACAACCACGTATGGATTTCTTTCCCTACTCCCACTGCTTCACTTGACTAGCCAAAAAAGTCTACATTCTTAACTTCAGCACTTCAGTGTTTAAATTGCAAGTGTTCTAAGTGAGGACAAACCTCCCCCTAACTTTTTTTTTTTTGAGATGGAGTTTTCGCTCTTGTTGCCCAGGCTGAAGTGCAATGGCACGATCTGGGCTCACTGCAACCTCCGCCTCCTGGGTTCACGTGATTCTCCTGCCTCAGCCTCCCGAGTATCTGGGATTACAGGCATGCACCACCATGCCCAGCTAATTTTGTATTTTTAGTAGAGACAGGGTTTTACTATGTTTGTTAGGCTGGTCTCGAACTCCCGAACTCACGTGATCTGCCTGCCTTGGCCTCCCAAAGTGCTGGGATTATAGGTGTGAGCCACTGTGCCCGGCCGAGAACGAACCCCCTTTTTTTAAAAAATTATTTATTTATTTATTTATTTGGGACAGAGTTGTGCTCTGTCGCCTTGGCTGGAGTGCAGTGGCATGATCTCGGCTCACTGCAAGCTCCGCCTCCTGGGTTCATGCCATTCTCCTGCCTCAGCCTCCCAAGTAGCTGGGACTACAGGTGCCAGCCACCACACCCGGCTAATTTTTTGTATTTTTAGTAGAGACGGGGTTTCACCGTGTTAGCCAGGATGGTCTCAATCTCCTGACCTCGTGATCCACCTACCTTGGCCTCCCAAAGTGCTGGGATTACAGGTGTGAGCCACCACGCCTGGCCAACGAACCCTTTTTAAGCATTACTTTTAATAAAGGGCAGTATCGAAATTTGAGTTACCAATGCCTATTGTAAATATAGGCTGTCTCCCCTTTCCCTCCATGCTCTTTAATGTGAAATGCAGTCAGTAACACATGACACATTCTAAGGCATACTTACCCACTATTTGTAGATTTTCTCTTCCTTCCTGGACCCATGCTTCCTCGGGTAGACTGTCAGTTCAGTTACTTAATAGCTGTGTGAACTTGAGCAAGTTACTGACCCTCTCTGTACCTTTTCTCCTCTTTGGCATAATGGGGATAACAATAGGGCCTCTTCCTTGGTGGGACTGAGATAATTAGAGTCAATATTCAGTAAGTGCTCTTTTTGTCATTATTTTGCTTTCTATATACACTATCTTTAGCACATGCAAAATCTGGTAAGTTTTCTATCATTATGTGTCTTTTAAACAGATTTCCTGGGAATTCTTGCATTTCTTCCATCGTAATTAGCTGAAACACAGAAGGCTGGAAGATGATTTAGATCAGCCTCGTAAGAACCTCTGTTCCATCCTGAGCTGCTGTCTTCCATCCTGGGAACACCCACTATCACTGGTGCTCTCCTGAGGGAGCCCTGCCGTATCCGCATCTTGAAGCCGCTGGATGGCCCTGGGATGAGTACCTCTTAGGAGACCTGTCCAACGTCTGTGTGCCTATTAGGGGGCTCATAGCTGTTGGGGATCTGTCATTCGGGCCCCTTACGTAGGCTCACAGAGTTATAGAGAGCCAGTCTTCTGGGGAACACCAAGGGAGATACGCGGGCAGGAAAAGAGAGGGCGTGTCTGGTGTCCTGGGTAGAATTTGTTAGAAGGACAGAGGGAGCCTAGGGCTTCGGAGAGTGATTCATCAGCCCTTCCTTTCTTCTTGGAGTTTGAGCCCTTAAAAACCAGATGTGGACAGGGCCAGAGAGCAGGAAAACAGGATCATCCATTTAAAGCACCCCCCAACATATGACCCAGAGAGGATTAGGAATGACCCCTTCTTTGGTGTGACTGCCCTGCTCAGAGGGCCAGAGGCTGTTATTTCACAAGCTCAGAAGGGGCTGGCTACAGCCCTGCAGTTCCTTCCTCTGGGTCATGGTTGAGGCCTTCCCCGGGACAGGCTGCTCCAATCATCCGAGTTGTAATCTCACCCCTCAGCGAAATGACCCAGCAGGTGGGGAACGTGACACCCACTGGATTCTGGATCTATAAGCACCACCCAGGTGTCCAAGATGATTTTTCTCCCAACTAAGGCTGAGAATAGGATGAAAGCAAGTGAAGTATCAAAAAACTCAGTAATCAAGATAAATAATATTGCAATGTAGTATTTTTAAAAAACCAAAATATATGTCAAAGAATCTATGATTAACAGAATATCAAACTTTTGGATAAGACAGTGTATATTACTGAGTTTTCCTTTACCTGAAGCTCCATAGAAGCAATAGTTGCTTATTTCCCTCGTAAGTCAGGTACGGGATGGGAAGTGGGGTTGGAGAGTTCATAAATATTTTTGGAGCATATGTGCCAGGTCATCAAATGCTCCCATGACTCTGGGGTGGGCACCTGCCAACCTCATGACAAAATGCCAACCTGAGGTGAGTCATGGGTCTGCAGTCGCAGAAATGGTACAGGGGTGGTTTGATTAAACCAAAGCATTGTAAGTTAGCAGAATATTTCCTGTGAACAGTGGCTTAGAGGTATAAGCCAAAGAAAATAAAAGTACATAGTGAAAGGACAGAATGATAAAGATTTTTAAATCTGTATTTTCTCTACGGAAGTAGACATTAGTCGAAACAACTGATTCTTAAAAATGTGCATGTTTCTATAATCATTCTTTCTAAAAAGGGATAGTGTTAGAGTGAGAATTTAGGGGTGAGGCTTTGGTTAAGGGTTCAGTGTTACAGAGAAGAAGTAGAGGTTATGGTTTAGGAGTTAGGTGTTATAGTCAAGAATTACAGGTTAGGTCGGGTTAGGGGTTAGGGGTTAGGGTGAGGGTAGGGGTTAGGGGTTAGGGGTTAGGGTTAAGGGTTAGGATTAGGGCTAGGGTTAGGGTTAAGATTAGAATTTGGATTAGGGTGAGGTTGAAGTTTAGGGTGATGGTTAGGGTTAGGGTGAAGGTGAGGATGAGGGTGAGGGTTAGGGTTACAGTTTGCATTATGATGAGGGTAAGTGTGAAGGTGAGGGTTAGGGTGAGGTCATGGGTTACTACTGTTCAGGTTAATACTTTTCATGATTAGGGCTGAGATAAGTGATATGGTCTCTGGCAAGCTGTCCCTGGATGCAGATTATGAGACAAGGATATTGGTGAAATTATTATTCAGCTATAATTTGCATATTATCCATTGAATAAAGGAGAGGAACCAAAACAGATGGAACAAACAGGGCAAGGTGTTGGGAGAAGCACTAGAGCCCTGCCTGGGCTTGGGCGGCTCAGAGCTTGGGTGATAGTGCTTCAGTGTTGCATAGAATCAGAATTCATCCTGACTGCAGGCATAGACAGTGGGTATTTTATCCTCCCTCAGACAGTGCGTGGCTTAGGTTGAGTTGTGGGGTAAACTCCCAGGCGCTTTTACTCCTTTTGGGTGAATTGACCCGACACCCAGGGCAATTCTCTCATCCTCCAGCAACAATGCACCAAGATCTATGGACAAGCAAGACCTGTGGGGTTTGGGAGGGGCCCAGGATGGAAACCAACCTGGGCAACCTGGGTTAGGGTCAGGGTTATAGACTGGAGAAGCTGAGGAACAGTGTCTTTGTATGGTAAGGGTTGCTATAACCTGGTACGTGAGACTGCGTGATTTATAAATTTACTTGGCTCACAGTTCTGGAGGCTGGGAAGTGGGAGAAGCAGGCGTAGCATCTGCTTGGTTTCCAGTGAGGGCCATGTGCTGGGTTAAAACATGGCAGAGAAGGGCCAGGGGGATTGGACACCTGCAAAGAGAGAGGCAAATGAAAGAACATCCTAGCTTTACAACAAGCCACGCTCACAGGTACTAATCTAGCATTGCCAGAGCAAGAACTCACTACCATGAGAAGGCAGCAAGCTGATGACGAGGTTCCACTCTAGATTCAAACACCTCCCACTAGGTCCCACCTGTCAACACCGCCATGCCCAGACCGCATTTCAGCATGAGATTCAGGGAGGACAAACAAACCCCATCCACACCACAGCAAGCAGGGGAGGCAAGACAATGGGAAAAAATTGTCTTTTAAAAAGATTTACCATTCTCTTTTGTGCGTGAAGAAAGAGTTCCCGGTCTGGGCTCTGAGAGGAGGGTGCTGTGGGTCTTCTCCACCTGCCTCTTAAGTCATCCTCCCACTTCTCCAGCTCTGCTCTGCGTCCTGAGAGGCTGGCCTCTGGGAGCATCACCCAGGTCCCATTCCAGGATTTCAGCCACAGGGAGGCACCGGCCATCAGAGGTGGAGACGGCCTTGGTTTCCTCTGCTTCCTTCCTTCTAGCATTGGGTTTTCACAAAGGCAGGGTTTCTCTCTGGTGTTTCTCAACTTCAGCTGTACTAGCATTTCTACTCAACCATTTTCTGTGCTGGGGCTGCCCTGCACATGGGAGGGTGTCCAGCAGCAGCCCTGCAGCACCCCCACCTGAGCCCACAGTGTCAGGCAAAATGACCCCATGGAGAAACAGCCCTGCCAGAGTCCTGGGAGGGTCCAGCAGCCCATTCTCTCTTCACCCTTTGGCCCCGGGGTATTAGAGGGTTTCTGCTGTTGCTAGTCTGGGAGCATTTCACAGGCTTTTATTCTTCCTTTTGGCTTTGCCCACACCTCTGTAAATAAAACCTTGAGTTTGCCTTTTTTTTTTATTTGCTGGGATCTAACACAGTCCTTTTCCTACAGGTAAATGCCTACATGTTAGAACATATCTTAGAAATTACCATCAACCAATCTTGCTTTAGAAAAAGAACTCATGACTATCTGAGTTTTAAACATGGTGACCAGAATTGAATTTGCAAATGTTTTGGTTCTAATATCTTGATAAAACACTAAAGCTATAACATGATGGCTCACCATGAAATTAACATGGAATACTCACTGGGGTGGAGGAGAAGAGTAAATATGGCCCTTGACCCTGGCGGGCTGTCCACAGTAACTGTTGCTCTGCCACTTTCCCAGCATTTTAGGGGCTACAGGACCCAGGCTCTGGCAGGCACTTGGTGAAAACTGGAAACAGCTGAAGAACCAAGTCTTGTCCCTCCTTGTGCAGGCCTAGGTTCTACATCCACAGACTCGGATACTGAAGAACATTTGATGGTCTGGCTGCTGGTTAAAGCTGTGATCTACAAATATTTTCAACCATGCAGTGCTCTCAGTGAAAACAAAGCATGCATCTAATAACTGTGCTTTTATTAATTATTTTTTCTCCTCCTAGAAAATGGATTTTTTTTAACTTTTAGGTTCCAGGGTACATGTGCAGGTTTGTTTTATAGGTAAACTTGTGTTGTGAGGGTGTGTTGTACAGATTATTTCATCACCCAAGAATTGAGCCTAGCGCTCATTGGTTATTTTTCCTGATTCTCTCCCTCCTCCCACCCTCCACCCTCTGATAAGCACAAGTGTCTGTTGTTTCCCTCTGTGTGTCCGTGTGTTCTCATCATTTAGCTCCCACTTACAAGTGAGAACATGCGGTATTTGGTTTTCTGTTTTGCTAAGGATAATGGCCTCCATCTCCATCCACGTTCCCACAAAAGACATGACCTCATTCTGTGTTATGGCTCCATAGTATTCCATCGTTTATATGCACCACATTTTCTTTATCCAGTCTACCACTGATGGGCATTTATGTTGACTTCCTGTCTTTGCTATTGTGCATAGTGCTGCAATGAACATTGACGTGCATGTGTCTTTATCGTAGAATGATTTCTATTCCTCTGGGGATATATTCAGTAATGGAATTGATGAGTTGAATGGTAGATCTGTTTTTAGCTCTTTGAGGAATTACCATACTGCTTTCCACAATGGTTGAACTAATTTACACTCCCACCAACGGTGTGCAAGCATTCTGTCTCCCTGTCACCTTGCCAGCACCTGTTAATTTTTGACATTTTAATAATAGCCATCCTACCTGGTGTGAGATGGTGTCTCACAGTGGTTTTGATTTGCATTTCTCTAATGATCAGTGATGTTGAGCTTTTCTTTCTATGCTTTTTGGCTGCATGTATGTCTTCCTTTGAAAAGTGCCTATTTATGTCCTCTGCCCACTTTTTTTATGGGATTGTTTTTTTTTCCTTGTAAACTTGTTAAGTTCCCAATGGAAGCCAGATATTAGACCTTTGTCAGATGGATATATTTCAAAAATTTTCTCCCAGCTACTCACAAGGCTGAGGCAGGAGAATTTCTTGAACCCAAGAGGTAGAGGTTGCAGTGAGCCAATATCACGCCACTGCACTCCAGCCTGGGTGACAGAGCGAGATTCTGTCTCAAAAAAAAAAAAAGAAAGAAAAAAGAAAGGTAGCCATATATAGATACGTGATTTATTTCAAAATATAGAAAAATGGTATTATGAAAGTGCCAGCAGAGCATATTTCTATGGAAAGTATTTACCATTCAACAAATAGTACCAGGACCATTTGTTTATCCATGTGCAAAGTAAAACTGGGTCCTAACTTCACACCATTTACAAAAATGAATTTAAGGTAGCTTAAAGAAAAATGTGAGGGGTGGAGCCAAGACGGTTGAATAGGAACAGCTCCAGTCTAGAGCTCCCAGCATGAGTGACGCAGAAGACAGGTGATTTCTGCATTTCCAACTGAGGTACTGGGCTCATCTCACTGGGGAGTGTCAGAAAGTGGGTGCAGGACAGTGGGTGCACTACACCCAGCATGAGCCAAAGCAGGGTCAGGCGTCGCCTCACCCGGGAAGTGCAAGGGGTCAGGGAATTCCCTTTCCTAGACAAAGAAAGGGGTGACAGATGGCACCTGGAAAATCAGGTCACTCCCACCCTAATACTGTGCTTTTCCAATGGTCTTAGCAAATGGCACACCAGGAGATTACATCCCATGCCTGGCTCAGAGGGTCCTATGCCCAAGGAGCCTTACTCATTGCTAGCACAGCACTCTGAGATCAAACTGCAAGGGGCAGTGACGCTGGGGGAGGGGCACCTGCCATTGCTGAGGCTTCAGTAGGTAAACAAAGTGGCTGGGAAGCTCGAATTGGGGGGAGCCCACCATAGCTCAAGGAGGCCTGCCTGCCTCTGTAGACTCCACCTCTGGGGGCAGGGAATAGCCAAACAAAAGGCAGCAGAATCCTCTGCAGACTTAACTATCCGTGTCTGACAGCTTTGAAGAGAGTAGTGGTTCTCCCAGCATGCAGCTGGAGATCTGAGAACGGACAGACTGCCTCCTCAAGTGGGTCCCTGACCCCCGAGTAGCCTAACTGGGAGGTACTGCCCAGTAGGGGCAAACTGACACCTCACACAGTGAGGTACCCCTCTGAGACAAAACTTCCGGAGGAATGATCAGGCAGCAACATTTTCTGTTCAGCAATATTCACTGTTTTGCAGCCTCCACTGCTGATACCCAGGCAAACAGGGTCTGGAGTGGACCTCCAGCAAACTCCAACAGACCTGCAGGCGAGGGTCCTGACTGTTAGAAGGAAAACTGACAAACAGAAAGGACATCCACACCGAAACCCCATCTATACATCACCATCATCAAAGACCAAAGGTAGATAAAACCACAAAGATGGGGAAAAAACAGAGCGGAAAAACTGGAAACTCTAAAAATCAGAGTGCCTCTCCTCCTCCAAAGGAATGCAACTCCTCACCAGCAATGGAACAAAGCTGGATGGAGAATGACTTTGATGAGTTGAGAGAAGAAGGCTTCAGATGATCAAACTACTCCAAGCTAAAGGAGGAAGTTCGAACCCATGGCAAAGAAGTTAAAAACCTTGAAAAAAATTAGATGAATGGCTAACTAGAATAACCAATGCAGAGAAGTCCTTAAAGGACCTGATGGAGCTGAAAGCCAAGGCACGAGAACTACATGATGAATGCACAAGCCTGAGTAGCTGATTCGATCAACTGGAAGAAAGGGTATCAGTGATGGAAGATCAAATGAATGAAATGAAGTGAGAAGAGAAGTTCAGAGAAAAAAGAATAAAAAGAAATAAACGAAGCCTCCAAGAAATATGGGACTATGTGAAAAGACCAAATCTACATCTGATTGGTGTACCTGAAAGTGACGGGGAGAATGGAACGAAGTTGGAAAACACTCTGCAGGATATTATCCAGGAGAACTTCTCCAATCTAGCAAGGCAGGCCAACATTTGAATTCAGGAAATACAGAGAATGCCACAAAGATACTCCTTGGGAAGAGCAACTCCAAGACACAAATTATCAGATTTTCCAAAGTTGAAATGAAAGAAAAAATGTTAAGAGCGGCCAGAGAGAAAGGTCAGGTTACCCACAAAGGGAAGCCCATCAGACTAACAGCTGATATCTCAGCAGAAACTCTACAAGGCAGAAGAGAGTGGGGGCCAATATTCAACATTCTTAAAGAAAAGAATTTTCAACCCAGAATTTCATTTCCAGCCAAACTAAGCTTCATAAGTGAAGGAGAAATAAAATCCTTTACAGAGAAGCAAATGCTGGGAGATTTTGTCACCACCAGGCCTGCCCTAAGAGAGCTCCTGAAGGAAGCACTAAACATGGAAAGGAACAACTGGTACCAGCCACTGCAAAAACATACCAAATTGTAAAGACCATTGAGGCTAGGAAGAAACAGCATCAACTAATGAGGGAAATAACCAGGTAACATCATAATGACAGGATCAAATTCACACATAACAATATGAACCCTAAATGTAAATGGGCTAAATGCTCCAATTAAAAGACAAAGACTGGCAAATTGGATAGTGAGTCAAGACCCATCAGTGTGCTGTATTCAGGAAACCCATCTCACGTGCAGAGACACACATAGGCTCAAAATAAAGGGATGGAGGAAGATCTACCAAGCAAATGGAAAACAAAAAAAGGCAGGGGTTGCAATCCTAGTCTCTGATAAAACAGACTTTAAACCAACAAAGATCAAAAGAGACAAAGAAGGCCATTACAGAATGGTAAAGGGATCAATTCCACAAGAAGAGCTAACTATCCTAAATGTATATGCAGCCAATACAGGAGCACCCAGATTCATAAAGCAAGTCCTTAGAGACCTACAAAGAGACTTAGACTCCCACACAATAATAATGGGAGACTTTAACACCCCACTGTCAACATTAGACAGATCAATGAGACAGAAAGTTGAAAAGGATATCCAGGAATTGAACTCAGCTCTGCACCAAGTGGACCTAATAGACACCTACAGAGCTCTCCACCCCAAATCAACAGAATATACATTCTTCTCAGCACCACACCACACTTATTCCAAAATTGACCACACAGTTGGAAGTAAAGCACTCCTCAGCAAATGTAAAAGACAGAAATTGTAACAAACTGTCTCTCAGACCAAAGTGCAATCAAACTAGAACTCAGGATTAAGAAATTCACTCAAAACCACTCAACTACAGGGAAACTGAACAATCTGCTCCTGAATGACTACTGGGTACATAATGAAATGAAGGCAGAAATAAAGATGTTCTTTGGAACCAATGAGAACAAAGACACAACATACCAGAATCTCTGGGACACATTCAAAGCAGTGTGTAGAGGGAAATTTATAGCACTAAATGCCCACAAGAGAAAGCAGGAAAGATCTAAAATTGACACCCTAACATCACAATGAAAAGAACAAGAGAAGCAAGAGCAAACACATTCAAAAGCTAGCAGAAGGCAAGAAATAACTAAGATCAGAGCAGAACTGAAGGAAATAGAGACACAAAAAACCCTTCAAAAAATCAATGGATCCAGGAGATGGTTTTCTGAAAAGATCAACAAAATTGATAGACCACTAGCAAGACTAACAAAGAAGAAAAGAGAGAAGAATCAAATAGACGCAATAAAAAATGATAAAGGGAATATCCCACTGATCCCACAGAAATACAAACTACCATCAGATAATACTATAAACACCTCTATGCAAATAAACTAGAAAATCTAGAAGAAATGGATAAATTCCTCAACACATACACTCTCCCAAGACTAAACCAGGAAGAAGTTGACTCTCTAAATAGACCAATAACAGGCTCTGAAATTGAGGCAATAATTAATAGCTTTCCAACCAAAAAAAGTCCAGGACCAGATGGATTCACAGCCGAGTTCTACCAGAGGTACAAGGAGGAGCTGGTACCATTCCTTCTGAAACTTTTCCAATCAATAGAAAAAGGGGGAATCCTCCCTAACTCATTTTCTGAGGCCAGCATCATCCTGATACCAAAGCCTGGCAGAGACACAACAACAAAAAAAGAGAATTTTAGACCAATATCCCTGGTGAACATCGATGCAAAAATCCGCAATAAAATACTGGCAAACCAAATCTAGCAGCACATCAAAATCTTATCCACCATGATCAAGTGGGGTTCCTCCTTGGGATGCAAGGCTGGTTCAACATATGAAGATCAATAAACATAATCCAGCATATAAACAGAACCAATGACAGAAACCATATGATTATCTCAATAGATGCCGAAAAGGCCTTTGACAAAATTCAACAACGCTTCATGCTAAAAACTCTCAATAAATTAGGTATTGATGGGATGTATCTCAAAATAATAAGAACTATCTATGACAAACCCACAGCCAATATCCTACCGAATGGGCAAAAACTGGAAGCATTCCCTTTGAAAACTTGCACAAGACAGAGATGCCCTCTCTCACCACTCCTATTCAACACAGTGTTGGAAGTTCTGGCCAGGGCAATCAGGCAGGAGAAGAAAATAAAGGGCATTCACTTAGGAAAAGAGGAAGTCAAATTGCCTCTGTTTGCAGATGACATGATTGTATATCTAGAAAACCCCATCGTCTCAGCCCAAAATCTCCTTAAGCTGATAGGCAACTTCAGCAAACTCTCAGGATACAAAATCAATGTACAAAAATCACAAGCATTCTTATACACCAATAACAGACAAACAGAGAGCCAAATCATGAGTGAACTCCCATTCACAATTGCTTCAAAGAGAATAAAATACCTAGGAATCCAACTTACAAGGGACGTGAAGGACCTCTTCAAGGAGAAGTACAAACCACTGCTCAATGAAATAAAAGAGGATACAAACAAATGGAAGAACATTCCATGCTCATGGGTAGGAAGAATCAATATCATAAAAATGGCCATACTGCCCAAGGTCATTTATAGATTCAATGCCATCCCCATCAAGCTACCAATGACTTTCTTCATAGAATTGGAGAAAACTACTTTAAAGTTCATATGGAACCAAAAAAGAGCCCGCATCTCATCTCCATACATATCATATCTGATCAATGTCTTTATATGTGTATCCTATCATATCTGTTCACAGAATTCTTATTTCCCATTTGGCAGAAGAGGAAAGAGAGCTGCCAAAGAACAAATGATGTATCCTGGTGATGGGGCCAATCTTTGAATCCAAGCCCTGTCCCAAGATATTTCTACCCTAAATACCGTGGAATCAGGAGAAGGATAAGCTACAATTTTTTCTCATGTGCGTATATGGAGCAGGTAACAGACAGGTTCTCAGGTGAGATTACTGACAAGCCAGGGGTTGCAGACTGAATTGTTATACCCAGTTTGTGACTCCCTGTGGTTGGACAGAGTATACTTCCTTGACCATGTGACTTGTTTTGGCCAAAGGAATGATAGTGGATTTGACACAAGCAGGTCTCAAAATGTTTGGGGGGCTGCCCTTGCCTTCTCCCACTTTGTCATCACCAGTTACTCCTGGGTATCTGTAACCCATTCAGCTTGAGCCTCAGAATAAGACAGATAGAGCATGCCTGGGCCATACCTGAACCTGGATCTAAGACCAGATGAGCCAGGTGAAGACCCTCAAACCTCAGTTGACCCACAAACTCATGAGTGGAAAAAAACCTAAATTTGTGGTCACAAGTCATTAAAAATTTAAGATTGATTGTTACCCAGCTAACTGACCTATCAGACTATGGAGGATGATGACAGTTATATGAAGAGGTAGCCCAGTGAAGAATGGGGTGAATTGGAGAAGTTTTGATGAAGAAGGTGAGTCTTGAACTGAGCCTTTACTTCCATCTCCTCCAAATCAGCCTAAGCCAGGCTAAATTAGTTAATTGTGATTGTTACTCAGACTAAAAGTACCTTAAATCTTCTAACATTGAAGTCTTGCCAAATACAGACTAGCTATCAAGGCTTGAGAGATCTTTGACATTAGCTGTAAACATTCAGCTTGCAATGACTCCTGGGAAAAGAACAATCTCATGAGTGAAGTTTCAGCTTGCTTTGAAAATAGGAATAAGAATTTTAAAGAAGCAAAATTGAAAATGAGATCTGAAGAAGTGTCCTGTTTTGAAAAGAAAGAAAGAGGCTTTCTCACCTTCCTGCCCCTCCCCACAAACTCATCTCCATCTACACAGCTTTCTCCACTCACCTCCCATTTCACCTGAGCACTGTCTCTCTTCTCCAAAATTACTCCTCCCCTCTCTGGATTCAACCTCTCCCTTTCACAACTTGTACTTTTCTTCCAATTTATAAACATTGTCATGTTTTCCTATCTTAAAAAAAATTCTACAAAGAAAATAACCCTTATGCAACTTCATGTAACCCTTCCCTACCTTCCACCCTGCTCCTCACAGCCCTCAGCTCACTGGCTGTACATGGCTGTTGTCCAGAAGAGGTTGGAGGCCCAGGCCCTGCTCTGAGCTCCCCTATATCATCTTCTTTACCTGGACTTCCCCAGCTGAATGATCCACAGGCCCTTCAAACTTAATCCATGAGATTTGGATTAAGGGTCTGGGCCTTCCACTCCAACACCTGATCAGTCACCAGCATCTACAGTTCTATTTCTGAGTATTACCTAGCCTGCCCCCTTCCCCATTTCCCTACCACTAATTCTCTGGTTCAGCCCTCATCATCTCTCCTTTGGATGTTACATCCCTGCAGGTTTTCTTCCTCTAATCCTGCACTCCCTCATTGATCCTTTACAACTTTGGCCAAAAAGATAAACCTAAAGTAAAAGTCTGATCTTAACACACCTCTGCTTAGAATCCTTAAGTGTCATCATTTTTAGGATTAACTCCAAATTCGTTGTCCTGACCTAGGGCTCCCTGGCCCCATTCGTCTCACTCAGCCTCCCACCAGTCTCTCTGCACTGAACTCTGTTAGTTCCTAGGACCAGTCACTCCTAGAATTCAACCCTCAGTGTGTGCTATTCTCTCTGCCCAGACACTTCCACCATCATCTTTTTTAAAAAAACAGCTTTATTGAGATGTCATTCACATACCATACAATTCACCCATGTAAGAGTACAATTTAATGACTTTTAGTATATTTACAGCATTGCATAACTATCACCACAATCAATTGTAGAACATTTTCATGACCCCCATTAGCATTTGCTCCCCATTTCCACCCAGTCCCCCCATGCCTAGGTAACCACCAATCTACTTTCTGTCCCTATAGATTTGCCTATTCTGCTTATGTCATAAAAATGGAATTGTACAATACATATTCCTTTATGACCAGCTTCTTTCACTTTGCATGTTTTCTTTTTTTGTACTTCAAAAATTATTGTTATTTTTAATTGACATAACAATTATACATATTTATGGGGTACAGTATAATATTTAAATATGTATATGCATACACTCACACACATATATATGATGTGTAGTGGTCAAATTAGAGTGAATAGTATATCAATGACCTCAAACATTTATCATTTCTTTATATTGGGAACATTAAACGTGTTCTACCTATTTGAAAATACGCATTAAATTAGTATCTGTCCACCATCATCTTTAAATCATTAATAGCTATGAATGCTTATTGATACTTGCATTGGAGTAAGAAATTTACATCTATTCCTTCTAGTTCTCAAAGTGACTATGCAAGTAGGCATCATTACATTTTAAAGATGAGGAAGGAGCTTAATTACATATATAAGGTTATACAAATAGTGAGAAGAAAAACCCAATTGGAGCTTAATTCCAGATGATTCTGTTGATCTTCAATGGACCATGCTGATATTGACTATTAACTAGTTAATTATTATTCACCTTTGAAAAGTCAGCTTATACATTATCTCTCAGGAATCCTTCTTTCCTTCTTCCCCTTATCCACAGCTCTGTGTTTTCATAGATGCTGAGGTTTCTTCTATAATAGCAATTATCACTGGCACATAATGCACTCTCACAACTCCTGAGCTCACCTACAATGTGTCGCTTCCATAGATTTCCATGCAGTCTGCCTTCATTGCCTCTCACTTTAAAATATTGAATGGATCCTCCCACCTGGTCCCCAGCACACAGTGAATTACTTGAGGGCGAGGGTTTGCCTTTGTTCTCTATCTTTAACATATTTAGCACAGTGTCTACATGTAATTAGCTAATTTTTATTAACTGATTTATATTTTATTCATCTATTCACTTATTCTCTGATGGTTGGTGACAGTGAATGTTTAAGTAAATAAATGAATAGGGTAAATTCTGCCATGCTGGGAAAATAATTTTACAGCTCTGGACTTTGGTTTCCTTTTTTTTTTTTAATAATTAGAGAAATTCTCTAGATGTTTTATGTTTCTTCAGGTTTTTATATCTTATGAACTTAGGAAAGGCCGTACATTTTAATTACTTTATAGGCAACATTCTAGTTGACTTGACAGTTGAAAATCAACGACTTCCCCAAACTGGGTAGTAATAACACCAAAAATGGAGGAAGATATGATTATGACTTGAAAACATTTTGATTAATTTGTAATATTTGTTAATGATAATAATGCCATATAAACATTAATTCAATATATATGCAAAATATTAATGGTGAAGAGTAATACAATGATATGAGATCTATTCTGAATTCTAGTAAAGCAACTTTCTGAATATGTAACATCAGTACTATGACACTTTAAATTACTTTTTAATTAAAAATAAAACTACATATTATTATTAATGCCAAAAGGCATTAATAATATTCCTTGACATCAGTCCAGAAAAAGTTGAGCCTGCCCCTAATTTTATTATAAGTTATAACCAGCATTAGTCCAAAAGGCTCAATGTATAAAGTCCTCATGTAATTCTGGTTACAGTTATTATTTGAGATAACAAAAGCTTCACCTGTAGAAAAGGATGTGTATTTAGTAATTTTGAAATTGAATTTACCAAGTGCAATTATTTTTTCTCCAAACGTAGTCAAACTGGAATGTTTGACCTCATTCCGTAAGGTACCCATTCTTGTTTGTGTACAGAAATCAGATATAAATTTGTCAGGGTTAGGGTTCGGGTTCGGGTTAGGGTTAGGGTTCGGGTTCGGGTTCGGGTTAGGGTTCGGGTTCGGGTTAGGGTTCGGGTTAGGGTTAGGGTTCGGGTTCGGGTTCGGGTTAGGGTTAGGGTTCAGGTTAGGGTTAGGGTTAGGGTTAGGGTTTTAGGGTTTGGGTTAGGGTTAGGGTGTTAGGGTTAGGGTTAGGGTGTTAGGGTTAGGGTGTTAGGGTTAGGGTTCGGGTTCGGATTAGGTTTATTGGTTAGAGTTAGGGTTAGGGTTCGGGTTAGGGGTTAGGGTTTAGGGTTAAGGTTAGGGTTATTGATTAGGGTTAGGCTTCGGGTTTGGGTTCTGGTTGGGGTTGGGGTTTGGGTTCGGGTTAGGGTTAGGGGTTAGGGTTAGGGGTTAGGGTTAGGGGTTACGGTTTAGGGTTAGGGTTAGGGTTTTTGGTTAGGGTTAGGGTTCGGGTTGGAGTTGGGGTTTGGGTTAAGGGTTAGGGTTAGGGTTTGGTGTTAGCCTTAGGGGTTAGGGTTAGTGTAGGGGTTAGGAGTTAGGGGTTAGGGTTAGGGTTTTGTGTTAGGGTTAGGGAAGGGTTAGGGTTAGGGTTAAGGTTAGGGTAAAGGCGTTAGGGTTAGGGTTAGATTACAATTTCTAACCTGTTTTATTTTGTTTTTTTTTTGAGACAGGGTCTCCCTCTGTTGTCCAATGCTGGAGTGCAGTAGTGCTATCGCAGCTGACTGCAGCCTCAACCTTCCAGGCTGAAGCGATCCTCCTACCTCAACCTCCCACGTGGCTGAGACTACAGGTGCTTGCCACTATGCCCAACTAATATTTGGAATTTTCGTATACGTGGATTCCAGAGGGGTGACAGCGAACCGTGAGTAAGCATGGATTTTGGTATATGCAGAGATGGGGTGCTGGAACTAATTCTGTATACGGAGGGACGACGACTGTATATGTTTTTACAATTACGCTGTAGGATATATTCTGTTGCATAGCCTTGAAAATAATAATTTTTAATTGAGTGGAATAATAATAATAATATTGCTAAAAGTAGCAGCTGGCCAGGTGTGGTGGGTCACACTGGTAATCACAACACTTTGGGAGGCTGAGGCAGGAGGATGGCTTGAGGCCAAGAGTTTGCGATAGGCCTTGGAAACGCAGGGGGAGTCACCATCCGTACAGAAAAACACATGAATTAGCCTAGTGTGGTGGCATGTTCCTGTAGTCCCAGCTACTTGGGAGGCTGAGGTGGGAGGATCACTTGAGCCCAGGGAGGCTGAGACTGCAGTGAGTCATGATCAGGCCTCTGCACTCCAGCCTGGGTGACCGAGTGAGACCCTGTCTCAAAACAACAAAAAAGTAGCCACTAACATTAACTGAACTTTTATACCAGGTGCCTATTGATACCATAGTTTAATTTCTTAGAACTGTTTCTTATTTCACTTACCAACTCTGTCTTCAGTTACTCCCAGATTTTTACTGTGTGTGTCCAGATGACCTTTTGTTTAGATTGAATTGTCTCCCCAGAAGTAAGATTACTGTGAGTCATGGTGAATGGACATTCTCATTACCCTTGATGTAAGTTGACAGGGTTTTGAGTGCCTCCCAGCTATAATCTTAGCACTTTGGGAGGCCAAGAGAGGAGGATTGCTTGAGGCCAAGAGTTGGAGGAGGCAGTATGGCAGTATGGTGAGACCCTGTCTCCACTATTTTAAAAAATTGACAGGCTTTACCCTGGAAGGCTTATACACAATTTAAACACCCCTCATAGTATAAGAAAGTGCCCATTTCACTGCACCTTTGCCAGCACAGGGTATTATAATTTAGTAAGTCATTTTTTGTTGGATTATTTTAAAAGACCTCATGTTACTTTACTTGTCACATTTCAACATCTTTCCTTAGCTTATTAGCTCTATCTCTTTTCTGTCTGTAAATGGTTGTTGTTGTTGTTTTGTTCTTTGAGACAGGGTCTTGCTCTGTCACCAGGCTGGACTGTAGCGGCATAATCATGCCTCGCTGCAGCCTTGACCTCCCAGGCTCAAACTTCAGCATTCCGAGTAGCTGGGACTACAAGTGTGCACCACCACTCCCAGCTAACTTTTTTCTTTTTTTTTTGGATAGAGACAGGGTCTCACTGTGTTGTCCAGACCGGTCTCTAGCTCCTGGCCTTAAGCAATCTTCCTGCATTAGGTTCTCAAATGGCTGGAATTTCAGGCACGAGCTACCATGCCTGGCCTGGGCTAGTCCCATATTCTCTAGAGTTCTCTTTACTTTGTGCTAGCCAATCTCTCATTGTGCTGTTCACCTGTTATAATGAATAATTCTCTGTATTAAATTTTGCCACTTTAAACTTTTGAGTGGTTTATGCTTCCTGATTGGACTCTGACTAATATGTTAGGAAGGGTCCCAGGAGGTAAACCCACACAGATGGGATTTGGGCATAGGTTTGGTTTCCCAGGGGGCAGTGCTGAGCTCTTTGCCAGTGGGAAATGGGATGCTGGTGATTTCCTGTAGGTGACCTCACAGTGACTCAAGCTACCACTTACTGTTGATTGTGACGAAATGCCAGCTGAGGCACATGCCTTGGGAGCTAAGTGGTTGCTGCCCTTGACCACTGTGAAGACTGTTTTGGGAAGGGTCGCTTTGGATGCACTTGAGCAGGGGTCCCCAACCCCTGAGCCATGGAGCCGTAGGGAGCCACACAGCAGGAGGTGAGTGGTGTCGAGTGAGGGAGTGAGGGAAGCTTCGTCTGTATTTACAGCCACTCCCCTTTGCTCACATTCCCGCCTGAGCTCCGCCTTCTCAGATGAGCAGCAGCATTAGATTCTCATAGGAGAACGCACCCTGTTGTGAACTGTGCATGTGAGGGATCTAGGTTGCGCTGTCCTTATGAGAATCTAATACCTATTGATCTGTCACTTTCTCCCATCACGCTCAGGTGGGACCATCCAGTTTCAGGAAAACAAGCTTAACACGCCCACTGATTTGACATTATGGTGAGTTCTATAATTATTTTATTATATATTACAGTGTAATAATGGAAATAAAGTGCCTAATAAATGTAAATGTGCTTACATCTTTTGGCCCAGCTCCTACCTCCCAGCAGCCTCTCCAGGCCCAGAACTTTCTCCAGTCAGTCTCTACAGACCAAGCTCATGACTCACAATGGCCTATTTAGGCCCATACCCTACATCAGGGCAGTCTCCGCAGATGAGGCTACTGCCTCACAACAGCCTCCACAGGCACAGCTCCATCGTTACAATGGCCTCTTTAGACCCAGCTCCTGCCTCCCAGCCTTCTCTCCAGGCCCTGAACTTTCTCCGTAAGTTGAGGTAGCTGGGACTGTAGGTATACATGACGATACTTGGGTAATTTTTAAATTGTTTTGTAGACATGGGGTCTCACTTTGTTGGCCAGGCTGGTTTCAAACTAATGGCCTCAAGTGACCCTTCCACCCCTGCCTCCCATCCTCGAGGTATTTGCCACCACAGGGAGCACTTGTTCAATTTTCTAAAAAAGAAATATCTAAAGTAAGGCTGTGGGATGATGGCAAGAAGATAAAAGAAAAACAGAAGAATAAGTTAAAATGACTTATTCACACATATTCTTTTGACAGCAAGAAGAACTTTTAGTATATACATTCCTTACAAACAAACAAAAGGCAGGTAAACAATGTTGTATAGGAACTTCAACACACACTGTACAGTATTCCCACTTTGCTGACATAAGTTATGGAAATTTCGTAGTTTACTTGAGTGTCGCTACCAGTATTTTGCTTCTCTGATGATTTTTATCAACTTCCTCATCTGTTAACTTCTCTCCAAGGTATGTCATGTCACGACATACTGCCGCTGCACGAACATGGCCAGTGTCTTCCTATTCAACATGTAGAATGCTTTCCTAATTTCTCTTTTTACTCTCTGTCTTTGTGTTCTGCATTTTCCTTAATTTTATTGTCAGAAACTCCAGAAAGTCAATCGTACTAATTTATCACGATTTGCTTTATTAATTTATACTTTGCTTATATGGAATTTTGCCCAGCAGACCTCATTACAGTTTCTAACCTGTTTTATTTATTTATTTTTTTTCTGAGACAGGGTCTCCCTCTGTTGTCCAAGGCTGGAGTGTAGTAGCGCTATCGCAGCTGACTGCAGCCTCAACCTTCCAGGCTGAAGCGATCCTCCTACCTCAACCTCCCACGTGGCTGAGACTACAGGTGCTTGCCACTATGCCCAACTAATATTTGGAATTTTCGTATACGTGGATTCCAGAGGGGTGACAGCGAAACGTGAGTAAGCATGGATTTTGGTATATGCAGAGATGGGGGGCTGGAACTGATTCTGTATACTGAGGGACGACGACTGTATATGTTTTTACAATTACGCTGTAGGATACATACTGTTGCATAGCCTTGAAAATAATTTTTAATTGAGTGGAATAATAATAATATTGCTAAAAGTAGCAGCTGGCCAGGTGTGGCTCACACTGGTAATCGCAACACTTTGGGAGGCTGAGGCAGGAGGATGGCTTGAGGCCAAGAGTTTGCGATAGGCCTTGGAAACGCAGGGGGAGTCACCATCCCTACAGAAAAACACATGAATTAGCCTAGTGTGGTGGCATGTTCCTGTAGTCCCAGCTACTTGGGAGGCTGAGGTGGGAGGATCGCTTGAGCCCAGGGAGGCTGAGACTGCAGTGAGTCATGATCAGGCCTCTGCACTCCAGCCTGGGTGACAGAGTGAGACCCTGTCTCAAAACAACAGAAAAGTAGCAGCTAACATCAACTGACCTTTTACCAGGTGCCTACTGATACCATAGTTTAATTTCTTAGAACTGTTTCTTATTTCACTTACCAACTCTGTCTTCAGTTACTCCCAGATTTTTACTGTGTGTGTACAGATGATCTTTTGTTTGGATTGAATTGTCTCCCCAGAAGTAAGATTACTGTGAGTCATGGTGAATGGACATTCTTATTACCCTTGATGTAAGTCGACAGGGTTTTGGGTGCCTCCCAGCTATAATCTTAGCACTTTGGGAGGCTAAGAGAGGAGGATTGCTTGAGGCCAAGAGTTGGAGGAGGCAGTATGGCAGTATGGTGAGACCCTGTCTCCATTATTTTAAAAAATTGACAGGCTTTACCCTGGAAGGCTTATACACAATTTAAACACCCCTCATAGTATAAGAAAGTGCCCATTTCACTGCACCTTTGCCAGCACAGGGTATTATAATTTAGTAAGTCATTTTTTGTTTGATTATTTTAAATAGACAAAAGACCTCATGTTACTCTACTTGTCACATTTCAACATCTTTCCTCAGCTTATTAGCTCTATTTCTTTTCTGTCTGTAAATGGTTGTTGTTGTTTTGTTCTTTGAGACAGGGTCTTGCTCTGTCACCAGGCTGGACTGTAGTGGCATAATCATGCCTCACTGCAGCCTTGACCTCCCAGGCTCAAACTTCAGCATTCCGAGTAGCTGGGACTACAAGTGTGCACCACCACTCCCAGCTAACTTTTCTTTTTTTTTTGGATAGAGACAGGGTCTCACTGTGTTGTCCAGACCGGTCTGTAGCTCCTGGCCTTAAGCAATCTTCCTGCATTAGCTTCTCAAATTGCTGGAATTTCAGGCATGAGCCACCATGCCTGGCCTGGGCTAGTCCCATATTCTCTAGAGTTCTCTTTACTTTGTGCTAGCCAATCTCTCATTGTGCTGTTCACCAGTTATAATGAATAATTCTCTGTATTAAATTTTGCCACTTTAAACTTTTGAGTGGTTTATGCTTCCTGATTGGACTCTGACTAATATGTTAGGAAGGGTCCCAGGAGGTAAACCCACACAGATGGGATTTGGGCATAGGTTTGGTTTCCCAGGGGGCAGTGCTGAGCTCTTTGCCAGTGGGAAATGGGATGCTGGTGATTTCCAGTAGGTGACCTCACAGTGACTCAAGCTACCTCTTACTGTTGATTGTGATGAAATGCCAGCTGAGGCACATGCCTTGGGAGCTAAGTGGTTGCTGCCCTTGACCACTGTGAAGACTGTTTTGGGAAGGGTCGCTTTGGATGCACTTGAGCAGGGGTCCCCAACCCCTGAGCCATGGAGCCGTAGGGAGCCACACAGCAGGAGGTGAGTGGTGTCGAGTGAGGGAGTGAGGGAAGCTTCGTCTGTATTTACAGCCACTCCCCTTTGCTCACATTCCCGCCTGAGCTCCGCCTTCTCAGATGAGCAGCAGCATTAGATTCTCATAGGAGAACGCACCCTGTTGTGAACTGTGCATGTGAGGGATCTAGGTTGCGCTGTCCTTATGAGAATCTAATACCTATTGATCTGTCACTTTCTCCCATCACGCTCAGGTGGGACCATCCAGTTTCAGGAAAACAAGCTTAACACGCCCACTGATTTGACATTATGGTGAGTTCTATAATTATTTTGTTATATATTGGATATATAATAAATATATATATTTATTATATATATTAACATGTTAAATATATTAATATATTAAATATATTATTATATATTGTAATAATGGAAATAAAGTCCCTAATAAATGTAAATGTGCTAAAATATTTTGGCCCAGCTCCTACCTCCCAGCAGCCTCTCCAGGCCCAGAACTTTCTCCAGTCAGCCTCTACAGACCAAGATCATGACTCACAATGGCCTATTTAGGCCCATACCCTACGTCACGGCAGTCTCCGCAGATGAGGCTACTGCCTCACAACAGCCTCCACAGGCACAGCTCCATCGGATATTGGATATATCCAATATCCACAGCCCACAGCTTCCTCAAGCCAAGCTCCCCAGGCCCAGGTCAGGCCTCACGGTGGCCTCTCCAGGATGAGCTCCTGCCCTCCGATGGCACCTGCAGGCCCCAAATGGTCTCCGGTCCGTGGGCTCCTCCACACCAAGCTTGGGCCTCCCGGCGACCTCTGCAGGCCCAAGTTGTCCTGAAGTTGGCATCTCCTGGCCGCGCCTCCCAGCAAGTAAGCAAGCTCTTTTGGCTCAACTCCTGCCCAGCTCCCAACCGCCTTTGTGGGCCCCGAACTTTCTCCAGCCAAGTTCTTCGGGCCTAATTCCTGCCGCCCGGTGGCCTGTACGGGCCCAGCAATGGTTGGAGAACAGCCTATGCAGGTCCCCGCTCTTGCCTCCCAGGGGCCTCTCCAGGCCCAGCTCTTGACCCCACGGCGGCCTCTCAGGGCCAAGTCCCTGCCTGCCTCCCAGCAGCCCGCGTGCGGCCCAGCTCCTCCCTCACGGTGGCCTGTTGATGCCCATGCCTCTGGCACCCTGCCCAGAGGCATGATCCCCTGCCTCACACCGGCCCCTCCCACGCTGAGAGAGGTCAGCGTGAGCCCTTGCCTCACACCGGCCCCTCCCACACTGAGAGAGGTCAGAGTGAGCCCCATGCCTCACACCGGCCCCTCCCACGCTGAGAGAAGTCAGAGTGAGCCCTTGCCTCACACCGGCCCCTCCCACGCTGAGAGAGGTCAGCATGAGCCCTTGCCTCACACTGGCCCCTCCCACGCTGAGAGAGGTCAGAGTGAGCCCCATGCCTCACACCGGCCCCTCCCACGCTGAGAGAGGTCAGAGTGAGCCCTTGCCTCACACCGGCCCCTCCCACGCTGAGAGAGGTCAGCGTGAGCCCCTTGCCTCACACCGGCCCCTCCCATGCTGAGAGAGGTCGTGAGCCCTTGCCTCACACCGGCCCCTCCCATGCTGAGAGAGGTCAGAGTGAGCCCCTTGCCTCACACCGGCCCCTCCCACGCTGAGAGAGGTCAGCGTGAGCCCTTGCCTCACACCGGCCCCTCTCACGCTGAGAGAGGTCAGAGTGAGCCCCATGCCTCACACCGGCCCCTCCCACGCTGAGAGAGGTCAGCGTGAGCCCCTTGCCTCACACCGGCCCCTCCCACGCTGAGAGAGGTCAGCGTGAGCCCCTTGCCTCACACCGGCCCCTCCCACGCTGAGAGAGGTCAGCGTGAGCCCTTGCCTCACACCGGCCCCTCTCACGCTGAGAGAGGTCAGAGTGAGCCCCATGCCTCACACCGGCCCCTCCCACGCTGAGAGAGGTCAGCGTGAGCCCTTGCCTCACACCGGCCCCTCCCACGCTGAGAGAGGTCAGAGTGAGCCCCATGCCTCACACCGGCCCCTCCCACGCTGAGAGAGGTCAGCGTGAGCCCTTGCCTCACACCGGCCCCTCCCTCGCTGACAGAGGTCAGCCTGAGCCCCTTGCCTCACACCGGCCCCTCCCACGCTGAGAGAGGTCAGCGTGAGCCCTTGCCTCACACCGGCCCCTCCCACGCTGAGAGAGGTCAGCGTGAGCCCCTTGCCTCACACCGGCCCCTCCCACGCTGAGAGAGGTCAGCGTGAGCCCTTGCCTCACACCGGCCCCTCCCACGCTGAGAGAGGTCAGAGTGAGCCCTTGCCTCACACCGGCCCCTCCCACGCTGAGAGAGGTCAGCGTGAGCCCTTGCCTCACACCGGCCCCTCCCACGCTGAGAGAGGTCAGAGTGAGCCCCATGCCTCACACCGGCCCCTCCCACGCTGAGAGAGGTCAGCGTGAGCCCTTGCCTCACACCGGCCCCTCCCATGCTGAGAGAGGTCAGCGTGAGCCCTTGCCTCACACCGGCCCCTCCCACGCTGAGAGAGGTCAGCGTGAGCCCCTTGCCTCACACCGGCCCCTCCCACGCTGAGAGAGGTCAGCGTGAGCCCCTTGTCTCACACCGGCCCCTCCCACGCTGAGAGAGGTCAGCGTGAGCCCTTGCCTCACACCGGCCCCTCCCACGCTGAGAGAGGTCAGCGTGAGCCCTTGCCTCACACCGGCCCCTCCCACGCTGAGAGAGGTCAGAGTGAGCCCCATGCCTCACACCGGCCCCTCCCACGCTGAGAGAGGTCAGAGTGAGCCCCATGCCTCACACCGCCCCCTCCCACGGTGAGAGAGTTCAGCGTGAGCCCTTGCCTCACACCGGCCCCTCCCACGCTGAGAGAGGTCAGAGTGAGCCCCATGCCTCACACCAGCCCCTCCCACGCTGAGAGAGGTCAGTGTGAGCCCTTGCCTCACACCGGCCCCTCCCACGCTGAGAGAGGTCAGCATGAGCCCTTGCCTCACACTGGCCCCTCCCACACTGACAGAGGTCAGCCTGAGCCCCTTGCCTCACACCGGCCCCTCCCTCGCTGACAGAGGTCAGCCTGAGCCCCTTGCGTCACACCGGCCCCTCCCACGCTGAGAGAGGTCAGTGTGAGCCCTTGCCTCACACCGGCCCCTCCCACGCTGAGAGAGGTCAGCTTGAGCCCCATGCCTCACACCGGCCCCTCCCACGCTGAGAAAGGTCAGCTTGAGCCCCTTGCCTCACACCGGCCCCTCCCACGCTGAGAGAGGTCAGCGTGAGCCCTTGCCTCACACCGGCCCCTCCCACCCTGAGAGAGGTCAGCGTGAGTCCCTTGCCTCACACCGGCCCCTCCCACGCTGAGAGAGGTCAACGTGAGCCCTTGCCTCACACCGGCCCCTCCCACGCTGAGAGAGGTCAGCGTGAGCCCCTTGCCTCACACCGGCCCCTCCCACGCTGAGAGAGGTCAGCGTGAGCCCCTTGCCTCACACCGGCCCCTCCCATGCTGAGAGAGGTCAGCGTGAGCCCTTGCCTCACACCGGCCCCTCCCACCCTGAGAGAGGTCAGCGTGAGTCCCTTGCCTCACACCGGCCCCTCCCACGCTGAGAGAGGTCAACGTGAGCCCTTGCCTCACACCGGCCCCTCCCACGCTGAGAGAGGTCAGCGTGAGCCCCTTGCCTCACACCGGCCCCTCCCACGCTGAGAGAGGTCAGCGTGAGCCCCTTGCCTCACACCGGCCCCTCCCATGCTGAGAGAGGTCAGCGTGAGCCCTTGCCTCACACCGGCCCCTCCCACGCTGAGAGAGGTCAGCGTGAGCCCCTTGCCTCACACCGGCCCCTCCCACGCTGAGAGAGGTCAGTGTGAGCCCTTGCCTCACACCGGCCCCTCCCACGCTGAGAGAGGTCAGCGTGAGCCCCTGCCTCAACAGGCCACCGTGAGGGAGGAGCAGGGTCGCACGTGGGCTGCTGGGAGGCAGGCAGGGACTTGGTCCTGGGAGGTCGCGGTGGGGCGAGAGCTGGGCCTGGAAACACCCCTCTGAGGCAACAGTGGGGCCTACAGACTCTGTTCTCCAGCCGGAGCTGGGACTGTTCAGGTACTGGGAGGCGGGATGTGGGTCTGAAGAGCTTGGTTGCCGAAACTTCGGTGTCTACAAACGCAGGTGGGAGCTGAGCCAAAAAAGCTTGTTTCCTGGGAGGCGGGAGATGCAGCCAAGAGAAACAGCTGTGCCTGCAGAGGCCGCCATGTGGGAGGCTGAGGCCGGGCCTCCTCAAATCGGCCTCTCCAGATGCACTTGCAGCCTCCCGGCGTCCTCTCCGGGCCCAGCTCTTCCTCCCGGCTGTGTCTCCAGGCCTGACTCTGGCCTCCCAACAACGTCTTTGGACTCAGCTCCTGCCCAGCTCCCAGCGGCCCTGGTAGGCCCACCACTTCCCGAAGCCAACCTCCCCAGGCCCAGCTCAGGCCTCACGGTGGCCTCTCCAGGCTCAGCTCCTGCCCTCCGATGGCAAGGTCGGTGGGCTCCTCTAGGCCCAGCTTGGGCCTCCCGGCGGCCTCTGCAGGCCCAAATCGTCCTGAAGTCGGCCTCTCCAGGCCCAGCTCCGGCCTCCCGGCGGCCTCTGCAGGCCCAAGTCGTCGTCAGGTCGGCCTGGAATTGGGCCTGGAAGAGCAGCAAGTCGGCCTTCCCGGGCCCAGCTCCGTCCTCTCGGCGGCCTCTCCAGGTGCAAAACTTCCTCGAGTCAGCCTCTCCAGGCCCAGCTCCTCCTGCCTCCCAGTGGCCTCTTTCAGCCCAGACCAGCTCATGGCTCTTGGCGGCCTTCCCAGGCCCCGCTTTTGACTTTTGGTGGCCTCTTCAGGCCCAGAACTTGACCTCCAGTGGGCCTTTGCAGGCCCGGCCTCCTGCCTCTCGAAGGCCTGCATGGGCCTGGACTCACAGCGGACTCACAGCGGACTCTCCATGCCCAGCTAGCCCTTGCGTCATTGCGGCCTCCCGAGTCCAAAGCTCCTGCCTCTCGGCCGCTTCGGCAGGCCCAGCTCCCGCCTGCCAGCGGCCTCTTTAGGCCCAGCTCATTCCTCACAACGGCCTTCCCAGGCCCCGTTTTTCCCTTCCGGCAGCCTCTTGGCCTCTAATTTGTTTATCTTTTGTGTATAAATCCCAAAATATTGAATTTTGGAATATTTCCACCATTATGTAAATATTTTGGTAGGTGATTTATTTGGGGTGAGTTTCTGCACCAAGCCCGAATTTTTTATTTTATTTTACTGATTATTTGGTGTTAAACAGGTTTAATGACGGTCATGGCAACTTTTTGGCACAATGAAAAATATCGCCCATGATCAACGTGTTCTGTTCTGGGGAAGGGGGCAAAGGCAGGGTGAATCACTTTCTTAAAAAGTATAGCTCAAGTTGGGAGTGCAGAGGGAATGGGGAGAAAACCCTCCCGCTGCCTGTGTCGAAGTGCAGGAGCCCCCACCCCCATACTCACCTGAGTCCAGCCCCCCTCTGCCCCCCGGGTGGCTCAGCCCAGCTCCTGCCTAGGAAAGCCTTAGTGTTGGGAGGGACCCTGATGACTGAGGAGCCTGGTAGCTCCAGGTCGCCCACACTTTCAGGTCTCTTGCCCCAGAAGGTGGCAGGATCCATTGGGAGGAAACAGGTCGCCTTGGAAGGCGTCCGTGGGTCCCCATCCCCAGGGGTAGGGGCCATAGGGGGCCCGCTCTGCTGCCTTGACCATACTCCTGGGCTTTGAAGGATCCTGGGCCCAGTAAGAAGGAGGTGGGTGCCAAGGTTGAGGAGGAAGCATCCGAGTATGTGTAGGGGGAGGACAGGGTGGGACCATAGACTTTGCCAAAAGCTGCAGGTGGATCGGGGGACCCTGGGGGCTCAGGATCCAGCAAGGGGCGGCAGGAGTAAAGGAGGAAGGAATGACAGGTGCAAGTACCTTCCCACCAAAGCCCTTGTTGCCCTCTGGCTCCTCCCCAGAGTTGTCCCCACTCTCAAGTCAGTCACCCACTCCTTGAACTTGAGATCAGTGTCAGTGGTGCTAAAGCCATCATCAGCAATGACATCATCACCCCTCCTCCTCATGGATGACCGTGTGCTCCTCGTCACTCGCTATGTCCTCACTGGCCATGTGCTGGGAATGAGCATCTCAAGTGGGCAGCAGCAGGGCTGCCCACTGGTCACCTCCCTCACCAGGGGCTGCAAAGTGGCCTGGAGCTTCATACTGAGTAGAAGGCTTTGGGCCAGAGTATGATGCAGTGCCAGACACCACCTGTGTCAGTTCCCGTAGTGCCTGACGGTCTATTTCCCTGCCGTCCAGGCTGTGTACCCCCCTGTGGGAGAAGGCTTGGGCCAGGCTGAGCCAGGTTCCCTGACTGTGTGCAGCTGTTCTGCCCCACAGAAGCTGCTCCTTGGTATCCGAGCTCTGGAGTGTTTAGGCTGCAACTGACAGGAGTTCAGAGGACACCCCAGGGGCAGTGGCAGTGCCCGTCTCTGATATGCTCCGCTCCCACGAGCCCTTGTTATACTCCTGCTAGCCCCTGGCTTGTGGGCTTGGCCTCTGAGCTGGACTTCTTTCGGTCCTTGTTGCAAGTGGGCCACCTTCACCTGGAAGGCCAGGTTGTGGTATTTCTGCATCTCATTGGGCCCCAGGGTGTACCACTGCTCGCTCAGCATCTGGCTGACGGTCCGGATATCCTGGTTGGAGTGACCCTGGTGCGCCCTGCCAGGGCCTGGTGCCGCTTGCTGAAGATCATGACCGCCACTCATGGGCCACCGGATGTGGTCCTTGTCCCATTTGTTGGGGCTGCGTCCATCCTTCTCAGAAGATGAGTCCTGTTCCTTGCGCAGGGCACTGAGGGACTGGGCCTGACATCATCTGAGTGGTAGAGGCAACTGGGTGTCAGGAGACATGATGGAGAGGAAAGCATCATCATGGTCATTCTCTGTCTCACTGTCCAGCAGGGACTCCCCTGAGGGGCCCAGGGCTCCTCCTCCATGGTGGGAGGTGAGCTTTTACCAGGTTCCACCACCCCCAAAGTGTGTGGGGTTGCGGGCCCTGGGCTTTCAGGGCAGGTGGCTCCAGGGGGCCGCCCAGGGTCAACACTCCCTGTCCCACCTGGTGGATACTCATGAGCAACAGCTGCCAACTTGGCAGGTTGTTTTCTCTGGTTGGAGGCCACTGAGTGACTGGCAGGTTGCTGGGCCTCGTGTGGCTGCAGGGAGGGGTGAGGAAGGGGATGGAGTACCAGGGGAACATGGCCACAGAGTGACCTTCCACATTCCTCCACACGAACATGCTGACGCCACGGGAGGCCTCACTGAACGCAGGCCTGGGGGCCGAGTACTTGGTCCGGGTGGGGGGTTCCTGGCAGGGGCTCACACCTCGCCCCCTCCTCAGCCAAGGTGGCTTGGGCCCAGAGAAGGGGGGGTTGGAGAGGAGCAGAAGGCCAGGCCTCAAGTTTTGTTTTTTTTGTTTGTTTTTTTGTTTTTGAAATGTAGTCTGACTCTTGTCACCCAGGCTGGAGTGCAGTGGCACGATCTCAGTGGCCTTCATACCTGGCTAATTTTTTGTATTTTTACTGGAGGTGGGGTTTTGCCATGTTGGCCAGGCTGGTCTTGACCTCCCGACCTCAGGTGATCCACCCACCTCAGCCTCCCAAAATGGGATTACAGGCATGAGCCACTGCTCCCAACTTCATTCATGTTTACTTGAAAAACTCCGTTAAGCATTTTTTTAAGGTAGACCTAGTGGTCCTGAATGCCCTCAGCTTTGTTTGTCGAGGAAGCACGTTATTTCTTTTTTCTTTCTGAAGGACAGCTTTGTCAGACATAGTATTAGTTGCTGGCAGTTTTTTTCTTTCAGCACTTTGAATGTATTACTCGATTCTGTCCTGACCTGCAAAGTTTCTTTAACTTTTGACTATTTGATTGTATTGTGACTTGGTGAGTATCTATTTGGTTTGAACCTCTTTAGGAATCTTTAAGCTTCATGGATTTAGATGTCTAAATCTTTCCCATGATTTAGGCAGTTTTCAGTCATTCTTTAAATAAGCTTTCTTCTCCTTTCTCTACTTTCCTTCCCAAACTCCCATAACCTGACAATGGTTTGCCTAATGGTGTCTTGTTGGCTTTCTTTTCTCTGTCTTTTTTTCTTTTTCTTTTTTCTTTTTTTTTTTGAGACAGAGTCATGCTCTGTCACCCAGGCTGGAGTGCAATGTGTGGTCTCGGCTCACATTGCACTCCAACCTCCACCTCCTGGGTTCAAGCGATTCTCCTGCCTGAGCCTCCCAAGTAGCTGGGACTACAGGTGTGTGCCACCACACCCAGCTAATTTTTGTATTTTTAGTAGAGATGGGGCTTTGTCATGTTGGACAGGCTGGTCTTGAACTCCTGACCTCTTAATCTGCCTGCCTCGGCCTCCCAAAGTGTTGGGATTACAGGCTTGAGCCACCACACCCAGCCTTCTTTTCTCTTTTTTATTCTTTTTTCTTTGTCCTCTGACTGGATAATTTCAGAAGATCTATTTTCAAGTTTACAGATTCTCTCTCCTGTTGAAGTTTACTATTGTGTTATATCACCCAGTCTGGTCTTGAACTCCTGGGCTCAAGAGATCCTCCCACCTTGGCCTCCCAAAGTGCTGAGTTTACAAGCATGAACCACTGTATCCAGTCAGTCCCAGCACTTTGGGAAGCTGAGGTGGGAGGATCACTTGAGCTCAGGAGTTAGAGACCAGCCTGGGCAACGTACTGAGAACTTGTCTCTATATAAAAAAAAAAAAAAGTCCTTGGGAGGCCAAAGCAGGAGGATCACCTGAGGTCAGGAGTTCAAGACCAGCCTGGCCAACATGGCAAAACCCCATCTCTACTAAAAATACAAAAATTAGCCAGGTGTGGTGGCACACGCCTGTAGTGGTGGTGCATGCCTGTAGTCCCAGCTACTCAAGAGGCTGAGGCAGGAGAATTACTTGAACTGGGAGATGGAGGTTGCAGTGAGCTGAGATCGCACCAGTGCACTCCAGCCTGGGCAACAGAGTGAGACTCCATCTTATAAAAGGAAAAAAGAAAGAAAAGGAAAATTCCATATCTGAGTGTTTACTCCTGAGTTTTTGAGATTGTTATTAAGATCGTGCTGTACTGTGATGATTTGGGTTTGTTTGATAATCAGAAAAAAGCATATTCTTTTAGGTGTTCAGCCACACTGCTTTGGTGTCACAACTGCACATTGGTTTCACAGCTGCAGGACAAGTTCGAGCATCTTGAAATGATTCAACAGGAGGAGATAAGGAAGCTTGAGGAAGAGAAAAAACAACTGGAAGGAGAAATCATAGATTTTTATAAAATGAAAGCTGCCTCTGAGGCACTGCAGACTCAGCTGAGCACTGATACAAAGAAAGACAAATATCGTAAGAAGCAATAGTTTCTCCTACTATTCTGAGAGCCTTATCATTCTACATCCCATCTTCCTGTGAGTTTGTCTTTGTAGCACTTAACTCTAATTGCGGTTCTCATTTTAAAAACTGGCTTGCTTATTGTATATTTTCCCCAACTAAAGCGTGAACTCCTAGCAGGGCATGGTGGCTCATGCCTGTAATCTCAGCACTGTGGGAGGCCGAGGTGGGTCGACTACCTGAGGTTAGGAGTTCGAGACCAGCTTGACCAACATGATGAAACGCTGTCTCTACTAAAAATACAAAAATTAGCTAGGCGTGGTGGCTGGGACCTGTAATCCCAGCTACTTCGGAGGCTGAGGCAGGAGAATCACTTGAACCCTGGAGGTGGAGGTTGCAGTGAGCACAGATCTCACCATTACACTCCAGCCTGGGTTAGGGTTAGGGTGAGGGTGAGGGTTAGGGTTAGGGTGAGGGTGAGGGTGAGGGTTAGGGTTAGGGTGAGGGTGAGGGTGAGGGTGACGGTGAGGGTTAGGGTGAGGGTTAGGGTGAGGGGGTGAGGGTTAGGGTGAGGGTGAGGGTTAGGGTTAGGGTTAGGGGTTAGGGTTAGGGTACTGTAAATAATTTCACATTATTAGTAATAATAAATTATTATTTGTATTACACTATTACATAATGTAAAGGCTATTAAGACATGTTTGTCTTCAAAGAATGGCCTTGGTTTCTGTGGGCAGTGCCTCCTCATGGAAGGGTAATGCATTCCTGCTAAATCATGGACAAAACGGGCTTCCAGGAGCTACAGGCTGCAGCAGCAGCTTCTCCTCTACGTCCTTCACTGCCTCAAACTGTTGTTGACTTTGAAAGCTTCTTTCAGTCTAGTTTTATCAACAGAGCTAGTATTTCATGAGGTTCTACTACATACCAGGTTCCAGAAAGCTAAATGCCTTTTGTTTGCTATTATTCACTAAATACAAATCACAACTCTCTCCTCATTACTCACACAACAAAATTTAGCTGAGGGAGATTGAGTGACTTTCCCAGGGTCACATAGCTACTAAGAGCAGAGTCATGTTTAGATTCATGTGGGAATATTGAACACAGAAATGAACCAGTGGAAACATCCTATGTTCCAAAAGCCTACTCAAGCCATTTGTTCTTATTTTAAGGAAAATCTTTATGTTAATTTTAAACTCCAAATACTTATGAATGGCAGAGATCTACAGATTTGATTCTGATGTAAGAAATGATGGTCACCAGCTGGTTACTGCTACCACCCCACAACCCCGAGCATACTGGACGAATGTATAAGCCTTGTGGTTAGTGGGGACAATGCTGGTGGAGTCTGAAGTTGTCATGCAGTGACTCATGCAAGCTTAGGCAGATTTGGTGATATATGACACAGAGATGCAAAGAAATGTTGTAGCTGACACACACAGGCTGGCTCTGGGAGATGCAGAAGGAGCACGTCACCCAAAATAGAGCCAGAGAGACATCCTTAAGGAAGGAGCAAAGGGGCTGCATCTTAAAGAATGTAGAAAGGATTTGTCATGAGAGATGGGGCAGGAAGTTCTTGAGAGGCAGAGGGAGAGCATGAGAATGTTGGGAAGGGAGGAGAGATTCTCGCACATCTGGGAAGCTGACAATCCATCAGCATGGCCAGAAGGAAAATAAGGAGGAGGAGCAGAAATAGATGAGGCTGGATATAGAAGCAGGGCTGAAGCTGTGTCGATTGTGGTAAAGAGTTGTGATTCTATCCAGAACGCAATAGGTAGCATTCTAAACAGAGATCTTTTAAAACAAGAGTCAGCAAGTATTTTCTGCAGGGGGCTAAATGTTAAATATTTTAAGTTTTCCAAGCCATATGGTCTCTCTCTCAATGACTCAGCTCTTCCATTATACCATGAAAGTAGCCAGAGACATTATGTAACACATGTACTGGCTGTGTCCCATTACAACTTTACTTACAAACGCAGACTGTGTCAGACATGGTCCATGCATGGTAGTTTGCCACACCCTGTTTTAGAAAGCTCAGGTTTATGATGTGATGGAGAATGCCTACAAGAGCTCTTGTTTTAAATGGTAGAGTGAACATACACTGGAATTCTATCCTGCTTGACCCAAGCTCTTGATAGCGAAAGGTAGAAAAGATAGATGGTAAATAGATAGATAGATAGATAGATGGTAAATAGATAGATAGATAGATAGATAGATGGTAAATAGATAGATAGATAGATGGTAAATAGATGATAGATAAAGAAAATACATAGCTGTTCCAGAAAACAGAAATGGATAACTTCATGAATCAAAAGCAGAGTAATATACTTTAGAAAGGAAGCAGGCCGGAAAACCCACAGTTGCAAAACAAATAGAATTTCCAACTGCCTCTTGTAGCCCCTTCCTGGAAGTAGTCACAGCCCAGGGTGTTCGACTTCTTCCTCTATTTTTTGTTTGTTTGTTGTTTGCTTTTCTGTGGGGTTTTTGTTGTTGTTGTTGTTTGCTTTTTTAAAAAAAAATTCCCTTTCCCTGCTTTTTGGTCACAGCAGCCTTTGTCACTTCAAACACCGCAAGTGTTCTTTAAAAAAAATTATATCAACCTTTCAATTAAAATGCAACATGTCTGAAACTTGGTATCTGGAGAGGTGAGTTGGACAAAGGAGCCCTTGTTACTGCACGTTTTCATTCTTCAAATTTCACCTTGCACGCAGTAACAGACAGTGCACAAAGCCACTTCCTTATGGACGGAAATTCTGAAATCCTTTTATGCCTGGCCTTTCCATCCTTCAACTTCCCCTCTCCCATGCTGTGAATGATTGTATTGGACATTTTTGTTTTAATGTCAGTGACAGGGGAACACAGGTAGCTCTAATATAGCTGTGACCCAGATGCTTCTGTTTCTAGCATGTATTTATTTTGCAGCAAACATTTACATCCATGATGTTTCACTGTCTTTTGAAAATAATTAGGCAATATCTCATCTGAGGTAGGATGTTTCTAGGGGTTGTGTTCTGAGGGAGGAAAACTAATCTGTTCTCTTTCCACTGCATTCTAGGAACAGTAAGAGGACCTTGTGCATGAATAATTTGTTTCCACACTACAGAGTGGGTAATAAGCAGATTAGTAAAAACAATTCTGCTTCACTTCAATAACAGCCTCCTCCAACTCATTTTTTCTCAACAAACTTATTTTTCCAGCAGAAGAATCCCAGACTTCTTAGAGAGCCCAGTGACTTTTTGCACCTTAAATCTGTGAAATCCTCATGTTTTCTTCTGCCGTATCCATAGTTCAAACAAAGATGAGGCAAAGCTAGACGCATTCCTGAAGGAACCCAAGAAATTCCTCTCTTTCTTTCTCTGGAATGAAATGAATTCTCTAGACCACCAGTTCTAACCTTCAAAAACCAAACCTGTTTGTGAGATCTCCTTCAAATACTACTGTAGACCCCAGTGTTTATTCATTAAATTTTTTAAATATTTGTTTTATTTGGAATCCATGTATTTGTAATTTTAGTGTTTGCATTAATATCAGGGAGAAATGTTTAAATCTGTCTATGCCATATGTGCCTCTGGCTTATTGCCCAATTAATTGTAGTCTCAGGCTAAACTTTGGTTTCTGTCTTTAATTTTTGTCAGAAGAAATATAACTGATCTCAAAACATCTGCTTTTATTGTAGGGGCTCGTGCTGCCATCTCCATTCCTCTCTCTTTTCTTGCAATCTGGGTGGAAGTTCTTTAATATGAACATTTCAACCACCTTCATTCTACCATGTCCACTATCAGCACATTCAAACTGATCCAGCCAAGGCTGTCATCTTAGGCCAGGGATTTTTTAGGAATCTATTTTGCTGTGATGCGGCTGGCACCCCTTTGACTCACTGTATCACCCCAGGGTTCTTTCCATTTCAGAAGCCCAAGAGGGCAGAAAAAGAAGTAGGTGAGCAATTAAACACTCTGAGTCAGGAGCGTCTCCCCTTGCGTTAAGCAATGTTGTAGAACATCGATGTTCTACATCGATGTTGGCGACCTTGGTACCATTTTGTCCACTTGATTGGAAAAGCCAGTCAATAATTTCAGGTCACTGTTGGCCTTAGAAGAAGAGCCCAAAGGCAACAAGCAAAGGCGCTGGTGTCCAGTCGCCTTCTAGAAGCATTTTCACTTTCCCTTAAGGTTTCCCTTGATAAACATAGAAGTACTGTATGTAGAATTGACCCAGTGCTGCCCTGGCAACTTTGTATATTAGGCCAAATTTACATTTCTTACCTTTATGAGAGGCACCCTGGTAGGCTAGTGGAGTTACACACAAAGTCTGATCTCAGCTGTACTGTCCAGAAATGCAACACGGTGCAATCAAATAACATTCTCTGAGCCTGTTTCTTTAGCTGTGAAAGAAGAATACCATACCCATCTAAAAAGGCAGCTTATTGTATTTGATTGGTCTTTTATTTTCTATGAAACTGTGTTTAACACAGTAATTATTTTCATTTGTGTACTACATTTGTGTTGTGTTTTTGGTTTTAGTTTTGTTTTTGAAATGGAGTCTTTTTTTTAGTGGTTTTTTGTTTTGTTTTGTTTTGTTTTTGAGATGGAGTCTTTCTATTGTCACCCAGGCTAGAGTGCAGTGGCGTGATCTCCACTCACTGCAACCTCCACCTCCCAGGTTCAAGTGGTTCTCCTGCCTCAGCCTCCTGAGAAGCTGGGATTACAGGTGCCCACCACCATGCCCAGCTAATTTTTTAAATATATTTTTAGTAGAGATGGGGTTACAACATGTTGCCCAGGCTGGTCTCAAACTACTGACATCAAATGATCCACCCGCCTTGGCTTCCCAAAGTGCTGGGATTATAGGCATGAGCCACCGCGCCTGGCTTGTTTTAAAATAAGGGTTTCTTGGCTAGGCATGGTGGCTCACACCTGTAATCCCAGCACTTTGGGAGGCCAAGGTCAGTGGATCACCTGAGGTCAGGAGTTCGAGACCAGCCTGACCAATATGGAGAAACCCTGTCTCAACTGAAAATACAAAATTAGCCAGGTGTGGTGGTGCATTCCTGTAATCCCAGCTACTCAGGAGGCTGAGGAAGGAGAATTGCTTGAACCCAGGGGGCAGAGATTGCAGTGAGCTGAGATAGCACCATTGCACTCCAGCATGGGCAACGAGCAAAACTCTGTCTCAAAATAAAAAAAAGATTTCTTAAAATGATATTTTCAGTATTTTATAGATGATGTGTAAGCAGCAATCTTAATAGGATGTTACCCGACACTTTGCGAGACTGGCAGCTGATTTGATCCAGATGTCTCTAATTCTTTTTTCTTTTTCTTTTTCTGTTTTTTTTTTGTTTTTTTTTTTTTTTTTTTTTTTTGTTTTTTGACAGAGCCTTGCTCTGTCCCCCATGCTGGAGTGCAGTGGCACGATCTCGGCTCACTGCAACCTCCACCTCCCGGGTTCAAGCGATTCTCCTGCCTCAGGCTCCCGAGTACCTGGGATTACAGGTGCGCGCCACCATGCCCAGCTAATTTTTTGTATTTTTGGTAGAGACAGCATTTCACCATGTTGGCCAGGCTGGTCTCGAACTCCTGACCTTAGGTGATCTGCCTGCCTCGGCTTCCCAAAGTGTTAGGATTACAGGCGTCAGCCACTGTGCCTGGCCCAGATGTCTCTAATTCTAACATGAGATGTATTGCAGGATCATAGCAGAGTGAGTTGCTGATGTATCCAGAAGGAAACGAGCATGGAACTCTCACGACAGCTGTCCTGAGAAGTGTGTGTGTGCTGTGCTTGAATATCTCACTGCTCATTCATACACAGGCTTTCTGCTGACTGAGTTAACAGTATCTGTTTCATAAATAATGTAGCCCTCTTTCTTTCTTTCTCCCTCTCTCTCTTATTTTTATTTTTATTTTTTTTTTGAGACAGGGTCTTGCTCTGCTACCCAGGCTGGAGTGCAATGGTGCAGTCTCAGCTCACCGCAACTTCAGCCTCCTGGGTTCAAGCGATTCTCCTGCCTCAGCCTCCCGAGTAGCTGGGATTACAGGCATGTGCCACCACGCCTGGCTAATTTTTTCTTTCTTTTTTTTTTTTTTGAGACAGTTTCGCTGTTTTTGCCCAGGCTGGAGTGCAATGGCACAATCTCGGCTCACCACAATCTTTGCCTTTTGGGTTCAAGGGATTCTCCTGCCTCAGCCTCCCGAGTAGCTGGGATTATAGGCATGTGCCACCACACCCAGCTAATGTTGTAGTTTTAGTAGAGATGGGGTTTCCCTATGTTGGTTAGGCTGGTCTCAAACTCCTGACCTCAGGTGATCTACCCGCCTCGGCCTCTCAAAGTGCTGGGATCACAGGCATGAGCCATCACTCCTGGCCTAATTTTTGTATTTTTAGTAGAGAGAGGGTTTCACTCTGTTGGCCAGGCTGGTCTCGAATTCCTGACCTCAAGTTATCTGCCTGCCTCGGCCTCCCAAACTGTTGGAATTACAGGCGTGAACCACCATGCCTGGCCAGCTCTATTTCTTTAAGCCTACATGTTTTGCACTTGTTAAAAGTATTTGAACATACAATTACTCAGCTTCCCTTGTTTACGCATGAATTTTGTATAATCTTAAATATTTTTTCCAATCTAAGCTTTATTTTATCCCGTTTCTTCTATATTTGTATAACTTTAGGAGGCTATCTTCATTGAAAGTTTTTTCTCAAAAGCCTTAAGATAGAACATAGTTCTTGGCAGCAATTTGAAAGTTATTTGAGGAGAAGGGGAGACTTACAATGATGATTCAAATGAAGGAAACTAAAAAGTAATGAAGCAAGGCAGAGGAAAAAGCAGTACTCACTTGAGCACATCCCAAAAGAATAACATTTCAAATGTAACTAGAAAAAAGTATGCTGAAGTTCGCAATACAGAAATAATTATTAATAAGATAGCTTTAAAGCCCTGCTCAGCTTTTGAATGTTGGGAATTGACCCAGAGGTGGCTGTAACCTAAGATGGTTCCTTCAGTAATGACCATTTTTTCTTTTTCAAGATGATGATTATTCCCCACCTTCTAAGAGACAAAGACCAACGAGCCACCACAGCCACCAGTCCCAGAACCCGCCAATGCTGGGGAACGGAAAATGAGGGAGTTCAACTCTGGTAAGTTCTCAGCGAAATCCATGACCTTTTCCTTTATCTTCTGGACTCTCAATGTGACTGATGAAAGTTACCACATGCTCTGCAGGGGGAAATGGTTTAGCATGTGTTACTACATCTTAATCACATCTTTGTAAAGCCAGGAGCATTTTACAAGTCACGTTACAGACATTGTTTAAACATAGTCTGTATTTACCAAAGTATGGGACATTGTATCATCTCATATTAATTAGTTAGTTGGCTCAAAATTAGTGCTAATGACTTAGTAATTCAGTGATTTCTGTTAGCTTTAAATCCTTTATTTCAGAACTATTTCACCTCTTGGTTTTCATTTTTGCTGTGTGTCACTGCCTGCCAGCTGCTAATTAACTCCCAGTGAATCATGTGTCCTGTGAAGGGACTGAATATTAGTGGCAATTTATGTTGATGATTTGTATTTTGAATAAATAGTTTGAATACATAGAACATTAAGCTTGTATACATTTTGAAAATAGTATTTTAATATTCTACTCTGTCATAGTTACAATGATTGGATATATATTGAATTTATATGTACTTTAAGTTGTTATATGTTTATGGTCTTTAGCATTCTAACGTGCAATTGTATATCTGTTAAGTCTTTTTATTTTTCAAGATTAGACTGATTTATTGAGGCATCTGTTTGATGCCACATTAAGTGGCCCAGGCTTTGTGTAGGGGTTGAGGTTAAAGCAGGAAGAAGGGTGGTGAGAGGCGGGGTACCAGGATTAGGTTGGAATACCTGGGGGTACTCTGAGGCTCCCCAAGTTTCCCTGGTCTTGGCCAGCTGTGCTGATGGGCCTGCAAGGGTGGTCCAGGGGCTAGGGCAGGGACTTTGGAGTCACGCCGTTGGCTTTGAATCCAGACTCCTACACTTGGTAGCTGTGAACTCTCCATGCCTCAGGGACCTGCAGAACTGAGCTGTCTGAGCCAGGTTCCATCCAGGCACTGCGCATCCATCCAGAGGGGCACTGCTTCAGGCTGCTCGCTATTCACTGCCTTCTCAAGCAGACCCTTGTCTCCTTCTAGGCCCTCACAATCCAGTGGAGGAGACGAAACTCATCTGCCTCTGTCCCTCTGGGCACGCCTCATGCCAGGTGCATCTGTGGACAGGGGCCATGCTCCTGGGCTTCCAAAGTTGGAGAAAGCTGCCAGGCTCAGGTGGGTACATCACAGCAGCTGCTGCCCTCTGAACACAGTGACAAAAGAACACTGTGTGCCTGGAGCCCTGGTCTGGGGCATTGGGCAAGGCTGTTGCACTTCTCTGATCCCATTTCCCCATCTGGAAAGTGCGCTGATTGTATCTCCCTGTGGGCACTGAGGGCTCAGTGTTAGTTTGAGAGCCAGCATCTGGGGTTTGGGCTGTAATTCCCCATCAGCCCCATAGCTGCGGGGAACCAGGGACTTTGTTGGGATTACCCTAGGCATCAGTTTAGCTTCCTGCCCCTGGCTTGGGCTCAGCACCTGAAGTAGTCTAGGGGGTAGGTGGTCCTGGTGGGGGCTGGGGCTTTTACCCAGACTGATGTCACACCCAGAGCCAGAAGTCTTGGTGCCTGCTCTGGGCAAAGGTGCCAGCCTGTGCGACAAGAGCGAAACTCCATCTCCAAAACAAAAACAAAAAAGCTTGCATCATTTCAAGGGGCTCACACCTCCCTAAGGGCCTGGTAATTGGCTGGCTCTGGCCTGCATCTGGCCCCAAGGGTGTAGGTAACACCCCACCTTACCTGGTTTCTTCCTGCCAGGGCCAATCTTCAGACCTCAGGACTTTACAGCCTATCCCACCTCCCCTCTGGCGAGCCTTGAGCCCTTGTGGGTCCAGCACTTTTTCCAGGCTGTCTCCTGGTTGTCCTTCTGCCTCGAGGCCTGGCTCATGCTGCTCCCCCTCCCACTCTCCAAGACCCACAAGGACCACTCCACACCCAGCTCAGCCCCATCCCCTCAGATAGTCCTTTCTCTTTCCTCAGGTGGCCACGTGTATATCTTGGTGTGAGGACCTTCGCTGTATCTGGGAATGCCTACTGGTTACCTCGGTAACAGAGAACAAGGCATTTACTTGATATGAGTGTCTTGGTTCACTGTCTACATGGCTAGGGAGGGAATCAATAATAGGCTTTTCACTTGCTGCAAGGGCCAGTTCTCCTGGCCCCATGGCTCTAGGGATGGAGGACGCTGCAGGAGATGCACCGCTCACTTCCCAGCTGAGGACTGTGGGTCATCTCAGGGCGATTTCACAGTCCCCACATGCCCCACCCCCTCAGCTCTGCAAATACCAAGCAGTGCAGCCTGCCTAGGGGATGATGGGCTTGAGAGTGCCCAGGTAGTGCCCAGAGTGCCCTTGGCAGGCCCCTCACCTGGCTGCTTCCACAGCTCTGTAGCAAGAGTTCTAACTTTTTTGACCGCGAAGCCTGCTGAGAATAAGAGCTGTGGACTGTTTTCCCAGAAAGGCATGTACATGCTCTCCACACAAAACCTTTCATTGTGGCCAAGCACAGTGGCTCATGTAATCCCCGAACTTTGGGAGGCGGAGCCAGTCGGATCACCTGAGGTCAGGAGTTCAAGACCAGCCTGCCCAACATGGCGAAACCCTGTCTCTACTAAAAATACAAAAAATTAGCCAGGCGTGGTGGCAGCCACCTGTAATCCCAGCTACTCCAGAGGCTGAGGCAGGAGAATCACTTGAATCTGGGAGGCGCAGGTTGTAGTGTGGTGAGATCACGCCACTGCACTCCAGCCTGGGCGACAGGAGCGAAACTCTGTCTCAAAAAACAAAACAAAACAAAACAAAACCTTGCATCCTTTCAGGGGGCTCACACCTCCCTAAGGGCCCAGTAATTAAACCCTTTGGGCCTGAGGGTGAGAAACTTTGTCTCAGTTCTTCCCCAAGTGATCAGCCCAGGGGTCAGGAAGGAGAAGCCAGAAAGCAGGACCCATGAGAAGGGCCCCCTCCTGGAGTTTGAGGCCCACTCCCTCCTGCCCTGCCTCTCCTCTGTCCAGGACTCCTCCCTGCTCTGCCCCACTCCTGGGGCCATAACCATGGGGAGCTGTGGTTTTCTACAGGCCCCTGGGCACAAAGTGGGCAGGCTCACCTGGAGGTGATCAGAGTAACATGGCAGGAAGTGAGGGGGAAAGCCGCCCTGGAACTGCGCCTCTCTGCCCCCTGACGTCACTGGCATGCACTCCTCCCTCCCCTCACTCAGGCAGTGGCATGAGTTCCATGTGAGCGCTGTCCTGCTCCCTCTGCTGCCTCTTTTTTTTTCTTGGGGCTGCCATAACACTTTCCCTTCCCCAGCCCTGCCAACCTGGTGGGACATTGGGCTTCCCTCTCACAGGGTCCTGGGGACAGGCCCATCTTTTATCATACCCACAGAGAGACCGTTTTTTTCTTCAGGACCTGGGGAGCAGCCAGGTTCCATGAGTTAAATGCAGATCTGAACCAAGCTGGGATTGGGGTACACACTCTCCTCTACTGAAAAGTAGCTAGGGATTCCAACTAGGTGAGGAGAGTGGGGCAGAGTCAGACCAGACAAGGACTGATCACCTGGAAAAAGCCTGCCATCAAAGGTCTTGGCAAATGCTGGGTGCAGTGGCTCACTCCTGTAATACCAGCACTTTGCGGGGCTGAGACAGGTGGACTACTTGAGGCAAGGAGTTCGAGTCCAGCCTGGGCAACATGGCAAAACCGCATCTCTACTAGAAATACAAAAATTAGCTAGGCATGCTACACTCCTGTAATCCCAGCTACTCAGGAGACTGAGGCAGGAGAATCACTTGAACTGGGGAGGCAGAGGTTGAAGTGAGCCGAGATTGTGCCCCTGCACTCCAGTCTGGGAGACAGAGTGAAACTGGCCTCAAACAAAAAAGAATATGGCCTTAGCAGAGAGGGGCCAGCCCAGCAGTGCCTTCCCTTGGGTTTCTCCTGGTTAGGCCTCTGCCATGAGAAGGTGCTTCCTTCTGCCTGTCCATGGCCCACAGCAATGGAATGTCTGCTTCTGGGGGTTGGGTGGGAGACTGCTGGCAGAACTGGAAACCTTCAGGTGGGGTTTTTTTGTTTTGTTTTGTTTTCGAGATGGAGCGTCGCTCTGTCACCCAGGCTGGAGTGCAGTGGTGGAATCTCAGTTCACTGCAACCTCCGCCCCCCTGGGTTCAAACAATTCTCCTGTCTCAGCCTCCTGAGTAGCTGAGATTACAGGCATGTGCCACCATGCCCGGCTAGTTTTTGTATTTTTTGTATAGATGGCATTTCACCATGTTGGCTGAGCTGGTCTCGAACTCCTGACCTCAAGTGATCCACCCACCTCGGCCTCCCAAAGTGCTGGGATTACAGGCATGAGCCACTGAGCCCAGCCCCTTCAGGGGGGTTTTGAGGCTTCACTACAATACTAGTTTCCTGTGGCTGCTGCAACAAATTACCACACTTAGTGACTTAAAACAACCAAAATGTATTCCCTTACAGGTCTGAAGGCCAGAATTCTACAGTAAGTCCTACTGAGTCAAGGTGGGAGCAGGGTCGGTGGCTTCCGAGGCTCTGCGGGAGAATCCATTTCCTGGCCGTAGAGGTGGCCTGCACTCCTCAGCTTGTGCTGCCCGTCTCGAATGACTGGAGTTTCCTGCTTCTGTTACTACACCTCCCACCCTCTCCATCACCTGCTCTGCTCTTACAGCAGAGCTCTGCCCCTCATTCCCCGGCCTCACTCACAAATAGCCTTCACCCAGACAGCCTTCGCCCTGTGCACCGCGGCTGGGGCTGGAGGGGAGGCAATGGCCGTCTCCCGTGTGTGCACTGAACGCCCGGAATCTCAACAGCACTCACAATGGAACTTGAAGGTGCCCCGGGGAAACCCACGGAAGCACAGTGGTGCCTCTGGCTGCCTGGAGCCTACCCCAGTTCCTCCCTGGCAGTGAGAGAAAGCTGCAATCACCCATCAGCAGGCTTTATTACAGAAAAGGAAATGCAAATTGGGCCTCCCCTCCTGCTGGGAAGCATGGGAACATAAGGTCGAGGAAGATGGAAGGGGGAACAAAGAGAAACACTGCAGACCGGCTGCAGCCAGAGGCTGCAGCTGCAGGGCTGAAACTGAATCATCGCCATGCCAGCAGGAGTGGCCTGCCTGGAGTAACCCACCCTTCCAGGGAGCACAGGCTGGGTGCCCTCCCCAGGGCCCCGGCAGGCCCCTCCTCTGGGTCTTGGGGCCCCCGTAAGAGCAGGAGTTGGAGAGGGTGGGCTCCTCGCCTCCACTTTCTCTGTCCTGTTAGAATTCTAAAGGGTGGGGCATTTTCTGTGTTAGGGAATGCTCCAGAAGACTTATGTGACCTCAACTTCAGCTAAATTTCTAATAGGAAAAGTTGGTAAGCTAAACAAAACCCTAAGCCCCCTAAACAACTGAAAGGGGCCCCAGAGAAACCTGAAAAGCTGAGTTCCCAGCCTCGATGGGAAGGGAGGTCCGCCACGCTTCATTACGCTCCTTCCCTTTTGCAGCTTAGATGCAACCACGGACCAGCATTAGAGGTCATGGAGATCTTAAGACTGACAGACAGACTCTTTGTGGCAATAAGATACCAAGTTATAAACAGGACCCATGCAGGCAAGGGTAAAGTCACACCTGCAAGTCATCATCTTGCTACACAGCTTCCAAGTTTTAGACAGATCCTTCCTCCTCCAACCAAATGCAAATTAAAGAATCTCTGAATCCACCGATGTCCTGTAATCCCCAGCTTTGAGATGTCCCTCCCTTTCAGCTCAAACCAATGCCGACCTTCTGTGCACGGCTGTATGCCTTTGCCTGTAACTCCTGCCTCCCTGCAATGTTAAAACCAAAGTGCGGCTGGGCGCGGTGACTCACGCCTCTCATCCCAGCACTTTGGGAGGCCGAGGCAGGTGGATCACCAGGTCAAGAGATCGAGACCATCCTGGCCAACACGGTGAAACCCTGTCTCTACTAAAAATACAAAAATTAGCCGGGCGTGGTGGCAGGCGCCTGTAGTCCCAGCTACTCAGGAGACTGAGGCAGGAGAATCTCTTGAACCCGGGAGGCGGAGGTTGCAGTGAGCCGAGATTGCACCACTGCACTCCAGCCTGGTGACACAGCGAGAATCCATCTCAAAAAATTAAAAAAAAACTGCAACCCGACCTCAGGTCCTTTCTCAGGACTCCTTGGAGCCTGTCTCCCAGGCTGTGGTTACCCTTGTTGGCTCAGAAATAACCTCTTTAAAATATTCTACGGAGTCTGGTTTTTCCATCAGCAAGTTTTACTCTAAAGTGGACATTGTTTTCCTTTCACAAAGGGCTGGGGCTTCCCAGATGATAATGAAAAAATTAAATTTAAATGTTATTTAAAATACATTTCTTCTTTCATTATGAAAGTAACAAATGGAAGAACATGTTTCCAAAGCCATCATGGTTAGTTAATTTTTAAAACCGATGAAGATAGGTTAAAAAAGTGAGCAAACATATTTTACATATATTTTTAACTTGAAAACTTATACATATTTACTCATTAATTTCTATAGTAAACTTATTGAGGTATAATTTTCATACAATTGAGAAAAGGAAAGAAATTGTGCTGAGGGATGATGCAAGTCCTTTTAAACGATCAGGCCCAGAGAGGCAGTCAAGTGAGGCGGCAGTGACTTCCCACTCCCCGCCTTGGAGCTGTGTATTCGTCTCTTGAAATGCTGGCTGTTGCCTCAGGTTAACCTAGTGCAGCAGCAGACACTGCAACTCACACCCTACGGCTTAACAATATAGAGCCAAGCAATAGATTATGTTACCTTAACATAAATCCTTGGTCAACAACTTGGAACAGCCTCTTCTTTCCCTTGAAAAACCCACCTGTAACAGCTGCTAATAGGAGGTGTATTCAGGGCAACTTGAATCTACGCTTCCGGGCAGCAGTCCTCAAGCTTCGCCCAAACTCCCTCCTTACATGAATTTTGCCTCAGGTCTTGCCTTTGAGTCCAATTCAATGTGATGTTCAGTTTTCAGTCATACAAGTTGACAAGTTGTGACCAATGTAAGCCATGCATCCACCGTCCTGGTCAAGATGCATGAGGCTTCTGTGACTCCAGAGAGGCCCTCCCACCCCTTCCTAGCCAACGCCCCAGTCCCATGCCTCCAACCCTCCCTCTGGTCGTCATCACCATCTGGCCACTTCTCCATTCATGAATATTCCCACCCCTTCCTAGCCAACGCCCCAGTCCCAGGCCTCCAACCCTCCCTCTGGTCATCATCACCATCTGGCCACTTCTCCATTCATGAATATTCCCACCCCTTCCTAGCCAAAGCCCCAGTCCCAGGCCTCCAACCCTCCCTCTTGTCGTCTTCACCATCTGGCCACTTCTCCATTCATGAATATTCCCACCCCTTCCTAGCCAACGCCCCAGTCCCAGGCCTCCAATCCTCCCTCTGGTCGTCATCACCATCTGGCCACTTCTCCATTCATGAATATTCCCACCCCTTCCTAGCCAAAGCCCCAGTCCCAGGCCTCCAACCCTCCCTCTAGTCGACATCACCATCTGGCCACTTCTGGCTCCATTCATGAATCTATATATTTCCATATAGGGACAAGCTTGTATTTAGCATTGGTCTGCTGATTGAAGTTCTTCTTCTTCTTTAGTATAAACCCCAGGCTTAACTCTCCTTCCTAGCTACCCAATTTCATATTTTTTAAAGTGGACCAAGAAGTTGGGCACATTTTAAGACAATCTAAGACCAGAATTTCTCCAAACGTTCACCACTTAGTTTTCATTTTTAAGAGTCATCTTGTCTAACCCTAACCCTAACCCAAACCCTAACCCTAACCCACACCCTAATCTTGTCTATACCTCATTTCATCCAGCCCCTATTCAAGATGGAGTCGCTCTGGTTCAAATGCCTCTGACACTAGTAAGGATCACAGGTGGCATCAACAGGTTTGGAGCAAACCTGAGTGTCTCCCGGTTGGTCATATCTCAACTGACGAAATCCACAACCAGCAGAGAGCAACCTCCTTGCCCCCTGTGCTCACTGAGTCATCCAGCCCATTTTGACCAAGATTATGTGAGTTGCTGGAGCAGAGGTTGGTTGAGGGAGCTCCCACTGTATGTAATCACAGTGTCTTGCACAAAATAAATAGAAAACACAAGAATACACTCTTATGCATGATCCTACAGCCCAGAGGCATCCACTTCCTACATTTTGCATATCGTTTTCCAGTGTCTAACAAATACTTTAATGTACTTACAGTCAACATCATTGCAGGGCTAGAGGGAACCGTAATCTACAAAACTGTCCTCAATTCTGCACCAGTTACAAGGGTAGGGGTCTCCAAGACCACCCTCAGGTTTGATAATTCGATAGAAAAACTCACTGAAAGCTGATATACTCATGGTCATGACTTAGCACAAGGGTAGGACACAGATGACTATCAACCCAGGGATAGGCGCTCAGGCCGGAGTCCAGGAAGTTCCCACCTGCAGAGGGTCCTTCCCCACAGAGCTGTGGGCAGTGTCACTTGGGGCATCCAGGTGAGATCCCCCAAGTTTAGTGTCCCAGAGCCTTTGCTGGGGCCCCATGGTTGACTGCCCATGCAGATGGAGGTCTCCAGCTCACTCGAGGGTGAGCTCATCGCAACCCCTACCTGAATCACACTTTAGGCCTCCTGGTGTGGTCCAAAGGCCCAGGCAAACCAAGACCGTCCCATGTGGCTTAGAGACCACCTCTCAGAAGCTGGGGGAAGAGGCCAGGTCTCTCTGGGCAAGGTTCAATTCTTTATTACACCGTCATACATAAAGGATTTATTTTTCTTTCCAAAAGTTGGATTGCACTACACGCTTTGCTTTGCAATCTGCTCTCAGGCTCGTGGCATGACCGTGTGCCACACGCCGCTTTGTTCACTGAGGCGGACTCAGAATTCCTGTCATCGTCCTCTGCGGCTCACCTGGCCATCCTCGGCACCTGGGTGGGAATGGAATTTGAACACTGGCGTGATTGTGGGTTGGTATCTCAGTCTGGGGTTCTAGAAGCAGACCCCAAGACGAGGATTTGTGTGGAAGCAGTGTAAATGATGTGTTCCCTGGAAAACCCCATTGTGGGAATGGGGGGTGGTACTGGGTGGGGAGGAGGCCGCACGCTGTGGGGGTCACTCCAGCTCCATCTCATGGAGGAACTGGGAGGCTGCTTGTCACTGCTCACAGGTGTGCCCTTTGGTTTGGGGGGTGCTCAGGTGCTCTATGTCTTATCTGTCATTCACTGTCTGAGGGTTATAAATTCCCAGACAGCGTAGCCCTCCAGGAGCTCAGCGAACCCCAGGGAAGAGGTTCCTGTGGCCAGAGGGCAGCCCCTGCAAGATTCAGAAGCTGGATGCTGGGACTGAGAGACCTGGGGCTCGGGGGCCTGCAAGATTCAGAAACCGGATGCTGGGACTGAGAGACCTGGGGCTTGGGGGCCTGCAAGATTCAGAAGCCGGATGCTGGGACTGAGAGACCTGGGGCTCGGGGGCATAAAAATGGTCAGTGGATACAGAGAAATGTGGGCAGAGTCCTCACGGCATCTGCTACGAATAAAGTCTGAAGGCGCCACAGCACTCAGAAGGGCCGGGTGTGATTCTCTCCTGGGTAAGTGTGTGCTCTCGGTGGGGTCAGCTGACGGAGACCGGGACAGAAGCTTAGTGGCCGCTCACCACGGTTTCGTCCCAGCCGCGTTCACCTGGGTGTCAGCTCCAGCAACCTGGGCAAGGATGGGGGAAGAGCATTCTGTCCCGTGGGTGCCGCATATGCTCAGGCCATCAGCTCTACCCCAGTGGGTGCAGGCTCCCTCCTCTGCACTGAGCACCTCGCCCCGTCGTCCTGAGCCCTCCATCGTCTCCACTTTGGGCAAAGGCCAGGGGCTGCTTGGCAGGGTCTTGAGCAATGGAAAGGGACCAGCAGGCTGATCGCTTTCCCTCCTCCCTACCTTAGACCAACTCAAGGTGCAGGGGCCCCCACGGCCTCCCTGAGACACCCTCATGAGCCATCATTGGCTGTTTTCTTTGTGATCTGTGGTAGCTCAAAATAAATGCATAAATAAATAACACATAAACAGAGCATCACTCTGAATTTGTCCCGTTTCTTCCCTATCTCCGTGCCTAACCCCACTCCTGCTTCCCTGGGCTTGCGGGCCACCCCCCATCCCCACCCTCACCCTCACCCCCACCCCTAACCCCCGACCCCCACCCCCACCACCACCCTCACCCCCACCCCTAGCCCCCGACCCCCACCCCCACCACCACCCTCACCCCCACCCCTAGCCCCCGACCCCAACCCCCACCCTCACCCTCACCCCCACCCCTAACCCCCGACCCCCACCCCCACCACCACCCTCACCCCCACCCCTAGCCCCCGACCCCCACCCCCACCACCACCCTCACCCCCACCCCTAGCCCCCGACCCCCACCCCCACCACCACCCTCACCCCCACCCCTAGCCCCCGACCCCCACCCCCACCACCACCCTCACCCCCACCCCAACCCCCGAGCCCCACCCGTTGTGCAGATCTGGCTTCTGGACTTCCTTCTGCTGTCCAGCCCACCACTGCCCAGCTCCTCAAGAAAAAGGGCTCCAGGTCTGAATCCTTCCCTCGGGGGCGGGATGTGTGGCTGGACCTGAGGTCAGAAGCGCGGCTGAGGCTCAGACGTGTGCACAGAGTAAATGTGTTGAAATACTTTACTGCACGTGTTCCCTTTATACTCTCTTTTCACACTAATTTCAGGCCTGCAGTCTTTGTGCATCTTTGCTTACAGGATTTTGCCGTATTGTAAATCAGAATTACCCTGAAGTTTACAGCTAAGCCAGACTCTTATGGAAGAAGAAGCTAGGTGTCAGAGATGGTGGGGGTGGGGGATGCAGGGAGAGGGCTTTTGGGAAGCGCTGGTCTGAAAATCTTTCCAGACACAACCATTTCTTACCTCCACCATCAGCACTCTGATGGAGCCACTGTCACCTGTGACTTCTGTACCTGTTTTGTATGGCTGCCATGCCCCTACCACCCACCTCCAGTCTACAGACAGAAAGGCACATGGATAGATAGAAGGATAGATAGATAGACAGAGACACATAGATAGATGATAAATAGATAGATGATAGATGATAGATAGATAGATAGATAAATAGAGATGATAGATGATAGAGACAGATAGATGATAGATAAATAGATGGATGATAGATAGATGATAGAGGATAGGTGATAGATGATAGAGACAGATAGATGACAGATAGATAGATAGATGATAGATGATAGATAGATAGGTGATAGATGATAGATAGGTGATAGATAGATAGCGACAGATAGATAGATGATAGATAGATGATAGAGACAGATAGAGACAGATAGATGATAGATAGAGACAGATAGATGATAGATAGATGATAGACAGATGATAGAGACAGAGACAGATAGATGATAGATAGATAGATGATAGGTAGATAGGTTAGATAGATAGATAGGTGATAGATGATAGGTAGATAGATAGATAGATAGATGATAGATGATAGATAGATGATAGATGGATAGATAGACAGAAAGATGATGATATAGGTCTCCTTCTCCCGCTTTCTGTTCTGAGGTAGCAGGCCACACTCAGGAATGCTGGAATGTGGGTGTCTGGTGAAAGTGCTCTGTGAATGAACAATATACATGAGCTGTATCTATATCCAGTCTAGTCTCAACACAGCAGCCAGAGGTTTCTTCCAAAAATACATGTCAGCTCAGACCCCTCTCAGCTCCCATCTCTCCAGCAGGTCCCCATCCAGCTAGGTCAGGAAAAGCCACCTTCATGATGGCTATGGAGGCCCCCAGGGATGTCCCGCACTCACCCCCAGAAGCTTGAGTGTGATGAGAGGCCGCCCTGAGGCACATTGTTCTCTGGACAGTTGGCCTTAAACGAGGGAGGTTATCCTGGGTTCTGGGGGAGCCCTGACAGCAGAGAGCATCCTCTGGATGCAGGCGGAAGAGGGTGGCAGAGAGGACTCGGCGTGAGGAGGACTCAGGGTGCCCTTGCTGGCTTTGAGAAGGTGGAAGCAGCCAGCCTTGAGCTGACAGCCCACAGGGGAGTGGGGCCTCTGTCCCTCAGCCACAGGGAGAAGTCCTCTAGCCCCCAGTGAGCCTGAAGCATGTTCTTTCCTTGAGCCCCAGACAAGAGCACGGCCCACTGGCACCTTGACTTTGGCCTATGAGAGCAGAGTACCCCGCTGAGCCAACCCTCTCTGACTGTGATAATACATGGGTGTTGTTCAAGCTGCCACATTGTCCGGGGGCTGTAAGAAATGAATACTGTGGTCTGCAAGTCCCCCTGACAGTCTCCCACCCTCCTCCCTGGTCCCTCAGACACCCTTGTTCCTCCCGTCAGAACCACAGGCCTCATACTCCCTCTGCCAGAGGCCCTTCCCCAAAACAGAGGAGTGAGTGGAGCAGACAGCTGCCAGCTGGGTGTGTTCCAAGCCTCGGCGGATGCTTCAGAATAGAAGCGCCCACGCCGCTTTGCAAAGTGTAAGTGACCGCGTGGCTCACAAACAAGCCTGTTTTCTGTGAGTCCTGGCCCTTCCTGGAAATGGTGGGGAGGGTGGCTTGGTGAGCTGCCCACATGGTGTGTGCAGGAGGTGAGCTGATTACTGGGCCACAGGTGGCTGACGGGGGGCAGCCATTGAGTGGGACAGGAGTAGGTGACCAGCAACTGCAATAGTCAGGAGTGTTTGGCGAGGGCCTTCCTTTGGCTGAGAAAGGAGGCAGATGCTGAGTGTTCAGCAGTTTGGGAGCAAGGAGAGTCCCTTCTCCTCCTCCCCTCCCCTCCCTTTCCCTCCTGGGCCATGCAGTAGGACTGTGAACAGCATAGGAAATGCACACAGAGGAGCTCAGGATGCCCAGGAGGACCTCGAGGGGTACCCAAGCAGAGGAAGCTTGCACCCTGAGTCTGCAGTCGGCTGGGGTGGGGCCCCTGCACTGGAAGGAAGGCTGGGCCCCCGACCCAGTGGTGGCTTCAGGGCCTGGTGAGGGTCACTTTCAGGCTGGTTAGACCTGCAGCCTCCCCAGGTGGTGTGCTCAGGCAGTGCCTCTGGGCCGGCACAAACGGGAAGGTGCTGAGGCCGCGTCTACCTGTGGCTTTAAACACTGGCTTCCACCTGCTGGCCTCCGCGTCCCTCCAGCCGGCCACCTGGAGCTCATTTTGTGAAGCTGGTTGTGTGTGAATTAGGTGATTCCCACTGTGAACAGTGGAACTCTTGCACATTCCTTGTGTAATTTTGTCCTTAGCATTGTGTTCACCTCGTGCGCCAGCTGCAGACCCTCTCAGGACCGCCCCAGAAATGCTGGCAGCTGGTGAGCGAGCATCTTCAGGCAGCTGTGAGCTGTGTGAGATGATTTTACCAATGGCAGCCTCATATCCATGCTCTGAGCATGTCTGAGGTGAGAGGGCTCAGCTATGATGCCCGGAAGATGAGGTGCATTAAATGCATTTTGACCTGGGGTATTTTTTTTCTATTATTATACTTTTAAGTTCTAGGGTACATGTGCACAATGTGCAGGTTTGTTACATATGTATACATGTGCCATGTTGGTGTGCTGCACCCATTAACTCATCATTTACATTAGGTATATCTCCTAATGCTATCCCTCCCCTCTCCCCACCCCACAACAGGCCCTGGTGTATGATGTTCCCCTTCCTGTGTCCAAGTGTTCTCATTGTTCAGTTCCCACCTATGAGTGAGAACATGCAGTGTTTGGTTTTCTGTCCTTGCGATAGTTTGCTCAGAATGATGGTTTCCAGCTTCATCCACGTCCCTGGGGTATATTAAACTTACGATGGGTTGTCAGGATGTGGCCCCACCAGTCCAGGAGCATCTGGGCTATGATTATTTATTTTGTTCCTAGAATTTCTCCAGCTTGGGCATTGGAAGCTCTTGCAGACCCCGTCGACATTCACTCCCTGAAGCCTCCAAAGCCACCGCCCTTCCCTGACATCTTGTGCAAGGCAGGAGGTGTGCGGCCAGTTTCCACAAGGAACAGGGTCTCCTCCAGGCTGTTGGTCCCTGGAGAAGTAACTTTTGCAACTTTTGTAACTTTTCTGTAAGCCTAAAATTATCTCAAAATACACAGTTAAAAAATGAGTCAAGCGATTTCACCCTGGAATCTGCAGACGAACACTAATGATAGCAGCAACAATAATAACAGTGGCCTTTGTTGAGTGTGGCAGGCAGTGTGCTAGCACCTCCTGTGCGTTTTCTCATCAAATCCTCCTTAGGAACCCAGGGTCTTCCCATCAGCATCCTGACCTTGTGCATGAGGCAGCGGAGCCTGGGAGTGCGGCGGGGCAGCTGGGAAGCGAAGGCGTTCCAGGGACGCCCATCTCCGCCGCTGGCTGGCAGCCTTCGCTCTGTTAGCTCAATGTTTGCCTTAATGCACCCTTTAGAATCGCACTCCATCCTTGGAGCCTTCAGCAGCTGATAAAAAAAGAACCCTTCTGTGTACACATTGGCAACTCTACCACCCTATTCCCAGTGGAGCTCCGGGAGCTGAAAATAATCACGTGCTTTCTGTTTCATGCAGAAAAGAGGACGTGTGCACTTTATTTTGTAACACTTGCCATTTTTGAAACTCTGATTTTTCCCACATGTATTTTTAAAATGTCCTTGGAGGAAAAGACACACTGCGGATTTTGCCAGCTTCCTCTTTTTTTGTAATCCAGCCCAGGTCTATGGGCAGGTCCAGATCTTCAGGGAAGAACTCCTGGCCACCAGATGTGAAGAACGACGGGAAAGAAAGCCTTGAGCCAACACAGATGGCCATGGGGTGGACTTGCCAAGAAGTGCCAGGAGACAGCTCCCTGGGGGTCTGAGGCCGAGGGCCATAGGAGGAATGCCACCCTCAAGGGCCCCCTGTCCCTTGCAACCCAGGCCAGGGAGGAGCAGTGGCCTGCCAGGGTCTCTGCATGGCCTGTTTCCTGTGCAAGGAAAGGCCACTGGCTAAGACAATCCAGGGCTCTGTGTCCTGAGACAGGAGCAAGGGTGGTCATCCAGGGCTCTGCCTTCCCTGAGCTTTCAGCACTGTCCTCACCCCGGCCAAGCACGGCCAACGGAGGGAGGTGTTTGTGTCAGCCTTCCATCTGCGTGAAGCTCACTTGCTCCCTTTTAACTGAGTGAGCCCCACAGAGATGCATTTTGGGGAATTTCCAGTGAGCACAGAGCAGGTGGGTCATGGGAGGGTCAGGGCTGAGCACGGCATCAGAGGACGACCCTGCCCTCCGAGGAACACCCTCCTCCGAGGCCACCGGCAGGTTTTCTGGGTCAGCTCTCTCCTGAGGCTGCCAGGCCGTACCCTTTCCCATCTTGCTGCACTCACCCTGGACCAAGGATCCCAGACTTACCACCGGGCTGATGCTTGGCTGTGAGTGAAATTCCTAGGATTCAGGGCCAGGCTAGAAGGGCAGTGGGAGTGGTGTCTGTGGCTGGAAAAGACCCATGCCTGCCTCCCACAAGGCCACACAGACAGGAGGTTAGGCAGAGAGGTGGGACATGCCCTTCAACCCCAGTGAATCTGCGCAGTGCTGGAAATACGGCTTGGACTGCACAAACGTACACAGTCGGTCAGCCCTAGTCCTCCCAACTGGGACTGAGGGGAGACCCTCCCAACACCTGCTGTTACATCGAGGGGAGCCTCTTGCCTTGTGCAGTCACTAGGGCTAGGCTGGTCTCATCTCCTTCAGTGATGCACCCAGCGGGTCGCACTGCAATACGACAGGAAAAGGAAATACACGGTAAAAACAATGACAACATAAATGCATAAAGTGAACACATTTCCTCTAGAAAGTCAGTAACAAATTAGAAAATGTAATACAGACAAACTTAGTTCTGTTCTCAATACTAACAACCCACACATGAACTTAGCTGGGAACTGTATTAAGAACAGTATTAAAGCAGAGGCTTCATGTGGGGAAAGGTCCCAGGCTTGCTGAGGTTAAGACAATTTACCTGTGTAGAGACATGTCATCACCCTGGAGACAAAGGCTGATGAGCAAATAGACCCATCCTCCCCTGACTTAAGAACTTATAAAGTCGAAACAAAATTATATTTGGCCCTCTTAAAACACGCTAATGGGATTCAAAAGCTTATCTGGAAAGCAACTGAGCTTGAAGAAGCACGAGCCATTTTAAGAGAAGAATATTAGGAGGGGCATTCCCTGTCAGAAATTAAACCACGGTGTGAAGCTATGATCACTGAAAACATGTGGCACAACTGCAATCATCAATTATATCAGGGAAAACATAGATTACTCTTGAAAGAATTGGAATTTATGAAATAATTGTATGTGTTTGCAACAGGGGTTAATGGTATCACATATCTCTAGAGAAAGATGTATTCAACCAGTGATCTGTGATAAAAATAAAATATGTACAATAAATTAGATCTTCTCATATCATCTTAAAATATGACAAACTCCGGAGGTGCCCAGAAAACAACTCCAATGAATGGTCTCCCCCAGCCCCAGATGAAGGCAGTGCCCTTGGGTGGCCCCAGGGAAGAGCTCTCTGCCCAGGGCCACTCTGTGTGGGTCGTGTGAGGGACTCTGGGTCTGGAGCTGTGTCACCAACTACCCTTTGGACTGGCCACTTTCTAAAGGATCAACATCCACAGATTCAGCAGGGCTGGGTGAGGAGACCCAGGCGCCCACCCAGACGGACGACCTGCAGCGGCACACACCCAGGTGCCCACTCCTCTTGGGGGGAGTCCCCATCACTGGATCTTGTCAGCTCTGTGCCACAGAGAGGCTGTGCTGCTATTGTGCATTTTGGCAGCAGAGGGTGGACACGTCCAGGGAGGGTGGATTAGCTGAGGAGCAGAGCTGGGGCCGGTGCCTCGGCAGTTCACCCACTCCCAGTCTAGAGCAAGAACAGGGTGGACCCTGCGATCCTCGAAATGAGAGTGTTTCCCTTCCTCAGACACATGAGCCAGGCAGTGGAGTTGGGATGTGTCCCTGGATGGTGGCAGGTTAGAGGGGTCCCCAGGCTCCCACAGGAGCCCAGGATCGGGGAGGAACCCTCTGCCCCTGGCAGAATGGGCACCTGCATCTTTTTTAGTGGGAGCTGGGCCCAGGGAGGGACACACTTCCTTGTCAGGTCTAAGACCCAGTTTCTGGGGGGACAGGGGTCTCCAGGCACCCAGGGAAGCTCTCCCAGGCAGAGCCGGGCCCAGAGCTTGCACTCAGGGATACAGAAGGGATACAGGTAAGGACGTAACTGGATGGAAATTTGTGACTTCAATGCAAAAATTAGAATGTCAGAAAACCTAATAATTAGTAAGCTAAGCATTTGCTGTGAATCAGGTAATAACTAGGAAAATTAATATAATGCACAATGAACGGAATGACTACAGGTAGAAGATTGAGAATAGCAGGTGGTGGCAGAGATGTGGATCAACCAAAACTGCTTCTGTTGGTCAGAGTGGATGTGAACTGTGAGGCTGTAGAATGATTTGGGAAAATTGTCTCTTCATATCTGTTAAAGCTAAATGTACGCCTAGCCTATGACTCAACAATTCTGCTCCTAGGTATATAACCAAGAAAAATCCACAAACAAGTTCACCAAAAGGCATGTGCAATACGCAGAGTGACACTATTCATGACAGTCTCCAAACTGGAAACAACCCACATGTCTACCAATGGATAAACCGTGGTCTGGTCACACCATCAAATACAACAATGGGAGTAAATGAGAAGAATGAATGAATCTCACAAACACAATGTTGAGTGAAAGAAATCAGACGCCAAAGAATGCACACCAAGTGATGCCATTAAAAACAGATCATGGAGGCCGGGCACGGTGGCTCATGCCTGTAATCCCAGCACTTTGGGAGGCCGAGATGGGCGGATCACGAGGTCAGGAGATCAAGACCATCCTGGCTAACACAGTGAAACCCCATCTCTACTAAAAATACAAAAAAATCAGCCGGGCACGGTGGCGGGCGCCTGTAGTCCCAGCTACTCGGCAGGCTGAGGCAGGAGAATGGCGTGAATCTGGGAGGCGGAGCTTGCAGTGAGCCGAGATCGTGCCACTGCACTCCAGCCTGGGTGACAGAGCCAGATTCTGTCTCAAAAAAAAAAAAAAAAAAAAAAAAAAAGATGTTATAATGTCATAATGCCAAAGCTCTGATCTCAGAGGTTATGGTGCCAGAAGCCATGATGCCTCAAGACCTGATGTCAGAAGTCATGATGTCAGAAGTTATGATGTCGTGATGTCAGAAGTTATGATGTAGGAAGTTACGATGTCGTGATGTAGGAAGTTATGATGTCGTGATGTAGGAAGTTACAATGTCATGAGGTCAAGAGCCATGATGCCAGAGCCCTGATGTCAGAATTGATGATGTCATGTTCTCAGAAGTGGGGACAGTGGTTATTCTTTGGGGAATGGTGATGAGAAGAGGCACTTGAGGGACTTCCAGGGGCCTGTAGCTTTTTATTTCTTGATCTGAGTATGGCTTACACCAGTGTTTTCAGTTTATGAATCTCTACATTTATAATATCTGTGTTTTATAATCCCTGGGTATGCCACACACTTTAATTTAAAAGTATGTTTAGAGAAAAGGGTTGCAGTCCTGGCCCTGTGTGAGGCTCCTCATGTGATCTTTGACAGCCCCCTTCTCCCTCTGGGCCTCAGTTTTCACATCTGCAAAGTGACGATCTGCGTGCAGCTGAAGGAGCACGGAGACTTTACGTCTCGTCCTGATGTCCAGGAGGGTGGAGGCCCTCTTTCCACCGTGTCTCTTTAAGAGGGGTTACCAATGCACTCTGCCAGGAGCCTGGAGGGGAGCAGGGTCTCTTCGAAGCCCACCCCTGGGACAGTGGCCCACACATGCAGGATGCAGACCTTGGCGGATGCCAGCACAGGGTGGAGGGGCCAGGGAGGCAGAGTCAGAGAGGCCACGGGGCCCACCGCCAGTATTAATATTAAAGGCGGTTCTGCACAAATGATCGCATCAGGCCTGGAAAACAGAGCAGCCAGCTTACATGGGAATGTTCTCACCACAGTCAGCCGTGCAGAACTCTCGTCTAATCAGTACTATTGAAACCTTTAATTTCCCTTATTTTGTGCAAGGCGAGAACTGGATATCAGAGGGATTTCTCCCAGAATCACATCCGCTCTTGCCAGTGTCTCCCCTGGGAGGCCTGATGGCCCCGGTGTGTGAGTGGGAACAGCAGCCCTATCCTCAGCGTTTATTTCCCCTGTGGCCAGTAAGAAAGGATCACCAGCAAGCCTGAGCCCAACCGTCTGCAGGCTGACCTTGACTTTGACCTTGGACCTCAAGGGGCAGGCATGGGAAGCTCATATTCCAGGCATGGGGCTAAGAGCGGAGGCCTGCTGAGCCCCAGAGCTGAGGCCCCTGTCTTTACTGGACCAGCCCGCACTGCCCAGAGGCTCTCTTGGTGCCAACAGTGAGAAGCTGGGTGCCAAAGGCTGCACCACTGCTGCCCTGGGAAAAAGCAGCTCATTTAGCTGAAGGACACCCTGGCCCCTCTTTTCCCACGCTGCTGAGCCCACTCTCTCGCAAGCTGCCTCCTCCGGGCATCACCAGTGATCCCCATCTCCTGAGGCCTCCTCCCAGCCTCAGGGGGGCGGCTGCCCCAAGTCATATTATAAACTAGCACAAAGCCTGTGTAGGACCCAGGAAGCAGGTCCCTGAGCCAGGAGTCCCCATCCCTGCACAGCATGGCCCTGCTGAACCCCAGCTAGCAGGGACTGTTCCCGCCTGTGCCTGCCCCTTCCCACCGGAGGATACACCTGACAGTGGGACCTGAGCTGCGGTTTCCTGGCGCCCGCCAGGTGGGGCTCTTCATGCGTGTGCACCTGCCCTCAGGCCACGAAGGAGTTACCATCACTGTGTCCATTTCACAGTGGAGGAGACTGAGGCTCAGAGATGGGAAAAGGATCAGGCCAGGAGGTGGGGGAGAAGGATCCTGTGACTTGAGGCCCGCCCGACACTAGAGTCTGCCTGAAATCATCAGCTGTAAGATTTCGCCTCTCATAACAGTAATAATGATAACAATAGTAACTCATTGAAAATAACTTTATGGTCCTTTTCCATGTATAGAAATACAGATGCTCAATGAAAAAAAAAAATCCAGTCTTCCCAACTCTGCAATGTGCGTTTTCTAGTCTAAAATCTAAGCCTCCATTTATTGCTTCTAAAATGCTCCTCAGGAGAGTTTTGCCGTTTCCTTCAACAACTCTGCCTTTCTCACTGAATTCCCCACCATCAGGATTTTATGTCTTTCTGCTATTGTGAATGAGATTTTTCCCCCTTTATTTTCCTGTTTTCTAAGTGGATATCGGTGACTATTGACTAGTGTTCATTTTGTTATGCTAAGTGCTCCTGTTTCTTACAGCCTTGCAGTTGATCCTCTGTGTTTTCCAGATCAATCTCAAACCATCTGCAAAATATGGGAATTTTGCCTCTTTCCCATCTTTGTAGCTCTTATTTCATGATTTTTTGGTCTTCTGTGGAAAGGAACAGGCTCAGGTAAACAGCCAGGCTGGGGCACCCTCAGGGCAGCTGCGGATCACCCTATGCCATCCCTCCACCCCTGGTACCCACCCCTCTGGGAGTGAAGGCTGCCAGCCGAGATGCACGGTTGCTGGGAAGTGCATGGATGAGGCCCACCCAGGTCTGAGGCATCTCACCCTCCAAGGAGCGGATACTGCCCGCCCCCAGCAGGGGAATGCTGGCTGCTGCCATGGTGGCTGTGGGTGTGTGGTGACCGTCCAGGCCTCCCTGGGCGCTGCTGGGATGGGTGGGCCTGGTTTCAGGTTTATTTCTGGGGTTCCGGGGTCCCCCAGGGGCAGAAGTGTGATGGCACATGGTTCCGTCATGGCTGGCTGCTCTGTGGCTCACGCTGTCTGCCTTTCCTGCCCTGGTGAAGTGGTTGTTTTGTGATGTATTATTTCATTGAATTATATTGGTAGATTTCCTAATATTGAGCTTGTTTTAAAGTGCTTGGAAACCTCAACTGAAACCGAGAGGTGGTCGTTACACGTGTGAGTCTTTAATCTGCCACATGAAGTAATGTGTGAGGACGTTATTACCGTAGCTGGTATGTTTCGTTTCATGTGTATGGGCAACTTTTCAATGTTTTGGTGCAAATATTATGCTGGAATCCTAAGAAGAACACAGGGTTTTCTTTCTTTATGCTCATGAATAGGAAATTTTAATCATATTGTAAAGATTGGTGCACCAGCATTTTGAATTAGTGAATTTGTGATTTATCTGGGCATAGAATTTCGGAGGTGAGTGGGCTGGGTTTTAATAGATTTCTCAATTTCTTCTGCAGTTAATAATAGTCTGCTTACTTTTCTATTTCCTTTTGGTCAGTTGGGGCAATTCATATTTGCCTGGGATAATCACCCATATTATTTAGAATTTAAAGTATTTGCATGGAATCTGTAAATTATGCACTTGTGTGTGCTTCTGTCGTAACTGTTTCCCATGTTGTTAGACTCGTGTGCATGTGTGTGTCCGTGCCGTCCCCATGGTTCCTGAATTAGGGTAGACACAGGCTCATTCACTGGTGAATTTCAAAGGCCCACCACACGAGCAAGATTTGAGTCTCCTGCTTCAAATCACACACTTTTACCATCTTATTTTCTTCTTCTTGGTTCTTACATTTATCCTGTTCTTTTTATTTTCTTGAGTCTAATTTTGTCAGTTGAATGAATAATTTACTTGTTTGTATTTGGTTGTTGCTAACGTAATTGTTATCGCTGTGAATTTTTCTCTGAGACAGTTTTAGTCACATTGTTCGGGTTCTGATAGATCATATTCCATAATTGTTATTTGTGGTGGTTCTGAAATTTGGACTCTGTTGTCCCACTTGACCCAAGAATTGTTCAAGAGGCATTTTGTTTGCTTACTTGTTATTCAGGATGTTAGGGTTTCTGCTTCTACAATTGCTGTTATTTTGTTCCTTTTGTGGATTTTGGCTGGAGAATATGGTCTAAGTGTTCTTGGGATTTGACATAAGTTCAAGTTAAAGAAGAGGTTTCACGGCTTCTTGAAGAGAGAGGCATTTCCCACTCCAGGTGTGATGTACCTGTCAGGATCCACTCCTGGGTCTCCCAATGCGTGTTTGGGACCCTGGGTTCACAGAGGGCCGCTGAGGTCCCCACTGCTGCAGGCCGCCTGGTCATCTTCAAATGATGCTGGAATCTCCACTCACGTACTTACCTCCATTCCTAAAATAGTATCGTGTTTTTCCTCTTTATTGTTTGTGCTATTGGGGAGGAGCCTATTATCAGAGGAAATGGATGCACATCGGACACCCCGGTCTGGCTTTATCAGGTTCGCAGGCCCATCGGACACCCCGGTCTGGCTTTATCAGGTTCGCAGGCCCTTTCTTATCACCCCCTTTCCCTGCCCTTCCCCTGCCCCTCTCCACCCCTTTCCCTCCCTCCTTCTCCTTTTCTCCTCCCTTTTACTCCGTCCTCTCTCCTTCCCTACTCCTTCTCCTTCCTTCCTTCCTTTCCTCCCCCCTCCTTCCCTCCTGCCTCTCCTTCCCTCCTCCCTGTCTTTTCCACCCTCTTCCCTCCCTCGGTTTCTCTCCTTCCCTCCTCCCTCCTCCCTTCCTCTCCCCCTCCCACTCCCTCCCTACTCCTCCCTCCCTCTTTCCCATCTTCCCTCCTCTGCTCCCCCAGCCCTTAGCTTCAGAGATCTGAGGTCCTGTTCCTTAGCACCTGGGAAAGCTGGCCCCACAGACCCTCAGGTTCTCTCCACTCACCGACTGGTCCCCTTTCCTGCCAGTGCCTCTCTTGGTTCCCACCCTTCTCCATGGGCAGCCAATTTGCTGTGTTTGACATCTTTTAGTTTGTATGTTTTCTTGAAGAATCGGCCTGACTGTTACGGGTACGGGAGTCACCGTGCTGGAGAGGACCCTCTGTGTGGCCGCGTGCTTGTCCAGGGCGGGGCCTGCCCCACTGCGGAGCCCAGCCTTGAAGCTGCCATCTTTCCACGCTCACACCGAGGGCATTCAGGTTGCCTCCCAGTAATGCTTGGTCCAAGGAGTCCCGGACCGAACAGGAAACTTTAATGCTGATTATACCACATTCATCTTTTTAAAACTTGGTTCTCACTTGCCTCTGATTTGTGCTGTTGACATGTTGTTTAAAAAGCCTTGCCTCGCTCCTTGGCCATGGTTATATTCCCTTATATGAGGTTAAATTTGTAGCTTCACCTGTAGGTGACGGCCATGCCTGGTGTGGCTGGCTGTTGAGGTGCAGGGCGCCACCGTCCAGCAGAGGCCAGTCCAGGAGCAGAGTCCAGAGGCAGCCTGCAGCCCCTGTCCAGAGGCCCTGAGGGGTCCGGGCCAGGGAGGTGGCCTGGCTGCAAGCCCAGCAGAGCAGCCACGTGGGCAGGACCTGGCCACAGTCTCACGGGGTGGGCCCCTCCTTCTTCCCCGACGCTCCCCGCTCCCTCCCCACACAGGTGTGCGGGGCTGAGCCCCCGGTGAGTGTAGTGTTTCCAGCCTATGTGCCGGAGTCACCTAGGAACAAGCTCCTGAACTTGCAGCAGAATGTAGCTGCGGACGTTTTGAACACACCGGGGAACAAGCTCATGAATTCACAGCGGAATGTCGCTGCGGACATTTTGAACACACCGTGCAATGTTCTCTTTCTTCATTCATCCTTTTGCCAATTTACTTAACAAATATTGAATTTCCACCATGACTCAGGCACTCCAGAGTGAACCAGGCCAGACCCTGTGCCCAGGTGCCTATGCCAGAAATAATTGGGCTCTCCTGGGCCTCTAGGTCAGTTTAAAGTTAAGGGTCCGTGCATCATTGCTGTTAGAAAATTCCTAGAAAAAGTATTTGCATGTCTTTGGGGAAGAGAACCGGAGGAAAGGAATGGGTTTTCTCCCTGGACAGTGAGTGCCCTTCCCTGCGAGTGACCAGGACCAATGTGATGTGGCTGGGGCAGTGGGGCTGGAAGAGGAGTGGCAGCTGTGTTTGTCACAGGCCTGGCTGAGGAATTCTCTGAGGCTCTGAGCCCTCGCTCCTGCTCCTCAGGAGCTCCTGGCCCCTCTCATGCTCAAAGCTTGCTCCCCCAGAGGGTCCAGGCAGCGAGATCTGGGTGTGGGCCGGCCTTCCCTGCCCTGCCAATGATGGCTGGGTGGTGGCAGAACCCCCTAAGGCCCAAGGAGTTCTGCTCAGTGCAAGACTCATCATCTGGCCACACTGCAGGTCCGCAGGGGACAAGGCTCCAGGCACAGGAAGACCCAGCTCCCATGGCCTGGCCCCCGAAGGCTCGACCCCGGGGACAGACTCTGGGAAACTCTCTCAGCTGGAGGCTTTCCATGCAGCTGGAGTTTAAACAGCCCAAGGCTCCGGGCTGTCATCTCTGCCCAGGATTAGCTGCTGCTGGAGACTTCCTCTCGTGGGCCCTGTGCTGAGGCTGTACAGCTTCCTACCTCACGCCATCTCTGTGGTCACAGGACGCTGAGTGGAGAAAATAAAACCCACGCAGGGACAGCAACCATCGTGGGGATACATGGGGCTGCGCTCAGGTCTGCAGAGGCCGAGGCCGGACGGGGTGGGCCCTGCTTCCTCGTCAGCAGCGGGAGCCCCGTGACCCCCAGCACGCGGTTCAGAGTGGAGAAACTGCCAGGTGACCACGCTGAGCTTCCCCTTCCTTCCCCTTGTCCAGGCTCAGCAGGGGCTCTGGGCTGATCCTACTCTTCCCACTGGAGGGAGCCGTGGGTGCTGGGGGCTCTGGGGGCCTCCTGGCCTCTGGGTGGTGGTGGGCTGCTGGCTTAGGGTGAGGGCACCCAATGGCCCTTCGAGCTGCCCTCCTGGCCTCCGTGGGGCCACCAGGATCCGGGCTCAGGGACGTCTGTGCCCGCCGTTCCCACTTCCCTTCGACCTCCCCCACCTGATTTCTTCTCTGCCCTCCCCTCCCTGCCGCTAAGGAGTCTTTGGCCTCTGCTGATCTTCTTTAAACTCCCTGCTGCAGCGGTTCATGGAAACTTCCCAATTACCACATGATGACACTGGCAATGGCTTCTCACATTCTCTGTGGCCAGACTGTGCTCAACACTCCAACCATTATCTCGTTTACCTCCGAAACGTCCCTAAGCTGGGGCCAGGGGCAGTGTCGTGGTGACCGTTCCTCCCTTTTCCAGGCGACTAACCTGGGGTTCCAGAGGTCGGCCCTTCTTTGTCCTGGTGGACGGCCTGAGGCCGAGGTGTGCGACCCAGGACCGAGTGTCCCTGTCACAGGAGACTGGCTGACACCTGCATGCAGTTTATTCCAACCAAGACAGCCACGCCAAAGGACCATGCTGACGGGAGGAGAGGTGGGTTGAGGTGTGCCAGTCAGGTGAGACTCAGGTGGCAACTCCACAAAATGCTGGAGTTAACAGCATGACTCACAGATCCAGAGAGAAGAGGGCAGCCCCCTTGCAGGGCTGGTGGTGGGAACGGGGCGCTGTCTTGGACGCACACAGCCAGAGGGACAGGGGCTGTGGTCAAAGCCTTCACTGGGGTCCAGGGTATTGCCCAAGCAGGTTCCCACAGGAAGCTCTGGTGGGTGCACTCAGCCAGTGGGCCACAGCCCCACGAGGTCACACTGGAACTGGGAGGGGTCTGCTGTGGGACAGCTACACAGTCCTTGCAGGGTGTGGGGTCTGGGCGAGTCCTGTGGGCTGTCCCATAGCGGGGTGGTCACAAGGAGACATCTGAGTAAGGCAGGTGTCTGGAGGGACCACCCTGAGATACTGGGGGGAGGCAGAGAACTGGAAACTGTGTCAAGGGTGACTGAGCCCCGATTCTGGGAGGACAAAGCCCCAAATGGGTGTTGAGGGAACACGACATCGTAAGAATTCCGCACAGACGCTTCAGTGCTGCTGATGAGAGAGGGCGTCAGGCTGTGAGCGTGTCAGAGTCTGGGGGGTGTAAAATTATTGCACGTAAATAATCAGGAAACAGCTGCCTAGAATAACCTTTATATTGGAAAGTGTGCTTTGAGGTCATTATGCCGGATTTTATGGCCATTTCTTGGCTGAGCCCTGGGATGGCTTATGTCTTTGCAGAAAGGCATCATCACATTTTATGAATGACAGATGGCTTTTATCACACCTTTGCATGATCACTTATGGTAATAGGACTGCGGTGCCCTGAGACGTGGGGATCTGCGTGAGTGCCCCCGGCAAAGTCTGCTCTTCCGGCCTCGAATCTGGATCCCAGGTGAGGCCTGAGGATTTTATTTCTTCCTCTGATCTCCCTGCTGGCGGGGCCACTGTGGCAGGACAATTCGGGGCCCCGCCCCCCAGATGTGCAGGTGCAGGCCAGTCTCGGGGGGATCGGCGGCTGCCGGGGGGCTGTGGGATGGTGCCCCGTCCCAGGGCTCCCGCACGGGAGTGCTTTGCACGTCCACCCCTCCTTTCCTTGACCAAACCCGGTTCTTATCCAGTCTTGTCTTTTCCTTTCTTTTTTTCTAAGCCCCCATGACCCAAGTCCGGGCTCTAGGGTGAGGGCTGCGTGTTCTGCTCCATGCAGCTGTCTGGACACTGCTGGACGAGGGTCTGTCTCCTGTGGGCTCCCACCCATTGTGGCGCAGGTTTACCCAGCCCTGCTTCACCAAAACATGACTTTATAAAGAAGAGTTATTTCTCAAACTGGGAGAAATCACTGCATTTGGTCAAACAATTATATATATATATATATATATATATATATATATTTTTTTTTTTTTTTTTTTTTTTTTTTAAGACAGAGTCTTGCTCTGTGGCCCAGGCTGGAGTACAATGGCGTGATCTCAGCTCACTGCAACCTCCGCCTCCTGGATTCAAGTGATTCTCCTGCCTCAGCCTCCTGAGTAGCTGGGATTATAGGCGCGCGCCACCACGCCTGGCTAATTTTTGTATTTTTAGTAGAGACAGTGTTTCACCATGTTGGTCAGGCTGGTCTCGAACTCCTGACCTCATGATCCACCCATCTCGGCCTCCGGAAGTGCTGGGATTACAGGGGTGAGCCAGCACGCCCGGCCGATTTATATTTGTAAAATCAGCTCTGCTCTGCTAAACAAATAATTAAAGAAAAGGTGAACACAAGACAGTGTAGACTGTTTAGGTGGCACCAAGAGAACCAGGGCCAGGGGTTGAGCCAGGATGAACACCAGGGGTCAAGGCCACAGCCAGGAGGGCCAAGGTGGGTGCCAGCTGTTGTGGGTGAGGCCAAACTGGAGTGGGATCAGGGGTGACACTAATCCCTGGAGGAGAGACAAAGAGGGGGATGGGGGCTCAGGGAGTTGGGCCTTGAGGGACTTGCTATCTGATGAAAGGACGGACACGACCCACCAGATGAGGTGGACGGGCCTGGTAAGTGTCTGTCAAGGGTGGTGTGGAACAGAGAGGGGGCTCCTATCTCACAGTGGGCAGCAGCCCAGCATCTTTGAGGCGGCGTGGAGATGGGCCTAGATCCTAGATGCTGAGAGGAGGTGTCCACATGGCTGAGGCAGGCCAGGCAGAGGCCATAGTGTGGGTGAAGGCCAGAGAATGGGCGAGCTCAGGGAACTGGGGGCCTCTGGGCAGAGCCCGGAGCAGAATGATGGGTGTGGGTGCAGGTGGGGCACAGGCTGGAGGTCTTGGGAAGAAGCCTGCGAGGCTGGTGCTGAGTGCCTGGCCAGCACCGAGTTCACCCGAGGAGCTCCTGAGTGTGGAGGGGAGATGGGGCTGGACTGGGACACTGGTGAGTCCATTCCTGGATGGGCAGAACTCAGCCACAGAGACCAGCCAGCAGGTTATGGGAAAGAGCCCCTGTGGAGGGCAAGGAGGGTGAGGGAGGGAAAAGGGTCTGCTTCGCTTTTTCCCGAGGATGTTGAAGGAAGGGAGAGGGCTTATGGAGAAGAGCAGGCCTCCATGTCCAGAGCAGGAATCCGAAAGTGGAATGCGTTTGCCAGATGTTCTCTCTCCTCTGTCTCTCCCACTTCTCTCTGCCTGTATCTCTGTCTCCTCTTTGTCTCTCCCTCTCCCTCTCTGTCTCCTCTTTGTCTCTCCCTCTCCCTCTCTGTCTCCTCTTTGTCTCTCCCTCTCCCTCTCTGTCTCCTCTTTGTCTCTCCCTCTCCCTCTCTGTCTCCTCTTTGTCTCTCCCTCTCCCTCTCTGTCCCTCTTTGTCTCTCCCTCTCCCTCTCTGTCTCTGTTCTCGCTGCAGGAGCCCGTCCATATCCCGCATCCAGCAAACTCCATGGCCATGCAGGGCTCCTCAGGACACTGCAGTTGTGCCCTGTTTAAAACAATAACTGTTTCTCAAGTTTCTTGGAGTGAAGCCACCATGACCTTTGCAACAGACAAAGCCTACACTTTTTCCAAGTGTGACTCAAAGGACAAAAGGTTCATGCACAAGGCAGTTCTAAAAGTGGATGGGTAATTGCTGGTTCTGCTTCCTGTAAGGATTTTGTAAGATCACACCAAACCCACTCCCTTACAGAAAACAGCTTCAAAATCTGTACACAATGCAAACAGGATGCTTGTGGGTGTTGGAGAGTGAACAGCAAGATGGACCTGGGGTGTACACGGGGGATAAAGGAGTTGCAGGAAGCACATTCTCTTTGACCGTGGCTGTTAGCCTGGGCACTATGTAGTTAGGGCATGAGGACCTGGGGATCCTCAGGGAAGACCACAGTCTTCATGGCCTGGAACAGGAGCAGAACGAAATTGGGGAAGCTGTGGCCAGTGGAAGGGGGGAGCGTCCAGAAGGGGAAACTTGGCAGACTCTACTCATGTTTCCAACTGGCCCTGAACTGCACACACCCAAAGCAGATAAAAGAAGCCCAGCTAAAGGCTGGTACAAAATGACCTTCTTTATAATGCTGGTTGTGTTCATTGTTCAATATTAATATAGCTGTTCCCCCCCCTTTTTTTTTTGACTAGTGTTAGTACAGTGTATCTTTTAAAATCCCATTAGTTTTCATGTATTTGTGAATTTATATTTAAAGTGGGTTTTGGGTAGGCAGCAATTAGTTGGGTCTTGCTTTATTATTAAGTCTGACGAACTGCCACTGAATTAGACCAATGGTTATAGATCATTTTCATCTACCATCACTGTTGATAATGGTTGGACTTAAACCACCATCTTGCTATTTGCGTTTTATTTATCCTGTCTACTTTTTGTTTCCTGTTCCTCTTAGCCAACCTTCTTCTGGACTGGGTATTTTTTAATCATCCCATTTAATCACTTCTGTTGACTTATTCCCCATAACTCTGTTTGTACATATGTATGTGTGTGTGTGTGTGTATACATTTTCGGGTTTATAGTGTGCACCTTCAACTTATCATAATCTATCTTCAAATAATATTACACTACATCATGATGGTTTAATAACCTTACAGCAGCACACTTCCATTCCCTGCCCTCCTTCATGTCCTTGTGGGCACATATTTTATTTCTCTACATGTTCTATACCCAGCAAAACATGCTTTTCCTTCCTGTGCTTCTATCGGGTCTCCTATAATGTCATTTTCCTCTTGTCCAAAGGACTTTCTTTAATATCTCTTAGTGCTTATCTGCTGGTATGATTAATATTTTATCTTTTATATGTCTGAAAAACTTGATATCTCACCCTGTTTCTACCTTTGTTGCCAGGTACAGAATCACAAATCAACAGGCTTTTCCCAGCAGTACTTTGCAGAGCTTGTTCCACTGTCCTCTAGCTCGCCTCATTTTCAAGGAGAAACCTGTCGTCATCCTTGTCTTTGTTCCTCTGTACCCAGCACGTCTCTTTTCTTCTGCCTGCTGTTTAGATTGTCTCGTTCTTACCCAGTTTAAGCAGTTTGGTTAAGATGTGCCTTCTTCGTACTTCATACTTTTTGGACTGGGATATGTAGCTTTTAAAAAGCAAATTTCAAAAGATTTCAGTCATTATGTCTTCCTTTTTTTTCTGTTTTTTTTTTCTTTGTTTTCTTTCTGGGACTCTAAATGTATGAATTTTAGGCCAATTGAAGTTGCCCCCCAATTAGCTTTCTGCTCCTTTTGAAGGGGTCTATTTTCTGTCTGTGTTTCACTTTGGATGGTTTCTATTATATACCTTTAAGTTCATTAATCTTTCCTTTTGTAGTGTCTGTCTAATCTCATCATCTCATCCAGTGAATTTTCTTTATCTCAGAAATGGTTTCATCTCTAAAAGTTAGAATTCGGACTTTTTAATGTCTTTCATATCTCTACTTAACGTTATCATGTGGAATAGAGTGATAATAACTACAGTTCATCTGTGTCTAGGAATGCCCTCATCTGTGCCATTTGTGAATTAGTTTCAATTTGTTGATATTCCTCATGACATGATGTGTTTTCCTGCCTCTTTGCATACTTGGTGATTTTTTACTGTATGCTAGACATCATGTACTTTTCCTTGTTAGATCCTGGATAGTTTTGCACTCCTAAAATTATTTTAAAACTTTTCAGAGATGAAGTTACTTTACTTGGAAACAATTTGATATATTTGAGGCTTGATTTTAAGCTTTTTTGGGTGGGGCCTAAATTAGTCTAGGACTGATTATGCTCTACTACTGAGGTGATACCATGCTGAAAAAGCTTAATAAGGAGAAAAATCAATCAATAAATATTCACGTATATTCACAAAATATAATGAGGAGAAAAATCAATCACTAAATATTCACATAACCCTAAAAAAAAGTTAAGAAATGAGAAACAAAGGGGAAACTGGAGGATATGTATAGAGAGCGAGGCATAAAATTACAGACCCAAACATAACCATGTCAATACTTATTTAAATACGAGTGGACCAAAGATTTCAGGTAAAATGCAGAGGTTGTCAGAATAGATATGAAAACAAGACCCACACACATGCTGTCTTCCAAAATTGCACTTGAAGAACAGAGACACAGGTAGCTTTAAATGACATTAAAGTTAAAGCATAAACATTGGAAAAGGAGAAGAAGAACTGCCTCTTTATGCAGATATCATGAATCATGTATGAGGAAGTATCTTAAGAAACTTACAAACAACTAGCATAGGCACTGAGAAAGTGTGGTCTACTCATCAACCACAAACAGGAATGAAGCCCTAACATGCCACAATATGGATGAACCTTGAAATTGAAACCATGATGAGTGAAAGAAGACGGACACAAAGGGCCGCATGTTATGTGATTCCAGTTATACGAAATGGGCAGATCTAAAGAGGCAGAACGCGGATTAGTGGTGCCAGGAGCTGGGGGAAGGGAGGAACAGAGAGTGACACCTTGATTGATGTGGTGTCTCCTTTCGTGGTGATGCGAATGTCCTGGAGCCGACAACGTGGTGAACGCACTGGATGCCACTGAATTGTGCACTTCAAAATTGTGAAAATAGTGAATTTTATAATATGTGAATTTTACCACCATAAAAACCAAACTATTAGTACAAATAAAATTAGTTTAGCCAAGTTGCAGCATTTAACTTTCATAGAAAAATCGATTGTATGTCTTTGCTCATCAATATACTACTGTGCCACTTATGGTCCTTTTGAAGAAATGAGACAGCTGATGCTAAGATTTACATGGAAAGACAAAAGGGTTAAAATATCCAGAAACAACTTTGAAAAATAAGAACAAGGTTGTGGGGCCCACGCTACTTGATTTCAAAAATTACTATACAGGTATGGTAATCACGACAGTGTGGTTTTGGCATCAGGAAAGACACAGAGGCCAATTGAGCTGAAGGGGAAGTCAGAAAGACCCACATTTATATAGTCCTTTGATTGCTGGTAAAGGTAAAAATTTAGTTCTTTCAGAACTAGCTGTTTCAATAAATGGTGCCAGAATAAGTTGATATCTATATGGAAAAACAAAATAACCTTCAAGCCTTACCTCCCACCACATGCAAAATTATCTTGAGATGGATCATGGACTGAAAATTATTAGAACTTTTAAAGTTCTAGAAGAAAACATACAGAAGAATTTTTATGACTTGGGCTAGAATAAACATTTTTTAGAAACAAGATGTGAAAGCACAGATGATAAAAAATGATAAAACAAATTCAGCAAAATTGAAAAGGTTGCTCAAAATTAAACAGAGTTAAGGGAATGCAAAAGCAGACTACAAACTGGCAGAATAATTTTACAAAATTCACATCTGACAATGGGCTTGTACTCAGAATATATGAAGATATCTTATAAATCAATAATTTGAAAACTGCAGTTAAAAATTGAAAAGGACTTGGACAAATACATGACAAAAAAGATATATGACCCATAGGCACATGAAAAAATGATCAACATCACTTGCTATCAGAGGAGTACACATTAAAAGCAGTCTAAAGTTAAAAAGATTGACAATACTAAGTGTTGACAAGGATATAGAACAATGGGAATTTACATACAATTTAAATTGGAATGCATGAAATTTGGTTGGAATTTTAAATGGAAATACTTTGGAAAATGGACTGACACTGTCTAAGAGGTAAAACATTCACTTACCACATGACCCAGCAATTCCAATCCTAAATATTTACCCCAGGAAAATGAAAACATATGTCCACACAAAGACGTGGACACAAGTGCTCACACCAATGTTATTTGTAATACATCCAAACTGCAAACAGCCCAAATGCCCATCAACAGGCAAGTTGGTAACCTACGGTACATGCATATTATGAGATACTACCCATTAATAAAAAATGAACAAAATATTAAGCCTACACGACATGGATGAGTCTTGAAATCATCAAGTTAAGTGGAAGAGATAGAGTACTGTTCCATGTCTATGAGCTTCCAGGAAAGGCAAAGTTACAGGGACAGGAATCAGATCACTGTCTGCCTGGGGCTGGGAGCTGGAGGAGGGAATCTAAAGGGGCAGGAGAACACTTTTTAGGAGAGTGAAATGTTCCACATCTTGACTGTGGTAGATGTTACATGACTGTATACAATTGTCACATGAATGGGCTTTACTGTTTGTGAATGAAACCTAAACAAGCTAGGGAAAGAAACAGAAGGAGCATGGGCCGGCTGAAGCCGTGTCTGCAGGTGGGTGCTGGAGGCCCTGGAGCCGCGTGGCACAAGCCACAAACCTCAGGTGTCTCCCGTGGGTGGCTGGGGAAGATTAAGGCAACCCTCAAGAAGCCCACCAAGGCGCCACTGGGGGGCTCCTGTCTTGGGGCTGTGTGGGGCCAGCCTGGGGAGGCGGGAGCCTCATAAGAGTCCCCTGAAAGCTACTTCATTTCCAAGTAGAGAAGGGGGTGGGGGTGGGGGGTGCAACACAGAAGGGTCTTGATGGAGAGGGTGTCTGCACAGCACAGTGATTACAGCCCAATCAGGGGTCAGACTTCCTTCGTGGACAGCCTGGTTCTCACCTGCATTCGCTGTGTGACCTTCAGAAAGTGACCTACCGTCTCTGTGCCTAGTCTGCTCTTTAGTAAAAGATGGCTAATGAAGTGGCTACCTTACTGGGCCCTAGAGAGAATGAGGTGAGAGAATACAGGTACAGCACTGAGAGCAGCACTGGGATATAGTAGGTGTTCATAAATGGCATCTGCTATCATTATTGGTGATCTAGGAATAGGACCTTAGCTTAAACCCCACTGTGGGAAAAAGGGAAAAGCAAGGAGGAGAGGCTTGTCCAAGGCAGCAATCCCATCTTCCAGACACCAGGCCAAGAGTTCTGGAGCCCGAACACAGGCGTGGCAGAGAGCCTTTGCTGCCCTTTCCCTGCCCACGGGGTGGAGGGGAGATCTTGGGCCCCACAGCTCCTGAGCAGGGCTCAGGGGTCACCCTCAGTGCTGGCAGGGAGTGCGGAGTTGCTTTGACTCACTCAGGAGTAGGTTTGAGCCCTGGTTCCTTTCCTTATCACTCAGAGGCCGATGGCACAGTAGCTGCCTGAGGAACACACAGCCTTTGCAAGTCTTTGGGAAACAGGAGAACTGTCTTCCTTTGTCCGAGAAGCACTCAAGCTGACGGACAGTGGTGCTGCTACTTGCTGCTATTTCTCTCCAAACTTCGGGACTGCGGCCACAGCGGCGGCCACAGCTGTTATTCCTTGTGTCTGCCAAGGGTCTGAGAGTGGCCTGGCGATTCAGCTGTTCCCTGCCCACAGCCCACCCTACGGGATGGGGCCAGTGATGTCGGATCCCTGGTGGTCCTGGTTCTGGCTATCGCTGGAGGGGACACAGACTCCACCTGCGTTGAGCGTGCTGCTCCCTGTGTTCTCCATCTCCATGTTCCCATCTCTTCCTGCTCTTTTCCCCGTGCTTTCAGCTACCTAAGGGTCGCCACTTACCGTCCCTGCAGAGTGCAGAGATTTCTCTTTGAAGAAAAGGTTCTGGAGCAATCAGAGGGGTGAGTGTGGATGCAGCCAGCCCCAGCCCTATGCTGCTCCTCAGACTAATGGTGCTGAAGGCTAAGAGAACGAATAAATGGTAGTGAGCGTTTTTCTCATTAGGGTTTTAAAATCCTCCAAGTAATAGATCATTTTGTAGCATCTTACATGTCCTGCTTATCCTAATAATGTGTTATTACTGAATCTCAATAATTTTAATGGGGAAATTCTTTATCTTAAAAAATGTGAAGTGGCTATCCATTTAAAAAGTGTTAACGAGGTAACTCCAAGGGTTTCAATGAACCAGGAGGCCCATAGCTGTAGTGACCCAGTGCCCTCATGTTTTAGACACTAGCTGAGATCTGCACACTGGAGCCATGGCCGTGGAGGGAGCAGTGACCAGGACCTGCCTCCCGCAGTGGGGGGCCTTTGGTGCTCAGCCCAGGCTTCTGTGCTGGGATGCAGGGCCAGTCTGTTCACACAGACCAGGATAGGCCCTGGACACGTGCACAGACAAACCCCCACAGGGGTTCATTTTATCTGGGGTGTGGCAGGAAATCATGAGCTGAACAGAGATGCTGGATGCTGAAAACAGCCTCTGTCCCTGCCTCTCTCTGCCAGGGCTTGCTGTTTGCCTGGAAACAATCCCTCTCCTTCCTTGGCTGCAGTTTTCTCACCCATGAAGACGTGTTCGATGCAGACGTACCGAGTTTCCTCTGGGTCTTCCTGGTTGCCTGGTGTCTCCAAGTGCTCATTTCTCTTCCTTGCCTTGCCCACCCCACGGGCCCTTCCCCCGTGAGCGAGCTTCACAGACACACACAGACACTAGTGGTTTGGGGTCCTTAGTTGAGGCCATCTTAACTGGCTTCCCTCACCTCCCGAGTGGCAGGCTAGGAGGAAGCGGTGGTTTATTACAGGGACAGATCACACTGTGCCAGGGAATGCCAGGAAAATATATTCCCATTTTACTTCCTCTAATAATCTCCTATTTTCATCAGTGGGTGAGTGAACATGGCTTGTTCTTCCCAATGATGGTGCAAATGTATAATTTCTCCCAATGAAATCTGATTTTAATGAGAGACTAAATCAGAGGAAAGAGTAATTATTTAGATAGTATATGCACATGTCAGGTTAATTTAAAATCAGCTTTTAGGTCAATCTATCTTAATTATTCTATTAACCGTTTTTGACTAGCAATTCCGATAATTGTGTTTGCGTAATACTTGGCAGTGTAATTGCTTTTTGGATTCTCTTCATTGTTTTGTCAGAGTCTGTTCCTGGGCCTCTGTCCCTGGTGAGCTGTGCTTGGGTTGAGTATGTATGCATGGGTGTGCCTGTGTGCACGTGCTTGGGTTGAGTGTGTGCTTGGGTTGTGTGTGCACATTCGTGCAACTACACATGTGCTTGGGTTGAGTGTGTGTGTACAAGTGTGCGTGTGTGCACATGCTTGGGTTGAGTGTGCAGATGGACGTGCATGTATACCTGGGTTGAGTGTGTGTGCACATGTATGTATCTGCTTACGTGCTCGAGTTGAGCATGCATGGGTGTCTATGTGCACATGTGCTTGGATGGAGTGCATGTGTACATGCACATATGTGCAGAAGTGCTTGCATAGTGTCTGTGCATGGGTATCATGTGCATGTGTGCTTGGGTTGAGTGTGTGTGCACATGTGTGCATGGGTGCATGTGTTCAGGTTGAGTATGTGCATGTGCACACGTGTTTGGGTTGACTGCATGGGCATGGGCATGCAATGCATATGTGTTTGCATCATGTGTGTGCACAGAAGTGCATGTGCTTGCATTGTGTGTGCATGGGTATGCATGTGTGCACGTGCTTGTGTTGAGCATGTGTGCATGTGCTCAGGTTGGGTGTGTCATGGGTGTAAGGTGCACACGTGTTTGGGTTGACCGTGGGCACAGATGCACACATGCATGCATGCTTGGGTTGAGTGTGTGTGCACAGGTGTGCATGTGCACATGTGCTTGGGTTGAGTGTGTGCCTGGGTGTCATGTGCACGTGTGCTTGAGTGTGTGCATGGGTGTCATATGCACATGTGCTGGGGGAGGTGCTTCCCTGATTATTAATGAATGTATTTTCATGGGGTTTATTGATATCAAGGACCCCTGTCTTTATTTTTTATTTTTAAAATAAACTTCATTTTAGAACATTGTTAGATATAAAGAAAAATTGTGATGATAGCACAGAGTTCCTGTATACTCCACACCCAGGTTTCCCTACTCTTACCCTGTCACATTATACTGTACCTTTGTCACAGTGAATTAGCCCATGTCGATACAGTAGTAGGAACTAAAGTCCATACTTTATTCACATTCCCTCAGTTTTCCCTTAATATCCATTTTCTACCTCAGAATCCAAAGTATGATGTTACAGTCGGCCCTCATGTCTCCTTAGGGCCCTCGCAGCTGTGACAGATTCTCAGACTTTCCTTATTTTTAGTGATCCTGACAGTTTTGAGGAGGACTGGTTGGGTATTTTGTAGAATGTCCCTCATTTGGGACTTGTCTGATCTTTTTCCTGTTATTAGTTTGGGGTCACGGGTTGTGGGGAGGATGGAAAGTGACCTTCCCACAGCATCACACCAAGGTCCTTGCTGTCTGCGTGACTTGTCACCGGTGATGTCAACCTCGGCGATGTGGCTGAGGCAGAGGTTTCCAGTTTTCTCCACTGTAAAGTTGCTCTTTTTCCCTTTTCATACTGTATTATTTGGCAGGAAGACACTCTGCAATGCTTATACCTTTAATTGTTTATTGATGCATAACATTTTACATATTTATGGGGCGCATGAGATGTTTGGATACGCGCATGCCATGTGTAATGATGGAATTGGGGTATTTAGGACGTTCATCACCTTGAACGTCTATCCTTTCTTCATGTTGGGAACATTTCAAATCTTTTCTTCTCGCTATTTCAAAATATACAGTATGTTGTTGTTAACTATAATCCCCTCACTGTGCTATCAACACTAGAACTCACCCCTCCTACCAAACTGTTTATTCGTACCCATTAACCACCTTCTCTTCATTCCCTCCACCCGCCCCCCACTATTTTTTAAACAGCTTTACTGGGTTATAATTCACATACCATGCAATTCACCCATTTAAAGTGTACAATGGTTTTCAGTATATTCACAGAGTTCTACAGCCATTACTACAGTCAATTTTAGAAAATGTTCACCACCTCAAAAAGAAACTCCACACCCTTTAGCTACTCTCAGCCACCAGCCCTGCCCCCATCCCCAGCCCTAAAGAACCACAAATCCACTTTCTGTATCTGTGGGTTCTGCACGTTTCTCAAAATGTAAACATATAGTGCGTGGTCTTTTGCGACTGGCTTCTTTCACTTCGCATAATGTTTTCAGGCTCATCCCCCTTGTAGCCTGTGTCAGCACTTCATTTCTTTTTTCTTTTTCTTTTTCTTTTTTTTTTTATAAGTACTTCATTCTTTTTCATGGCCAAATAACATCCTGTTGTACGGATACACCACATCTTCTGTAGCCATTCGCCAGTCACGTGTATCGGGGCTGTTTCCATTGTTTGGCTTTATGAGTGGTGCTGCTACAAACGTTTGTGTTCAAGTTTTTATTTGGATGTACTTTTTTGTTGTTTGGTTGTTTGTTTTGAGACAGTCTCGCTCTGTCGCCCAGGCTGGAATGCAGTGGTGCGATTTCGGCTCACTGCAACCCCTGCCTCCCGGGTTCAAGCGATTCTTCTGCCTCAGCCTCCTGAGTAGCTGGGACTGCAGGCATGTGCCATCACGCCCAGATAATTTTGTATTTTTAGTAGAGATGGGGTTTCTTCATGTTGGTCAGGCTGGTCTCGAACTCCTGACCTCGTGATCTGCCTGCCTCGGCCTCCAAAAGTGCTGGGATTACAGGCATGAGCCCCTTAGCCTGGCTGGATGTATGGTTTTAATTATCTGGGACGCACACCTAGGAGGGGATTGCTGGGCCATGTGGTCACTCTATGTTGAACTCATTTTCAGCGCCTTTTCATTGTTTTTTTCTGCACTATTTTCTTTCCCAAAGAAGGTTCCTATTTCTTAAGTCCTTGTCAAGACTATTTTCTGTCTTTTTGAGAATCACCCTCCTAGTGTATGAGGTAGCATCGCCCTGTGGTCTTGATTTGCGTCTTCCTAATAACTAATGATGTTGAGCATCTTTTCTTGCACTTACTGGCCATTCGTACATCTTGTTTTGAGAAGTGCCTATTCAAATCCTTTGCCCATTTTAAAATGGGGTTAATAACCCTTATTTTATTTGAGTTTTAAGTGTTCCTTACATATTCTGGATATGAGTCCCTTATCAGATACAGCAGGTCCCATTTACCTGGTGTCTTGGTTTCCACAGTTTCAGTTACCTGTGGTCAGCCATGGCTTGCAAATACGACATGGAACTGTGCATTGTTCTGAGTAGCACAGTGAGACCTTGCGCCAGCCCAAGCTATCCCTCCCAGCTGTGAACCATCCCTTTGTCCAGTGTATCCACACTGTATAGACTGCTCCTTCCTTAGTCGTTACACTGTCTGCTCCTGACATCCAGCCATTGCTCACCATGGCTTGGTGATCCTCCTTCCGATCATTCATCGGAAGGTCAACAGCATCCTAAGACAATGTCACAATGCCTGCGTGATTCACCTCACCTCACCTCCTCCCGGAGGCAATTCCGTCATCTCACATGATCACAACAAAGAGGGGTGAGAACAGTACAATAAGGTATTTAGAGGGGTGAGTACAGTACAATAAGGTATTGAGAAAGAGAGATAGAGAGAGGTCACATTCACATAAGTCTTATTACGGCATATTTTTATCATTGTTCAATTTTATTATAGTTATCCTTGATAATCTCTTCCTGTGCCTAATTTATAAATTAAACTTTATCACAGGTATATATATATGGGAAAAAACAGTATATACAGTGTTTGGTAATCTCTGTGGTCTCAGCCATCTACTGGGGGCCTTGAGATGTATTGCCTGCAGATAAGAGGGGATTACTCTAGAGGATTTGCTAATATTTTCTCCTTTTATGTGGGTTATCTTTGCACTTTCTTAATGGCATTGGTTGTAGCACAGAAGTTTTTAATTTTAGTGAAGTGTCATTTATCTCTTTTTTCTTTTATCACTTGTGCTTTTGGTGCCATATTGAAGAAATCATTGCCAAACTCAGGCCATAAGGATTTCCTCCTATGTTTTCTTCTAAGAGTGGTTTTGTATGAATCCATTAATATTCTGTATTACATTGATTGGCTTTTGGATATCAAATCAACCTTGTGTTCCTGGGATAAATCTCATCTGGTTTTGCACATAATTCTTTTTATATGTTGCTGGATTTGATTTGCTAGTATTTTGTGGAGGATTTTTGCATTTATATTCTTAAGGATAATGGTCTGTGGTTTTCTTGTAATGTCTTTCATCTCAAAGTATTTTCTACTTTCCGTTGTGATTTCTTCTTTGATCTGTTGGTTATATAACAGTGTGTTGTTTATTTTACACATTTTGGTGAATTTCTCAAATTTCCTTCTGTTATTGATTTCTAACTTAATTCCATTGTGGTTATGGAGCCCACTTTGTATGATTTCAGTCCTTTGAAATTTATTGAGACTTTCTCTGTGGCCCAACATGTGGTTCTTCCTGGAGCAAGCTCCAGCACACTTGAGAAGTGTGTGTGCTCTGCGGTTGCTGGGTGAAGTGCTCTGCAGATGCCGTTGCTGGGTGGAGTGCTCTGCGGATACGGTTGCTGGGTGGAGTGCTCTGCGGATGCGGTTGCTGGGTGGAGTGCTCTGCGGTTGCTGGGTGGAGTGCTCTGCAGATGCCGTTGCTGGGTGGAGTGCTCTGCGGATACGGTTGCTGGGTGGAGTGCTCTGCGGATGCGGTTGCTGGGTGGAGTGCTCTGCGGTTGCTGGGTGGAGTGCTCTGCAGATGCCGTTGCTGGGTGGAGTGCTCTACGGATGTGGTTGCTGGATGGCGTGCTCTGCGGTTGCTGGTGGCGTGCTCTCATGCTCTGCAGATGCCGGCCAACTGATCCAATCTCACATTTCTTTGTTGATCTTTTGCCTACTTGTTCTACTCATAACGAAAGTGTGTTATTGAAGTCCCCAGTTTGTGGCTGAACTGTAGTCTTGCCTTTTTCCTCAGACTTAGAATCTGTGTCGAAACTTCTTGATGGGAAACATGTGATTGGCTCTCAGGTCTCAGCCTCTGCTCTCTCCATTACATGCCTGGAACATCCTGAGGGAGCTCAGAGCAGACAAGGCCCCGGCTTCACGCTTCAGATATGCTTCCATTACTCCCACCTTATAAATGAGGAACTGAAGGGCAGAGGGGTCCAGAGCACTGCTGAGGACAGCTGGCTGGCTCAGAGCTGGACTCGAACCTAAGGCAGCTCAGTCTCAAATTTATGCCCAGCTCCATGTTGGTGCATGCCCTCCTGGGGTAGCCAGAGAGTGTCATGATTACACCAGAGATGAAGTAGTCGGAATATGGACCCACTCCTAAGCTGCTGTGTGGGGAGTTCCAGAAGCGCACTCACCAATGGAAAAATTAAATGTGGATTTTTATGGTATCCCATCTGGCTTCTGCCACCTCCCAGGCGTGGATCTGCTCACAGCCAAGTGACCTCCCATCTGCAGGCTTCTCCCAACGCGGCTCAGTGGTGCCTCATCTGGACCACGAGTCCTCTCCACCCCAGGTGCCCTTCCATGGATGCCCTTGGACTCTCCTGCCTGGTCTTCCCACCGCTCACCCTGGCCTCTCTCCAAAATCCCCCATGGCTGCCTTTCTCTATCATCTGGCCTCAAAACCTCAGTCATTCATTCAAAGCCCTTTGTAATCCAGACCTGACATGGGTCACAAATCAGCAAGTGTATCCATGACACCAGTGACCCTCAGGCCCCACTCTGCGACTTTGGTGAGTGACAGATGACTGTTGAGTGACTAAGCAATGGTGCAATTGGAATTCCAGGGAATGAGACCCATTTGGAATTTCCTGAAGAAACAAACCCCCAGGCACAGGAAAGAGGCATCCGTGCATGTTTGGCTCCCTTTTGCCTTGAAATCCACGGAGCTCCGAGGCTCTTTCCGGCATGCTGGCTGTACACAGGGCCTTTCAAGGGCAAGGAGTCCTCAGCTTTCTGGGCCTGCTTAATGAGCCTGAGGCCTGCTGCCTCCAAGTGCGGCCGCTCTGTGCTTTTGCTGGCTGTTTGTGAAGTCAGCCCTGCCTTTAATAGGCCTGCTTGCAATTAACATGGAATATAACACTGAAGAAAATGCTGTAAAGCACTTGGCCTCTCAGGAGCATAGCACTAAATGTTGATGCGCAAAGGCACTAAACAACCTGCATAATTAGGCAAATAACTCTCCCCTAGTTTCCAATGCAGAGAAAGGAGGGAAGTTAAGGAGGGTGTGTGTTCAAGCCTGTTGGATCAGTGATGCTTGGGAGAGGCCTGGAGCTGGCTTCCTAGGGCCCAGGGTCCCGTGAATGACTGGGGTGAAGCAGCCTTGCCATGTGCCTTTGGAACACCCTCAGGGAAGGGTCACAGGGAAAGGGCACACCTCAGTTCCTCAGGCAGGTGCAGCTTACAGCTTTCTAGGCTGATCTCTATCCCTGGTCAGAAGGGAACGGCAGACCCAGAGAGGGAACAGACCTGCCCAGGCCCGCGGAGATGGAAGAGACTCGATTCTCCTGCAGATGAGGCTTGAATCTGTTGGGTCCTTTGGGAAAGTAGCTCTGGAGAACTTCAGGGTGCAAACAGGACACAACCATGCAGAGTTACAGTTTTTCTCATAACAGGGTGTTGAATTTTCTCAAGTCCTTTTTCTCTATCAATTGAGACAGTCCTGTAGTTTTTGTCCTTCATTATGACAGCGTGGCAGATTATCTTGATTGATGTTCATATTTTGAGCCATCCTTCCATTCCAGGAGTAAATCCCACTTGGTCAGTGAGTGTAATCCTTTAATGTGCTACGGAATATGGTTTGCTAGTATTTTGTTGGGGATTTGGCATCAACAGTTATCGGGGAAATCGGTCTGTAGTTTTCTTTTCCTGTAGCTTTCTTGTCTGGGCGTGGTATCAGGATAATGCTGGCCTTATACATTGAGGTTGGAAGTGTTCCTCTTGTTTAGCTTTTCAGAAGAATGTGAGGAGGATTGCTGTTAATTATTGAAATCCTTGGTAGAATTCTCCGGTAAAGCCATCTGGTCCTGGGCTTTTCTTTTTTGGGAGATTTTTGATGACTAATTCAATCTCTTACTAGTTATAGGTCTTTTCAGATAATTGTTTGTTCATGATTCAATCTTGGTAGGTCGTATATTTCTAGGAATTTTTCCATTTCTTCCAGATTACCCAATTTGTTGGTGTATAGCCGTTGTTCATGACATTCTCTTATAATATTTTTTATTTATGTGGCATCAGTTGTGAGGGGCCTCTTTCATTTCTGATTTAATTGAGTCTTCTCTCTTTTTTTCTTAGCTAATCTAGCTAAGAGTTTCTGTTAATTTTGTTGATCTTTTCAAAAATCCAGCTCTTCAGTTTGTTGATTTTTCTATTGTTTTCTATTCTCTATTGTGTTTATCTCTGTTCTAATCATTACCATTTCCTTCTTTCTGCTAATTCGTGTTTAACTTGTTCTTCTTTTTCTAGTTCCTTGTGATGTAAAGTTACGTTGTTTATTTGAGATCCATCTTCTTTTTAAATGTAAGTTTTCACCGCTATGAATTTCCCTCTTAATACTGCTCTCATTGCATCCTATAAGTTTTGGTATGTTGCGTTTTTGTTTTCATTTGTCTTGAGATATTCTCTATTTTTCCCTGTGGTATCTTCCTTGATCCTTTGGTTTCTTAAGAGTCTGTTTTTAAATATTCACTAATTGTGAAGTTTCCAGTTTTCCTTCTGCTGTTGATTTCTAGTTTCATTTCTTTGTGATCAGAACATATATTTTCTATAATTTCAAACTCTTACATTTGTTAAGACTTGTTTCATGGCCGATCATATGGTCTCTCTTGGAAGATATTCCACGTGCCCTTGGGAAGAATGTATTATATATTCTGCTGTTGTTGTGTAGAGTGTTCTATATACGTCCGTTAGGTCCAATTGGTCTATAGTGCTGTTCAAGTCCTTTGTTTCCTTACTGGTCTTCTATCTGTTTCTTCTATCCATTGTTGAAAGGCGAGTATCGAGGTCTCTTACCATTGTTGCGTTCCTGTTTATTTCTTGTAGACAGCATATAGTTGGATCTTGTTTTTTTTTTCTTTTCATTTTTAATCAACTCAATCTGTCTTTTGATTAGGGAGTTTAATTAATTTACATTTAAAGAAATTACTGGTAAGGAAGACTTACTACTGCCAATTTGTTAATTGTTCTCTGTATGTTTTATAGCTATTTTGTCTCCCTTTTTCCTCCTTACTCCTTTCCTTTGTACTTTCAAAATTTTTTATAGGCCAGGTGTGGTGGCTCACACCTGTAATCCCAGCACTTTGGGAGGCTGAGGCAGGCAGATCACGAGGTCAGGAGTTTGAGACCAGCCTGACCAACATGGTGAAAACCCATCTCTACTAAAAATACAAAAATTAGCCAGGCATGCTGGTGCACACCTGTAATCCCAGCTACTCAGGAGGCTGAGGCAGGAGAATCACTTGAACCTGGGAAGCAGAGGTTGCAGTGAGCCGAGATTGCACCACTGTGCTCCAGCCTGGGTGACAGAGCAAGACTCTGTCTCAAAAAAAAAAAAATTATAGTGACATGCTTTGATTTCTTATTTCCTTTTGTATATCTTCTATAAATATTTTCTTTATATTCACCATGGGATTACATAAAATATCTTAAAGTTATAATGATCCATTTTAAACTGATAGCAGTTTAACCTCAATTGCACTCAAAAACTGTACTCTTTTACATCTTCATTCCCCTACACTTGGCTATTGATGTCGCAGATTATCTCTTTTATATTGTGTAACCATTGACAGAGTTCTATGATTATTTTAAAATGTTTTCATCTTTTAAATTCTATACAAGAGTTAAAAGTGATTTATATACTAACATTATGATAGTACAGGATTCTACATTTGTCTATATATTTACCTTTTCTAGAGAGTTTTATATTTTCATGTAGTTTGGGATTGCTCTCTAGTGTCCTTTTATTTCAACTCAAAGAACTCCTTTTAGCATTTCTTGTAGGAAATATCTCGTGGTGTTGAATTCTCTCAGCTTTTGTTTATTTGGGATGATTTTTGAAGGATAATTTTGCTGGATATAGTGTTCTTGGCTGACAGTTTTTACTCTGGTAGCACTTTGAATATATCATTCTACTCCCTTCTGGCCTACAAAGTTTCTGCTCAGAAACACACTTATAATCTTATGGGAGCTCCCTTGTACTGATGAGTTGCTTTTCTCTTGCTGTTTTCAAGATTCTTATTTTGTCTTTGACTTCTGACAGTTTGATGATAATGGGTCTCTTTGGATTTATTCTAGTTGAATTTCTTGAACGCTTATGTCCATTCTTTTGCTCAAATTTGGGAAGTTTTCAGCCATGATTTCTTCAAATAGGCCTTCACCTCTTTCTCTCTCTATTCTGGAACTCCCATAATGTGTGCACAGGCATATCTTTTATTATTGTGCTTTGCTTTATTGCACTTCACAGACATTGTGGGTTTTTTTGTTTGTTTGTTTTTTTGAGATGAGGTCTTGCTCTGTCTCCCAGGCTGGTGTGCAGTGGCGTGATCTTGGCTCACTGTAACCTCCACCTACCAGGCTCAGGAAATCCTCCCACCTCAGCCTCCCAAGTAGCTGGGACTGCAGGTGTGCACCACCACGCTTGGCTGATTTTTTTTTTATTTTTTGTAGAGACAGTGTTTTGCCATGTTGCCCAGGCCGGTCTCAAACTCCTGGACTCCCACAATCTGCCTGCCTCGGCCTCCCAAAGTGCTGGGATTACAGGCATGAGCCACCGTGCACAACTGACATTGTGTTTTTGTTTTGCAGATGGAAAGTCTGTGGCAACTCTGCATCCAGCAAGTCCACCAGTGCCATTTTTCCAACAGCATGTGCTCACTTCTTGTCTCTGTGTCACATTTTAGTACAATTTATAATAATAATTTTAATTTTCATTATTGTTATATATGTTATAGTGACCTGTGATTGGTGATCTTTAATGTTACTATTACAATTGTTTTGGAGTGCCATGCGCCTTGCCCATACCATATCAGATGGTGAACTGAATCGATAAATGTTATGTATGTTCTGACTGCTCCACCAGCTGGCCATTCCTTCACCTTTCTCCCTCTCCTTGAGCCTCCCTATTACCTGAGACACAATAATATTGAAATTAGGTTAATAGCCCTACAATGACCTAAGTGTTCAAGTGAAAGCAAGAGTCACACATCTCTCACCTTAGGTCAAAAGCTGGAAGTGACCTTAGTGAGCTTAGTGAGGAAGGTGTGTCAATAACCAAGATAGGCTGAAAGCTAGGCCTCTTGCTCCAAGTAGTTAGCCATGTTATAAATGCAAAGGAAAAGTTATTTAAGAAAATTAAAAGTGCTCTTCTAGTGGACACATAAATAAGAAAGTAAAACAGCCTTGTAGCTGATATGAAGATAGTTGTAGTGGTCTGTGTAGAAGATCTAATCAACCACAATATTCCATTAAGCCAAAGCCCAATCCGGAGCAAGGTCTTAACGCTCTTCAATTCTGTGAAGGCTGAGAGAGGTAAGGAAACCACAGGAGAAAAGTTTGAAGTTAGCTGTTCATGATGCTTAAGAAAAGAAGCCATTTCCATAACATAAAAGCACAAGGTGAAGCAGCAAATGCTAATGTAGAGGCTTCAGCAAGTTCTCCGGAAGATCTAGCTGAGCTGCTTGATGAAGGCGGCTACACTAAACAACAGATTTGCAATGTAGATGAAACAGCATTCTATTGAAATAAGATGCCATCTCGAACTTTTAGAGCTGAAGAGGAGACGTTAATACCTGGCATCAATTTTGCAAAGGACAGACTGACTGTCTTGTTAATTACTAATGCAGTTGGTGATTTTAAGTCGAAGCCAATGCTTATTTACCATATTGAACATTCTAAGGCCCTTAAGAATTATGCCACATCTACTCTGTTTGCACTCTATAAATGGCACATAAAGCTTTGATGACAGCACATTTGTTATAGCACGGTTTACTGAATATTTTAAGCCCCCTGTTGAGAACTATGCACAGGAAAAAAATGTCTTTCAAAATATTACTGGTTATTTATAATGCAGCTGGTCACCCAAGAGCTCTGATGAAGATGTACTAAATTAATATTGTTTTCATGCCTGCTAACACACTATCCATTTGCAGCCCATAGATCAAGGAGTAATTTTTACTTTCAGTTTTATTATTTAAGAAGTACATTTCTGGCTGGGCACAGTGGCTCACGCCTGTAATCCCAGCACTTTGGGAGGCCGAGGCGGGCGGATCACGAGGTCAGGAGATCGAGACCATCCTGGCTCACACGGTGAAACCCCATCTCTACTAAAAATACAAAAAATTAGCTGGGCGTGATGGCGGGTGCCTGTAGTCCCAGCTACTCGGGAGGCCGAGGCAGGAGAATGGCGTGAACCCGGGAGGCAGAGCTTGCAGTGAGTGGAGATTGCTCCACTGCACTCCAGCCTGGGCGGCAGAGCAAGACTCCGTCTCAAAAAAAAAGAAAGAAATACATTTCTTAAGGCTATAGCTGCCGTAGATAGTGATTGCTCTGCTGGATCCGAACAAAGCGAATGGAATGCCTTCTGGAAGTAGTTCACCACTCTACATGCCATTAAGAACATTCCTGTTTCCTGGGAGGAGGCAAAATATCAACATGAACAGGAGTCTGCAGGGATTTAATCCCAACCCTCACAGGTGACTCTGAGTGGTTCAAGACTTTAATGGAGGCAGGAACTGCAGATGGTGGAAACGGTGAGACAACTGGAATGAGAAGAGGAGCCTGACGATGTGGCTGAATTGCTGCAATCTCAGGGTAAAACTTTAATGAATGAGGAGTTTCTCCTTACGAATGAGCAAAGAAGGTTGTTTTTTGAGATGGAATCTACTCCTGGTAGAGACAAACATTCTTGAAGTGACAACAAGGTATTCAGAATATTACATAAAGCAGCAGCAGGGATTGAGAGGACTGGCTCCAAATTTGAAAGAGGTTCTGCTGTGGGTGAAATGCTGTGAAACGACATCACATACCGCAGATAAGTCTTTTGTGAAAGAAAGAGTCCATTGAAGAGCAAAATTCATTGTTGTCTTAAGAAATTGTCACGGTTACCCCAGTCTTCAGCAACTGCCACGCTGATCAGTTAGCAGACATCAACACTGAGGTAAGAGCCCCCATCATGAAAAAATTATGACTTGTTGAAGGCTCAGATGATCATTAGCATTTTTAGCCAAAGAAAGTATTTTCATTAAGGTATATACTTTTTTATACATAATGCTATTGCACAATTAACAGGCTACAGTATAGTATAATCATTACTTTTATATGCGCCGGGAAACCAAAATATTTTGTGACTCACCTTACTGTGGTATTCACATTATGGCAGTGGCCTGGGATCAAACCCACAGCGTCTCTGGGGTAAAAAGCCTCCATTGTTCTGCCTGATGGTTTCCCGTAAGTCTCACAGGCTCTCATTACTTTCTTTATGCTTTTTTTCCCTCCTCTCACTCAATAATTTCAGATAATTTTTCTTCAAATTTGATGGTTCTTTCTCCGTGATCAAGTCTGCTGTTGAACTCCTCTATTTATTTTAAAATTCAGTTATTCTTCAGTTTCCGAATTTCTGTTTTGTTCGGTTTTTATAATTTCTATCTCTGTTGATATCTCATTTTTGTTCATAAGTCGTATTCTGAATTCGTTCAGTTGTCTCTGTTCTTGTTTAGCTCACTGGGCATCTTTAAGATGGTTACCTTGAATGATCAGTTAATTCATCTCTGTGTCTTTACGGTCATTTCCTGAGATATATTTTGTTCCTTTGACTGGGCCTTGGTTTCCTGTTTCTTTGTATGCCTTGTGACCTTGTATTGATATTTGGGCATTTCAAATACATTGTGCTTCCCGCAGTCTTTGTTAACTTGCTTTGTACTTTCACTAATCAGCCCAGGTAGAGATTCTGGAACTTAGCCTTTTCTGGGGATGCATCTTCTTTGAGCTTGCGTAAGTAGTTTCCCAGTTAGAGTTTTGCCCATGTTTTTCAGGAGGCCTCTGTCCTCTGGTGTCTGTGGCTCCGCAGGATCCTTTGTGCTGAGCGAAGGTGCTTGTCTTTGCTCTCAGCAGCCCCTCACCTGACATTCAAGCTCCGCAAGTTCCCCTCAGTGCTCTGAGTCAGGTGAGGCAGATACCAGTCCCATGGGCAGCCCCCTGAAAAGCGAGAATATTGGATGCATGTTCCACTCTTCACTCTCCCTCTCTAGAGAGCAGCCAAGCATTGAGGGCATTGAGGGTTCCTATCATGCCAGGGAGCAGTAGGCACAAGGGCACAAAATGCTGTGACTTTTTTTCTTATCTGCTCAGATGTGGCCCTTCTGGGCTTTGCACTCACAGGGGGTGCTGCAACCTCCTAATTGGATTCTGGGGTTCTCACACCGGCTGTTCTGTCCATAGATTATTGCTAACCAGTGTCTTGGTGGGGGAACGAGGACTCCTTGGGGCTTCCTAGTTCTCCATCTTGCTGGTGTCCCTGTATTTAATTTGTTCTTAGATTATCTATATTGATTTATAAATTCTAGCTCATTCATTTTAATATTCCATTTAATTAGACCGTATACCATGATTTAGGCATCTATTCTGTGGAGGAATCCACATTCATAACGACAGGTTTTCATGTTTGCTGCATTCTGGGTGTGAGATCGTAACATTCACATAACAAGGTGAAGGAACCTCCAGGTCACACTGAGAGAAGGACAGACCAAGATGGGTCCTAGGCAGCTGGATTTCCTACTTTTAAGTGGCTGAGCTGTCAGAAACCTAGGGCCTAGCAGCGGTGTTCCTGCAGGAAAGTGGGAGGAGAAATAGCCGCTGGACTAGGTGAGAACTGAGTCATGTTTGAGAAGCGCTGATTGCTTCCTGCAGGACGGGAACGGACTGTGTTCCTTTAGCTCGCACGGCTCCTCTCCTGGGTGTGAATTTCAGTGCCTGTTGCTCCTTTACTATAAATCAACCTTGTGTTTTAAGGCAGCCGTCCCCAACCATTTTGGTACCAGTTTCATGGGAGACAATTTTTCCACGGACTGTGGGATGAGGGTGGGGTTGGGGGGATGGTTTTGGGATGAAACTGTTCCACCTCATATCCTCAGGCATTAGTTAGATTCTCATAAGGAGCACGCAACCTGGATCCCTCTCACACGCACAGCTCACGACAGGGTTCATGCTCCTATGAGAATCGAATGCCGCCGCTGATCCAACGGGAGGCTGTGCGGCCCAGTTCCTGACAGGCCACGGACCAGACCTGTCCACACTTGGGGTCGGGCACCCCTGTTTAAAGGTACCTTGTTAATCTGCCCAGTCTAGTCCCAGAGAGCGCCAAACGCATGTGTTCATGCCAAATTGTGTGTGTTCATACCTGGAGACGTGCCATGGACACCCCATCCCTGGAGGCAGGGATCAGAATCCTCTGATCTACAGGATGCTTCCAGCAGTCTGAGGGGCACAGAGCTGGCAGTGTTGCGTTCGTGAGGAGCCGGGCCAGCACCAGCCCAGAGCAGCGATGGTCCTGCCAGTTCCCAGGGAATGAGAAGGAGTGAGGGCACAGGATCCTGACCACCCCCGCCGTGCCTGGTGTGGGTGGCCCTTCAGGAGGCAGCCCGCTCTGCAGGGTGCTCGTACCCTGCTGTCCTAGGCATGTCCTGCCCTCAGAGTCCCAGGTTACTGGATGATAAAATCTGTAGTTACTGCATATATTTTCTTGCAGTTCTAACGTACCCTTTCCTTCTTACTATCAGATTTTAAATGTAAAAATTAATTCAAGTGAAGACAGTACCTCTGTTTTCTCATCGAGTTCCAAGAAATGAACCGAGGTGGATTTTCCTGTTCTCCCCGGAAGACCAAGAACCTTACGAGGGCCCTGGCTTTCTTCCCTTCTCTTTTCTTTCTTTCTCTTTTATTTTCTCATTTTTGTGCCTTTCTTTCAAGCTCAGTTTCATGATTTAAGACCTCAGTGCTTTCAGGTTCCAAAAATCTGGGCTGGTTCCTTGCTGAACCAACAGGGCTGTCCAGCCAGGTTCCTTCTCTTGGGGCCCACATAATCCCATTGTATGGTCCTGGCAGGTGGCCAGACACTTTTCCTGCCCTGGGGTCTGCTAGTGAGAGGATCCTCAATACAATTAATTCCCTAATCTCTTCATTCCAGCACTTTCCGTCTACGGAAAGTAACCCCAATTCGGCTACTTACCTAGGGATGGGTCTCAGGCTGATACTCTCTACCATCTTAGAAGCAGGAAAAAAAGAAAACCTCATCTTCCCTGTTGGAAACAATCTCAAACTCCATAAAGGAGTTACCTGCCTTCCATTGTCATGGAAGCAGGAGAACTGGCCCTCCTTGTTGGAAGCAAGTAAAACTCCAAAAAAATAGGGAGTTGTACAGCAAAATAAACTTTAGATCTTGACCAAATTTTGGGAGATCAGGGATTTTTTGGAGGGGGTGCTCCCAGACCTCAGCAAATTGTCCTATTGGTTTGAGCCATAAAGTTAGCTCATGTCAGTACCAAGCTCCGATAGGAGGTTTGCCAAAGGTCAGGGACATCTCCACCCAGAATCCCTCCATGGTTACCGAAATGCAAACCCTGAAAATTTGAGATAGGTCTACAAAAGGAAAATATCTTGGGCCCCTGAAATCACTAAGCTAAAGCAAAATATCAAACTGGGAACTGCTTAGGGCCAACCTGCCTCCCGTTCTCTTCAAAGTCTCCCCTCTGCTCACTGAGACAAATGCATATCTGATTGCATCCTTTGAAGAGGCTCATCAGAAACTCAGAGAGGGTAATCAGAAACTCAAAAGAATGCAACTGTTTGTCTCTTATCTACCTATGACCTGGAAGCCCTTCCCCGCTTCAAGTTGTCCCATTTTGCTTCTAGTTGTCACACCTTCCCAGACCAAACCAGTGTTCATCTTGCATATGTTGATTGATGTCTCATGTCGCCCTACAATGTATACATAAAAAAAAGCTAAGCTGTGCTCTGACTACCTTGGACACATGTGGTCAGGACTTCCTGAGGCTGGCAAACAAATGCGCATCGTCAACCTTGGCGCAATAAGCTTTCTAAATTAACTGAGACGTGTCTCAAATTTTTAGGTTCACATTTTGGTAACCACAGAGGGATTCTGACCTTTGACAAATCTATTGGTGCTTGGTATTGGCATGAGCTAACTTTATGGCTCAAATCAATAGGATAATTTGCTGATGTCTGGGAGCACCCCCTCCAGAGACTCCCTAATCTCCCCAAATTGGTCAAGATATAAAGTTTATTTTGCTGTACAACTTCTCCTCCTTTTTTTTGGAGTTTTACTTGCTTCCAACAAGGAGGGCCAGTTCTCCTGCTTCCATGACGATGGAAGGCAGGTAACTCCTTTATGGAGTTTGAGCTCACTTCCAACAGAGAAGATGAGTTTCTTTTCCTGCTGTTTTCAACCTGAGACCCTTCCCTAGGTAAGTAACTGAACTGGGGTTCTGTCTTGGCTAACGTGACAACCAGCTGGTCTTAATTTCTCCTTTCCGTCAGAGTGCTCAGTGATATATTGTTGGGGATTTTGTTGTCGTTGTTTGTTCTTGTCTTTCTCTAATTGGATTTGACCAACTCAGCCTGACTTGGTCAAATCCGAGTGAGAATTCCAAATTGTGGGTAACAAGGCCTCTCTAATTTGGCTAAAATTCCTTGCAGCTGCAAAGGGGGAAAAAAGATCAAACATAAAACCATGTGTTTGCTTTCTGTCTTAAAAAAGCAATTGTTCCTTCATTTACTTTTCTTCCGCCCTATACCTCCTTCCCCCTTTGCCATCTCCAGTACCAAGGACTCTAGAGAAGGCTTCTAATGACTTGAACCCCTTTAAATAATTCAGAACAAGGGCACCACTCACCGCTTTTGGGGTGTTCTGTCTTCATTGTGGAGTTTCAAGAGTCGTGGGCAGGTTCTTCTTAGGTCTAAAGCTCTGTTTTCCTGTATTGCATTACCTGACCTCTTTGGCTTTGGGGGGTACCATAGATGACCTTGCACTGTGAGAGGATTTGACCTCGATGAGAGCTACAAAGTTATGGGTGGCTGAATACAGTTTACAGGAAGTGGTCTTGGCTGTATTTTTTTTTCTTTTCTCTCCTAGGAGGTTGTTGTTTAAGGATCCTAATTCTAGTTTGAAGATGCGTTCTAAAGGGTCTTCTTTATTGCTTTTCTCCCAACATTAATCTCAGTTTGGTTTGTCTGTGTGCATTCGCGTGAGGAACTGAACTGTTGTTTTCATAGGTAAATGAGAGACTGAGTTTTTCAGCTCCAAAGAGAAAGGGTATCTGCTTCTCCCAGCCAAAGGTGCCCCTGGGTGACCAGGGGGCCTCGTGGGAGTGTCTAGAGGGTTGACCCCGCTGTGACATGCAGCAGCCCTTCAGGGAAATCCCCTCAAAAGTTAATTTAAAAATAGTTCATCCAGGAAACGCATGTAAAGGCCGATCACCCAGCGTTTTGAGCCCTCTCTGAGGTCATAGACCTCTGGAGAGAGAAACTGAGACTCATAAGAGGGCAGAAATGACTCGGTGACACACTGTGGAGTCCTGCCCACAAGCAGCACGCATCAATCCACTACACAAAAACCTAGGCCACAGCTCAGTTCCTCCTTTTAAGAAAAAAAAAAAGTGGGAAACAAATAATCCAAGAATGAGGAGAAAACACAGAGAATGATCCCCTTTTGAGCACTCTGTAGGGTTTAAGGCACATCTACTTGCCAGAGTAAAATGGAAGTAAGACAGTCTTTGTGCACATTTACATTAAGGAAAAAAGAGCCCTAACGTCGACCCCAAACCAATAGAGTTCTTACGTCCCCTTTTCCCCATTTTCTTTTCTGCCTGCTTTAAATCTGCTGTTACCTTTCTAGTGAGATAAAAACCACTGTTTCGATCTAGCAGGTCTTTTTTTGCAAGCCAGTGAACTTATATTTATCTCATGGCTAAAGTACTGAAGTAAAAGCTATAGAATCTTTGTGTGTGTGTATGTGTGATGTATATGTCTGTGTGTGTGTATAGTTGAAGGCCCTTATAATAGACTTATATAATTTTATGTTCAATTGGCAATTAAATCTGCTTTAGTTTCCCTCTAGCTCACCAGACTTTCTCTTCGTACCTTACTATGTAAATTTTGCTATTTGACTTTCACCTGAGTTATTTCCTTTAATATGCAAATTTAAGACTATTTAGCTGACAACTGCCTTAGGGTTGTGAAACAGATTATCAAGAATTTGAAAGTCTAAGATAGGGAAAAAAATATGGTCTTTATGGATCTATAACATGTACTTCTGGCTGGGTGTGGTGGCTCACGCCTATAATCCCAGCACTTTGGGAAGCCAAGGAGGGTGGATCACATGAGGTTAGGAGTTCAAGACCAGCCTGGCCAATGTGGTGAAACCCCGTCCCTACTAAAAATACAAAAATTAGTGGGGCATGATGGTGGGCGCCTGTAATCTCAGCTACTCAGGAGGCTGAGGCAGGAGAATTGTTGGAACCCGGGAGGCAGAGGTTGCAGTGTGCCGAGATTGTGCCACTGTACTCCAGCCTGGGCTGATAACAGTGAGACTCCATCTCAAAAAAAAAAGGAAGAAAAAATGTACTTCTATCAGCATGCCTAATATGTCTATGTATTTATGTGTTATGTGCACAATGTTTCACTAATCTAAGTAAATGAGTAAAATAAGATAATTAGGGAAATGTAATAGGATAAATACTTGTAGACAAACATCATAATTTAGAATCTAAAGTTATATTAAAAATAGATATTTCATTTATTTTCCAACAAAAATATATTGTAGGAAAACATTCTTGCTGAAAAAAAGGTGTCCTTTTAAAAAGGTGAATAATTTTGGTCTAATTCAAAGCTTATTTAAAAGTTATATATGAAGCAAGATAGAAAGTTATACAAACAATGAGTTTTTTTTGGTAAGAAAGCTTAAAGAGAAATAATTTCATGTTAGAATCTTGTATGATAAATTTAGTCCTAAAGTAAAATGACTGGTTAAGAAGGAGGGAAGTTCAGGACAAACCAGAAAATCCAAGCATGTCATGAATGGTCTGTGTAAGTCACAATAAGAGGATTTATATACAAAGAAACCAAAAACTTTTATATGATTAAGTTGTCACATTATTATTAAATTTTGGTGTGGTTAGAAAAAAAAACTGGGATTAAACTTTTTTTTTAAACTAAGGTTATTACTTCCTTGTATCTCTCTATATGAGCTTTTAAAGTACTTCTGACATGAGTTACAGGACTTTGACTCCTGAGTGTGAAAAGGACACCAAGTCCTGCTACATTTTCAACACTGACAGTAATTAAAGCCCCATCTTCTGGCCTGGTAGAAGATGCCAATCAAAATAAACTGCATTATTGAAACACAGGGTCAGAAATTAAAGCTATTCGACTCCTTGGGGCCAAGCATGGTAGCTCACACTTGTAATCTGGGCACTTTAGGAGGCTGAGGCAGGTGGATCACCTGAGGTCAGGAGATCAACCAGCCTGGCCAATACGGCAAAACCCCATTTCTACTAAAAGTACAAAAAATAGCTGGATGTGGTGGCAGGCGCCTGTAATCCCAGCTACTTGGGAGGCTGAGGCAGGAGAATTGCTTGAACCTGGGAGCTGCATGTTGTAGTGAGCCGAGATCATGCCACTGCACTGCAGCCTGGGCAACAAGAGTGAAACTCTGTCTCAAAAATAAATAAATAAATAAATAAATAAATAAATAAATAAATAACAAATTTAATTGACTTCCTGCTGTTTTTATTAGGGCTTATTGTTTGGAACATTAAATCTCCTCTCTCAAAGAAAGAAGGCTTTTGCCTTTTTTGAAATCCTTGAGTTACCACTTTGGTTAAATGAATGATCCAATTTGTGATATCAAGTATTTTAAACCTTTGATATTTGACAAACTTCCAAAATCCAATTATAAATTATGTCTTTTTCTGACTTAATTAATTCTTTAAGACATTAGGTTTGCTAAAGTCCAACAGTGACATAGTTTGGCTTATTTGGTATAAAAATTATACAGGAAGGATTGTCAAATATAAAATGGTATTTGGTTTTCTTTAGGCTGTGTTTGTATAAATATGTTATTGGTATGTGTTCCAAAATTATGGAAAACTCCTATAATTCTGATATAACTTAGTATGCTTTATCAATAACAATTATAATTGTTATGTTAAGTTATTGTATGCCACAGAGGAAACAAATTTCCTTGTCAATTGTGTCTTTGACTATGGTTGCCCTAAAACTTTTTGTCATCCACGGACATTTGTTGTCTTGTTTTGGTCCTCCTTAGAAAGTGGTTTTGTAATCAGCTATAGAACTCTAACAGGTGTTCTTAAATATAGGATTCTGATAACTTTGGGGATTGTGGCATTAGAATAGAGAAAGAAACTTTCCAGACTCTCATGGAGAGCAGAAATGTTCATGAATATCAAGCAGAACAGGAGTTAACTGTGTAAACTGAACTGATAGAAGACTAAAGAATCTTTTTGACCTTTGCTTTAAATGTTGCTGATTCTTTCTTTTGTGTTTTTCAGAGCTGAGAAAACTTTTCTTTTGAGCTATTGACAGCTTTTTACAATTCAGTATACTCCTATGAACAAAATTTGGGGTATATTTGTTTCTCTTAAGGACTAAGCTCTGATTTTGTATCTTGCCCAAATTCCTATCTAAGAGATCTGGGGAGTCATGTCCTACAAACCATAAATTCTCATCAGATGGCTTTTATTTGACCCTGTATATCATGATTTACTTTCCAATCTGAGTCTGGCATAACAAGGAAGAAAATAACAATGTTTTACCCCAAAATATATTTCCTTGTCATACCTTGAAATTGCCCTACAATGTCTCTTGTGGGAAAAATCCACATTCTATAGAGAATCACCTTTCTCCTTTGTTTTCCTTTCTTCCCAGATCCAGGAGATATTCAACTAAGAGCCAGGCACCCTTTTAGGTCTGATAAGAAACATTTTACAACCTGCTCTCTCTTTGAAGTCTGCTATCTGAGAGCTCCCTCTCTGCACAATAAAACTGGGTCTCCACAATCCTTTACCTTAACCTGAACATTCCTTACTATTGATCCCAGGTCTTCAGATAAACTCAACCAATTGTCATCCAGAAAATGTTTAAATTTCCCTGTAGTCTGGAAGCCCCTGCTTTGATTTGTCCCACCTTTCTCAATCAAAACAATGTATTTCTTAAATGTATTTGATTGATGTCTCATGTCTCCCTAAAAATGTTTTAAACCAAGCTGTACCCCTACCAACTTGGGCACATGTTCTGAGGACCTCCTGAGGGCTGTGTCATGGGCCATGGTCACTCATTTTGGCTCAGAATAGATCTCTGCAATTATTTTACAATTTGACTCTTTTTGTTGACACTCTCTACCTGGTTTCCCCAGAATTTGGAAACTATTTGTGAGTATTTTTAATTTATGGGAGTACAGTTATTTGTATAAGTGCAATAAGAATTTGTTTTCATTTTGCAGCAGGACATAATTGGAGAAACTGGTTACTCCAATGTACTAAGGCTTTGACTGGAATGGTGAGCTTTCATTTAAGGAATCAAACTTGACTTATGGAGCCAATGAAAGCCCCTTGGAAAAACTGGCCTCATACCTTTGTCTACAGAGTCCCTGTACAGGGTTCCTGACCTGTGGCAAGAAAAGAATATCACTTTCTGACAGGTCCAGGAGCCCCAGGTTTATCCTGGAACCTCAAGCGATGAGGATGACTCAACTCATAGGTATTTGATGGCACAAATTCGTGGCTGGGCTCGGCTTTAAAAAAGTCTTATCTGAGATTCCTCCTATGGAGCAATGTTCCATCAAAGCCAATTTAAAAGCCTATGTAAAAAGTAATTATTCTTGCTGCACTGTATACAAATAATTAGGCCAAGTATAATAAAGCAAACCAGTCTTACCATGATTTGTCTTTAGTGAAAATGGGAAACTGGAGGAGAAAAATTATGTTTCAATACTATGGTACACCTATTTTTAGATTCCAGTCTTGCCTAATGTTTTCAAGTTTTATTATTTTCTACAGTTTGGACCAAATTCTGATTTTCCTTGGCTACAAGTCTTCAAAATAATGTTTGCAATTTTTTTCCTTTGTTTGCCCCACCCCCCATTTTTCTGTTTTCTTTTCTTTTCTTTCTTTTTTTTTTTTTTTTCTGAGATGGAGTTTTGCTCTTGTCGCCCAGGCTGGAGTGCAGTGGCATGATCTCGGCTCACTGCAACCTCTGCCTCCTGGGTTCAAGCAATTCTCCTCCCTCAGCCTCCCTAGTAGCTGGGATTACAGGCACCTGCTACCATGCCCAGCTAATTTTTGTATTGTTATTATTATTATTATTTAGTAAAGATGGGGTTTCACTATGTTGGCCAGGCTGGTCTCAAACTCCTGAACTCAGGTGATCCACCTGCCTCAGCCTCCCCAAGTGCTGGGATTACAGACATGAACCACTGCACCCACCCGCCCCCCTTATTTTTCCTAATTTGGAGTCACTAAAACCTAAGCTGTGCTTTCTTAAAGCCCTGCAAACTGAAGCCAGACAACTTAAACTTCAGAAGAAAATAACAGCAACCTATTTTCATACATAAGCCACTTTCATGGCCTACCAATGTATGGACTTTAAAGTTATGTGGCCTATATCGATTTTTGCAGGATTATTCTTTGGTTTGTTGTTGTTTTCTTTCTTCCTCCCCCTATTTTCTCTTCCTAGGACATGAGACTTCACAACCTGCTAAAAATGAGCTTTCCTAATAACTTAGGACCTGCCCATCTAGGAATAAACCATCCTAGCCATGAGAGATCAGATGAAACCTGGGACCAGAGACTCATTTTCTTCTAAAATCTTGAAAAGATTTCTCCAAGATTTTAAAGAGAAAATGGGGGGAAATGTGAAAGGAAAAGATCTTGAGCCCCCAGATCACTATAAGCTAAAGGGAGGAGTCTAGCTGGGAACTGCTCAGGGCAAACCTGCCCCCCATTGTATTCAAAGTCTCTCCTCGGCTCACTGAGATAAATGCGTATCTGACTGCCTCCTTTGGAGAGGCTCATCAGAAACTCCAAAGAATGCAACCATTTGTCTCTTACCTGCCTGTGACTTGGAAGTCCCCTCCCCACTTGGAGTCTTCCTGCCTTTGCTTCGAGCCGTCCTGCCTCTCCAGACCGAACCAATGTTCGTCCTGTATATGCTGACTGATGTCTCATGTCTCCCTACAATGTATAAAGCCAGACTGTGCCCTGACCACCTTGGGCACACGTCATCAGGACCTCCTGAGGCTGGGTCACGGGCGCGCGTCCTCACCCTTGGCAAAGTAAGCTTTCTAAATTAACTGAAACCTATGAACCTCCCAAATCTGAGACAGGTCTCAGTTAATTTAGAAAGTTTATTTTGCCATAAAGTTCATCCATGTCCAGCGAGCTGGTCAGAAGGAACCGCAGGGGGATGTGTGTGTCCGTGTGTGTGTGTGTATGTGTATGTATCTGTATGTGTGTGTATTGTGTGTGTATGTATTGTATATGCATGTGTGTGTATATGTATACATGTACATGTGTGTATATTGTGTATGTGTATGTATGTATTGTGTATGCATGTGTATGTGTATGCGTGTGTATTGTATGTACGTATTGTGTGTGTGTATATGTATGTGTGTGTGTATTGTGTGTATATATGTATGTGTATATGTATGCGTGTGTGTATGTATGTATATGTGTATATGTGTGTGTACATATTGTGTTTGTGTGTATGTATTGTGTATGCATATATGTGTGTGTATGCACGTATTGTGTGTGTGTATATGTGTATGTACGTATTGTGTATGCATGTGTGTATGTGTGTATATGTATGTATGTGTGTATTGTGTATGTGTAGCGTGTATTGGTATTTGTGTGTGTGTGTATTGTGTGTGTGTGTTTGTGTGTGTGTTTAATCCTGGAGTGTAAAAAACCATCGCCATAAGAATTTGCATGAGTCTTCCTCATAGTCAACAAGGTTTCTAAAACCAGAAGTTCCCTGAGCTGGAGATGGGATGTCTTAAGTCGCTTTTGTTGTTGTTGTTTGTTTATTTTTTGAGACAGAGACTGGCTCTGTGACCCCGGCTGGAGTGCGGTGGTAAGATCAGGGCTCACTGCAGCCTCGACCTCCCTGGCTCAGGTGATCCTCCTGCATCAGCCTCTCAGGTAGCTGGGACCACAGTCCGGAGCCATCACACCTGGCTAATTTTTGTATTTTTCGTAGAGATGGGCGTCTCGCTATACCACCTAGGCTGGTCTTGAACTCCTTGACTCAATTGATCCTCTCACCTCAGCCTCCCGAAGTGCTGGGATCACAGGTGTGAGCCACCACACCTGGCCAAGACTTTTATTACCCCTCATTTTAGATATTTTGTGGGTTCTTACTGAGAAGTTGCAGAATTCTCCCCGAATGCCCTGGGAACTGCTGTCCTGCAGGCGCTCACAGCTCACCGGGTGGTGCTCGCAGGGCCGAGGCCTGGGCCTGGTGCCTCAAGCTGTCCCCTCTGTCCCCACTGGAACTGGGCCAGTTTCTCCCAGGCCTCTCTTCTCTTTCTTTTGGGGAGCCTCAGGGACTTGCTGGGGCCATTTGTCTGGGGCTGGTGCACTGTGGCCCCTGATGGCCCTGCCTGATCAGGAACCATCAGCCCCACCAACCTGCCCAGAGCTGGAAAGCCAGACCTTCTGGGCGCTCCCAGTGAGGCAGCAGGTCAGTGGCCTCCAAGCCCCGAGGCTCCAACAGCAGGAAGTTTGAGGCTCTTTGGGAACGACTGAGCTACTCTGGCAACCCCCAGAGCAAAGGCAGCAGGGCCTGGCCGCAGTCCCCATGGTTGTGAGTCCCATAAGGCAGCTTTAGCTTGAGGGGAGGGTCTTTGGGGACTTTAGGGAGCTCCTAAAAGCTAAAGGCACCTGAAAGCAATGTCAAATGGTTTATAATTTTTGGCAATATTTCATTTTCCCTCCACAGTCAGCTTTCAAGGTTTTTAGCAGCTGAACTCTTGAACGTTTTTAATTGATTTTTTATTTTTTTAACAGCCTTATTGAGATGCAATTCACACACTAAAGAATTTACCCAATTAAAGTGCACAATTCGCTGGTTTCTAGTAAATTCCCAGTAGTGCAGCCACAGGCTCTCCTTAAAGAATGTGTAGCAATGTGTAACTCCTGCATGTAAGGACAGAAACACCATCTCTCTGCTTGGTGGAACACATCACCCATTTACTGCCCCATGGTGCTCTGGGTCGGTCACGGGCACCTGTGGCTGGGCTCACCTCCTGGGTCCCCAGGTCACCCCCTTCCCGGTTGCTCCAACACTGACCACCCTACCTGACCCCTGCAGGTGTGGGACCAGCAGGTCTTTTGGCAAAAGGGAAGAGCCTGCCTTGAGAAGGCTGTAGCATTTCTCTGGAAACGTCATTGTTTTAATTGGGCAGTTGCAAAGAACAGAGACAGATTCATGTTGCCACAAGGCCAAGGGGGGTATTGTAAGTGTGAAAGCAGCGTCTCCAACAGACGGCCAGTGGTCCCATAAAAGTGCAGAGGGGCTATAAAAGTGCAGGGTGAGGGGCCATAAAGGTGCAGGGTGTTTGAGGAAGGAGTTGACTATGGCGGAACAAAGTGACGGCCAAGGGTGGCGGCTGAGAGACCCTGCTGGTGAAGTCCTGCGTGGGCCTTATCAGTGAGTTAATCTCTAACTGTGCGGAGCCGTAAAACTGCCCTTCCCACCTCGTGCGGCCACTCTCCCGGGGAGGGTCTTGGGAAGTCCGCAGAAGTGGCCCAACGGCAGAGCAGGAGCTCCGCTCTCAGTGTGGGGCCTCGTTTGGGTTTGGGAAAACATGTCCTCTCTCACGAAGACGTGGGTGTCTCCAGCGGGACCCTGATCCCGCGTGGGGCGCATGGCCCTCTCTGCTCTGCGGCCCCTCTCGCTCTCCTCTCTGTGCCTGGGAATTCTAGTGTTTACCGGGCCTTGGCTGCTGGGAGCCTCTTCAAGGTGGTTCCATTTTGACATAAGGACTGGAGGGGTGCATTGAAGAATTGTAGAGTGGAGGTGAAGGGAGGGCCTGGAAGCTCCTGTCCCGTCTCCTAGAAGTGTGGCTGTGGTGGCACTGGCATTGGAGTCTGAGGTGCCGTGTGTGCCGTGAGGATGAAGTGTGAGAAATTATGGGAGGTCCTAGTTCTACCATCCCCAGTGTCTTCGAGACCCACACCCTTGGTGTGGAAGAAAGGAGACAAGATGTCATATGAAGAGGTTCTGTTGAAAGACGCAGTCTTGGAGCTGGAGGTTCCAGTGTGGACTCATGAGGGGTTCCGTCTTCGTATGTGTAGCTCTGAGCTCTGACTACAGAGAAGGCCCAGACATATGACCTTCTCAGGGCAGTGAGCACCCCAGCACCCCGAATGTGGTCCCTAAAGACCACTTCCTACCAGCGGGACCCAGAGCTCCTTGGAGACGTGGTTGACTCCAGACCTGGGCCAGGAGACGTACAAAGCAGGCTCGGAGCATCCTGGTCAGCAGGGAAGCCGTCGAGGACCAGGGCGGGAGCCCTCCCTGGGCCGGCCACGGAGCTGATGGTCGTCACGTATCAGGGCTCTGCTCAGTCATGGGAACTGAGTCGTCACCCCATTTCTGTGGTGAGCGGCTTCTGCAGAAGACAGATTTGTTTCATCCAAAGTTATTTATTCTGCTGTCATAGGTGAAGCCTGCTACACCCATGTCCCCACATCCCACTGTTCTCTCCCTGATGGCCGGGGGGAGCAGGGCCGGCTCTGGTCTTGTCTGATAGGGAGGCACAGAGCAGGGCCATCGGCTGGGGTTGGGGGAAACAGAGTGGTCCTGACCAGCAGCTGAGCGCCCGGGATAGATGGTTACTGGGTGGTTCCCGTGGGGGGCTGGGCTGTTGGCGGCCCTGAGCTGGCCCCATGTGGGGTCAGCTAGTGGCTGGGTGGGGCAGGCACTTTGACCAGAGCCAGCTCACTGCTGTGGCCACAGCCTCAGGGGTGCCTTGAGGTCCCATGCAGGGTGAGGGGACTGCGGGGGGCTTGAGGCCCTGAGGGCTGCCCCGTTTGCTGTTAGCATGGACCTGGCCGCCCTGGCGCAGCCATCCTGACAGCCATTCTGTCAGCCATTCTGACAGCAATGTTTTAAGAATGTAGAGATGGGGTCTCACTATATTGCCCAGGCTGGCCTCAAACTCCTAGGCTCAAGCAATTCTCCCACTTCCGCCTCCCAAAATGTTAGGATTACAGGCGTGAGCCGCCGCGCCTGGCCTGAAACATTACGTGTTTGCCAGATTTGTGTTTCTTTTCTTCATACCCTCTTGGTTTTGTGTCTTGCTTAGACGGCAGCCTCATTCTCCTTTATCCTCTGACTTCAGTGGTTTTATTTTTTTACATTAAATCTTTGACCCATGTGGAACTGATTCTCATCCATGGAGCAGATCTGGGAGAGCCAATGTTCGTTATCGTGACTGTTTAGAATTTTTCTGGCCATCACTATATGTTTTTTGTCCATTTGAACTTTAGAAGTGACTTCTTAGTTAAAAATTCTCTTCTTCGGGATTATGCTAAAATTCAAGATTGTTTTATGCAAAAATCATCTCCTTTCCCCAAAAGGAGAGGAGTGCCGGGCCAGCGTGTGGGAGTGAGGACCTGCTGCTCAGGAACTCTTCCTGGGCAGGGGCCAGTGGGGCCGGGCAGGGCCAGCCCAGCCCTCCCCGCTGCTCCCATGGCAGAGCCAGCCCGGCCCTCCCCGCTGCTCCCATGGCAGAGCCAGCCCAGCCCTCCCCGCTGCTCCCATGGCAGAGCCAGCCCAGCCCTCCCCGCTGCTCCCATGGCAGCGCTTGAATGGTCGTGTGACCACTGAGCAGCGGGGCTGATCCTAACCCAGTTCCACGTCCCGGGAGGGTGAAGAGTGACGTTGCACTGGGCCTGGGTCCTGCCTCCCTGCTGTTCTAGCACCCCCAGCCCCCTGGCCCGCTTTGCCTTGGTTACAATTCCTCCTTCCCCACTGGCTTGTTGTGCTCCTATGTACCCTGTAAAGCCCCATGCAAAGGCCCCAGTCCAAGCAGGAAGCTCACCCCTTGTGTCCTCTCCAGATGCTGAGCTCGCCGAGTGCAGGTGTGGTGTCTGGTTCCCTCGTAGCCTGTGCCTGACCTGCACTGAGACGCTACGGCCCACGTGGCAACCCCCATCACTGAGGGGACACGGCCCATGTGGTAGCCCCACCCCATCACTGAGGGGCCCCTTGGCTGCTCTGTACTGATGGGGGGCTTTGCCCAGAGGATGGGGGACCCTGGCTCCCCGCCCGACTCCACAGTCAGGCCTTACCCAGATCTGCTCTTCCCTGATTTGGCTGCACCTGCTATGCTAGGCTCCTGGGACCCAGGCCAGGCCTCCTCAGGCCTCCTCATGTGGGCCCCGCCTCTCTGTTTGGAGACATCATGCTTCCTCCAGGCTCAGTCACCCCGGGCTGTCACAACAGACACCACAGACAGGCTGGCCCCAGCAGCAGACATGTGCTTCTCACGGTTCTGGAGGCCGGAAGGCATGCGATCTCGAGCCAGCGTGGCGGGTTCCTGGGGAGGGCCTCCTCCTGGCCTGCAGATGCCACTTTCTCTCTGTGCCCCCATATGGGGAGCGAGGGTGGGGAGTGGAAGCTGCACTCTGGTCTCTTCCTTGTCTTAGAAGGACACGAATCCCATTACAGGGACTCCACCCCCCCTCAAACCTCATCCAACCCTAACGCCTCCCAGAGACCCCACCTCCAGGCACCGTCACGCTGTGTGTTAGGGGTTTGGCCTGTGGATTTTGGGGGCGCACAGTCCATTGCACCAAACTCTCAGCCTCTCCAGATCCCCTGGGGGCCTGGGGGTCTCCGTCCCATACAGTCTCCCAGGGGGCCCTGCGTGGGTAGAGGTCCCCTGACCTGTTCCCACCTCTGGTCCCAGGAGCGCGGCCCTGTCAGCTCCTGAACCCCAAGGAAAGGGATGGCTCATCCACTAGGCTCTTTCCGGCCCTAAGCCATTCAGGGGTGGTCGGGGTGGGGTCAGATTCAGGCCTGTCCTGGGTTGAGACTCCCTAGCCCATGGGCCGGCACCCAGTGGGTTTGAGGACAAGACGTTACAGAGGTGAGGGGAGGCCCAGACCAGTGTGGCCCAAGGCCTGGACTTGGCTGCAGGATGGGAGGTGGGGGTGGGGCTGGCACGACCCGGCCTGGGCACTCACGGCCTGCCCTTTCCACAGATACTTCCGGGTCATCCTCCTCCTCCTCCTGGCCCTGACTCTGCTCCTGCTGGCCGGATTCCTGCACTCGGACTTAGAGCTGGACACACCGTAAGTCCTGCCCCCACCATAAGTCCTGCCCTGGGTACCTCCTAACAGCCCCGAGGACAGAGCCTGGGACCCCAGCATGATCACGCCCCCCACTGGGCCTGTCTCCCTCTGGAAGAGGAGGGGTGGATGGGCCCTTCCTTGGGGGGACGCTGAGAGTCTTCTGTTAGCCACAAACCCACCTGGGCCTCTGGGGAGGGCTCTGGGGAGCAGGGGCTGGGTCTGGGTTTGGGGGCAGACCCAGTGTGTGCAGAGGGTCCCTATGTGTGGGAGGCAGGGCTGGAGGCCTCCTTCTTGCTCCCCACAACAGAGGTGGCCTGTGGGCCTGGGCTGGATCTGGGCTGGGCCAGGGCTGGGATCTGGGAAGGAAAAGGTCAGAACCGTGCTCAGGACAGACCTTGCAGCCATGGGCCCACCTGGGACCCTCTCCCCTGCCTGCCTGTGGCACATCCTCTGTGGAGCCCCTGCTGCATGGAGGTGCCCACCTGTGCTCACCTCGCAGCCCAGCTGTGCCTGCAGACAGGGCTTTAGCCAGGCTGCTGGAAGGGTCTTCCAGGCCCCGCCACTCCCCAGCCCCTCTGGTTGGAGGAGAGAGAGGAAGCACCAATCCCTCTGGGCCGAGCTGCCAGAGACAGGTGCCAAGGACCCTGTCTTTGCTCACCCCCATCACCCAGGCTGGCCAGGCCTGGGTACCCTGACCCCACCATCCTGGTCACTTCTGCTGGCCCTGTTCTGGGGCAGGGAGGGCGCCTGCTACTCCAGCCCCACTGGGTGGGTGTCATGATGGGATTCTAGGAGTGGGCCCAGCCCTACGTCTGGCCGCTGGTCTCGGCTTTGGGGTCCTTCCTTTTCCTGGTGTGAAGGGACAAGAAGCACTGCACGTGTGGCTGAGGTCACAAAGCCAGCTGCATGTGCGTGCCTGGGCACCAGGGAGAAGGCTGGGGTGATGTGTGGGCCAGAGTGTGTAGCCCCCGAGGGAAACAGGGATGGGTCTGAGGACACTGTCTCCGTGGGGCCCTGAGGCTGGGGCTGAGGGTCTCTAGGTTGGGGTGCAGTGATGGGTCTGGTGGGGGTTCTAGGGTTGGGGGTGTCGACTGAAGACTCATGACATCTATGAATGTGGCGAGGACACTTTGTTTCTTATAAAGTGTGGACATCCCACAGGCTGGAGCACAGCCGCCGACACAGGCTGGAGCACAGCCGCCGACCCAGGCTGTGAGCGGGCACTTCGAGGGAGGGGGTGGGACAGGGGCTTACGCTGATTGGCTTGGCCAAGTACACGTTCAGCAGGTGACGGGAGGAGCTGTGGATATTCATGAATGGGGTCCTGACGCACGTGTCCTGAACAAACAGGTGTGTTACTTGTGACCCACGTTCACCCTGGGGTGGAGACCGCACATCTAACTGCGTTACAATCAGGCCCTGCACGTCAGAAGGTGGAGCCGGGACGGGAAGCACTCGGTGCGCAGCCTCCGTAAACCTCCAGAACCAGTCCGGGGCTGGAGGTCCCTGCTCAGGGGACAGTTACTGAAATGCGGCTCTTGTCCGATGGCGGCTGTGGTTCTGGCTGGGGGAGCAGGGGTCAGCGAGGCAGCGTCTGGCAGGGGGTGAGCTGCACCTGCTTTAACGTTGTTCGTCTCAAGGCCAGCGTTTGGGTGTCAGAGAAAAAGAAAACTCCCGTGGCAGGTAGAACATAAGTAAGTGCAGCGTGTGTGACTTCGCCCCTGCCTGGCGTGGCCTCAGGTCCCGTTGATAATGTAGCGTCTTATGGCCACAGTCGGTTCTGCTGGGCCATGGTCTCCTTTTATTTTTTAATTTTTAAAAAATTTACTTTAAGTTCTGGGACACACGTGCAGAACGTGCAGGTTTGTTACACAGGTATACGCGTGCCATGGTAGTTTACTGCACCTATTAGCCCGTCATCTAGGTTTCAAGCCCCGCACGCATTAGGTATTTGTCCTAATGCTTTCCTTCCCCTTCCCCCCACCCCCGACAGGCCCTGGGATGCACTGTTCCCCTCTCTGTGTCCACGTGTTCTCATTGTTCAAGTCCCACTTATGAGTGAGAACATGTGGTGTTTGGTTTTCTGTTCCTTTGTTAGTTTGCTGAGGATGATGGTTTCCAGCTTCATCCATGTCCCTGCAAAGGACATGAACTCATTCTTTTTTATGGCTGCACAGTATTCCGTGGTGCAGATGTGCCACGTTTTCTTTATGGTCTCTATTTAACATTCACACCCGGCAGCTGCTGGGTCTAACCGCAAAGGGGAGGGGGTGTGACGAGGCGCCTGACCTCCCATCCCATCACTGCTGGGAACTCAGGTTTAAGGTGGGTCTGGGGTCCCCTTGGCCAAGATGGGGTTCATTTAGGGTTTTATTTTTAGTTCTCGGGGGCACAGGGTTGGGGGAGCATGGTTACGGGAGACAGTTGGGGGAGTTTGTGTTCGGGCCACCAGCTGGGAGGTTGTGGAGTGGGGCAAGGACTGGGGCCATGGGTCGGTGCTTACCCAGTTGGCCCCCTGGCCTAGAGTTGGGGGGCTCGGGTTGGGAGGTCTCTCCTTGCGGTTGCCGGGCTGGGGGTCGCTGTTGGGCGGGGGTTGGGGCATCTGCACCCTTGCTGAAGGCTGCGTGTGCCTTCCCTCCCAGCCTGTTTGGGGGCCAGGCTGAGGGGCCGCCGGTCACCAACATCATGTTCCTGAAGACGCACAAGACGGCCAGCAGCACGGTGCTCAACATCCTCTACCGCTTCGCCGAGACCCACAACCTGTCCGTGGCGCTGCCCGCCGGCTCACGCGTCCACCTGGGCTACCCCTGGCTCTTCCTGGCGCGCTACGTGGAAGGCGTGGGGTCGCAGCAGCGCTTCAACATCATGTGCAACCACCTGCGGTTCAACCTGCCTCAGGTACCGCGGGCCTGCTGGGGAGGAGGGCGGGCTGCGGCCGTGCCTGTGGCTGTGGGTCAGGGTGGCGTAGCCTGGAGGCTGGAGAGAAGGGGTGTAAGGCTTGCGGGCGGGGCGTGCAGAAGGCGGGTTGGGAGGGCCTGGGCCGGACGCCCTGCTGAGCCAACCCCTGCCCCTCCAGGCGGCCAGTCGCCTGCCGTTGCTCTTGGAATGAGACCTGGGAGCCCCACAGCCCCTGCCCAAGGGCGTCCCCAGCGCTCCCCCGCTTCTCTGGCCTCCTGGTTGTGCACAGGCCTGGCTCTCCCCACCCTGTGACCTTCGCTTCTGTGGCTGCAGGCCCTTCTTTGGGTCCCTTGGGTCTCAGCATAGAGCCGGCTTCCCCCCAGGGCTTCCCTGACCTTCCTTACAAAGGAAGCAGGGCAGGGAGTGTGGGTGGGAGGGCTGTGGGCAGGCACAGGTGTTTTAGGGTCACCCCGAGCGCTCTGTGGAGAATGGCCAGCAGAGGCTAGGTGACCAGGCGGGGCCGGAGGGAGGCTGGGTGGGGAGAGGTGATGGGCAGAGAGCGGGGCAGCGGGGGTGTGCTGTGGGGTGGGGGCTGCGGGGCAGAGGGAGGAGGAGGGGCCGGGAGGAGGGGAAAGGAAGAGGGTGGGCGCAGGGAGGAGGCCTCCCACTGTTCTCTCCCTGGGTTTCTGAGGATGGAGAAGCAGGCGGTGTAGTTGGGCGTGACTTTCTGCAAGACTTTACTTTCTGTGGGTGGGGTATATCCTCCAGGACCTCTGAGGGGGCACAAGCGAGGGTGAGTCCAGACTCACCCTGTGGGGAACCTGGGTCACGGACCTTCTCTGGGCCTCAGTTTCTTTGTCTGTTAGGTGGGCGTCACCCTGGCCTGTGGGCAGCTGGTGGAGTGCTGAAGCCCCCTGTGCCAGCGGCCCGTGGAGGGCCCTTCGTGCTGTCTGTGCGCCACAGCATCCCACTCCTAGAGGCCTCTGGGTCTCCTCGAGATGCCAGTGGGAGCTCCTCCTCCCTCCTCCTGCTCTGCCCACAGCCACCTCCTCCTGAGGCCCCTTCCTGGCGTCCTTGGCCTCTGTTCTGGGCGCCCGGGAACCAGTGACTGGGCTGCAGGACCTGCGTGTGGCCCTGGCTCTGCTCCCGGAGCTGCCGCACGAGGAGGCGCCAGGCCCAGGTTCCTCGGCAGATGTGAGGATGGGGGTGCTCCTTGAGCGGGTGTGGCCAGGGCGCGCCTCCTCCCCGCGGGTGGGCCACCCTGGCCTGGGCCCGCGGTCCGCAGCCCGCCTCTCTGTCGCCACACAGGTGCAGAAAGTCATGCCCAACGACACCTTCTACTTCTCCATCCTGAGGAACCCCGTGTTCCAGCTGGAGTCCTCCTTCATCTACTACAAAACCTACGCCCCCGCCTTCCGGGGCGCCCCGAGCCTGGACGCGTTCCTGGCCTCGCCGCGGACGTTCTACAACGACAGCCGCCTCCTCAGGAACGTCTACGCCAAGAACAACATGTGGTTCGACTTCGGCTTCGACCCCAACGCGCAGTGCGAGGAGGGCTACGTGCGCGCGCGCATCGCCGAGGTGGAGCGGCGCTTCCAGCTGGTGCTCATCGCCGAGCACCTGGACGAGTCCCTGGTGCTGCTGCGGCGCCGGCTGCGCTGGGCGCTGGACGACGTGGTGGCCTTCAGGCTCAACTCCCGCAGCGCGCGCTCCGTGGCCCGCCTGTCGCCCGAGACCCGGGAGCGCGCGCGGAGCTGGTGCGCGCTGGACTGGCGCCTGTACGAGCATTTCAACCGCACCCTCTGGGCGCAGCTGCGCGCCGAGCTGGGGCCGCGGCGGCTGCGCGGGGAGGTGGAGCGACTGCGCGCCCGGAGGCGCGAACTCGCGACCCTGTGCCTGCAGGACGGCGGCGCGCTCAAGAACCACACGCAGATCAGAGACCCGCGCCTGCGCCCCTACCAGCCCGGCAAGGCCGACATCCTGGGTTACAACCTCCGGCCGGGCCTGGACAACCGGACGCTGGGCGTGTGCCAGAGGCTTGTGATGCCTGAGCTCCAGTACATGGCCCGCCTGTACGCCCTGCAGTTCCCGGAGAAGCCCCGCAAGAACATCCCGTTCCTGGGGGCGTAGAGGGGCCGGGCCGGGGACGAGGCCTCCTGCGGACACCAGCTCCTCTCTCCGCCGTCACCGGGGAGGCTGGGGATCCTTGCAGGGCTTCTGGGGCGTTGGGAAACCCAGGCCCGCCGGCCACGGCTCTAAAATGAAGAGGGCGGAGACCCCAGTGAAGAGCACCCCCCACAATCCGCGCAGATCCCTCCCAGAGAGGGCCCTGAGCCCAGGCTGCAGCCACCCGCCCCCCCTTCCGAGGCGGTGCCTCTGTTCACTGAATAGAACTGAACACGAGGGTGGGGAGTGGGGGATGCTGGATCACAGGTCAGCACCTGCCCGGCAGGATGCGCATGCCTGTGAGCCCCGGGACTCCCCAGGGTCCTGGGCACTGGGGCTGTGGGTCCTCGGAGGAACTCAGAGTGGTTCCCCTGAATTTCCCGGCCCTGGCGACAAGGTGCTGGTCCCAGAGACAGGTGCAGGCACAGGCAGTGCCACAAAGACCGGCCCGGGAGCGGGGCAGGGGCCAGGGCTCAGCCGCTCCCGAACAGCTCCACATCTTTCGCTGTAGGAGGTTTGGTTCTGATGGAAGGATGTTTTCTACAGAGAGATGGCACAGCTGCTCACAAGGCCAGGGTTCTAGCCGGAGCCCAGGTCGAGCTCAGCTCCACGACCCCTGCTGGTCAGCCCCTGATGCCTCGTGAAGGAGAGGAGTCTCACTTGCCAAAGGAGGCTGGAGTGGTTGGGGGTCACACACCCTTGGTTGCCTTGGAGACCACGTTGGGTGTGGTGCCAGAGGGCAGCTGTGGGTACCCTCTTTGTCATTCACAGGGAGGGACAGAGCCTCCCTGCCTGGCAGGACGTGATCCCTGGCTGCCAGGGGCTCAGCGGGTAAAGGGGGTGCACTCGCCGGGACCAGCCGATGCCTGGGGCACCCAGGAAACGCAGCTACTCTGCAGCATGCTCAGCCTGGAGGCTGAGACCCCAGCAGTGGATCTAGGCCTGCAGGTCTAGGTGTGTCCACGCTTTTTTGGGGACGGGAAACCAGCATTTCAAAGAAGGGAGAGAACCCGAAACAGCAGCATAGGCAGCTCCCTCGGACCTCAGTGTAATGGGGGAGCTTCAGGAAGAGTGAATTTTCAGTGAGAGTCGGCCGTGAAGAATGGCAGGAGCTCTGCTGAGTCAGAGTCAGCCAGGGACCTCTGCAGGCCACCCTCCCTCCCCCCTCAGCCCAGGGACCTCTGCAGGCCACCCTCCCTCCCCCCTCAGCCCAGGGACCTCTGCAGGCCACCCTCCCTCCCCGCTCAGCCCAGGGATGTCTGCAGGCCACCCTCCCTCCCCACTCAGCCCAGGGATGTCTGCAGGCCACCCTCTCCCCTCAGCCCAGGGATATCTGCAGGCCACCCTCCCCCCTCAGCCCAGGGATATCTGCAGGCCACCCTCCCCCTCAGCCCAGGGATATCTGCAGGCCACCCTCCCTCCCCCCTCAGCCCAGGGACCTCTGCAGGCCACCCTCCCCTCTCAGCCCAGGGACCTCGGTAGGCCACCCTCCCTCCCTCCCTCCCCCCTCAGCCCAGGGAAGGCACAGGAGAGGATCCTGCCAGGTAAAGGGAAAGTGGCCCGGGAGGAGCCCACGTGCCAACAACAGGAGTCCCAGAAGACAGAAAAGACCACAGATGAGAAAGCAGGTCACGCAGAGAACAACACGTTCCCGGGGCCAAACCCAGGGTCGGGTTGCTCATTCCCGAGGCCCAACAGCGAGATGCAGATGAACTGGGGAAGAAGAGGGATTTTATTTCTGTAACTGGTTACAGGGAGAAGGCCTGGAAATGATCGCCAGACCAACTCCAGATTACAGAGTTTTTCCAGAGCTTACACACCTTCTAAGCTCTGTGTCTCCGTGTCAGTGTGCATTCATCTAAAGACGTGCGTGATTCAATTCTTCTCATCTCTAACTGAGGTCTGGTCCTGGAGATCTTCCTCTGGAGACTCAGTATATTTACTTGATCTAAATGGGCCCAGGTGTTTACCCTTATCTTGTCTTCTGCTAAATCATGGAGGCCTGGGGAGTTCCTTCTCCACTTGTTTGTGGAGGCCTGGGGAGTTTTTTCAGACCCCCAATAAAACTTGTTTAATCCTAAACGGGTCCTGGTCTCGTCACGCTTCAAGGCCCAAGAAAGCTCTGGGCAAAACTCTTGGTGGGCTTTTGTTACGTCCCAGCCTTCGTGTGAGGGCGCTGGCTCTCAGCTTTCAGGATTTCACTTCACCCTCAGTCAGTGCTGAACAGTTGTCACGGAGGCCTGCGTGAGTGAGGCCTGGCCTGCGCTGGAAACATTCCCCTGAGTTGAAGAAAGACTCACAGTTTTCAGCATCCAGTTACCCTCTGACCATCAGGCAGAACCCGCCGGCCCCAAATTCAGCATCCAGTTACCCTCTGACCATCAGGCAGAACCCGCCGGCCCCAAAACCAGGCCCCCTTGGCACATGCGGGCCCGAGTGAGTCCAGCATGAGGAGGTGCCGCTTCTGAGCAGAGCTCAAGTCGTCTCTGGGAGGAGGAGCGAGTGTCGGGCGCGGTGGCCGCTGCGTTGGCAGCCCTGTCCCTGAGCGGAACGCAGGTGGTCTCTGGGAGGAGGAGCGAGCGTCGGGCGCGGTGGCCGCTGCGGTGGCAGCCCTGTCCCCAGGCGTGGACTCTGCCCTCAGCTTCACAGTCACCGAAGAAATGAAGTTACAGGAGGGCGCACCGTCCTTTTGTCTCTGCCTTTGAGGTTGGTGGGAACTGAAACTGGTACCGTCTTTTTGAATAGAAATTTGGGGTCTTTCTGGCGACGTAAAACTGTGTGTAGTTTGCAGTAGAGAGTGTTGAGAACAGCCTGTCCGGGCTGTGCATTGAGAAGGGGCGGTTAAAATGCTGCCACGTCGTGCAGCCCATAAAAGGGGGACACAGAGTAGCCGAAACTGCTCTTGGGGGAGGGGGCACGTCCCAGCCTTCCGTGTGATGCTGGGGTCAGCGTGGCCCCTCGGCTGCCAGAGCTCACGAAGACGGTTAAGGAAAGCTTCCCCCGGGTGGCTTTCACCCCACAGGGACAGAGCCCCAGATGTACCCAGGGACCTCTGAGCAGCCGTGGGCCATGGGGTGACAGTTGGGGGTTGGTGGGACCCGTGGCTGGCATATACCCTGGGTAGAGAGTGGCTTGTCCAGGCAGAGATGCCCAGGGGAAGTGGGTGGCACCTGAGGGCAGATCTGACTTTTCAAGAGAAGCTGAAAACACGGGTTTTTCTGTGAAATCTCTAGATTGAAAACAGTGGGCTTGAAAAGCCTGGAGCAGAGGGAGTGAGGCCTGCCCCCCCACCCCAGCTCTGTGGGCACACCCTGGTCAGACAGCCCTGCTCCAGACCCGGCCTGTGTCTCAGGGTGGCCCAGGAGGGGACTTTGCAAGGTCCTGTTTCCCTGTAAGCCTGGGTACTTAGGGGATGGCCCTGGTCAGACTCCACCAGTCCCAGACTTGGGGGACATGAGAAGGGAGATGGGCCACCCAGTTCTGGTTGGGCTGGGGTGGGGCTTCTGAGGGGTGGGGAGGTTGTCCCTTCCTACCCACCTGCCCCTGCCCCAGGATTCTCGGCTGTGAGCGGGAGGATGTGTACGATGGCCAAGTTGCCTGGACTGGGTCCGCCCCTCCTGGGGCTGTGAGTGCACAGGGCACTGGGCCCACAGGCACCTCTGGGGCTCTGTCCCCGTGGGGTGAAGGCCACTGGGGGGAAGCTTTCCTTAACCGTCTTCACGAGCTCTGGCAGCCGAGGGGCCACGGGGGGCATTCAGATGAGTCAGAAGGAGCTGGGGCCCACCCCTCCTGCTTCCTCCCTGCCCCCCTCCCAGCTCCCCCCAGTAAATCCCCTCAGGCCCCTAGGACCTGGAGGGATGAGGCAGGTTTATCATCTCAGCCTGGAAACCACGTGACCTACCTGTTTCCCACCACAGCCCCCCAGGTTTCAGAAGCAGCTGAGGATGCCCTTTGCAGGGGAGGGAGGGACAGTGAGAAAGGAGGGTGTTCAGGGCCCAGGGATCCCCCATGGAGGCTGCCCCATCAGAGCGTACCGGGGACCTGTGGCCTCCTCTGAGATTCTGGCCTGGGCAGTGGTCATTTGAGCATTGGTTACCAAGGCTGCCTCTGAAATGGTAGGCTGGGGGCAGGCCAGCGTGAAAGGGACTGGCAGGAGTCCTGCGGGGACAGGCTGGGGGCAGGCCAGCGTGAAAGGGACTGGCAGGAGTCCTGCGGGGACAGGCTGGGGGCAGGCCAGCGTGAAAGGGACTGGCAGGAGTCCTGCGGGGACAGGCTGGGGGCAGGCCAGCGTGAAAGGGACTGGCAGGAGTCCTGCGGGGACAGGCTGGGGGCAGGCCAGCGTGAAAGGGACTGGCAGGAGTCCTGCGGGGGCAGGCTGGGGGCAGGCCAGCGTGAATGGGACTGGCAGGAGTCCTGCGGGGCAGCTGTGCTGGGGAGGGGTCACCCTGGGCCCTGAGAGGCACAGGACATTGCGATGGGGTGCTGGCCTGCCGGGAGCACAGATACAGAGCTAGAGCCCGGCGAGGCCTGTGCTGTGAGGGGCTGTGCTGTGCCAGGGGAGGCCCCGCGCCCGGGAAGCCCAGAGGAGAGTGTGCACTCACGGAGCCCTCCTGGCAGGGCCGCGTCCCCCTGGGAGGTCAACTGCAGCCTCACAGCTGGGCCCGTCCCAGCACAGCCCTTGTTGGAGGGCGCACCCCCGTGTCCTCAGCACCCCAGTGTTGAGTGCATTGACCTGCAGAGGGGAGCCTGTGCTGGTCCCGGGCGTCTGTGTGGCTCCTGGGTGCCCATCTGCACCCCTGGCCCTGCTCTGGGCTTCAGTGGAGCCGTGCCACCGTGGGAGTGTCCAGGGTCCTGACGTAGCCCTGAGACGTGGCCGGCTCCCTGGCCTGCTGCCCGCACAGTGGGCCCTTGTCTCTGCTCTGGGTCAGGCGAGGCAGCCACCCATGATGAGCTCTGCAGCCTTCCCGAGGTGGCCGGTGAGTCCCTGCCCTTTGCACCCCCAGCACCCTCACCCCTCTACCCTGGGGCCCGGGGTCAGGACCCACTCCTGAGGCATCTGTCCAGCTGGCCGCCCCCTCTGTCTGGGGGTGCTGGACGAGTCCCACTCCTTGCCAACCCCAGGGTGGCTCCTCAGCTCTCAAACAAGGGGCGGGCTGCAGGGATTCCGAGGGCCTCTCCAGCAAGAGGTCCCACATGCATCTCCCAATGGGACACTTTCCTGGCCCACAGGGTGGGTGTGACACTGAGGGTTCCTGGGGGCAGATTCAGGGCATGGGATGGAGACAGACTGGTTGTGAGGGGCCCAATGCAGGGGGCCGGCCCCAGCCCACAGGGTCGTTCTGCAGATGGGCTGGTCGGGGACGCTCTACCAGGTGAAGGGTCTGTGGTCGGAGTCTTCGCCCTGGCCAGGGCACAGGACGCTCACGGTGCAGGCTGAGGGTCAGAGCCGCCGAGGGCCCCCTGCCGGGATTCTGTGCAAAGGGCCTCTGCACTTTATGTGGGTGCATGTGAATGCCCCTCGCCAAGATGTTCCTACCCTGCACCTGACACTTCCCACGACAAGAAGTGCTGACCCCAGAGGGTGTGTGTGGACCCCAGGGGGCTTTTGCAGACCCCAGAGGGTGTGCGTGGACCCCAGAGGGTGTGCGTGGACCCCAGAGGGCGTGTGCTGACCCCAGAGGGCGTGCGTGGACCCCAGAGGGCGTGCGCGGACCCCAGAGGGCGTGCGCGGACCCCAGAGGGCGTGCGCCGACCCCAGAGGGCGTGCGCGGGCCCCAGAGGGCGTGCGCGGGCCCCAGAGGGCGTGTGCCGACCCCAGAGGGCGTGTGCGGACCCCAGAGGGCGTGTGCTGACCCCAGAGGGTGTGTGCTGACCCCAGAGGGCGTGTGTGGACCCCAGAGGGTGTGTGCTGACCCCAGAGGGTGTGTGCTGACCCCAGAGGGTGTGTGTGTGGACCCCAGAGGGTGTGTGTGGACCCCAGAGGGTGTGTGCTGACCCCAGAGGGTGTGTGTGGACCCCAGAGGGTGTGTGCGGAGGGCCTGGTCTGACCTCAAGGCTCTGGGGGGGCCCACACAGGATGGGCTGTGAGGGGTTGGCGAGGGTGGGGGGGGGGTCTGTGATGGCCCCCTGCTGAGCCAGAGTGACCCCTACAACCGGGGTCCAGGGACCAGAAGGCCAGGTTCTCCTGGAGGTCCCAGCTCCCCCGGGCCTCAGTTTCCCCTTCTGTGACTCCACACCCCCAAGGAGGGCCCTGTCAGGGAGGGCAGGGGGCACTGGTTAATGTCCAGGACATGGCTGTCCCAGTCAAGCCAAACCCCTGGAATGTGCTGAACTGGCTACACTGAGCGGGGCTGGCCTCCGAGACAGAGGGGCCTGCCGAGGACACGGAGGCTCTGTGGAACCCAGGGAACTGGTCACACTGAGGACACGGAGGCTCTGTGGAACCCAGGGCCTGGCCACACTGAGCACAGCTGGTCCCCCAAGACAGAGGGACCTCCTGAGGACACAGAGTCTCTGTGGAACCCAGGGCCTGGCCACACGGAGGACACGGAGGCTCTGTGGAACCCAGGGCCTGGCCGTGGCAAGGAAGCCCCAAGCCAAGTGTGTGGCAGCCTTGTCCTCTCTGTGGGCCTCAGTTTCCCCTCTGTGCAACAAGGGGAGTGACCAGCTGGTTTCTGGAGTCTCCTTCTCTCCCTCTCTGTCCCCAGGGGTGGGCCTGGGCCTTATGTCTGCAGGGGGTGCTGACACCTGCTCCTGTGGTCCGGGCCTTGGGGAGGGAGCCAAGTGCAGAGAGAATGTCTTGCTTGTGCCTGCTCAGCCCAGAGGGACACGTGGCGTCTGCACCTGCTTCCCGCTTGGGCACAATTGCCCTTTGAGAGCAGAGCCAGGGGCTTCTTGGGGACGGAAGCTGCTCTCAGAAGCCGCGCACTGGTGGTGGGGGAGCGGCAGGAAGGGGCCAGCCAGCTGTCCTAGCCAAGAGCCTTTCAGGAACCGGTGGCCCAGGGCAGAGGTGGCTGGAGGTGGAGCTGTCTGTTTGGGCCTCAGGTGTTGGGGCAAGGCCTGCTCGGGTTTTACACGAGTGTTGCGCCTTTACCCGGGTCTCTGTCAGTGGGTCCCGCCTGACCCGTGGGTGTGCATGGGTCCCCGTCGTAGGCAGGCGTTCTGCCCTGGCCAGGCGTGGTGTCCGGCATCCGGCCATCTCCCTCCTCCCTCCTTCCCTTAGCCCCGCATCCAGGTGCCCCGTGTGCCCGGCCTGGGCGGCTGGCCGTGGATCTGACCGCTCCTGCATGGTGGAGGACCAGCGTTCCCACTGTCTGCAGCTGCGCCACCTCCCTGTGCCGGGCTGTGCGTGCTCACGCTCGGCTCCGTCTGCCTTTGTGCGATCAGACTGAGAGACCCCCCAGGCAGGTCCCGCCTGCAACAAGCAGACCCCATGTGTGCCCCAAATGCCCCCTCACCCGGGCCCTGCCCTGGTGGGTGTTGCCTGGGAGCAAACTCCCAGAATGGCCGCCGGGCCCCACTCGGCTTTGGAGCTTCTGATTCCTGTGGGCGCTTCTCAGGTCAGGGCCCTGCAGGTGGGAAGCACCAGGCACTGGAATGAGGGCACTGTGGGGCCAGCTGCCTGCAGGCAGGGGTCTGATCACCAAGCACCGGTCCCCTGCAGGATCCCTGGCTGTGGCGACCCGATGACGTTCAGGAAGTGGGAGCAGATCCCCTGTCCCCAGAGAGCCCCGTGACTCCCCCGATGACGTTCAGGAAGTGGGAGCAGATCCCCTGTCCCCAGAGAGCCCCGTGACTCCCCCGATGACGTTCAGGAAGTGGGAGCGGATGCCCTGTCCCCAGAGAGCCCCGTGACTCCCCCAATGACGTTCAGGAAGTGGGAGCGGATCCCCTGTCCCCAGAGAGCCCCGTGGCTCCCCCAGTGACGTTCAGGAGGTGGGAGCAGATTCCCTGTCCCCAGAGAGCCCCGTGGCTCCCCCGATGACGTTCAGGAAGTGGGAGCGGATCCCCTGTCCCCAGAGAGCCCCGTGGCTCCCCCGATGACATTCAGGAAGTGGGAGCGGATCCCCTGTCCCCAGAGAGCCCCATGGCTCCCACAGGTCCCTGTGGGCTCACCTCTTTGTGTCTCTGCTGTGGCTTCCACGGTGCTGTGGCCTCTGTTCTGGGGACACTGAGCTCCTCCTTGCTCGAGGTTTTGGGTCGTCATTGTCCACATGACCTCCTGCTGGGCGAATTCTGGGATGACCCTGTGTCCTGGGCACATGGCTGGCAGGGTCCCGGGGGCTCTCTGGCCAGCCTCCCCTGCACCCTGGCACCAACCAGCCTGGCCGAGGGTCAGCTCCCAGAGCCGTGTTGAGAGGGGAAGGGGCTGATTCCACAGACATTTGGGGTGCAGTGGGTGCGAGGGAGGGTGGGGGAGGGGCTGCTCCAGATCTGGGGTGAGGGAGTCAGAAACAGGGCTGACCCCAAGGTGGGTACAGGAAGAGGCCCAGGTGTGGGCAGGAGCTGTCTGCACCTCCTGAGCGCGTTCCCCAGTCCAGACCGGGAGCGAGTGTGGGGCTCCCTGGGCCTGTCTTGCTGACCTGTGGCCCTGTACTGACCAGCAGAGCATGGGGGTCCCTCGTACCCCTTCACGGACAGTGCTCTTCGAGCGGGAGAGGACGGGCCTGACCTACCGCGTGCCCTCGCTGCTCCCCGTGCCCCCCGGGCCCACCCTGCTGGCCTTTGTGGAGCAGCGGCTCAGCCCTGACGACTCCCACGCCCACCGCCTGGTGCTGAGGAGGGGCACGCTGGCCGGGGGCTCCGTGCGGGTGAGTGAGTGGCCGGGGGCTGTGTGTGGGTGTAGTGGCCGGATCTGCTGGGGCTGCACACCCCGGGACAGGGGTGGGGGTGGTGGCGGCAGGCAGATGCCCGAGGTAGAGATGAGCAAACCAGGCTCAGCGATCCTGGGTGCCCTGTGGGGGGCTGTGCCCAGGTCCCTGGACGTCCTGGTCAGCGGAACTTCCTCCTCTGGGCAGTGGGGTGCCCTGCACGTGCTGGGGACAGCGGCCCTGGAGGAGCACCGGTCCATGAACCCCTGCCCTGTGCACGATGCTGGCACGGGCACCGTCTTCCTCTTCTTCATCGCGGTGCTGGGCCACACGCCTGAGGCCGTGCAGATCGCCACGGGAAGGAACGCCGCGCGCCTCTGCTGTGTGGCCAGCCGTGACGCCGGCCTCTCGTGGGGCAGCGCCCGGGACCTCACCGAGGAGGCCATCGGTGGTGCCGTGCAGGGTAGGCGGGCAGGGTGCCGGTCTGGGTCCCTTTGACTGGCCACGGTCCACATGGAAGGGAGATTCCAGCGGGAAATTGCCATTCTGCCCCACCCCTGCCTCCAGCCACAAGGGAACCAACCATCCCTTTCCCCAGGACTGTTCTGCGCCTCCCGTCCCAGGCAAATCCCTCTCCCCAGGACCGTCCTGCGCCTCCCGTCCCAGGCAAATGGGTATTGATCACCCCCAGTCACCCAGTGGGCAGGAGCAGGCCCTCTATGGCTGACCCGACTCTCTCTCATCCCCCCCGCTAATCTCTTTATCTGCAGAGGAGAAGGCTGGACGCTGAGGTGTCTCTCAGCTCCCAAACCAACAGCCACCCCGCCCCACCCCTTCCTCTTATTCTTTACTCCCTTCTCACCCTGCCCAGGGCCTGGCCAGGCCTCACCCACAACTTTCCCTCCACCCCATCCTCTGTGGCCACCTGACCCCGGCCTGTGGGAGCTACAGCAGGGAGTGGAGCAGACACATGGCCAACCCAGGGACCCCACTGCAGGGCCTCATGCCCCCCGCCTGCCCTCCGCTCTCTCTGTGTGGGCAGCGCTCACCAGCCTCCCTGGGTGCCGTCCACCTGGGCTCGGCTGCTAAGGGCTGTGAGAGGCTTGTTCAGTCTGGGAGGACTCAGGGCGGCTGGGATGAGTCGTGTGGAAGGGCGGTCAGAGTGCGACGGTCCTAACCCGAGGCACCAGCCCCTCCTTCCCCGTCCCCCTGTGCCTTCCTCCAGTCCCCTGACCTCGGGGACCCAGCAGCCCCTCCCACCTCTGCCCTCCTCCCTGCAGACTGGGCCACATTCGCCGTGGGTCCCGGCCACGGCGTGCAGCTGCCCTCAGGCCGCCTGCTGGTACCCGCCTACACCTACCGCGTGGACCGCCGAGAGTGTTTTGGCAAGATCTGCCGGACCAGCCCTCACTCCTTCGCCTTCTACAGCGATGACCACGGCCACACCTGGCGCTGTGGAGGCCTCGTGCCCAACCTGCGCTCAGGCGAGTGCCAGCTGGCGGCGGTGGACGGTGGGCAGGCCGGCAGCTTCCTCTACTGCAATGCCCGGAGCCCACTGGGCAGCCGTGTGCAGGCGCTCAGCACTGACGAGGGCACCTCCTTCCTGCCCGCAGAGCGCGTGGCTTCCCTGCCCGAGACTGCCTGGGGCTGCCAGGGCAGCATCGTGGGCTTCCCAGCCCCCGCCCCCAACAGGCCACGGGATGACAGTTGGTCAGTGGGCCCCGGGAGTCCCCTCCAGCCTCCACTCCTCGGTCCTGGAGTCCACGAACCCCCAGAGGAGGCTGCTGGAGACCCCCGTGGAGGCCAGGTGCCTGGTGGGCCCTTCAGCCGTCTGCAGCCTCGGGGGGATGGCCCCAGGCAGCCTGGCCCCAGGCCTGGGGTCAGTGGGGATGTGGGGTCCTGGACCGTGGCACTCCCCATGCCCTTTGCTGCCCCGCCCCAGAGCCCCACGTGGCTGCTGTACTCCCACCCAGTGGGGCGCAGGGCTCGGCTACACATGGGTATCCGCCTGAGCCAGTCCCCGCTGGACCCGCGCAGCTGGACAGAGCCCTGGGTGATCTACGAGGGCCCCAGCGGCTACTCCGACCTGGCGTCCATCGGGCCGGCCCCTGAGGGGGGCCTGGTTTTTGCCTGCCTGTACGAGAGCGGGGCCAGGACCTCCTATGATGAGATTTCCTTCTGTACATTCTCCCTGCGTGAGGTCCTGGAGAACGTGCCCGCCAGCCCCGAGCCGCCCAACCTTGGGGACAAGCCTCGGGGGTGCTGCTGGCCCTCCTGACAGGCCTTCTGGCCGTGCCCATGCCCCTTGGGTGCCTGGGGCAGAGGGGTGGAATACGTTGGGGTGCCCCACGATAGCTGTGGGGGGGCTCTTAGTGCAGGATCCTGTGGATTAGAAACAAGTTGCTCCTCAGAGCTCTCAAGCAGGGACTGCTCTTTAGGAAGGGGAGCAGCGGCTGGGAGTGAGCAGGGCAGGGTGGGGGCAGGGTGGGGGCAGGGTGGGGGCACGAAGTGGGCCCTGGGTGACCCCCACAGCTCCCTTCCGAGGCTGCAGGGCCAGGCGCGGGACCGCAGGTAGCCCAGGGTGTTGTGGGTGGCAGCACTTGCTTACTGGCTGCTTTCTGGCTCGAAATAAAGGAATCGTGCTTGTGTCGGGGTAGACGTTTCTTTCCTTTTCAGGTTCCAGCCCTGGGGAGGGGAGCTCTGCTGTAGCCCACTTCTCTGACCCCCATCCCAAAATCCCGCTGCCTTAGCAAAGCTCTACTCCTAAATGTCCTGGGGCCAGCAGAGGGAAGGCGGGAGGGAGGAAGCGGCCTCCGCCCCTGGCCTCCAGTGACAGTGATTTGCAAGTGGTCTGCCGTGCTCTCTGAACTTCTTGCTGGAGGAGTAGGAGGTAGGGCCTCTCCCCGCAGAGTTGGACGCCAGGAGGGGGTCACCTTCCAGGACCAGTCCAGTGTCCTGCTCCCCTGACCCCACCCTGGAGGGGGCTTGGGCTCCACTGGGGCTGTTTCCCCAGGGAAGTTCCTTTTTATTTCTTCTCCTTTTATAGTCTTCATTTCTGATGATAAAAGCAACATATGCTTACTGTAGAAAATCTGGAAAATGAGCCGAGCGCGGCGGCTCACACCTGTAATCCCAGCACTTTGGGAGGCCAAAGCAGGTGGATCACCTGAGGTCAGGAATTCGAGACCAGCCTTGCCAACATGGTGAAATCCCGTCTCTACTAAAAATACAAAAATTAGCTGGATGTGGTGGTGTGCACCTGTAATTCCAGCTACTCGGGAGGCTGGGGCAGGAGAATCACTTTAACCTAGGAGGTGGAGGTTGCAGTGAGCCAAGATTGTGCCACTGCCCTCCAGCCTGGGTGACAGAGTGAGACTCTGAAAAAAAAAAAAAAAAGAAAATCTGGAAAATGTAGAAAACTATAAAGAAGAAAGAGAAGTGAGCCCCCGGGCCCCTCTCCCCACGGGCCCTTCCTTCTGGCTTCCTTTCAACGGTCCTGCCCAGCCTGCTGTCACGCCCATGGACGACGGCGCCAGCCGGGGGGTGCACACATGTGTCCCACCCATGGATGATGGCATCAGCCAGGGGGTGCACACGTGTGTCACCTTCTTCCCGGCCCTGAATTGTGTGTGATGGGCTCCTTTGCATGTCTCTGGGTCTGGTCACCCCTTGGGCTGGCTTCGGTGACCACTCCCAAGGGTGGGGACCCACGGCCAGCCCCCAGCAGTGCGGAGCATCCAGGTGGTCTCTGAGTCGCCGAGGGTCCCCAGGGGAGCAGAGATGACCTCCCCTTGCGGCCCCCTTTTCCCCAGCAACTGCTCTGCCAGGACGGCTGCTGCCTGAGAGGGGACACCACTGGGTTCCAGACGGGGGCAGGATGGGGGCCTGGATCCGGGGCCCCTGACAGCCCTGAGTTCCCACAATCACCCCGGGCCCCTCCCCACCTCAGGCAGCCTCAGCCCCTCATAGGAGGGGCCCGTTGCCCGGGCCCTGGCAGTGCTGGTTTTAGGGGGTCTGTGTCTTAGTCCCTTGGGGCTGCCAAAATGAAATACACAGACCAGGGGGCTTGGAAACAACAGAAATGTATTTATCATGGTTCTGGAGGCTATAAGTCCAAGGTCAAAGTCTGTGATCATGAGGGCAGGCTCCGTGTCTGGTAAGGGCCCAGTTTCCGGCTAGTGGATGGCGGCCTCTGGCTGTGTCACACACAGCGGGAGGGAGAGGTCTCTCCTGGGTCTCCTGTATGGGACACTATCCCGTTCATGAGGGCTCCACCCTCCCAGGAGGCCCCACCTCCTGACCTTATCACCCTGGAGTTAATATTTCAACATGGGAATCTGGGGTGCATGTGTAGATCACGTGCTGGGTGCATTGTGTCACATGTGTGTCCTGGTTCCTGGCCCGTGTGTAGGTCACATGCTGGGTGCATCCTCTCATGCGTGTGTCCTGGCTCGTGGCCCGTGTGTAGGTTGTGTGCTGGGTGCATCCTGTCATGCGTGTGTCCTGCCTCGTGGTGTGTGTGTAGGTCGCGTGCTGGGTGCATCCTCTCGTGCGTGTGTCCTGGCTCGTGGCCCGTGTGTAGGTTGTGTGCTGGGTGCATCCTGTCATGCGTGTGTCCTGGCTCATGGCCCGTGTGTAGGTCGCGTGCTGGGTGCATCCTCTCATGCGTGTGTCCTGGCTCGTGGCCCGTGTGTAGGTCGCGTGCTGGGTGCATCCTGTCATGCGTGTGTCCTGGCTCGTGGCCCGTGTGTAGGTTGCGTGCTGGGTGCATCCTGTCATGCGTGTGTCCTGGCTCGTGGCCCGTGTGTAGGTTGCGTGCTGGGTGCATCCTGTCATGCGTGTGTCCTGGCTCGTGGCCCGTGTGTAGGTCGCGTGCTGGGTGCATCCTGTCATGCGTGTGTCCTGGCTCGTGGCCCGTGTGTAGGTCGTGTGCTGGGTGCATCCTGTCATGCGTGTGTCCTGGCTCGTGGCCCGTGTGTAGGTCGTGTGCTGGGTGCATCCTGTCATGCGTGTGTCCTGGCTCGTGGCCCGTGTGTAGGTCGTGTGCTGGGTGCATCCTGTCATGCGTGTGTCCTGGCTCGTGGCCCGTGTGTAGGTTGTGTGCTGGGTGCATCCTGTCATGTGTGTGTCCTGGCTCGTGGCCCGTGTGTAGGTCGTGTGCTGGGTGCATCCTGTCACGTGTGTGTCCTGCCTCGTGGCGTGTGTGTAGGTCGCGTGCTGGGTGCATCCTGTCACGCGTGTGTCCTGGCTCGTGGCCCGTGTGTAGGTCGTGTGCTGGGTGCATCCTGTCACGCGTGTGTCCTGGCTCGTGGCCCGTGTGTAGGTCGTGTGCTGGGTGCATCCTGTCACACGTGTGTCCTGGCTCGTGGCCCGTGTGTAGGTCGTGTGCTGGGTGCATCCTGTCATGTGTGTGTCCTGGCTCGTGGCCCGTGTGTAGGTCGTGTGCTGGGTGCATCCTGTCATGTGTGTGTCCTGCCTCGTGGTGTGTGTGTAGGTCGTGTGCTGGGTGCATCCTGTCATGCGTGTGTCCTGGCTCGTGGCCCGTGTGTAGGTCGTGTGCTGGGTGCATCCTGTCATGCGTGTGTCCTGGCTCGTGGCCCGTGTGTAGGTCGTGTGCTGGGTGCATCCTGTCATGCGTGTGTCCTGGCTCGTGGCTAGCAGGGTCATCACAGTCCACTCTTCTGCCTTCAGATCTGAAGCAAAGGAGCCACAGGCCTCTCTGGGGTTCTGGAAGCCGTGGAGCCCACTGCAGCTCTGCATGGCCCATTCTTCGTCATTCTCTTCTATACTGGGGTGAGCGGCGTCCCCAGCTTCATGTCCCCCTGGAAGCTCAGACTTTGCTACCTTATTTGCAAGCAGGGCCTTTGCAGACGTGATGGAGGTAAGAGGAGGTCATACTGGATTGCAGTGGGTTTAGCCCAGTGACGACCGTCCTCGTGAGTCACAGACGCAGGGAGAAGCCATGTGAAGGCGGAGGCAGAGGCTGCAGTGATGCCGCCACCAGCCACGGGGGCTGCTCAGAGCTGGAAGAGGCTGAAGGACCCTGCGCTGGAGCCTTCAGAGAGGGTGCGGGCCTGTCACCCTTGGCTTCAGACGGCCTCCAGAGCCGCGAGAGGACGCATTTGCATCACTTCAGCCGCCAGTCGGTGAGATTTGTTGTGGCAGCCTGGGAAGCAGCACACCTTCCTGCCTTTGCCGTCTGTCCGTCCGTCCGTCTGTCCACGTGGGCCTCAGACCCCGGGGGGTCCTGGCCGTCACTGCCCGGTCGTGTGCAGCCTCGGCCTGTGTCAGACAGACTTGGGCTCGAGGTCCCCAGGAGCTCTGGTCGCTGTGGTGGAGCCTCTGGACGTCCCGGGCTGTCTGCGGCTGGAGCACCCTCTGAGCTGGGGTTGGGTCAGGTCTGAAGAAGGGGCCAGAGCTGGCCCTGCCAAGGGCCCCTCCTAGCAGCCGTGGCCTCCTCAGGTGGGGCCCAGGGCTCCGAGGCCCTGACTCCTCCAGGTCTGGGCAGCTGCTCAGGACCGGGGAAGGCTCTGCCAGGTGTGATGCCCCAGGCTGGGAGAGGGTGTGGCGGGGGGGCTGCCTGGCTCAGGGCAGGTTGAGCCCTTCCTCCTGCCCTCCTGCCACTGCCCCAGCTGTGGCAGGCTCAGGACATCTGGTGTCTGCTGGTCGGGGGGTCGCTGTGCCTGGGGACAGTCCTTCCCCCCTGCTGCACTGGGAGTTCCTCTGGCATCCTGGGAGGCCTGTGCCTCGAGAGAGACCAGCCCCCTAGATTCCTCCCACCACGGGCGGCTCCCCGGCACCCAACCGGCTCCTGAGCCCCTGCCCCACCTCCACATTCCCGACGGCTGCTCTCCCACCCTCTTTTCCTTCCTTCCACCCCTGTATGGTTTCGATCTGTGTCCCCTCCCAAATCTTATGTCGAATTGTAATTCCCAGTGTTGGAGGTGGGGCCTGGTGGGAGGTGACTGGATCATGGGGTGGACTCTCAGGAAGGGTTTACTGCTATCGCCTCGGTGCTGTCCTCATGACAGCGAGTTCCCCCGAGACCTGGCTGTTTAAAGGTGTGCGGCACCTCCCCACCTTGCTGCTGCTTTTGCCATGTGACGCGCCTGCTCCCCCTTCTCTTCCACCAGGATTGTGGGTTTCCTGGGGCCTCCTCGGAAGCCGAGCAGATGCCAGCACCACGCTTCCTGTAGAGCCTGCAGAACCGGGAGCCGATTAAGCTTCTTTTCTTTAAGAATCACCCAGCCTCCAGTGTTCCTTCACAGTAGGGTGAGGGGGGCGAACGCACACCCTGAGCCTTAGGGGCAACCCCTGCTGCTGTGCCCAGGCCGGGCCGGGCAGTGGCTCAGGAACGTGGCGGGGAACACGGTGCCAGTGCTGGGGTCAGGGCTCTGTCGTGGAGGCAGGATGTCTCTGTGGTTCCTTCCTAACCCTCATCCTTTTACCTCTTGTCCTGGCTTACTGGGCTGGCAAGGACCTCCAGGAAGATGTTAAACAGCCTTGATGTCTGATAGGCCAAACAAGGGCCCGGAAGCCGTCTGCGTCCTCACTCCGGGGCCTGCACCACGACGTCATGGCGAAGGGCCGGCTGAGGGTCTTGAGGTGAGAAATCATCCTGGTCATCTGGGTGGGTCCAGGGTCTCACCAGGGTCCTTATGGGAGGGGACAAAGGGTGGGAGAGGAGGGAAGAGGCCTTGGAGCTGGGTTTGAAGATGGAGGAGGGGCCACAGCTGAGGAGCCGGTGGCCTCTGGAAGCTGGAAAAGACGGGAAGCGAAGCCCCGACAGCCTGCAGAGGAACCAGCCTTGCGGACCCCTTGATGTTAGCCCGGGGAGGCCATGTCAGACCCCCGGCCCCCAGAACTTCTGGGGATGCATTTGTGTCATTTCAAGCTCCAGGTCTGTGTGATTTGCTATGCAGCCTCGGGAAACAGCTGTGTGGCCACCAGGGTCCCACCCTGCTCCCGCCTTCTGGGCTCCAGGACGCAGGTGTGGGACCCCTCACCATCCGCATGGCCCTCTGCTGTGCACTCTCCTTCTCGTTCGTGTCTGTGCTGCATTCTGGTTGGTTTTCCTTGGCTTTTTTTTTTTTTCTAGTTCACGAATTCTCTTTGCTGTGTTTAATCAGCTGGGAGTTACTCTCTTGCTCCCTCTCTCCCTCCCCGATCCTTTCTCTGTCCTTGTCTCTCTGTCTCTGTGTCTGTTTCTCTTTGTGTTTGTGTCTCTCTCTGTCTCTGTGTCTCGGACTGTCTCTCTTTGTGTTTGTGTCTGTCTCTTTCCGTGACTCTGTCTCCCTCTGTGTCTCTGACTCTGTGTCTCTGTCTCTCTGTGTCTCTGACTCTGTGTCTCTGTCTCTCTGTGTCTCTGACTCTGTGTCTCTGTCTCTCTGTGTCTCTGACTCCATGTCTCTTCTCTCTCTGTGTCTCTGAGTCTGTCTCTGTGTCTCTGTCTCTCTCTGTGTCTCTGAGTCTGTCTCTGTCTCTTTGTGTCTCTGACGCTTTCTGTCCCTTTCTCTGTGTCTCTGTCTCTGTGTCTCTGTCTCTGACTCTGTATCTCTGTCTCTCTATGTCTCTGACTCCGTGTCTCTGTCTCGCTCTGTGTCTGAGTCTGTCTCTGTGTCTCTGTCTCTCTTTCTCTGTGTCTCTGTCTCTGTGTCTCTGTATCTCTGTCTCTGACTCTGTGTCTCTGTCTCTCTGTGTGTCTGTCTCTGTGTCTGTGTCTCTGTCTCTGTGTCTCTCTCTCTGTGTCTCTGTCTCTCTCTTTCTCTGTGTCTCTGTCTCTCTGACTCTCTGTCTCTGTATCTCTGTCTCTCTGTCTCTGACTCTGTGTCTCTGTCTCTCTGTGTCTCTGTCTCTCTCTCTCTCTGTGTGTCTCTGTCTCCCTGTCTCTCTCTCTCTGTGTCTCTGTCTCTCTGTGTCTCTGTCTCTCTCTCTCTCTGTCTCTGTCTCCCTGTGTCTCTCTCTCTCTCTGTGTGTGTCTCTGTCTCCCTGTCTCTCTCTCTCTGTGTCTCTGTCTCCCTGTGTCTCTGTCTCTCTCTGTGTCTCTGTCTCTCTGTGTCTCTGTCTCTCTCTCTCTCTGTGTCTCTGTCTCCCTGTGTCTCTGTCTCTCTCTCTCTGTGTCTCTGTCTCCCTGTGTCTCTGTCTCTCTCTTTCTCTGTGTATCTGTCTCCCTTTCTGTTCTTCTCCACGACGTTCTCTTGGTCTGACTTTCTGCTCCTGCCGCGTGCGCAGAGGGGTGAGGAGGAAGCATTTGCGCATGCGCAGAAGGCTCGCTCCACGCCACGTGCTTCAAGCGCGTCGTTCCGTTTAGTATGAAATGAAGCCCCGCGGGGTGGAGAACGTGTCTGTTTTCCAGATGTGGAGATCAAGGCCCGGCAAGTCCTCTGTTGTTGACGGTTCTCAGGTGGTAGAAACGATCTCGCAGCGCACCTGCGTGGCTTCCGAAACCATTCTCTCAAGCGTGTTCCACTTGATGTGATTAAAAAAGTTCTCGTGGCCCCAAGCACCTGCTTTACCTGCTCAGACCAGAGTGTCGTTCCGTCCCATTCATTCCGCAGCTTTCCCCAAACGCACACAAGTGAAATGTAAATGTCAATGTGTGTGTATCTATCTCCCGTTTCTCCCAAAGCGAGACCGTCAGCTGCTATTACTGCACAGCGATGCGGGGACCAGGCCCGGTCCCTTCAGCCCGAGGCTTCGGCCCCCGGCGTTGTCTGACCCTGGTGCTCAGCTGTTCCTGCTTCTTCAGGTTCCCAAGGCATCCCCAGCCGGCTTCCCTCCTGCAAACCCCCACCCTGGGAGCTTGACCAATGACATCGACATCTTTCAATACTTGAATCCTGACTACTTCTTTTTTTTTTTTTGAGATAGAGTCTCTGTCTTCCAGGCTGGAGTGCCGTGGTGTGATATCTGCTCACTGCAACCTCCACCTCCCGGGCTCAAGCGATTCTCCTGCTGTAGCCTCCTGAGTAGCTGGGATTACAGGCATCTGCCACTACGCCTGGCTAATTTTTGTATTTTTAGTAGAGATGGGGTTTCACCATGTTGGCCAGGCTGGTCTCAAACTCCTGACCTTATGATCCGCCCGCCTAGGCCTCCTGAGTGCTGGGATTACAGGTGTGAGCCACTGCACCTGGACCAATTAGTGTACTTTTAATATCAAAGTTCAATCTTTAGAAAGACTGCTATAAGCAATTTCCTTTTAGTAATAGCCAACTTAAACATATACAAAATTCCTTTCATACTTAAAAAAAAATTTTTTTTTGAGACAGGGTCTTTCTCTGTGTCCCAGGCTGGAGTGCAGTGGTGCCATCTCAGCTTACTGCAGCCTCTGCCTCCCGGGTTCACGCCATTCTCCTGCCTCAGACTCCCGAGTAGCTGGGATTACAAGCATGTGCAACCACACCAGGCTAATTTTTGTAATTTAGTAGAGATAGAGTTTCACCATGTTGCCCAGGCTGGTCTTGAACTCCTGGGCTCAAGTAATCTGCCCACCTTGGCCTCTCAAAGTGCTAGGATTACAGGTGTACATTTTTTTAATGAACCTTATCACAACTTATACAGACTGTTTACAACATGCTGGGACTTAATGGTTTGTCCTGTGCTCTCTCTTTCTTAAATAACCAGTCATTTTACTTTAGGACAAAAATTTACCACACAAGATTCCTTTTCATTGAAAAGTTACAGAAATCAGTCTCTTGTCCAATCAAAGTGGTCATTAGGGCTGGTGGCCGAGGGGAGCGAGTTATGAGCCAGCGTCTGGCGGCAGGTGAGATGCAGCTGTGTGAATGTGGCTTCCCTAGAGGCTGGTGCTTGTTTAGCTGCTAGAGAAAAAGAAAACCTCAGCAGGGCACAGTGGTTCACGCCTGTAATCCCAGCACTTTGGGAGGCCGAGGCTGGCAGAATACGAGGTCAGATCAAGACCAGCCTGACCAACATGGTGAAACCCTGTCTACTAAAAATACAAAAATTAGCCGGGTGTGGTGGTGCATGCCTGTAATCCCAGCTACTCAGGAGGCTGAGGCAGGAGAATGGCATGAATCTGGGAGGCAGAGGTTGCAGTGAGCCGGGATGGCCCCACTGCACTCCAGCCTGGGCAACGGAGTGAGACTCCACCTCAGAAAAAAAGAAAAAAGAAAACCTCATGGCAGGCAGGCCATAAGTCAGCGCAGCGTGTGTGACTTCACCCTGCCTGGTGCAGCCTCAGGTCCTGTTGATAATTTGGCATCTTACTGCTGTATTCAGCCCTGCCAATTTTTTTTTTTTTTTTTTTTTTTTTTTTTTGAGACAGTCTCACTCTGTCTTCCAGGCTGGAGTGCAGTGGTGCGATCTCGGCTCACTGAAACCTCCGCCTCCCAGGTTCAAGCGATTCTCCTGCCTCAGCCTCCCGAGTAGCTGGGATTATAGGCGCCCACGACCATGGCCAGCTAATTTTTTTATTTTTAGTAAAGATGGGGTTTCACCACGTTGGCCAGGCTGGTCTTGAACTCCTGACCTCAAGTGATCCACCCACCTCATCCTCCCAAAGTGCTGGGATTACAGGCGTGAACCACCACACCTGGCCCAGTCCTGCCAATCTTATGGTCTCTATTTCAACATTAACTCTGGGCATTTGTGTCTAAACCACAAAAGGGAGGGGCTCTAACGAGGTGTATATGTCCTCCTGTCCCGTCCTAGCTGGGAACTCAGGTGTTAAGGTTTCTCTGGGGTCTCCTTGGCTAACAGGTGTCCTTTTAGTTGACTGGGAGCTTAGAATTTTATTTTTAGTTCTCAAAGCTAATCTGAAAAGGCTGCATGCTGTATGATTCCAACTATACAACATTCCGGGAGAGGCAATCTACGCAGACAGTAAGAATCCTCAGTGGTTGCCAGGGAAGGGAGGGGTGAATAGTGGAGCTCGGGGGAATTTCGGGGCAGGGAAGCCTCTCCTGACACCATCATGGTGGATACCTGACCTCATGCACTTGCCAGGACTCCCGGAACGCAAGACGCCAAGACTGGCCCCCAATTCGAGCTGTGGACCCTGCGTGATGGGGTCAGGTCAGCGCAGATTCGTCGCACAGCAAGGACCCAGCACCAAGGCAAGGCGCTAACAACAGGGGTGCAGGGTCTGTGTGAGGGGCGAGGCGAGGGGCACATGGGTGCTCTGTCTACTTTCCACTCAGCTTTTCCATAAACCCCAAACTGCTTTAGATAGTAGAGCCTATTAATTTTTAAAAAAGGGTAGCTATAAAAATTCCAAGAAAAGAGAAGGAAGAAAGTGGATGACAATCGGTATAATCTTGAGGGCATCCACGTGGCCAATGGACTCGTGAAAACGTGATCGGCTGCAGGCCCGCCTTGGCTGAGGGACCCCCTGCCGCACCGGCCATTCCCCCCACGAGCCCAGACGTCCTGGAAGAGCTGGGGTCCTGCGTGCCACCTGCTCCACCTCCTTCGGCCTGCAATGGTTCATTCTGTGTCAGCTTGGCCAGGCCGCAGGACTCTGATGTTGGTCAAACAGCAGTCCAGAAGTTTCAGTGAAGGTATTTTTCGAAGATAAAATTACCGCTGAGATCAGTAGACTTTGAATCAGCAGGTCAGCCTCCGCGACACAGGAGTCTCATCCAGTCTATGAAGGCCGGAGAGAATGGAGAGAAAGGAGGATGGAATCCTGCCTGCAGGCATCTTTGGATTTGAGTGGCTACTTCGGCTCCTCCTGCGTCCCCAGCCTGCTTGCCTGCCACAGTCATGTGAGCCAGTTTCTCCAAGTAAGTTTCTCTCTCTCTGTCTCCACATTCTATTGGTTCTTTTTTTTTTCTTCTTTTTTTGAGACGGAGTTTTGTTCTTGTTGCCCAGGCTGGAGTGCCATGGCGCGATCTCGGCTCACTGCAACTTCCATCTCCTGGGTTCAAGCAATGCTCCTGCCTCAACCTCCCAAGTACCTGAGATTACAGGCATGCGCCACCACCCACGGCTAATTTTGTATTTTTAGTATAGATGGGGTTTCTCCATGTTGGTCAGGCTGGTCTCGAACTCCTGACCTCAAGTGATCTGCCCGTCTTGACCTCCCAAAGTGCTGGGATTACAGGCATGAGCCACCACTCCCGGCCCATTGGTTCTATTTCTCTAGAGAACTCTCACTACTACAGCTACACCTCCCTGGGCCTCAGTTTCCCCTTCTGTCCATCAGCGAGGCTGAAGGCTGCCATGGGCTGAGGGCTCACACCCGGCCCTCCTGCCCCTGCCCCTGATTCCGGGGCAGCCTGCATAGGCCAGGCAGTGGCCGAGGCCCACTTTCCCCGCCCAGCCACTGTGGTTCAGTGGTTCAGCGGCTGACCTCCCAGCCCAGAAACAGAAACTCTTTTTCTCTTGCAAAACAGAAAATGTCCCCATTAAACACTCACTTCCCGCTGGCTCCCCCGACCCCGGGCCCCACCGTCTGCTTTTTCTGCCTATGAACCGGCCCACTCTGGGGACCTCGTGTGTGTGGAGTCACACAGTGTTTGTCCTTTTGTGGCTTGTGCCCCTCGGTGTGACATCCTCGAGGTTCCTCCACGCCGCGGCGGGTGTGGGAGCCCTTCCTTCCTGAGGTGACTCCCTCTGTGCGGAATCACCGTGCTGTCCGTTCCTTCCTCCGGCGGTGGACACGGAGCTGCTGCTTCCACATGGCCGCTGATTGTGAATTGCGCTGCTGTGAATGGGGTGCACTGACTTCCATCTTTTTAAGGCTGAATACTACTCCATGTATGTAATAACTTGGTTTTGCAGGTTGAATTGAGATAAAAACTTAAGACCCCAAACCAATCTTGGATTCTGTGGCTAAGTAGTTGGGGACGATGGTGCCCCCGTGCCCGGGGCAGGCGTCCTGCGCTCTCACAGCCCTGGCCAGTGGCCCCGGCAGTGCCCCTCCGGCCACACCCCGGCCAGGTTTTCTAAGGCTGGACAAACACAGGGGCCCCCACTGGTGGGTGCGGCAGACTGACTGGGGTCAGAGGTATGGGGAGAACACGTGGAGATCCACCCAAGAAGGGGAGCGATTGTGCCACAGTCGAGGGGGCCACGGCGATGGTGTGGTCACACGGCCTCGGTCACCCTCCAGAGGAACCTCCACATCCTGAACTCTCCAGAATCTGAGGAGCCTCACCCAGACTCAGAGCGAGGTTTGTCCACACTGGAGCCCTGAGGCACGAGGGCAGAGACCACCAGGACTCACACCGCAGCCCCTCGTGCGGCCCCACCAGCCCCCAGGGCCTTGGCGCTGCACCCAGATCGCCAGCCCTGTCTCCTGTAGCCCGAGGGTGGGTTCCCTTTCAGAGGCCCCCCTGCTCACCTTCGCTCCTGCTGGAAGCCCTGGGCAGACTCCCCCCACCCCGCCCAATTCCAAGGACACTGGGCTCCATCCACCAGGCCCACAGGACCCGCGGTCCCCCGTGCAGAGTAAGGCGTCCAACGCCCACGCACTCCGTAGACCCGGCCGGTGTGGGCGGGGGTGGGGTGGGGCGCAGGAGTGGGGGCGGCGCGCGGGGGCGCGGGGGCGCGGGGGTGGGTGGAGCTGGCCGGGCTCAGGGCCCTGGGACACGGGGCGGGGCCGCGCCTCTGTCGCTCTGGATCCCACGCGCCCTGGCCTCCTCCCAGCACTGTCCCCCGGGAGCCCCGAGGCCCGGCCACACCCAGGGCGCTCCTGAAGCCGCCGCCGCTGCTGTGCGAGGCCGGGACGACCCGCCTGGGGCGCGTGGGTGGGGCGGGAGCGCAGCCGCAGCCAGGCGGCGACACAGGCCCGGGGCCAGCCAGGGACGGAAAAAGTGAGTGCGCGGCGGCGCGGGGCGGCCTGCCGGGAAGGCGGGAGGCGAAGTGCTGACTGCGCCGCGTTCTCTCAGCCGCCAACACACCGCGGACGCCCGCCTGGCCCGCCCGGGGACAGCGACCGCTTCCTCCCTCCCCGCCCGCCTTGTCTCTTTTTGTGAGTATCGATCTGAGCTCATGTTCTTTTTAACATACTCAAAGTGTGTCAATCAATTAGGCTTTTTTTTTTTTTTTTTTTTGACAGGGTCTTGCTCTGTCGCCCAGGCTGGAGTCAGTGGCACCATCGTGGCTCACTGCGGCCTCCACCTCCGGGACTCCAGGGATCCTCCCGCCTCAGCCTCCCGAGGAGCTGGGACCACCGCACCTGGCTAATTTTAAATTTTTTCTGTAGAGACAGGATCTCACTTTGCTGCCCAGGCTGGTCTCAAACTCCTGGGCTCAAGCGACCCTCCCGCCTCGGCCTCCCAAAGTGCCACCGTGCCAAGCCTCAGTTAGGTTTTTAATTTTAATTTGGCATCGTTTGATGCTCAGACTGCTGCCGTGTCATTTTCACACGACAGCAAGTTGGGGACAGCGAGTTGTTCTGTCCTGCGCGTGTGTCCCCTCATGGTCTTGAGTGACCTGACCCTCTGTGGGGAGCCCTGAGCCTCCTCCCGGCTCCCGCTGCCCCAGCTCTCAGCTGATGGAGACTCCAGGGCGGGCTCAAGCCCCCGGCCGGCTTTGGACGGCTTTGCCGTTGCCGAGCCAGCGCCCTGAGCTCGTGGGCTCTGCGTCTGCACATGTTTGCCGGTGACCTCTGGGAAGTGTTTCTATGAGGACGGGGGTTGAGGGGACAAAGGGCAGGTGCCCACCGCTTACCAGACAGCACCGGTGCGTCTCCAGCTCGGCTTCCCCGCCAGCCCCTCAGGCCTGCTCCCTGCTGCCTCGCCAACAGCCGCACCGTTGTCAGAGCTCTGTCAGCCTGGTGGATGTAGTTTCAACTTGTATCTTGTTGAGAGAAACTGAACAACCTTTCATTGTTTAAGGGATATGGGTATGCACGCATGCACTGCCGTATATACATATATTGTAGATACACACGTCCGCACACCTGTACACACACACCCACACACATACCCCTGTGTATGTACATACACACATTTGTATGCACACATATGTCCACACACGTGTAGACACGTGCACACACAGGCTCACGCACACACATTTTCTCTGAGCTGTTGGGTTATGTCTCCTGCACTTTCTCGTGTACTTTTGACCTTGCTTTTTCCAGACTCTTAGATCTTCCTACGACTGGCATATTCGCTCTTTTGTGGTGGTGCAAACATTTTCCCTCAGTTTGTTTATGATTTTTTTTGCCAAGCTAAAGTTTTTTGTTTTCCAATATATGGAGTTCAGTGTATCAGTCTTCTCTTTAATTGTTGCCTGATGTCCTTTATTCATTGGGAATGCCTTCCCCTCCCACACTGTAAGAATGCACCCACGGTTTCTTGTTTCTTGTAGGGTTCCTTTTTTTTTCTTTTTTGAGACGGAGTCTTGCTCTGTCGCCCAGGCTGGAGTGCAGTGGCATGATCTCGGCTCACTGCAAGCTCCGCCTCCCGGGTTCACGCCATTCTCCTGCCTCAGCCTCCTGAGTAGCTGGGACCACAGGTGCCCGCCACCATGCCGGGCTAATTTTTTGTATTTTTAGTAGAGACAGGGTTTCACCGTGTTAGCCAGGATGGTCTCAATCTCCTGACCTTGTGATCCACCCGCCTCGACCTCCCAAAGTGCTGGGATCACAGGCGTGAGCCACCACGCCCGGCCAGGGTTCTTTTTTTATGCTTTTCTCTCTGCTGCATTTGGGATTTTGTGCATATGAGTCTAACTTAATACTTTTCCAGATGGCTATCCCTATCCCTGGGCAGTTGGTTAAAAAGTCGTTTTTCCCTCACTGATTTGGGTCGCAGGGACTGGGCCTGTTCCTGTGTCTTCTGGTGCTTATCCCACCCTGTTTTCATTACAGTAAGTTTCCCCTGAGCTCATAAAGCTGGTCCTCTTTCACTTTCTTTTCATGGTTTTTTTTGGCTGTTACTTGCTTGTTAATTTTTCCATGTGAGCATGGTAGTTCCAGAACTGTGGTTTTTACTGGGATCGTATTAAATTTACAAATTGTATCGGAAGAACGTGCATGTTTGCAGCTGTGGCGCCTCTTCGGGGCCTGGGGGTCAGGGTGCCTTTGATTGAGTTCAGCCTCTGCGGCAGCTTTCCCACGTTTCTGGCTAGGTTTATGCCGGGAGCATCTTCTCTCTTGCTGTCCTAGATGAAACATCGCCCGCCACTCCATCTCCTAGCGCACTGTGCTGTGAATGGGGTGAATGGGTGTATGAGAGCCGTGAATTCTGGACGCTGGCGCGCTGCGCTGTGAATGGGTGTATGAGAGCCTTGAGTTCTGGATGCTGGCGCGCTGCGCTGTGAGTGGGTGTTTGAGAGCCTTGAGTTCTGGATGCTGGCGCGCTGCGCTGTGAGTGGGTGTTTGAGAGCCGTGAGTTCTGGACGCTGATCTCACAGGCAGCACTCTACGGCTTTCTCATTGCCTGTGGTCATTTTCCCTGGGACCTATCAGGTTTTGCGGATGGAAACCCACATCATGTGCAGAGCCCCCGGGCAGCGTTCCCTGCCAGGCCTGATCTGCCGGATCTCACCGGGAGTTCCCAGAGCTGCGAGGTCTCTGTGCCTGTCCCTGACACAGGCATGGGGTCCAGGACTGGGCTCCAGGATGGCAAGCAGAGAATGAGCCCCGGGGTGTCAGTGGGTGTGTGGCTGCGGCGCCCGAGGGCCTGGCAGGGCTCCGTTCCCTGCACCGTCCCTGCTGCTAGCTGCCAAGGACCCCAGCAGGGTGATAGGGCTCCAGCAGACGTGACCCCGCCTCCCCCGCTGCCCCCACCCTGTGTACTTGGGGAGGGACCCGCAGATGCTGTGTCCCTCATAGCCCAGGGCAGCCCTCCCACCCCGCTGTGGACGCCCTGGCACCAGGTACCACCCCTGCCCGGAGGGACTGGTAGGCATGGGGACATGGGGGCTATGGAGCAGGTACAGTCACTCAGGGACACCCATGCCTGGCCAGGAAGCCTGGGGCCAGGGGGCCGTGGGACCCCCCTAAAAGGCCTGGGCTTGGGGAAGATGGTGTCCCCAGCCCCGTGATGTTGGAGGAATTTTTCACCGGAGGGCTCTATGTGTGAGTGGGGCAAACAGGGCGAGGAGGGCCTGCGTGTTTCTGGGACAGCGAGGGAAAGGCCTGACTCAGGCCAGGATCCAGGGGAGCCGCCAGCACCCTCCACACGCAGCCTCAGCCTGGCTGCAGCCTTGCCCCTCCCTGGAGGCCTCCCTCCCTCCTGCCCACTGCCCCCACAGCCACCGGACAGGACAGAACTCCTTAGCATGCTCTCATATTTAATTATAATTATAATATAATAGAACCACAGGGAAGGGGGCTCCCTTGTCCCAGCCACTCAGGTGCCTGCTGGCCGCCTGGATGCTGGTGGCCCTGCCCCAGGAGTGGGGGTGCAGTGTGTGGATGTGAGGAGTGGATAGGCCGCGGCGGGGGTACTAGGCCCCGGGGGAACGCCTGTACCTTCCCACCCAGGCCCTGGTGGGAGCCCGGCCAACCCCTTTAAATAATTTCAGGAATGGGTTCCAAGGAGAGCTCCCAGGGTGGGCAAATGGGGGGCCCTAGGTGCCTGCACTTCTGCCCTCTCAACACCCAGGTGGCCACAGCTGGGAGGGGCCTGAGTCAGCCCCAGCCCTGCCCTCCTGACCTTGGGACCGTAGGATGTCCCTCTCCTGAGCGGTGTGAGGGGCTGGGGTGGAATGCGGCGGCAGGAGGCCAGAGTGCTGGCTGGGCCTGAAAGGCCTCCAGCTCTGCCTGCCCTCTTACTGCCTCAGCTTCCCTGCCCCACAAAGGGCCTGAGGTGCTGCTTGGGCATGTGTAAAGGTGGAGGGGTTTCCTGCCCTGCCCACCACAGCCAGGAGCTCTTCTGACCTTCCCTGAAACTTCTCTAGGCCTGCGGGGAGCAGATAACTCCTGGGGAGTCCCCAGCCCCATGCACCTCCCACCCCTGTGCCCAGTCTTGGGCCCTGCGTCCAGGGTGTCTCGGGATGCCACTGCCAGGGGCACCTTGGCTGCTCCAAGGCCGTCTCCAACCAGCCTCCAAGTTCAGGCGGGAGGATCCAGGGCGTCAGGCAGGGCCACGGCGCCTTCAGCCCCGGGCCGCAGGCAGCAGCAGCAGCAGCAGCAGCAGCAGCAGAGATTCAGGGAGCTGGACGCAGGCAGCTCTGTGCCGGCAGGACCTGAAGCAGTGACTGCATCTGGCCCTCCCTGTAGGGGACGGTGACACCTGCTGCCTGGGCTCACTGAGGGCATTGAGACATGAGTCCTGTGGTGGGGCTGTGCCTGGTGCAGGTGCAGGCTGGAGCCCCCGTCGCCCCCAGGCAGCTCAGCCCCTGGACGGCCTGCAATGGCCTGCACCCTGCCTGCTTCTCCTGAGGAAAAGCGCTGACCCGGGCTCATGGTGGAGGGTCTGCAGAACACTGGTGGCCAAGGAAGCCGGTCAGAGGGGCCAAGAGCAGTGTCCATCCTCAGGCCTCAGTGGCCGGGGACTCCGAGGGCCGTCGGCTGAGCCCCTGCGGGCGGGGGATGAGGTGCCCATTCCGCTAGGAAAGACGATGGTGGCATACTCCGTCTGCTCAGGGACACAGGGCACGGGGGGCTCCGGGGTCTTCTCTCGCCACTGGAAATCCAGCTCCCCATAGTCCACAGAGAACACAGGCACGGCTGAGGGGTCCTCCTTCTTTCAGGAGAAAGGGAGAGGGAGTCAGCCCCACGGCCCACCGCAGGAAGGAGGCCCGCGGCTCCACAGCCTGGCTGCAGTACCGGCACCGAACCTGGGCCCCCCACTAAGAGCCGCTTACCCTGAGCTGTCCCACCACTGCCCTCTGTGTGATCTGGGGACACCACCCCTCCTCTCTGGCTCAATGTCCCCCTCTGAAATGTCCCTGGCATTCTTGCATATTTAGGATTCCAAAATGTGACTTTTCAAGCTCTCCTGTCTCCAATGTAAGATAAGAAATGACCAAGCCCACCCCACGCCCTCGCAGGCAGGCACACGCATGGGTCTGGCACCCCTGGAGACCGCAGGCAGGCACATATGTGGGCCGGGCACCCCCAGAGACCGCAGGCGGGCACACGCGTGGGCCAGGCACCCCTGGAGACCGCAGGCAGGCACACATGTGGGCCAGTCACCCCCGGAGACTGCAGGTGGGCTGGGGCCCCAGATCGTGGCTTTAGGGATTGAGGTTGCTGCCTGGGGGCTGGGGAGGTAGGGTCCTGGCTATAATAGAATGTGAGTCCCGCAGGCCATGTGGTCCCAGCCTGTCCTTCCACCTCTGCCCACCCAGGAAGGAAGGCACAGTGGATCATGCAGGAAAAGAGTGAGACTCACCAGGGGCTGGCCGGTGCGCCTGGCTCCTATTGTCCCTGCAGAGAAACACACTTGGGGTCACCAGGCCGACCCTGAGCCGTGCTCCCAGGTGGGGGGTCTTAGTCCAGGGGCCTTCATCAGGGACTTAGCCTGGGGGGGAGATGGGGGGAGGTGGGGTGGGGTGTGGGAAGGGTGGAGGGAGGGGAGGCGGGAGTGAGGGCCACCAGCAGGGTTAGGGCAGGGCAGGCCGAGGGGCTGGGATGACGTTACCTCGTGAGGCCCAGGAGCAGATGATGGCCAGGACCCAGACTAGCAGCACCAGGCTGCCCAGCAGGCCGCCCACGACACCAACCACCAGGGTTTGGAACTGGCCGGCTGGCCTGGGTGAGGGGCTGGGGTGGGCTGTGGGCACTTCTGCCCTTCTCTCTGGAAGGGCACAAAGGTCAGGGGTTAGGACGGGGTCAGGGTGGAGGGTCAGGGGCAGGGGTGAGGGCAGACTAGAGGGGCTAGGGTGCTTCCAGAGCGAGAGGACAGAGATGCCGGTCACCATTCCCCAGGTGCAGGACAGAGCCCTGGACTGGAGCTGGGGGGTCCCTGCCCTACGACCCTGGAGCTTCTGATCCTGTGCAGGAGGGGACACCCACCCCAGGACCGGCTCAGCTCACCCCTGCCCCGGGGCCTCCGAGGCCGCACCTGTCACCCTGAGCTCTGCCCGCAGGCTCTCTTTGATCTGCGCCTTGGGGGCCAGGGAGATGGCCCCGCAGAGGTAGGTGCCGCTGTCATTGCGCCGGGCCCTGACCACGCTCATGTGGAAGTCACGCCCGTTGGGCAGTTGTGTGACGCGGAAGCGGCAGTCCTGGCCGGGCTGGCTGCGGTCCTCGGGGAAGGCGGCCAGCTTGTCCGTCTGGTTGCTGGGGCTCATGCGGTACCAGTTTAGCACGAAGCTCTCCGATGTGTTGGAGAAGCTGCAGGTGAAGGTGGCGTTGTCCCCTTCGGCCACCACGAGCAGGGCTGGGGAGAAGGTGGGGGGGTTCCAGGGCCTGTCCGGGGAATCTGAGAGATGGAGAGAGGTGATGAAGGGGCTGGGCGGCCCCACAAAGCCTCCCCGGCCACCTGCTCACATCCCTTGGGCAGCAAGGGCTCTGGAAGGGCCACCCCAGCTGGAATGTCGTTGAGAAGTCTCTGCTGGGGCCTCTGCCACCTGGGGATGGGCACTGGCCTCCACTGCAGAGCCTCTTCCCTCTACGTGAGGCTGCAGCTTCTGCACAGCGCCTGGCTCTGACTTGGGTCTCCCTGATTTCCTACTAAGAGCCTTCACCCCCTTCCCCGTTGAGGCCAGTCCCCCAGAAAGGGCTGTTTGGGGGCTACCCATCCCCAGCCCCTGACCCTTGGGCATCCTGGCCTGGTCCTGTCTGCACTGCTCTGGCACAGGGGAGTGTAACTGGTCTGGGTGGGTGGGGGGCTGCCCATGGAGACCCCAGCCCTGGGAGGAGTGTGGCCCCTTGGCAGGCTCAGGGTCCAGTCTTTGCCCCCTTTTCAGGACAAGCTCGGAGCTGGGACCACGCGGTATGGGCATTGCTGCCCTGGGCAGTGGGGCCTCCACATTTTCCAGCAAGACAGTGGGGACTAGAGCTCACAGCAAAGATGCTTCAGAGACGAGATGGGCCATTGACTCGGATGTGCACAGACACGGGGCCCCCGACCCTGGGCTCCCAAGACAAGGACCTCCTGAAACATATGCCTGCCAGGGCCAGGGCCTGGGACACCCGCATGGCAACGTGGAGGTCGCGGCTCTTCCGCCAGGCAGAGGCACCAACACAGGCGCTTAAGATCCAGGCCCGAGATGCCATGCAACGGGGTGATTTTCCCGGCTCACTCACATGTCCCATGCCACAGGGTTCCCCAAACATGGCGCCAGCCCCGCACTGTCAGACCCAGTGCACTGTCACTCAGTTCCGTCTCAGGCCTGGGCACGGCCCCCCAGCGAGGTGATACAGAGACCAGGCCCTGGTTGCCACAGCTGCGGTCCCTCTGCTTCCTGGGACGGGCGGCCTCCGTGGCAGGCGGTGGTGATGACTCGAGGAGCAACCAGCTCAGAGGAGGAGGGGGCTGCTGCCCTCGTGTCCCTGCAGCCAGGCTGGCCCACGGCGTGCTGGCTGGACACCAGAGGTGGGTGGGTCTGTCATGTGACCAGGACCAACTCCTAGTGCCAACCTCACTGGGCACCCTCCCAGGGGACGAGTGAGGGGTTTGAAGTGACCTTGAGGCCACCCAGGGTGTCCCTGTTCCCTCTGTGCCCATGGCCTCCCGGCTGACAAGCGCTCGCCTCCTTCACCTGCGTGCCTGTCCCCCAGCTTCCTGGTGGTGTTCCCAGAGGTGGCAGGGGCGAGGGCCAGCTACACAAGGGGCTGCTGAGGTGAGCCCCCTCTCTGAGACCGCCCTTGTCTGCCGGCCGGCCAGGGGAAGCTCCCTGCATAGGCGTGTGCAGGGTGGGCCCTGGGAATCTTCCAGCCACTCCAGAGTGGATTTTGACCAAGGAGGGCTGTGGGGTAGTGTGACTCTCAGGGCCAGCGGGCAGCCAGGCCAGGGCACTCAGAGACCTGCCTGAATGGAAGAAGATGGGCTTCTGGCATCAGGGCCAAGAGGGCTCCTGGGAGGCAGCCTGGGACAGGGTGGGCTGCAGCCCTTACTGGGCCTAGGCTGGGGCTGGGTGGAGTCGGCACAGAGCAGGGGAAATGCCCTGCCCTCTGGGTTTCTGGGAATGCAGTGGGGACCCAGGGACCCCACCACCGCAGGCAGCCCCTCGGGGTCTCCATCTCCCAGGCCAGGGCTGCATGCAGCTGTCGGGACAGACAGGCAGGTGAGGAACAGAAGTCATCACGGGTACTGTGAGCAAGGACCCTGCATGGCTAGGAAGTGCTAAGGGACCCCCCAGCTGTAGGGCGAGGTGCTGGCGACAGGACAATGGCCGCTGCGTGTCCACACTGCAATGTCCCTGGGACCATCTGTGCATTGTTCTTGTAACTAGAAACTTAGCTGCTATTTATTTGCACACATTGGTGGAGGGACCTGCTCCTGACTTGATCTGTGCTGGCGCTGACAGGCTCAACCCTTTTCCTGTCTGGCTTGCACCAGCCCTCAGCCACTGGGCCTCAAGCCAGGACCCTGGGCTCCTGTGCCGCACCCCCCCAACCCCCCTATTTTGGAATCCACCCCGGGGAGCAGGTCCAGCTGGGCCCCTCGGCCTCCCCTGCCTCCACCAACTGGCTGGGTGGGGTGGGGGCTAGACCTCGGTGTCTGCAGTTCAAGCAGCCCCCTCTCCTACTTCCCCCAGCCAGTCTCAGAGACTGGCTCCCACCCAGTGTGGGGGTGCTGGGTGGCGACCCCCACGCAGGGCCTGCCTCACCCCAGTCCTCAGGCCACCTCCTCCAGGAAGGCTTCCTGGCCTCCCTTGGCTGGTAGTGTCTACTAGGAATGTGAATATTCAGAAGTGACCACTGGCTGGTCCTGGGTCAAGTTAGATTTGGGGTGTTTCTATGGGATTCCATTGTTTCCCCAGGTGCTCCCTCTTGGATCCACGTAGGATCGTGGGTTGATGAGAGAGGGCTGTGCCCTATGCAGGGTCAGGAGGGAGACAGAGCCCATCCCGGGGCTGTGGAACAGGCCTGTGAGGTGGCGGTGGGGGTGCTCCCGCAGAGAGACCGCATTACAGGACATTGCTTTCCAGAAGCGCACAGAAGAAGGCTGCCTGCCCCGGGCGGAGGAACCTGCTGGCCCAGACCAGACCCGGCATCTCTGACCGTGGTCCCATTAGGGACAAGGAAACCGTCCCACGGGCTGTGCTGGGATGAGGACAGCGAGCTTGTCCCTAGAGGACCTGGCAGGGGTGAGGAGTGGGATCTTCCAACTCCTCACAGTCGTGTGTGTGTGTGGAGGTGGGAAGGGCTGTGGGCCGAACCGTGTCCCCACAAATTCCTGTGCGGAAGTCCTAACCCCGTGACCTCAGAAGGCGGCCTTATTAGGAATAGGGTGACGGCAGCTGGGACTAGGTAAGATGAGGGCAGAGGGCTGGGTGGGCATTGACCAGCAGGCCTGGCTTCCTGTACAGAGTCACCCGTGCAGAGATGAAGGCAGAGCCTGGGGGATGCTTCTGAACCCAGGAACACAGAGGGTGGCCACAAAACCCCCCAGCCAGGAGAAGCTGAGCAGAGCCCTCTCGGAGCACAGGGAGCCGACCCTGTGGCCCCTCGGTCCTGCATGTCCAGCCCCCCACGGCGGGAGGACAGGCTCTGTTTTTAAGCCACAGCCGGGAGAGGCTGAGCAGAGCCCCTCAGAGCACAGGGGAGCCGACCCTGCGGAGCTCTATCCTGCACGTCCAGCCCTCGGTCGGCGAGAGGGCAGGCTCTGTTTAAAAGCCACTCGGTCGGCGGAGCTTTGTTATGGCAGCTCCAGCCGCCCAGTCCCCAAAGCAAATGTGTCAATATTCTTAGTTATTGATCCTAGGTGAGGGATATTCATTGTTTTTAAACTTTTTTGTATATTTTTCAAAATAGTCGGTTTAAAATCTGACTTCAAAAGTTTGACTTTAAAAATCAGACTTTAAAAATATGTGTCATGGAGGCCAGATGCAGTGGCTTATGCCTGTAATCCCAGTACTTGGGGAGGCTGAGGTGGGAGGACCATTTGAGCCCAGCCTGGGGAACATAGCGAGACCCTGTCTCTAAAAAGAATGGAAGAAATCAGCCTGGCAGGGTGGCACGTGCCTATAGTCCCAGCTACTCTGGAGGCAGAGGTGGGAGAATTGCTTGAGCCCCGGAGGTCGAGTGAGCCGAGATCACACCACTGCACTCCAGCCTGGGTGACAGAGCAAGACCCTGTCACTAAAAGAAACAAACAAAAAAGTGTCAGGGGCTGGGCTGGGCAGTTTTCACAGATGACCCGATTTAATCCTCAGGACGCAGCCTTGCCAGGAGGCGTCCTCACCCATGACGCAAAGCACACGGAGAAGTCAGTAAGGGGCCAAGTCCTGTCAAAGGCCCAGAGCTCAGCAGTGGCAGCGCTGACTGGAGCTCACAGTGGTCCCACGCCAAAGCAGAGGCTCTTATTTATGCTCCTGCCCTCGGACGGGGCCAATAAGCAGCCGGGTTGGGGATATCCCATAAAACACAAGGGAAACACACACCTGAGGTGGGAGTGGTGACCCCGGGAATGACCGATTGGCAAACGCAGTGAATAGATCAGGAGGGAAAAGAGGCATCCTGGAATGAAGACCACTGCAGCCGGGGTGGCCACATCTGGGTCAGGACACACAGGACCCCAGTCATGCCCACTGCGCCTTGCTGAGTGCCCTGTGCTGAGTGTTACCGGTGGGGAAACCGAGTTATGCCACCTGTGAGAGTCTTGTCCGGCACAAGCGCGGGCACCTGAGGCATGAGTGTCTGGCTGCAGACACCTTGCTCTTATCTTTCCCGCCTGGGTCGGGGAGGGTGGTGTCTCAAGGACGTGCCTGAAGAGCCGGGACACGGGGGAGAGGCTCGGCTCCCCTCCTGCCTCACTCAGCTCCTCCTCCCCTGTGACGAGCGCCCCTCTGCCCTCTGGTTCCCCTGCAGTCGTCTCCCTGGGATGCCTTTTGGCCCTTTGCTCTTTGCCTTTTGTCCAGCATCTCCAGTTCTGAGTCCTGAGTGACCCACGGGCCTCCCTTAAGAGGTGGCGCTGAGGCAGAAAGGCAGGGCCTCGACAAGGATGCTGCCTCAGGTGCCGGGGAGCAGGCCCCAGGAGAGGGGCCGAGGTGGGGAACCCCCAGTCGCCTGCCACAGTGAAGGGGCACCAGGACCCCCAGAACAGGAGCCTCGAGGGGGTGTCAGGGCGGCCCCAGGGGTGCTCCTCATCTTGTCCTCCCAGTGGTGTCACACCCCGGTACCCAGCAGGGCCCAGAGGGACTGTCTTAGGCTTGGCCTGGGTGAAACCACCCTCCCCAGGCCTTGGCATCCCCAGGTGCAGGCTGGCTGGGCACAGAGAGCCAGCCGGGCACAGAGGGTCCAGGAGTGGGCTGTGGTCACAGTGGACACAGAGGGCCCAGGGTCACGGGCAGCCCAGGAAGAGGCTCCCTCTCTCCTCGATCCGGGAGAGTGAGGCCAAGGCCTCCCCCATGGATGGTCTGAACAGGGCTCGGGGAGAGCCCTGGAATCTGGGCAGAGACCCAGGCGGGCACAATCCCCACCCAGGAGGGATCCTGGAGACAGAAGAACTGTCCTTACTCGAACAGGTACACTTTGGATATAATGAGAAAAATATCACCAGCTCATCTAAACTTTGACGTCGTAAAGCCAAGGTTAGTCCCACATGGGGCTCATCCCATCCTTAGGAAAACTCGAGTGAGGACCAAGGATGCCTGGGCAAGGCAGAGCCGCCACGCAGACTCCCCACGGCCAAGGTTTGGGGTTCTGGCCAGCCTGACCCGTCATTCTACAGAAACACGCAGCCCCAAGGACCGGCTGAGAGGGGACAGAGGTCCTGCCTGCCCAGGAGCAAAGAGGGGACTTGGGCCAGGGGAGGAGTTGGGGCCTAGAGAGGAACCCAGGAGTTCGAGCTGCCCAAACTTTGGGCAGTCACCTGCCCAAAGCCACACAGCTCAGGGTAAGGGGCAGAGCTGGGGGCCAAGGCTGGGCCCGCCACAGCACCCCCAGACCTGCCAGGGACTGAGAGTGAAAGGTTCCTCCAGACCCCTGGCTCCGGGACCCCTGGGCTGCCAGGGCCAGGCCCGCCTCAGCACCCCCCGACCTGCCAGGGACTGAGGGTGGAAGGTCCCTCCAGACCCCTGGCTCCGGGACCCCTGGGCTGCCAGGGCCAGGCCTGCCTCAGCACCCCACGACCTGCCAGGGACTGAGGGTGGAAGGTCCCTCCAGACCCCTGGCTCCGGGACCCCTGACCACCGACCCCACCTACCTAAGAACCATCCTGGCCGCCAGCCCAGTTGTAGCACCGCCCAGACGACTGGCCAGGGCGCCTGTGGGATCTGCATGCCTGGAGCAGCCCCACCAGAGCTGCCGCCTTCTCCACTACTCAGGCGGAGGTGAGCGGAAGGGAAACTGTCCCAGGTCAGGCTGAAGGGAGGGTGCCCGCCCCTTGCTCCCGCCCCTTCTTCCTCCACATCCACGTGGGCGGGAGTGACAGAAGCAGTGCTGGGGGAGGAGGGGTGAGGAGGGGGTAGGACTGGGGAGAGGGTGGGGGAGGGAGAGAGAGACAGAGACAGGGAGACAGAGGAGATGGGGAGGAGGTGGGCCCATGGCCCCCACGCCCTACCCCGTGGGGGTCTCCCCAGCTCAGGGCCCCTTCCTCCTCTGTGTCTCTGCTCACTGCTGTGGCCTCTTTCCATATCCCGCCCGAGCTGCCCCTCCTGAGGCTGCCGGGTGGGGGCAGGCCCTTCTCCTCCCCCGTCCCCCCATCACCCTGGGGGCCGGGCCTCCCTGCCTGGGGAAGGTGGGTGGCCCCCTCTGGGCTCAGGTTCCTGGGCTGCAGTGAGGGGTGGGCTCGACCCCACTCCCATTCTGTCGGAGCCTCTGGGAGCCTCCCGGCTGCCCACAGCCTCTGCCCCTGCTGGGGGCAGGTGCCTGGCCCATCCCCTTTCGCTGGGGCACAGGTGACCCTACTGAATGACAACTGTCCATGGCCAATCGGCTCCCCCTCAAAGCTTCCACCTTGTGGATGGCCCCACACCATGGCCACAGTTCCAGATCTTTCCACCGTGTGATGCCTGCAACAGCCTGACGGGGGGCCGGGGCGGTGGCAGGGGCTGGCTGTGAGGCTGACCTCCCCTTCCAGCCTTGACCTTCTTCCCCGGGGCCCTGCCCTCCAGCCCACTCGTGCCAGGGTAGGGTGGTTCAGGGGGTCCAGTGCCTGGGCCTGGCTGGCGGCCCGGCGTTTGTGAAACGGCTTGCTTATCTCCTTGTATTCTGTGCTGAGCATTTTATTACAGCGAATGGAAAACAGGAGAAATGAAACTGCTGATATTAGTGATGAGATGCGTCAGGCTCATCAGCTTAAAATAACCGAAGCGAGGCTAGAAACCGCCTGACAGCTGGCGCGGCTGCCTGGCTCCGAGAGACACTCGGCCCGGCTCTGAAGGGAAAACATTAAAGCACCGAAACAGTGGAAAAAGAGCATCAAAGATGATGTCTGCGAGGCGCGGCCACGGCGAGGAAGCTCTCGTTTATGAACAAAGGGCCACTCCCGGGTCTCAGAGATGTGAGGCTGTGTGGGTGGCTTGGTGGGGAGGTGGGGGGGGCCCAGCTGGCCAGGTGGGCTTGGCGGGGGCCCCCAGGGAGCCTGGCAGCACCCACTGTGCTGCCAGACAGCTAAGGTGGCCCGCAGCAACTGTCTCCTGGCACGCCCACCCTCGTGCCCCAGGGGCTGGGGCTCTGGGGCTGGAGAACTGTTGGTTGGTAGGTGCCTCCATAGCCCTGCGCCTCGCCCAGGCAGTGGATAAGTGGCTAAGCTGCCCCTGCTGGCTGTACTTGTCCTGAAGGCAGATTCTGGACAGAACCTCCCTCTGCCCCCAGCCCTGTAGAGCCTTGTTCCAACCTCTGTTGAATGCTGTCTCTGTTCCAGGACAGCAGTGGGCCTTCCTCAAGGCTCTGAGCTTTGTGGGACGAAGCTGTCCTCTGAGGACTGGGAATGCCACTGTGTGGGCTGGAGGGGAGGCTGGGCCCAGGAGGTGGGCTCTGAGATGGGAGATGCTATCAGACCCCTGGAAGGTCTCCTCACCACCAAGGCCCTGCCCCCAAAATTCCACCTGCCAGGGCTTGGACACGTGTCCTGGAGTAGGGGGTGGGCACAGGGAGAAACCCAGCTTCCATCCTGCCCCTTCCTTCCTTCTCCTTCTCCCACCCCTCTCCTCTCTCCCTGCAGTTCTTCCCTGTCACCCGCTCTCCTTCCCTCCTCCCCTCAGTCCCACTGAAGGCCCCTGGGCCATGGGAGAGGAGACCTGGTGGGGTGGGCCCAGCGTGGAGCCAGGGGACTGTGGCCCCTGAGGCCAGGGCTGCCTGATGGTCTCTCCACATTGCTACTCGCTGGAGCACCTGCAAAGAGACACGTGGACCCAGGGAGGGTCTGCAAGGCTGCGAGGGGTCTGAGCCTGGAGAGCACAGGGCCTGCAGGGATGCAGGCATTGGGCATTGGGCCTGGACTAGTAGGCTGAACCTACAGTGTCCTGGGACCCCACCCCGAAGCAGATAGGCGGTCCCAGGGCTCAGGTGTGGGGTGGGGACTCATGGAGCCTGCACCCCAATATCACACTCCAGGCCACTTATTGACACCCTCCCCCAAACACATACAGTGTCCCCAACACACATGATTTCCAACACACCACACCCCAACACACACAGTCCCCAACACACACACAGTCCCCAACACACACACAATCTCCAACACACACAATCCCCCCGCACACAATCTTCAACGCACACACAAAATTCCCAACACAATCTCCAACACACACAATTCCCCCGCACACAATCCTCAACACACACACAAAATTCCCAACACACACAATCCCCAAAACATACACAGTCCCCAACACACACAAAATTCCCAACACATACAATCTCCAACACACACAATCCCCCTGCACACAATCCTCAACACACACACAAAATTCCCAACACATACAATCCTCAGAACACACACAATCCTCAACACACACACAATCCTCAACACAATTCCCAATACACACACAATCTCAAACACACACAATTCCCTCACACACAATTCTCAACACACACACAAAATTCCCAACATGCACAATCCCCAACATACACACAGTCCTCAACACATACACAAAATTCCCAACACACACACAAAATTTCCAACACACACACAAAATTTCCAACACACAATCCTCTGTACACATTGTCCCCAACTCACACACAACTCCCAACATGCACAGAATCCCCAACACACACACAAAATCCCCAACACACACAATCCTCAACACACACACAATTCCCAATACACACACAATCCCCAACACACCCAATCCCCAGCACACACACAGAATCTCCCCCACACACAATCCCCAACACATACACAATCCCCAACACAATCCCCAACACGCAATCTACAACACCCACACACCACAATCCCCAACACACATACAAAATCTGCAATATACACACAATCCCCAACACACGATTTCCAACACACACAACGCCCATACATGCTCCCCAGCACACACACTTTCCTCCCACACACATCCTAAGCCCGTGCCTTCCACCCAGTAGGCTTCCACTGTCTTCTGTCACGAGGAGGAAAGGCAGGCGGAGTCCGGGGAGCAGGGTAGATGGGGCTAAGGGGCCCTTGGCTGGCCGGCCCTGCCCACCCCTGCCCACCCCTCCCCCATCTCCTTTTCTCAGCCTTCCTTCCCAGGGAACCTGGACACCCAGGCCCTTCCCCCACCGCCTGCTCCTTCCTCACAGAGGGTCATACCCCCTCCAAATCACTGGCCCTGGGATGGCAGCAGCCAGATTCAATCCAGGGCATTCAGTTAAAAGATAATTTACAACAAGCAAAGTTGTATGTGGTTTTTGTCTGTTTATTTTCTTTTAGAGACAGGGTCTTGCTCTGCACCCAGGCTGGAGTGCAGTGGTGTGATCTTGGCTCACTGCAGCCTCGACCTCCTGGGCTCAAGTGATCCTCCGACCTCAGCCTCCTGAGTAGCTGGGACCACAGGCGTGCACCCCGTGGCCAGCTCATATCTAACATTTTTTTTTTTGTAGAATTTGGGGTGGGGGCAGAGGAGGTCTCTTTATGTTACCCAGGCTGGTCTCAAACTCCGGGCCTCCAGCAATTCTCCCACCTTGGACTCCCAAAGAGTTGGGATTACAGGCGTGAGCCACCACACCTGGCTGATGGTTGTATGTTTTGGTTGAGTATTGTATCATTTACAATTGAGATAATTGTAGATTTACCTGCAGTTGTAAGAAATTACACAGATGTTTCCTCATACACTCTGCTCAGGCTCTCTGAATGATAACAGTTTGGAAAACCACAGTACAACATCACAACCAGGTTAATGACTTTGATGTGACACCTCGATCCCATCCTGAGTCCCCGTTTCTGGCTAATGTGTGCCTATCAAAGGCTGCACAATGTGGGCACAAGCGAAGGCTCCTGCGTCCCCTGACAGCGAAGCTGCAGAACGTCCCCATCACCACGGGGTCCTCCGGGTGTCCTTGGCAATACACCCACCTCCCTGCTGGTGGCCACGAGCCTGTCCTCCACCCCCATCACTGTTTCATTCCAGCGACAGCCGTGGGAAGGTGCAGTACGCATCCTTCCGGGATTCCCTGGAGATGCCTCCAGCGCGTGTGTTTCAGCAGCCCGTTCCTCTCTGTGCCGAGCCATCCAGGCTGTGGTGTGGATGTACGTACCACACCACAATTTAGTCAGCCATTCTTCAGTTTAAGTGAGTCTGGGTGGACTCCAGTTCTTGGTGACTATGACTAAAGGCCCCGGAAGCCCTCTGTGGGCCAGGGCGCCCAGGAGGCCAGGGGATCTAGGACTGCTTTCCGAGACTGGGGCCTTGCTCTCAGGGGCCTGGAGAAGGTTCCCCTCGCTGGGGGCCCTCCCATGCTCCTGGACTGAGAAGAGAAACCCTACAGTTTCCAAGGAGCCTGCACGTCATGACGCATGGCGCCCGGCGCACGGCAGTGGTGAGATGGGCCCCGTGTGCTGGAACATGAGCCAGCAGCGATGGAAAGTGGCGAGGGGAGGGGAATCCCCGTGCTCGCTCGGGCCAGTGGGAAGTTTCCATCCGCGCAGGGACGGTCCGGGGAAGCGCTGGAAACAGCAGGACCATCCCGAAACTGCTTCTGCAGTGAGAGGCGCCCGGCGCCCGGCTGGCCGGGTGGAAACCATGCTGCAGCCGCCGGGCCAAGGGCACCGCGGTGGGGAGGCAGCGCCTGATTCACAGCAATTTCTGAGGTTGGAACAGGAAATGGTTAATAGTGTTTGCAAATAAAAACTCTCTGTTCTATCCTGTTTTCGAAACATTTCCCAGAAGTTAAAAAATAACACCCAATTTATCTGCCCAATTTAAGAATAAACTTTTTAAAAATTGAATGAGATATTTCCACAATTTATTATACACACACAAAAAAATCGTTGGGCTGTTTGTTAAGGGGGGGGTGGCAGGTGATTTCTAGCCCCCCCCCTGCTGTTTTCTAAACTTTCTAGAATGTGGTTAGTAGTTTAAATGTCAATTTATGTTTTAAATCTCCCAGTGTGTACATGTATATGTGTGTGTGTAGGTGTGTGTGTTTATGTGTACTGTATGTGGTATGTGTATTGTGTGTTGGTGTGTATCTCTGTTCATGTATATTGTGTGTTGTATGTAGTATGTGTTATGTGTGTTGTGTGTAGTGTACGTGGTGTGTGGTGTGTGTAGTGTGTGTGGTGTCTGTGTAGTGTGTGTGGTTGTAGTGTGTGTTGTGTGTGTAGCATGTGTGCTGTGTGTACTGTGTGTGTTTGTGTGTGATATGTGTGTGCTGTGTGTGGTGTGTGTTGTGTGTGAGCTGTGTGTGATGTGTGTAGAGTGTGGTGTGTGTGTAGTGTGTTGTGTGTGTGGTTTGTGTGATGTGTTTGTTGTGTGTAGTGTGTGTGGTATGTGTGCTGTGTTGTGTGTGAGCTGTGATGTGCATAATGTGTGGTGTGTGGTGTAGTGTGTGGTGTGTGTAGTGTGCGTTTGTGTGTGGTGTGATGTGTGTAGTGTGTGTGTAGTGTGCGTGGTGTGTGGTGTAGTGTGGTGTTTGGTGTGTGTAGTGTGCGTTTGTGTGTGGTGTGTGTAGTGTGTACGTGGTGTGTGGTGGGTGTAGTGTGTGTGTGGTGTGTGCAGTATGTGTTGTGTGTGGTGTGTGTTGTGTGTGTGGTGTGTGGTGTAGTGTGTGGTGTGTTGTATGTGTGGTGTGTGTAGTGTCATGCTGTGTGGTGTGTGTGTGGTATGTGTAGTGTGTGTGGTGTGTGGTGTAGTGTGTGGTGTGTGTGTGGCATGTGTGGTGTTTGGTGTGTGTGGTGTGTGTGGTGTGTGGTGTGGTGTGTGGTTTGTGTGGCATGTGTGGCATGTGTGGTGTTTGGTTGTGTGGTGTGTGTAGTGTGTGGTGTGTGTAGTGTGTTTGTGTGTGGTGTGTGGTGTGTGGTGTCCTGTGTGTGTGTGGCGTGTGTAGTGTGTGTGGTGTGTGGTGTCTTGTGTGTGTGTGGCGCCCCTGCCTTCTCACTCCAGGGCAGTGGGTATCACTCAGGCCCCTTGCTGGTCCCGCTGCTGGTCCCCCTGCTGGTCCCCCTGCTGGGCTCCAAAGCCGAAGAAGCCAGGCTGAGCTGCGGGGGATGCTGAGCTGCGGGGGATGCTGAGCTGCAGGGGCTGCGCAGCGTGAGTGAGCGGTCCCCCAGGGAGGGATGCCCCGAGGGTGAGGGCGAGTGCAGGAGGTCCCTTGCATTCCTCCTTCGGAATGGCCTCCCCGGCCCCAGCAGGACCGCGGGTTGGAGGGGAGAGCAAGGGGCCTCTTGGACAGTGGAAGCGCTTTCAGCAACAGAATGGCTGGACAGAGGCTGCGTCCCCCGCGCAGCTGCCGGTCCTGGGATCCCTGCCCGCCTGGGCAGCGCTGGGGCACAGCCACACGGAGCCTTGGGCCAGGAACGACCCCTTGCCGGTGGGGCCTGTGGGACTGCAGGGCCTGGGGTCTGGGAGGCGGCCTTGTCCCTGCCGCTGCAGCCATGAGCTGAGGTCTGTGTTGGGAGGGTGAGCCCCAGCTGAGGTCTGTGGGGGGAGGGTGAGCCCCAGCACCTGCGAACGGCCACCGTTCTCTGCCCGGCTCCTTTTCCTGCCCGTCTCTTTCTCCCTCTGAGCAAGGACCACCATCCCGTCAGCCGACCGGTCCTCTGGCCCCACCGGGCCTTGGCGTTTGCTCCTCCCTCGCCGGGAGCTGCTGCCTCTGCTCCTCCAGGCCCAGGCAGTGCATCCGTTCTGGCAGGAGACTGTGGTGGGACTCACCTGAGCTGCAAGTTCTGCTTCCCAAGGGAGGGCTGTCCCCGGCCTGCCAGCTGCCCTCCCCAGAAGCTGAGCTCAGGAAGACGGGTACCAGCGTGTGAGGAAGGGGCCCCAGAAGGAGCGCGTGTCTGCGGGGAGAGGGAGCGCTAAGCCACCACACCAGCTGGGCAGCAGTGCTGAAGGGGCACCCGGCTTCCCCTGATCGTTTCTTTTCCCTGTGGCCTGATCTCCCACCCCCATCTCACCCTGTCCTGGAGCCAGCCTTCGGGGAGGCTGGGCAGGGAGCGGGGTCAGAAGGCGTCTGCCCCAGGCCTGGGTCCTAGGGCCTGTCCTTGGAGGGACCACACATGCCTGGAGAGAGGCTCCCGTGGCCGGCTCCAGGTGGGCGCTGATGCAGAAGGCCCAAGGAGGACCCTGCCACATGTTGCAGGGACCCGTGGGTGCTGTGCACACCCTGCCTCATCCATCCCTGGCGAAGAAGAGGGGGTGCTCATGGCTGGCTGGTTTGTGAGGGGGCCACGTAAGCAGCTCTTGCAGGGCGTGGCTTGTGGGTTTGGGAGACAGACAAATGGGCAGTCAGACAGAGGCGTGGACAGGATGCTCTCTTTGCTGTCTGCCGCCCAGGCCTCTGGAGGTATTCTGGGATGGGTCTAAGGAAAACTCAACAATTCTTGAGCAAATAATGCCCGGGCAACCAGCTCCCTGCATTTCATAAGGGCCGGAATTGCCATCCAAAAGGTTATTTTGGGTGACTGTGGTCAGTCATCATTCCAAAGCTTTTCCCTAAACTCAGAGCCAGGTGTGGCCTCCAGGGCTGAGGAGCCTGAGAGGTGGGACTGGCAGGCAGGGCTGTGGCCCCAGCGTGGCACGGAAGCAGCCAGGAAACACTGGCTCTGGGGGGCTGTGGTGGGAGGAGGTCCTCTGTGGACCGAGGCTTTTGGAGGCAAGTGGACAGTAGGTGTCTCTTAGACCCCTGCAGGGGCACACGACCAGGACCACAAGGGGCCCACACACGCACAGTGGCCCGGAGCCAACCAGCAAACCCCAGGACCTTAGATGCAGCCTGGCGAGTGAGTTAGGATTGCTCCGGCTAGCTGTGTGATCACCCACAGTGCCAGAGAACAGTGCCTCGAGACCACAGTGGCAGCTGGCTTACTTCTCGTGTGAACAGGAAACCCAGAGGTGGGCGACCCTCCAGTGGTGTGACGACTCCATCTGTCACCACAGCCCCGGGGTCCCGCCTTCCTGCTCCTTGGGCTCGCGGCTCTGTGCTTGAGGCAGGTCTAAGACAGGCTGGAGTGCGGCCATCATCCCAGCACTGATGGATAGAAAAAAATGAAGCTGGGATGAGAAACGCGGGGCTTTCCCTGGCAGTCTGGCCCTGTATGGAGGCCCCTTCCCAGAGTGCGTCCACTGGCTTCCTCTTCTATCTTGCAGCCACACCTAGCTGCAAGGCGGGAAGATGTCACAGGTTTGAAAGGGCCGAAAAGAAGGTTCTGAAATGAAAACTATGACAAGGCGCTTGCCAGCATTAGCTGCAGAGTGGACAGAGACGAGGAGATAATGTGTGAAGTGGTAGAAAAATGAGAAGAGATTGTTCAGTGTGCAGGGCAGAGAGATGGCGAGATGGGAGCTGTGAGGAGAGCCGGGTGGCCGGGAGCCTCCCGGGGGCAGATCTGTGCTGAGGTTTTGCAGGGATCGGCTGGCTGTCTCCGCCCCTGCACGTCCCGGCTCCTTCTCAGCTCACCCTTTCTTGTTGTGCCATGACAGGTGGCTGCCATGCACAGCAATGCTGTTGAATCTCACAAATTAACCTGAAAAGGCGTGAGAAGCTGGGCACACGCATGAATTGTTTATGTAAAGCTCAGAAGCTGCACAGCTAAAGGGCTCGGTGAGGGAGGCATCATAGGTGTTGAAGCCTCAACGTTGTCTGTGCAGGCACGGCCAGGCTGGTGGCACCTCTGCCAGGAGGGCAGGGGGTGGGGGTGGGGCCGCGGGCTGAGATCAGGAGGGAACAGGCAGCCAGCTCTGGAGGCTGGCAGAGCGAGGTTTTGTTTCTTCCTATAGGACGTGGTGACTTAAGACTTTAGAATAATTTGTGAAGCTCTGCATTTATGTTTTAGGCATTTTATGTAAATATTTTATATTTCTCACTAGTAAAAAGTTTAAGAGAATACACCCACGGGACAATCTGCAATGATACACGTTCTATAAAGTTCTTCTCAGCTTTGTTTGTGTGAAAAGCATTAGTGCTGTTTGCAGAGAGAAGCTGAGTGAATAAGTTACATGATAGCCACAAGCTGGAAAAATACCAAGTGTTCAGCAAGGGATGAGTGTGGGCCACCGCTCCTGATGTGCACTAGAAAGAGAGGGCTGCGGATGATTCCTTGGTGTGATGTGTGAAAACACCCGGGCCTCTACATGCATGGGTCTGGGGAGGCCCCTGCGTGTCCACGGGCCCACGCCCACCACCACCACCACGGTGCTGCCACAGGGATGCTCTCTGGGGGGCGGGGTCATGGGAGATTGCATTGTATTGTATTTTTCCTTTCTGCTTCCCATTTCTCGGAGACAAATCTGGTTGCCATGGAGACCATGCTGTTGTCAAGGTGGCTGATTGGCTGGCGCGGGATGCGGGGACGTTTCCTTGGGCCCCCGGCGGGCGCAGCCCTCAGCCCGCACTGCGGAGCCAGGCGGCAGCATGGACCGGGCTGGGGCAGACATGTGGGCCAGCACCTTCACCCTGGCCATGGCCGAGAGGAAGCCCCAGGACGTCTGGGTTCTGCTACCTGAGCACAGCCTGGTCCCGGGATGCCTGGACGGCGGTGGTGTCCAGTACCTGCTGGTGGGGCTCTCGAGGTGCGGCCAGAGGCTGGGGACCCTGGGAGAGGCAGGGGGCTGAAGGTGCTTTTCCACGGGACCTTGTGTGGTCCCAGAGCCTGGGTGGGGCTGTCGGGCCTCGTCTTGTCCCCGAGACGGGAGGGTGGGGCTGGGTGCTCCTTCTCCCGCCGGAGCCCCTGCCTCGCCATGCTGGGCACATGGCTGCTGACGCAGGGGTCCCGGGGAAGACATGGCGGGTGCCTCATGGAGAGTTTGGTTTCCCTCACTCGGCTCCTTGGGCCAGCGCTGCCCTTGGACACAGGCTCATCTCCTGCTTCCATGGCACTGCCGTGGTCTCGCAGCCATCAGTGCTGACAGGTGGGCCCTGGGGCGTGCCGGAGCCTGTGGTCACCATCTGGCCCTGTGTTGCACACAGCGGGGTGCTCGGCCCTGATCGGGGGCCCGGGGTGGCTGTGGGTCACAAGTGAGCCTCACAGGCCGTCGTCACGGTTGTGGTGCCGTCAGCGCAGCAGGGCGGGCGCCATGTGCTTCTCCAACTGGCAAGGCATCCACAGCTCTGCCGGGTGCCAGCCGGGAGGGGCGCGGGGCAGCTCCACATCCTCGCAGATGCCCGGCCTGACAGGCCCCCAGGCTGCTGGCTGGTCCGTCCCTCTGTGGAGACACCCTGGGCAAAGGGGGAGTCGTCCTGCCCTTTGACACAGCTCCTCAGTGCCTGAGACCCCTGGGGCCAGGTGTGTGCAGAATCCCAGCTTTTTCAGAAGCTGGGAAAGTAATAACCCGTGTTGGGGTCTGAGAAGTGCTGGGAAGCACATCACTGTTCCCACAGCCAGGTGGAGATGGCTCTGAGCGGCTCCCAGCTGGCGGGAGAGAACTGAGGATGGCTGCCCCAACATGCAGCCCCAGCGCCCGTGGCTTTGGCTCCTCAGTCCCATTTAAATAAAGTCAGCAGTTCAGTTCCTCCAGCATGAACGTGTCCACGGGCTCTGTGGCCAGTGTGGTTGGAGGCTGCAGGCAGGGCAATGTGGCTATAGAACATTCTGTCATCCAGAAACTTCCACTGCCTGGAACTGAATCACAGCCTCTCACTCGTGCAGGGTTCCCTGAAGCTCACAGCTGCTTGTGTGGCTAGCAAATGGTCACCGGTCTGATGGCCGCCGTGGACAAGCCAATCCCTCCCAGTGCTCTCCCCAAATCTCCCCTCGCCTGGTGACGCCCAGCAGGGCTGCCCGGACCATGACCGCAGGCCTCCGCGACATCCTTCCCCTCAGCTGGCAGGCGACCTCCTGGATCGTCTCCTCTCAGTCAGGACAGGGACCCCCACTTGCTGAGCCCCCAGGGACAGCCCCCACATGCATGCTTTTCCCCTCCTAAGTGTGTCGGCAGGCCTGCCTCTTCCTGTGTTAACCCCAACTCACAAAACACCAGCAGAGCCACGCAGGTGGCAGGCTGCCGATGCCTCACGGAGGCCAGGCTGGAGCGGGTTTTGTTGAAAAACTGCTGAGAGGAGGTTTGCTTTGCTTCTCAGCGCTGCACATGAGGGGGCTGCGGGCTAGTGTGCACGGGCCTGCTTTTGCCTGTGTGTGGCCGACGGGCTGGTGGTTTCAGAGCCTCGGCACAGGCAGGAGCAGGTGCTAGGCTGCCTTGGCCGCGGCCCTGGGTGGCTGGGGGGTGAGGTTTGAGGTTTGAGGTTTGAGTGTGGGATGTGAGGCAGGGGGCAGCGAGGCGCTGGCGTCAGATGGGCAAGGAGGCCGCAGAGCAGAGTGCGAGGGCTGGGCGTGGGGCCTCTTTCTCCTGCACTCACACACACTTCTTTCCCCCCCCGCAGGCTCCAGTGCGGTCACTGTCCGGGGACCTGGGACTCGGCCCATGTGCACGTCCTCTTCCACCTGTGGTGGGACAGGGCCGGCCACCGGGGGCTGGTGAAGATGCGCATCTGGGGCCAGCGGTGCAGGCTGTGCCCCGCACCTGGGGACTGCCAGGTGAGGCCCCCGGGCGAGCAGCCCTTCCTCAGCAGGCTGGTCTTGCACATCCTGCAGGACTGCTACGGGGATGGCCCCGGCCCAGCCCGGCACCCCAGGGAGGCCTATGAGGGCTGCTGTGAGGCCTGTGAGCTGGGGGTCTGCTTCCTCCAGAAAGCCCCAGACCCTGCCTGAAGCGCCAACGCCACAAAAGGCAACTTCCCCGCCACGGCCTGGGGTGGCACTGGCACCGTCTCCAGGGGCAAACCGCTGTCCACCCCTGGCGACGACCTTGGCAAGGGTGGCGGTGATATCGCCATCCCCTTCTCCCTTGTGGGCACCAGCAATGACCAGGTGCCCATCGCTGAGGGCCCTGCCCCCCCTGCGGGGGCCTCTCTCCCTGTGACCGGCAGCCGTGGGGCCCTGGTCATCGGCCAGGGCTCCATCTTCCTGTCTGGGGATTCTGTGGCCATGCCTGGGGGCAAAGGCTTCCCGGTGGCCATTGGAGACCCCCTCTTCCACGGCCCCGGCCTCCTCGGCAGCAGCATCCAGACCTTCGAGCTCAAGGGCTTCCTCTTCAAAGGCCGGGGCTCCCTCTGCAGCCCGGTTGGCGTGGCCCAGGGCTGGGGCCCCATCTCCCTCAACAATGGCCTCGTCCCTGTGGGGAAACACACGCCAACCGTGTTCTACTGTGTGGGCCTCTCGGCCAGCGGGGAGGGCTCCCTCACCTTCCCCTCCTCCCTCACCAGCATCTTCACCAACACCCTCTCGGAGCCCACCGATGGCCCTGTGGCCACTAAAGAGGCCTCCATCACCTTCCCCTTCATCTTTACTGATGTCAAGGATGCCGTTGCTGAGGTGGCTGAAGGCAATGGGAAGGAAGGAGGCGGCCAGGGCCTGGTCCCAGTGGGTCACGACGCCCTGCCAGAGACCAATGCTGGTGGCCTCCCCTCCCAGGTCAAGGGCTCCCTTGCCCTCTCCTTCCCTGCTGATGTCCAAGGCAAAGATGCCTTTACTGACATCACTGAAGGCAAAGAGAAGGAAGGTGGCCTGGTCACCGCGGGTCACGACGCCCCTCTGGAGGCCAATGCCGAGGGCCCCATCACGGTTAGTGAGGGCTCCATCACCATCCCCGTCTCAGTCTTCGATATCATAAAGCGCAAGGGCGGTGGCCACGTTGCCTACGGCCCCCAGGGCAATGGCTGCGTCTCCCAAGGCTATTACCAGAAGAGGCAGCTGAGGTCCAGGTTCCACAAGGCCCGCTGTGGGTGCCGCCGGGAGGAAGACGAGCGCCCTGGCCGTGCCTGCCGTAGGCCGCACGCCGAGCCCTACGAGGACTTCTGGATCTGGGTGTCCATGACCGTGTGCGTCTTCTGGCTGATGTGCATGTGTCGGCTGAACCCCGGGATCTACCCGCAGCAAGTGTGACGCCCCAAAGTTCAGGCAACCCTCGCCTCTGGGACACCCCCCAACCCCGCCTTTGAGATGCCCGCCCCGCCTCCGTGGCCCCGCCTCCACCTCCGAGACCCCTGCTTCTGAGACCCCCGCCTCTGAGGCCCCGCCCCCCGCCTCCGAGACCCCGCCTCACCTCCGAGGCCCCGCCCCCCGCCTCCGAGACCCCGCCCCCGCCTCCGAGACCCCGCCCCCCGCCTCCGAGACCCCGCCTCACGCCTCCGAGACCCCGCCTCACGCCTCCGAGACCCCGCCTCACCTCTGAGACCCCGCCCTGCCTCTGAGACCCCGCCCCCGCCAGCAGCTCAGCCCCTCCTGTCTCTTGCCCCTGGTTTTGTGGGTCTGCCCTGAGCTGTGCCTGTGTGCTCCAGCCTCTTCCTATGTGTGTAACTCCAATAAAACCAAGCAAAGCCAGCCACGCAGCCCTCCACCCAGGGGAGGTTTCCAGGTGAGAGAAACCTGGGCTGGTCCTTCTGTCCCTCCACCCTGCAGGAGCCCCTCACGCCCACCACTTCTTCCCCTGGGGAGAGCTCCCTCTTGGGGATTCCGAATTCCTGGCCATGTGTGGCTCCTGGGATAGGAGAGGAAGCTTTGGCTCCGGCTCCGTGTCAGGTGCAAATTAACCTCCCTCCTGTGTGGACCCAGGGGTCTTGTGGAAGAGGCCACTTACCTCTCTCCAGGAAAGACTCAAGCCCCCACTGAGACTGGCTTGTCACGCCCTCCCTCTTCCCTCCAGCCTCAGTGTAGCCTCTGGAGGGATCTTGGCACCTCTCATCCAGAGGGTGGGAGGCCACGGTGGGGCTCTGAGCCTGTCTGGGTTTGAGAAATTCTATCCATTGCAGATGACAGAAAACTCTCCTGTTACTCAAAGGCACACACTGGATTTTCATTTTAAAAGAGTCCAGTTTCCATTTCCTAGGGGCGGGGGTGTTGGGATTTCCGGCTGTCCCAGCCAGGTGGGGGCCTGACAGTGGCAGTGTCTGGGTCCGACTGTCCGGCCTCTCAGGCAGGGTCAGCCCTGAGGGTCCTGGAAGGTTGGGAACTGCCTGGGGAGACCCTGGGGTCTGTGACTGGGGAAGCCCTGCCCTGTAGAAAGGGGAAACTGTGTCCAGGGCCCCTGGTGGGGAGGGGGGCCAGCCCAGAGATTCTGCCTGCCAGGATGGCCTGGACCCCTGGGGTGTGCGGGGGAGGAATGGCAGGGGGGGCGTTCTCCCACACAGCTGTGGTGGGCTCGGATGCAGGTGGTGCGGGGGCTTCAAGGGGAAGCAGCAGAACCTCTTGTCCCAACCTGGCACCCTCTGCTTACCGGGCACCGATGGAGACCCCAGCGGCCCTAGGAGGCTCCACCCTGCACAGAGGCTGGAGACAGCAGCCAGCCTGCAGGTGACACGGATGAGGGTCCAGGAGAAACCCCAATCCAGGTCTCAGGGCCCAACTGCAGGGACAGGGGTCCCAGGAGAAACCCCAATCCAGGGCCTCGGGGGCCAACTGCAGGGACAGGGGTCCCAGGAGAAACCCCAATCCAGGTCTCAGGGGCCGAAATGCAGGGACGGGGGTCCCAGGAGAAACCCCAATCCAGGTCTCAGGGGCCAAAATGCAGGGACGGGGGTCCCAGGAGAAACCCCAATCCAGGTCTCAGGGCCCAACTGCAGGGACGAGGGTCCCAGGGGAAACCCCAATCCAGGACCTCGGGGGCCAACTGCAGGGACAAGGGTCCAGGAGAAACCAGAATCCAGGCCTCGGGGGCCCAACTGCAGGGATGAGGGTCCAGGAGAAACCAGAATCCAGGCCTCGGGGGCCCAACTGCAGGGACGAGGGTCCCAGGGGTGCAGGTACCAGCCCCACAGGGTCGGTGGGCTTCTCCCTGTGTGTGGCGACGAGAAAGTGTAGAAATAAAGACACAAGACAAAGAGATAAAAGAAAAGAGAGCTGGGCCCTGCGGACCACTACCACCAATGTGCGGAGACCGGTAGTGGCCCCGAATGTCTGGCTGCGCTGTTATTTATTGGATACAAGGCAAAAGGGGCAGGGTAAAGAGTGTGAGTCATCTCCAATGATAGGTAAGGTCATGTGGGTCACGTGTCCACTGGACAGGGGGCCCTTCCCTGACTGGCAGCCGAGGCAGAGAGAGAGAGGAGACAAAGAGAAAGACAGCTCACGCCATTATTTCTGCATATCAGAGACTTTTAGTACTTTCACCAATTTGACTACTGCTATCTAGAAGGCAGAGCCAGGTGTACAGGATGGAACATGAAGGCGGACTGGGAGCGTGACCACTGAAGCACAGCATCACAGGGAGACGGTTAGGCCTCCGGATAACTGCGGGCGAGCCTGACTGATGTCAGGTCCTCCACAAGAGGTGGAGGAGCAGAGTCTTCTCTAAACTCCCCCGGGGAAAGGGAGACTCCCTTTTCCGGTCTGCTAAGTAGCGGGTGTTGTTTCTTGACACTTTTCGCTACCGCTAGACCACGGTCCGCTAGGTAACAGGCGTCTTCCCAGACGCTGGCATCACCGCTAGACCAAGGAGCCCCCTGGTGGCCCTGTCTGGGCATAACAGAAGGCTCGCACTCTTGTCTTCTGGTCACTCCTCACTATGTCCCCTCAGCTCCTATCTCTGTATGGCCTGGTTTTTCCTAGGTTATGATTGTAGAGCGAGGATTATTATAATATTGGAATAAAGAGTAATTACTAGCAGCTAATGATTAATGATATTCATATATAATCATATCTAAGATCTATATCTGGTATAACTATTCTTGTTTTATATTTTATTATACTGGAACAGCTCATGTCCTTGGTGTCTTGCCTCGGTGCCTGGGTGGCTTGCTGCCCACACAGGGAAAACCTGAATCCAGGTCTCAGGGGCCAACTTCAGGGACGAGGGTCCCAGGAGAAACCCCAATCCAGGGCCTCAGGGGCCCAACTGCAGGGACGAGGATCCCAGGGGAAACCCCAATCCAGGTCTCAGGGGCCCAACGGCAGGGACGAGGATCCCAGGGGAAACCTCAATCCAGGTCTCAGGGGCCCAACTGCAGGGACGAGGGTCCCAGGGGAAACCCCAATCCAGGTCTCAGGGGCCCAACTGCAGGGACGAGGATCCCAGGAGAAACCTCAATCCAGGTCTCAGGGTCCCAACTGCAGGGACGAGGGTCCCAGGAGAAACTGGAATCCAGGGTCCCAGGGGCCGAAATGCAGGGACGGGGGTCCCAGGAGAAACCCCAATCCAGGGCCTCAGGGGCCAACTGCAGGGACGAGGGTCCCAGGAGAAACTGGAATCCAGGGCCCCGGGGGCGCAACTGCAGGGTGGCAGGAGCCCCACACGCCGACTCAGAGGGCCCAAGCCTGCCTCGTCCTGGGATGGGTTTGGGGAATCTGCTTTCCTCTAGTGGGGCAGGGGCTCTGGGGGCCTCCTGGGTGGGCAGCCTGGCCGCCTCAGGCCGACAGCAGGTGCCCCTCCCCACCCCTTCTGCCCAGCACTATGGGGCGGTGGTCTCAGGCGCTGTGGGTGGGGGAATCACAGGAGCACCTGAGGCCCCAGGCAGGGGGCACAAGGCCCTGACCTTGCCCTTCTCCCATCGCCTGCCAGGCCACCTCTGGCTGGGAGCTTGCTGGGGCCCAGAGGGTGGGTGAGTTCTGGGGCCCAGGGAAGGGAGGTCGCAGGGAGGCTCTGTGTTCTGGATCCACGCCCCTGCCCTCAGTGCCACCCACCCCAGGAGCCTGTGCACAGGTGTCCCCATATGAACACAAGAGGGGCCACCCTGCAGTGACCTTGCTTGGTCGCATGGCTACTAAAATGTGGCCACCGAAGAGGAAGAAGGGAAGGCTGGCACCTTCGCTACAACCCACCCAGCTCAGACTTCAGGATGGCTCCCAGCCCACCCCTGCCATCGGGCAGCTCCCAGCATCTGACCCTGTCAGGACACAGGACACGACTGTCACCTGGGACCCCCTTCCCTGCAGGCCGTGGGGGCAGGGGGGGCAGCCTCAGCAACGGTGGGAGACCCCCACCTCTCCCAAGGGGCTTCCTTTTGTCTGCCTCAGGGCTGCCCAGACACTCCTGCCCTCGGGGTCCTTCCGCACCCTGCCAGGGGGCCCTGAAGTTTGCAGGTTCCCGCCCATCCTGGAAGAACACCCTCAGGGCTTCCAAAGGCACCCGGGATCCCCCAGCTCCCCGGCCACCACTCAGCTCCCTGGCCACCGCTCAGCTCCCTGGCCTGCTTGACCTCAACTGCCCCCTACCCCCCTCCCCGACCTCCCCAGGGCCCGTACCCCACCCTTCGCCCCCCACCCCCCATGCTCCTCACTCCCCACCCCCTTCCCACCCCCTTCCTGGTCCTTCTTTCCTACCCCTCCCCCGACCCTCCTTTCTCGGTCCTCCCAGCCCCCTTCCCGTCCCTCTCCCCTCCTCGTGTACCTGTCCAGCGCCCCTCTTTCTCTCTTCCCCTCCCCTCCCCTTCCTCTTTCCCCCTTCCCCCTTCCAGCCCCCCCAACCTGTCCCTCTCTCTGCTCCCCTCCCTCTCCTGGCCGCCCCCCAACCCCATCCCTCTCCTCGCTCCCCTCCCTCTCCTGGCCGCCCCCCCACCCCATCCCTCTCCTCGCTCCCCTCCCTCTCCTGGCCGCCCCCCCACCCCATCCCTCTCCTCGCTCCCCTCCCTCTCCCGGCCTCCCCACCCCCATCCCTCTCCTCGCTCCCCTCCCTCTCCCGGCCCACTCCGCGCTGTCCTGCGGCGCCCCCGTGTGGCCGCTGTGGGGGAAGAGCAGACCTTGTTGTCGAGGGAGGCCTGGGAGGGCATGGATCTCTGGGGCCGCTCCCTTGCCCTCATTGCTGTTGAACTGCTTCTCGGCTTAATCAGATGAGTTGTTAAAACTACCCATCATCAGCATTGTTACCATTGGTTTCATTAGTAATTGTATTTATTTAATTAATTGTTACATTCACTAGTAAAAATGGGAGCTAAGGTACATTTCCTAGTGATGGGGGTCAGCTCATCCAGGGTCAGATGTGGTTCCCGCTGAAATCAAGTCCACCCAGAGCATGTGAGGCTGAGCACAGGCTTGGGGTTCCCTGGGAGGGTCTGGCGAGAACTCTGACAGCAGCTCCCATCACCCTGTGGTGGATAAAGCGAATGCCTCTCTAAGTGTCTGGGGGTGGGGTAGGGTCTGTGCTGATTTATGTAGCTACCTGTTGCAGGGTTGGGTTAGGATCAGGTTGGTTACCCTGGACCCTGGGTATTCAGGTGGACAGGCGGGCCTTGGCCTTGGACAATGGCTAGCTAGGGTGGGCTAGAGCTGCTTCACCCGCAGCTTTGGCGAGGGGAGCGGGAGGCCAGGGAAGTCCCCAGGAGGAGTGGCCACGCTGTGATCCGGGCCCCGGGCTGGCTGGCAGGTGGAGGGTCACACCACCTGGGCCTCAGTGAGGTCCTAGCTGGAGCAGAGGTTCGGGGATCTCCTTCCCTTTCCTTCTGGGGCCTGGGACTTTGTACCTCTGTACAGGAGAGGCAGCAGAGAGCTGGGGTCCTGGCGATGCCTCCACTCTGCCTCCCAGCCTTTGGGGAATGTCTCCACCTGTTATGGCAAGTGTCCCTGTTTGCCTGGGACTTTGGGGGCTAAATTGGAGGCCTTTCTCTTTTTCCCCAAGTTCTCCAGCACACTTAGAAGCATCCGCCCACCCAGCTACACCCCTAAATTTTTCCCTTGATGCCCAGGGCCAGGCATCCTATGGCCATTTGATTACAGATGTCTGCAGGTGGCAATCTGAGTGCCTGTATGCTACTCCTGTGGGCAGCTAGCACCCTGGTACCCCTGGGAACAGAGCGTGAATGCCTTTAAAGCTAGTTGGAGCAGAGAACCAATTCCAGACACCCAGAGACATTTAGATAACTCATTACTAGGGTCCTGGCCCTGGGATCACTCCCAGGACTAGTTCTGTGTCTGTCCAGGTGTGATCCAGGAGTGCAGTGACGGATGTGGATGTGGGATTGGCACAGGACTTCCGCCAGCAGAAGAAAGGAAGGGAGGGGAGGGGAAGAGAGGGCAGGGGAGCAGAGCGGAGGGGAGAGGGGAGCAGTCTTTCCAGCTGGGGCTGGCCTAGGCTGCTGGGTCATTTGGGAAGAAAAGGTGATTTGGACTCAGGGAGACTGAGGGTGCCCTCGGGCCAGCATCTGAGGAGAGTGACAGGGGTTTCCTGGCTCCACAGCCCCAGGTGGCCTTGGTGGGTGCAGGCAGAAAATGACCTTTTCAAGTCCAGTTCCAACCCAGAGGGGGTTCCTAGACCCAGCGCCAATCAAGGGGCACCAGGGAGGCAGCAGAGGTTCCCACAAATCCAGAGCAGAGTGGCTGCCAGACACCCCACATCCTCTTCGCAGCAGACTGAAGGCCACCCCACACTTGGAGGAGCCCGGGTGAAGCATCTGGGGAAGACCCTCAGACCTGGGAGAGTCCCTCCAGGGGTGAGCAGGTGGGCTGCCCCTCAGGGTGCGGCTCATTTCGATGTAAGTTTTATAAAATAAGAAAAGGCGCCCTATAGCACCCCTTTGGGAGCCTTGTGTCACCCCCAAACATATACCTCGCTTCCAGGTCAGAAGTAGTGAAATGACCATTGCCAATGCAAATGGAACTGCCTTAGGACACATGGGGGAGGTTAGGACCTGCTGTGGGGCCTTATGGTGGGCCCCGAGGGGCCCCGCACACCTGTGCCCACCTCCCAGGTCATCGCTGGGCCGCCTCTGTCCCCTGGGAGGCTCTGCCTCGGGGAGCCCTCTTCCCAAGCTCCCAGCAATGACTTCCAGGCCTCCTTCAGCATCAAGAGGAGCCACGTCTTCTTCTTGTGACCCAGCAGTATAATTCACCCTAAATAATGGCAGAATGGGTTGTGTGTAGTCTTTAAAAGTCAAAACAATTTTGCACACAACAGGAGTCATTCAGCAGTGGCTAACACTCTCCTGACGTGTGTCGGCGCTGGGCTCCAAGGTGTACCTCCGCACGCATGGGGTTAACTACGCCCCCATGACCATTCCCGGCAGGAGGGGCGGGACAGAGGACTGCGTTATGTTTCTCCTAAAAGAAAATCATGAAATTCACACACTCCAGGTGCCACACGTATTATGGAGGGAGGGAAAGCAGATGAGCGGGCGGGAAAACTAGCGGGCTTGCCACGCCCAGGCAGCGCTGGTCGGGTTTCGGCTTCCTCCGCCCCTTCCTTTTTCTCTGTGCATCCTCAGTGACGCGGGGCACAGCTCTGCCCGGGGGCCTACCAGAGCCCACCTGGACCCCACACTGGGTCAGCCCTGGTGCGGAGGAGGCCGCTGTAGGTGGGCACAGGGGGCAGCACGCGTTAAGGGGCTGGACGGGGGGTGGCCATGCGTGTGAGGGCGCGGAGCAGGGGCGTGCCCATACGTGTGAGGGGGCTGGGTAGGGGCGTGGCCCAGCGTGTGTGTGTGTGGGGCTGGACAGGGGTGTGGCCACGCGCGAGGGGGCCGTGGCCACGAGCGAGGAGACTGAGAAGGGGCGTGGTCACGCGTGTGAGGGGCTGGGCTAGAGGAGTGGCCCTGTGCGCGGGGGCTGGACGGGGGCGTGGTCATGTGCGAGGAGGCTGAACAGGGGGCGTGACCACGTGCGGAAGGGGGCTGATCGGAGGTGTGGCCACATGTGAGAGGGCTGGGCAGGGGGTGTGGCCACGTGTGAAGGGGGGCTGGGCCGGGGCGTGGCCACACGTGTGCTGGCTCTGCTGTGGGCTTCCTTCCCTTCCTGTGCAGGTGGTGGTGCCCTCTGCGCCTTCACTGGGGCCCAGCCAAGTAACTGAATCCAGCCAGGAGCAAGGGCAGACGCTGGCACAGGTCCTGCCACTGTCCCCAACCTGGGTTTCAACACAGCTGAGGCCTGGCATAGTCTTTCTGGGCGCCTCTGGCTGGCTCGGTCTGAAAGGTGGGACAGATGCAACTGGGGCCTCCCTGGGTGCAGCGTGGGTGGCTCCTGGCTGGGGAAGTGAGAAGCCCTCCGTGCGGTGTCTCTGAGGCAGCCCCAGGCCAAGGCTGTGGCGTGCTTGGTGGTGCTGTAGGCCCAAGATGTTTATGGGTCGAGGGTCCCCGGGGCCGGGATTCTGATCCCTGGTGAGAGTTGGGTGGGAGGAAGTCCAGACGTGTCCTGAGTGGCCATTCCTCACATTGAGGTGACACCGCCTCTCCAAACACGTGACGTGGCTGGAAGCAGATGCTGCTGTCCGGTTCCCCCTCCTCTCCGTCCCTGGCTGGGACATGTGGATGTCACCCGCAGCCACTTTCTTCTGGCCTCTGTCCCCCTGCCTGGGACACGCGGACCTCACCCCCAGTCTCCTTCTCTCCTCTGCCCCCCGCAGGCGCGGCCAGGTCACAGTCGGCACCAGAAGTTTGGCAGATCTCAGTGAGGCGTTAGTTTGCATTTCCTTGTGACGGGTGAGTTGAACACCCTTTCATGAGTGTATTGATCACTGTGTACCTTCTTTGTTGAAATGTCGTCAGTATTTAAAGTCACAAATCTTCCTCTAAGACTATGCTACAATTTTTGTGTAATATTTTGATGGATATTTGAAATAAGTGCTAATTTTCTTTGGATTTCTTCTTTGACCCATGCTTTATTTAGGAGAATCTCTTTATGTATGTATTTATTTTTTAAACCCCCTATTCTGAGAAGCATATTTAGAAGAGTATTGCCCACTTTCCAAATACGTGGAGAGACTAAAAGGGATCTTGCTATTACTGATTTAATTCCATTTTGATCAAGGAACAAACTGCAGGATCTCACTTTTTAAAATTACAGAGACTTATTCTTACTGTTTAACATAAGCCCTATCTTCGTAAATGCTCCGTGTACACTCAAAAATTACTTGTGTTCTGCAGCTGTGGGGTGGGATGCTCGCCAAGAGTTAATGAGGTGCAGCTGGTTGACAGTGCTCTTTAAACCGGCGAATCCTTCCTGTCCCACCTGCTGTGCTTGCAGTCCCGAGAGAGCTGTTACATCTCCAACTAGGACAGTGAATTTCTCTATTCTTTCAGTTCCGTCCGTTTTTACTTCGTGTTTTTTGAAACTGTTATTATCTTTTTAGGCATTTAGGATTTTTCTGTGATCCTGACAGTGGCTGACCATGGTGTCATCATGGAATGTCACTCTTTATCTTCAGGGGTGCTACCTGGTCTAATGTGAGTGTTCCAGGGCTATTTTCTTATGCACAGAATTGGCGCTGTGTATCTTTTCCTTTTTCTATTCTTTTTTCTTTTTGAGACAGAGTCTTGCTCCATTGCCCAAGCTGGAGTGCAGTGGCGCGATCTTGGCTCGCTGCAAGCTCCGCCTCTCGGGTTCACGCCATTCTCCTGCCTTAGCCTCCCGAGTAGCTGGGACCACAGGCACCCGCCACCACGCCTGGCTAATTTTTTTGTATTTTTTTTAGTAGAGACGGGGTTTCACCGTGTTAGCCAGGATGGTCTTTATATCCTGACGTTGTGATCCTGCCCACCTTGGCCTCCCAAAGTGCTGGGATTACAGGCATGAGCCACCGTGCCCGGCCACTTTTTTCCTTTTTTTTTTTTGAGTCAGGGTCTCACTCTGTTGCCCGGGCTGGAGTGCAGTGGTGCCATCTTGGCTCACCACAGCCTCGACCTCCTGGGCTCAAGTGATCCTTCCACCTCAGCCTCCAGAGTAGCTGAGACCACAGGCATGCACCACCACACCAGGCTAATTTTTTTTTGTATTTTTCAAACTCCTTTTTTTTTTTTTGAGACGGAGTTTCACTCTTGTTGCCCAGGCTGGAGTGCAGTGGTGCGATCTTGGCTCGCTGCAACCTCTGCCTCCTGGGTTCAGGCAATTCTCCTGCCTCAGCCTCTCCAGTAGCTGGGATTACAGGCACATACCACCATGCCTGGCTAGTTTTTTTCGTATTTTTAGTAGAGACAGGGTTTCACCGTGTTGGCCAGGCTGGTCTGGAACTCTTGACCTCAGGTGATCTGCCTGCCTCAGCCTCCCAAAGTGCTTGGATTACAGGTCAAACTCTTAGACTCAAGTGATCCTCACTCTTGTGCCTACCACAATGCTGGGACCACTTCTGGACCACTGTGGATCTTTTTCTATCCTTTAGACACCCAACCTGTCTTTGTATCTTAAGTGGGTGTCCGTAGATGGAGTTGGGTCTTGGTGACAATCCCTGCTTTGCACATGGAGTTTCTCCATTTGCAATTCCAGTAATGATTGATGAGGTTGCTGTAGATCCCCCACCTTGCTACTTGTTTTCTAAGTGTCTTATCTTGTCATTTGTTTTTTATTTGTCATTTTTTCGTTCCTTTGTTCCTCCATTCCTGCCTTTTTTGGGTTAATTGAAATTTTTTAGTACTTCGTTTTACACCTCTGTTGGCCTTTTAGCTGTGCCTCTTGGTATTACCATTTTTAGTAGTTATCCTAAAGACAACAAAATGAATGCTTAATTTATCAGCCTATTCACGTCACACAAAATGTGGGAAACTTGTAACGGTGTAATTCCTCTAACCCTGTTCTTCCTGTTACAGTTGCCATATGTTTAACCTCTACCTACATTACAAACTCCGTAACACAATGCTACTTTTGCTTTAGACGATCTTTTGAATAAATTAAAGTTAATTTTTTAAGAAATTAACTGTCAGTTGGGTGTGGTGGCTCATGTTTGTGATGCCCAAATTTTAGGAGGCAGAGGCAGGAGGATTGCATGAACTTAGGAGTTCGAGACTGCTTTCGGAAACACAGTGATACCTCGTCTATTAAAAAGAAAGGAAACTAGCCGGGCATGGTGGTGTGCACCTGTAGTTTCAGCTGCTCGGGAGGCTGAGGCAGGGGGATCCCTGGAGCCCAGGAGGTCGAGGCCGCTGTGAGCCATGGTCATTTTCCTCCCTATCTCCCCTGTCCAGCCCCCACACAGCTCCTTCTCTGTTGTCCCAGGCCAACCCCAGCCCTGGTGCTATGCCCTCCTCTCACTGCGCCCTTGTTTCCCCGAGCTCTGCCTCCTACGGTGGCAGAGTGGGAGGGGGAGGGTGGGAAGCATGGCTCACAGTTGGCTCCATCACAGTGGCCCCGTATTTGTCCAGTTTCACAGCCATTTGCTGGAGGAACGCAGGTCCAGCACTGGCTACCCTGTCACGGCAGGGGTGACCTCTTACCAGCCTAGCAGCCCAGAGGCACCCCAGGCAGGGAGGTGGCAGGTGGGCACCGGGTCCTGCATGTTGTGGCAGTGAAGCCTGCAGCCCACCAGAGCTCCGACAGCAGAGAAACAGGCTGCGAGTGTAAACGTGGAATTGCTGTGAGCCATGGCGCCAGCAGCATGTGCTGCAGAGACAGCTAATCAATTAGCCCCTCTGTGCTGCGTGGGTGAGGCGTTGCTGTGCGTGCACCATTAAAGAGCTCACGGGGAGAGAAATGCAGACTCCTCTGGGGGCCCCAGGGTGGACTGCACCACTCAGCACGTTCTATCGAGTGCCTTTCCCTGCAATGCGTGCTTTCTGAGGCTGTAATTTTGAGTGTGTCTTTCAAGGCTGCAGCCCTTGAGCAGTACAGCCTGGGTGTTCAGCTGGATAATCCTGTAAATGAAGTTTGAGTGGTTTAACTGCTCACAGCAGCAGGTGGGAGCTCGGGTGGTGGGGAGCATCCGGGGTTTCGAGGAGTCTGAGCCTCTGTGCAGGGCTGCAGGCTGTGGACGGGTTGCACGGGTGCTGGTCTTTAATGAGAGGACCTTCAGAGAGATGCAACAAAACCGCATGTGAGGCAGAAATGAAGCCTCCGAGTTGTATTGGAAGAGCTGCTGTCCATGCAGCCACCACCCCCCTAAATACTCTGTGAGGGTCCTGGCTCCAGTCCATCTGTCTATCATCTTGGGAGCAGCCCATGCCAGCCACGTTGTCCTCCAGGCTTCTCTGCACAGACCTGGCTGCTGCGGGGTGCAGGGCATGCTGGTTGCACGTGTGCACTCCACCTCTCTTTCACATGCGCGTTCTCTGTAACACTCAGGACAACCCCGTGAACTAGAAGTCAGGTCCCTTGTTGAACTGGAGTTGGCCTCAGAAAGATCTTGGAGGATTAAGGCAGAGCTTTGCTCTGGGTCTGCCTCCAGGAAGGTGCCTGAGTCTCCACAGGGGCTGTGCCACAGAAGCCCCCCACAGCTTTTGGAACCCCAGAGCCCTTCACTGCACATTCGCCCTGTAGCCTCAGTCTCCAGGGACCTGGCAAAGCCCCAGCGTCAGCTTTTATGTTCTTCTGCATCACCGTGTCCTCTGCCTCGCTATGAATGAGTTTATCAGGCCTCCTCCTTGGGGAGTGCAGTGGGGGCAGGTGGCAGACCTCGGGGCCAACAGAGAGTCATTAAGTAATCTCATAGTGAACGTGGCCTGGAGTCTTGTTTTTCAGATGGAAAAGGGAAAATTGGGCAAAGTTTGTAGGGGAAAAATACCAAGTTTTGTGGTGGTTGTGTTGATGGAGGGGGTTGAGCTGAATCTGAGAAGCAAGTACATTTGAGGCTTGGCTGCCACACTCATGGACACTGCAGAGAATGAGGAAAAATGGCTGGTTGTGTTTTCTTTCCACTGCACAAAAGAATAATTGCTTTTGTTTACAGATTTTCTGAAATGTCCTTCCAATTCCTTTGCCCCTGAATTATGAGCTGTGCCAGCTTGCGTGCAACAAATGGGTCTTATTGAGCACAAATACATGGGTGCAGAGCGTCTTTCAAAGAGGAGGCATCAGGGAGCCTCCTCCGGTCTCCACAGCCCCTGACAGGAGGCTGCTTCTCGGGATCCAGACCTGCCTGGGCTGCTTCAGTGGCCTCCCTGCCCTTCCCGGTGCGGCAGATCTGTGCCCACAGCAACGCATCCCCTGCACCTGCACCACCGCTCTTCCTGAGGCCCAGTGTTGATCTCTTTGTGGCCCCAGTGAGGACATTTTTGAGGCTTCGTGATCTCTGTAGGATGCTGTCCAGGCCCATGCACACAGCAGGTGCATCCGTGAGGCACACCTCATATCTTAGCACTGCTGTGCTGTGATGCAAGTCCTCAGGGAGCTCGGCTCTACACTGTCACTCAGGGATCCAGCAGCCCCTTCCACCTGTGGCGCTGCCGTCCTCTGGTTTGGCGTCCTCTCCGTTCAGTACACGGCCGGGGAGGAAAGTGAGGAGGCTGTTGGCGAGGGTCTTATGAGCCAGGGCCAGGAGTGGACCGCGTCACCCCTGCCCACGTTTCTTGGCTAGAACTAGCTGTTTGGCCAAGGCAAACCCCGGAAGTGAAGGATGCAGGCAGGGCCCACCTCTCTCTCTCTCTCTCTCTGCCATTTGCCCCTCACCCCCACCCACCCGACCACCCGTGCCCCACAAGGAGGCTGCCTCAATGCCCTTCAGTAACCCGCTTCTGTTGTGCAAATTCCACTCCAACGTTTCCTCTTCAGAGCGACTGCCCGAGAAAACTGGATAATCGCGCCTTTCCCTGTGTTTCTGTGGTTCTTTTATAATCCTGGTTTTAAAATCTAAAATAGTGCATGCTGGTATTTGCTTTTTAGGGTTGTAGAAGAAGGTTAACAAGGTACCACAAACCGGATGGCTCAAAACAGCGGATACTGTCTCACGGTTCTGGAGACCTGAAGTCTGAAACAAAGTGGTGATGGGGTCGGTTCCCTCCGGAGGCTCTGAGGGGGATGCAGTGGCTCTGAGGGGGATGTGGGGGCTCTGAGGGGGTGGCGGGGCCTCTGAGGGGCATGTGGGGGGCTCTGAGGGGGAGGCGAGGGCTCTGACGGGGAGGGCGGGGTTCTGAGGGGGAGGCAGGAGCTCTGAGGGGGATGTAGGGGGGCTCTGAGGGGGATGTAGGGGGGCTCTGAGGGGGAGGCGGGGGTGGCTCCGAGGGGGATGTGTTTCCTGCCTCTCTCCGCCGTGCTGGGGCTCGCTGCATCTTCGTGCTCCTCTGCTTGTGGATGCGTCACTCTGGCTCCGTTCTTCTTCACGCGGCATCCGTCTCCCTGCGTTCTCTCCTTTATAACGGCACCTGTCATTGGATGGATGCAGGGACCGCTCTAATCCACCATGATTCTATCTGGAGAACCTAAACTTAATTACATCAGTAAAGACCCTTTCTCCATGAGGTCACTCACACGTTCTCGGGGGACATGTCTTTTGGGGCCACCATTCCCCCAGCTCCAATGCTCCTTGAAGCTCAGTAAGCTTCATAGAGGGGATTCAGGTGGGGGTGCCCTCGGTCTCACTCAGTGGGCGTCAGGGGGCGTATCGCCTGCAGGCCGGCCCTTCTGCCCTCTCAGAGGCAGCCACAGCTCAGGTCAGGCTGGAGGGTGGGGTGGACTTCCTCCCTCCCTCCCCCTCACTGCCCCCCCCCCGCCGCCTGCTTCCTCCCATCCTCCCTCTTGCTGCCCCCCCACCCTGCCTGCTTCCTCCCATCCTCCCTTTTACTGCCCCCCCACCCCACCTGCTTCCTCCCATCCTCCCTCTCACTGGCACCCCCCACCTGCTTCCTCCCATCCTCCCTCTCACTGTCCCGCCCCCCTCCCTGTGCCTGCTTCCTCCCATCCTCCCTTTTACTGCCCCCCCACCCCACCTGCTTCCTCCCATCCTCCCTCTCACTGTCCCCCCACCTGCTTCCTCCCATCCTCCCTTTTACTGCCCCCCCACCCCACCTGCTTCCTCCCATCCTCCCTCTCACTGGCACCCCCCACCTGCTTCCTCCCATTCTCCCTCTTGCTGCCCCCCCACCCTGCCTGCTTCCTCCCATCCTCCGTCTCACTGTCCCGCCCCCCTCCCTGTGCCTGCTTCCTCCCATCCTCCCTTTTACTGCCCCCCCACCCCACCTGCTTCCTCCCATCCTCCCACTCACTGCCCCTCCCACCCCACCTGCTTCCTCCCATCCTCCCTCTTGCTGCCCCCCCACCCTGCCTGCTTCCTCCCATCCTCCCTCTCACTGTCCCGCCCCCCTCCCTGTGCCTGCTTCCTCCCATCCTCCCTTTTACTGCCCCCCCACCCCACCTGCTTCCTCCCATCCTCCCTTTCACTGTCCCCCCACCTGCTTCCTCCCATCCTCCCTCTCACTGGCACCCCCCACCTGCTTCCTCCCATTCTCCCTCTTGCTGCCCCCCCACCCTGCCTGCTTCCTCCCATCCTCCCACTCACTGCCCCTCCCACCCCACCTGCTTCCTCCCATCCTCCCTCTCACTGTCCCCCCACCTGCTTCCTCCCATCCTCCCTCTCACTGGCTCCCCCTCCCCTGCCAACCTGCTTCCTCCCTCCCTTCCCTTCACTACCCCTCACTCCCTGCCTCTTTCCTCCCATCCTCCCTCTCACTGGCCCCACCACGTGTAAGTGTCTGTCAGGCTGGGAGGCAAGAAGCAGCAGGTGCCTTCCATTTGGCCTTGTACATTGGTTGTCATGAGCTGGGTCTGCTCCCCTGGGCTCAGACCCTTGATTTTCAGGGCTCTTGGTGAGTGGGGGGTGGGCACCCAGGACAGCTGCCCGGGGATGGCTGCATGCGACCTCTCGGGGGGCATCAGCTGCTGTCTAGCTGGGGCTCCGTTACTTCTGTTCTTCAGGTCTGGTGCCTTTTTATGCCATTGCATATGGAATTGTTTAACAGTTTCATTTTTAAATTGTTCATAGAAATATAGGAAGATAATTGAATTTTGTACTTGATCAGATATCCTGCAACCTGACTAGATTCACTGAATCATTTTCAGTAGTTTGTTTTGTAGATTACATAGGGTTTTCTCAACACATAATCATGCTTGCAAATAATGGCTTTCTTCCTCTCTTTTTCCCCTCCCTCCCCCCATCTTTCTTTCTGATTTTTATGCCCTCTGTTTCCTTTTCTTGCCTTATTGCATTGGCTGGGACCCCCAGTACAGTATGGAACAGAAGTGTCAAAAGTGGCCCTAAGTATGGGTCACTTTTAGTTTAGTTTTAGTTGTTAGTTTTCTATAAATGTATTTAATCAGATTGTGGAAAGTCCCCATTATTTCTGGTTTGCTAAGAATTTTGTCATAAGTACCTACTGAATCTTTCTTTCCTGCTACTGTAGTCTTGGGGTTTTCTTTGTGGGAAGGTTTTTATGTACAACTTTAATTTCTTTAATAGGGATAGGGTTATTTGCAGCTTCCCCCTTATTTCCAGTATTTCAAGAACAGGCAATTTTAATGTTACATTGTGACAATCAAGACAAACCCTGGTTTCTAATAGAGAAATGGCAGGTGTCTGGTTGGGGACAGCCAACGTGCACAAGGGTCCCAGAACGTTTCATTGTGCCTGAAAGTGAGGGAGCTCTCCAGGACGAATGGGGCCTGTCGAGAAGACAAGGAGCCAGTTTGAAAGAGGTGGCATTGGTGAAATCTGGGACAACCTGAGCATCCAAAAGAATGAGGCCCATAGTTAACTGGGATACATCTAATCCATTTACATCCATGAATCCACAATGACACTCTAAGAAAAGAGAAAGCCTGAAAAACTCATCTCAGGCAGATCTCAAACCAACTCTTTATTTTGAATATTGGCAGCCAGAGGGAAAAATCGAACATTATCTTGTTTTGTGCTAGAAAGAGGATGCCAGTATAACCAAATGGCACTAGGTATGAGGAAAGACCTTTAAAAAGGAATGTTGGGCCGGGCATGGTGTCTCATGCCTATAATCCTAGCACTTTGGATTACAGTGTTAGGGAGGCCGAGGTGGGTGGATCAGCTGAGGTCAGGGGTTCGAGACCAGACTGGCAACATGGCGAAACCCCATCTCTACTAAAAATACAAACTTTAGACAGGTGTGGTGGCCCACGCCTGTAATCCCAGCTACTTGGGAGGCTGAGGCAGGAGAATTGCTCGAACTCAGAAGGCAGAGGTTGCAGTGAGCCGAGATCGCACCATTGCACTCCAGCCTGGGCGACAGAATGAGACTCGGTCTCAAAAAAACAACAACAAAAAGGAATGCCGGCCCATAAATGTGAATGAGTGACTGAGTTAGAAAAATCATCTTTTCCAAACACCACTGAAATCATGGACTAGGACAAGGTTAGCCCATGAGTGTTTAGACCAGTGAGGTGAGCAGCTGCTGGGGACAGGACCCTTGTCTGGTATCGGTGGCAGGGAAGGCTGTGAGCCTCCCCTCGTGTGGGCATCAGCCTCAGCCTCCCAGTGAGGGTCACCCAGGGAGCATATCTCCTGGTGAGAAGTGCAGGAGCTTCACATTCCCTGGATACGTCCCAGCCGAAATGTTCACCGTGAATCCGGCAACCTGTGGAGCTGATTTCCATTTCTAAGGAATGAGGGGGGATGAGGAAGAAACCCCCAGGACAGCACCGACAGTCCCCGCGGGGACCTTTCCCGGACACCCGGCCTTCTCGGTGGCGAGGCAGGTGGCGGAACCGACAGGCCCGGCGAGAACCTTTCCCGGACACCCAGCCTTCTCAGCGGCGAGGCAGGTGGCGGCACCGACAGGCCCGGCGGGGACCTTTCCCGGACACCTGGCCTCCTCGGCGAGGCAGGTGGCAGAACTGGTTCCATGTCTGATCTTCCTTAGACAAACCTGCCTTCAGAGGAAATTGTGGACAACTGGAGAAACTGGAAAATGTACTAGATATTGGCTGATATGAAGCATATATGTTTTGTTAAGTATGATAATTCGATTTTGGCTCTGTAGGGAAAGGCTCTTATTTTAAAAAGATGTGCACTAGAGAAAAAGGAAACAGCATGTAGCAAATACATCCACGATGTCCTCCTGGTTTAATTGGTTCTGTGGCCTCGGTTTCTGCCTTCCTGATGGCACCTCCGTGACTGGAGCTCAGACCCCGGCATCAGACCGGCCTCCGCAGGGAGGAGCTGCGGTGCCCAGGCCAGGCCAGGAAGCACCATGGCCCACTGCCTGGGCCTCACCTCACGAACGCCAAGCACTGTGGCGGGCACAGGCGGAGCCTGGCGGCCTCACGCCCACACCAGCAGCTCCTCCCTCAGCCCCTCGCCCGCCGCTCCCAAGTCCGGCAGTTCTGGAGCACGGGAAGCTCTCTGGGAGTTGCTGGGCAGCAGGACCTGGTCTGAGATGACTGAGTCTGCCCAGGTCTTCACGCGCGTAACTGAGCGTGAGCGTGTCTGAGTCTTACCGCAGAAACATTAAAATGCTTGGTGACAGGTGTTAGGAGACTTCTGGGATCTGCACTGTAGCACTTCTCTAAAACTGGGAATATTCTGAGTCTCAGAGCTTGTTTGGATGAGGAATCCTGGGGCCCGATTCTAGACCTGAGGCACCAGCAGCAAAGGATGTGGCCCAGCCCCGGAGCCCCAAGCAGCTCGGCCGGGAGTGCACCCTCCTCCCTTCCCAACCCAGTCGCAGTCAGTTATGAAAAAGGAACAGTGCATGATTCCAAAGTTATATTTAAACGCCAACTGCGTTGAATTTGGCAACATTTGACAGAAGTTATGGAAAGCCTTTCAAAGATTTAGCAGGACAAAAACAAACTAGCAAGCGAGCATTATTGTGTGCTTTAAAAGTAAACAGGCTTGAGCAATGGTGTCTGTTTTAGAAAACTGACGAGCCTCGCAGGTGGATCATGGGAGTGCCTGCAATTACTGGGTATTCAACCAAGGTCCCCTCCGGTCTGTGCCTCATACAAACAATGGGTATTCCACTGAAATTCAGCTCCTGGAGCAAAGATTTCAGAAATGCCCTCCGTACACCAGGTGAATTGCAAAGGGGCCAGGTGTGAGAAGGGACTCCGGGCTCAGAGCCCTGGGGGCTGGCGTCCCTCTCCTCTCCTGGAAAGCCGGCCCAGCCATCCCTCTTCCCCTTGCCCCTCTCCTACCCTCCCTGGTCTCCTTCTCTCCCTGTCTCTTTTCTGCACTGGGCGCCTTCCAGCCTTGGGAGCTGGGCCCAGCTTTCCCTGAGGATTAATGACAAAACAGAGTGAAGATGTGGCTGGCAGACTGCCCGCTGCCCCTGTGGCCGGGACCTCTGCTGTCAATGGGAAGGTGACTGCATTGTTGGAGAGTAATTGGGTCATGAGGCAAGCAGGAGGGGGTGGCTGTTCTGGAAGGTTCTGCAGGGCCAAACTGTGATGAAGATTGCAGCATGAATATGCTCTTCCATCTCCCCAAAAGTCCAGTCTGACACCTCAGTTTATTACGGTGTTGACAGTAATAGTGTTCTGAGGATATCATCAGATAAAATCACTCCTCTGCAGCCTGGGGCTTTGCAAAGATTAGCGAGTGGTTTCTGTTCATGAACTATCTTCAGGGCTGTTAATCGCCTCCCTCACTCCCTGCAAATCCCTGAGTCACTAGCGGTGAGGGTGGGGCCCAGTGCTGACCTGTGACCCCAGCCCTGGACATCTCCATGGCCAGCGTTGCGAGGGCCCTGGCTGCGCTTCTGCCCACTGACTGGCAGACCAGGCATCCAGGCACCCGGGCTTTGTGTCAGGTTCCGATCCTTCTTTCTGCACGTGCTGTCTGTGCAGTAGTTCATGGTCAGCCCCAGAAATGCGCACTCGAGATGGCGTGGGCCTGCGTGGAGTCTGCACGTGGCACAGCAGGGACCTGGCTACGCGATCCTCTCGTTAGTGCTTTGTTGGGTTACCCATGACCTGCAAAGCTGGGGCTAATTTCCTTGTCTTTGACAACTTGACCAGAAGGTCCAAACAAAACAGAACCGAACTGCATCAACATCTACGACGGGGGAGATGATGTGAGATTCCACAGCAGCCCCAGCCAGCTGAGGCCCCAGCGCTTCTGTGTTCCTGAGGGCTGATCCCTGCGGCTATAAAAGAGCGCATACAAGGTGTGGGGTGCGGGTACAGGTGTCAGAACCGGCCTTGGCTGCAGCCGAGAGCACCGTCCTCTGTCCAGGAGACCGCCCCAGGTTCTTGACCGTCTGGCCTCTGGGCAGTGTGGCGGCCCCTCTCCCTCCCTCTGACCTGTCCAGCGTGGTTGCAGCTTGCAGTGGGGCTCCCAGGGCTCATGCTGAGCATCAGGAGGTGAATCTCGGCTCCAATAGCCCTCGTGGCCTTGGGAGATGCTGCCCTTTCTAAACCTGAACTTTTTCAAGTGTAAAAATGAGGATATTTAATTTTCTGAGATGTTTCAGGTACTAAATATGAAATAATTAAAGGAATTTTGGAAAAGGACAAAGCTTTATGCAGTATAAGGAATGTCCTGAAGTTGAAACTTATGTACATATTTTGATCAAAGGTGAAATAAAATTGCATTTAAATCTGCAAATCGGAGGTGGTCAGGCAGCTGAAGAGTCCTTGAGATGCAGCAGTTTCTTTACATGGCTTGTTGCAAGTCGGTAACATCATGGCAAGTGTTTACTACGTAGAAACCTTAAAGACAGGAAGGAAATTTAGCACGAAACATTCAATCCAATTGACTTAGGTTTTATTGGGCACCAGAGGTGCGCTAGAGAACCCTGGGACTCTGCTGCAGCGTGGACCCCGAGGTGGGATTATTACGGGGTCAGCGAGGTGCGGGCCATTTCCATGATGAAGATCCTGTGAACTCTGGCGTGGATGCTTGGACCCCACGCGTGGTGTTCCTTCTCCATGACCCTCCGGAAGCTCATGCAGAGTCTGGAGCTCGTGGGCCCTCAGGCCGCCTTCTTGTCCTTGGTGTGGAGGGACTCAGTGGCCTCTGGGACCCTGTCTGGGCATCTCCCTGGGCCCTGCAGCATCTTGTTCCTCCCCTCCAGCTGCTCAGCCCATCCCACGCGGAGCCTGGGGCAGGGCGATAATTTCGGCATTGTGAGTCAAACTCTCGGGACTGAGTGACGGCCAAGCCCGTGTCTCTCAGCACCTGGGCACCTGTGAGAGCAGGAGTATGACACTCCCTGCCGGGGGTGGGGGTGTCACTGCGTCCCTGGCCAGCCGGCAGCTGTGACCTTGCTGGGTCTCCCAGGGCCCTGGGATCTCGTGGCCGGCCTTGGCTCAGGCTGCTGCCCAGTGGTTGGGGGGGGTGGGGCGCGTCTCACTCAGGACCCTCCTCACAGGAGAGGAAAAATGCCTTCCCTGGGAAGCAGCCTGGGCCCCCAGTTCTGGAAGCTTCTGAGCCCCAGAGAGACTGTGCCTGAGCTTGAGCTCTTGCAGCCTCTGTCTCTGCTCTGCTCACGGAGAGGCAGGTGCCCTCGCAGGACAGGGCGGCCTCTGTGGCTGCCTAGGGCCCGCCTGCCTCCCTGCACCCTGCCTGGCTGCCTGTGGGTGCCCACTTCCTTCTCGCTTGCCTGCCCGCCTCACCTGCCCAGCCTGGCCACAGTGGACGGTGCTATGTTGTGATCTCAGCCCCACGCACGGGCGGACCTGGCGGCAGGAATGGCCTGGTCAGAGTGGTCCAGGCTCCCCGAGACCTGGGCAGATCCCCACCTGCCCGCAGCTGCCGCTTCCTTCAGCCTCAAGTGCTTTTGGCTTTAGAAGTTGGAGAGTGGGGTGGGTGCCCGGCTCCAGCCAAGGGTGAGCTGTGTCCATGAGGACACTTGTCCCAGATGCTCAGGACCCAGATGACGATGGTGCTGCTGAGTGGCAGGCAGTGTACCCCGGACGGCTGGGCCCCACGGTGATGGTCCCCAAGCAACAGCTATGTTCACCCTTGCCAGGCCATGGCTGCTGACTGGTGGGGCCCAGGGCAGCTCCATGCATGAGGGGGTCAGCTGGGCAGGATGTCAGCAGCTGCTGCGGTCCCACAGACTTGGCGCCTCCGGGCCTGGAGTCCTCGGCCCTCACAGCCGGCCGCCCATCCCAGAGAGGCTGCCAGGACAGCCAGCCCCATGGTGGTGGAAGCAGCGGCCCCTGTCCCTCTACAGGGGACCGTGGGGTCCCGAGCCAGGGGCTGCGAATGGCCGGTCTCCCACATGGGCCAGCTCCTCTCTCATGGCGGCTTCCTGGGGTGGGCCTGGCCCTTGGGCTCACACCAGCACACGGGACCCTCTCAGCTCTCTGGGCTTCATGCGGGGAGGAAAGTTAGGCTACTCTCTAAAGGGAACCCTAAGAGTGACCTCCTTAAAAGCAGTGGTTGGCCTCGTGGCCTGGGTAGAACCGGGCTGTGTGGGTGGATGGAGAGGGGTTGTGCAACTGGAGGCCCCTGAGAGAACGCTGGTGCCTGCCTTGGACACCAACCTCCACCTCAGGGGCCAGAGGAGGCAGCGTGGACACACAGTCCCGGGGCCTGAGCCCACTCCTGGGACCTGCACCCAGGCAATGGCCAGAGGACACCAGGGCACATGGCACATGCAGGCACACGCAGAGGCACGTGGAGGCACACGTAGGCACACACAGGCACACGTCCGGGAAGCACAGGGCGGGGATGAGGCAGGGCCTGTGGGGCAAGCACTCGGTGGTTGGGGGGGCCTCTCCTTCACCATCGTCTGCCGAGTGCCTGCGTGGTGCTGGGCTCTGTGCTGGGTCCATGTCTGTAGTTGGGTAGCTGGTGAGTGGGGAGGGGCACCCCCAGGCTCTGTGGGACCGCCTCGGGCTGCTGAAGGGGTACCACGGCTCTCTTGCTCGGGGCCTGAGCACCGAGGGCTGCCTGGAGCCTCTGGAAGCTCCTGCTGTGTGCCGGCCAGTGTCTTGCGGCAAATGAGGAGCTCTGCTCCCCACCCAGCTGTCCCTGAGCAGTGGCTACACCCTGGGTCGGCTCAGGGTCACCCACTGAGCACCCATAGACCCCTGGCCTTGGCCCTAGGAGAGAAAGGCGTGCTGGCTTGGTATCTGCCTTCCTGAGCAAGTCTGCTAGGAGGGGGAAGGGCACAAGTACAGATACGTCACTCAAGGGCAGTGACCTCAGAAAAACAAGCCAGAGAAAGACATTTCCTCCTGGAAAAGTTCCTGTGATCCTGGACGGAGTGTCAGGGAGATGGCGGGGGAAGGGGGTGTGGGTGAAGGGGGTGTGTGGGTTGGAGTGTGGGTGAAGGGGGTGTGTGTGTTGGGGTGTGGGTGAAGGGGGTGTGGGTGTTGGGGTGTGGGTGAAGGGGGTGTGGGTGTTGGGGTGTGGGTGAAGGGGGTGTGTGTGTTGGGGTGCGGGTGAAGGGGGTGTGGGTGTTGGGGTGCGGGTGAAGGGGGTGTGGGTGTTGAGGTGCGGGTGAAGGGGGTGTGGGTGTTGAGGTGCGGGTGAAGGGGGTGTGGGTGTGTGTGTTGGGGTGCGGGTGAAGGGGGTGTGTGTGTTGGGGTGTGGGTGAAGGGGGTGTGTGTGTTGGGGTGCGGGTGAAGGGGGTGTGGGTGTTGGGGTGCGGGTGAAGGGGGTGTGGGTGTTGAGGTGCGGGTGAAGGGGGTGTGGGTGTTGGGGTGCGGGTGAAGGGGGTGTGTGTGTTGGGGTGTGGGTGTTGGGGTGTGTGTGTTGGGGTGTGGGTGTTGGGGTGTGTGTGTTGGGGTGTGGGTGAAGGGGGTGTGTGTGTTGGGGTGTGGGTGAAGGGGGTGTGTGTGTTGGGGTATGGGTGTTGGGGTGTGGATGAAGGGGGTGTGGGTGTTGGGGTGTGGGTGAAGGGGGTGTGTGTGTTGGGGTGTGGGTGAAGGGGGTGTGTGGGTTGGGGTGTGGGTGAAGGGGTGTGTGTGTTGGGGTGTGGGTGAAGGGGTGTGTGTGTTGGGGTGTGGGTGAAGGGGTGTGTGTGTTGGGGTGTGGATGAAGGGGATGTGGGTGTTGGGGTGTGGGTGAAGGGGGTGTGTGGGTTGGAGTGTGGGTGAAGGGGTGTGTGTGTTGGGGTGTGGGTGAAGGGGGTGTGTGGGTTGGGGTGTGGGTGAAGGGGTGTGTGTGTTGGGGTGTGGGTGAAGGGGTGTGTGTGTTGGGGTGTGGGTGAAGGGGGTGTGTGTGTTGGGGTGTGGGTGAAGGGGGTGTGTGTGTTGGGGTGCGGGTGAAGGGGGTGTGGGTGTTGGGGTGCGGGTGAAGGGGGTGTGTGTGTTGGGGTGTGGGTGTTGGGGTGTGTGTGTTGGGGTGTGGGTGTTGGGGTGTGTGTGTTGGGGTGTGGGTGAAGGGGGTGTGTGTGTTGGGGTGTGGGTGTTGGGGTGTGGATAAAGGGGGTGTGGGTGTTGGGGTGTGGGTGAAGGGGGTGTGTGTGTTGGGGTGTGGGTGAAGGGGGTGTGTGTGTTGGGGTGCGGGTGAAGGGGGTGTGGGTGTTGGGGTGCGGGTGAAGGGGGTGTGTGGGTTGGAGTGTGGGTGAAGGGGTGTGTGTGTTGGGGTGTGGGTGAAGGGGGTGTGTGTGTTGGGGTGTGGGTGAAGGGGTGTGTGTGTTGGGGTGTGGGTGAAGGGGGTGTGTGGGTTGGGGTGTGGGTGAAGGGGTGTGTGTGTTGGGGTGTGGGTGAAGGGGGTGTGGGTGTTGGGGTGTGGGTGAAGGGGGTGTGTGGGTTGGAGTGTGGGTGAAGGGGTGTGTGTGTTGGGGTGTGGGTGAAGGGGGTGTGTGGGTTGGGGTGTGGGTGAAGGGGTGTGTGTGTTGGGGTGTGGATGAAGGGGGTGTGGGTGTTGGGGTGTGGATGAAGGGGGTGTGGGTGTTGGGGTGTGGGTGAAGGGGGTGTGTGGGTTGGAGTGTGGGTGAAGGGGTGTGTGTGTTGGGGTGTGGGTGAAGGGGGTGTGTGGGTTGGGGTGTGGGTGAAGGGGTGTGTGTGTTGGGGTGTGGGTGAAGGGGGTGTGTGTGTTGGGGTGTGGGTGAAGGGGGTGTGTGTGTTGGGGTGCGGGTGAAGGGGGTGTGTGTGTTGGGGTGCGGGTGAAGGGGGTGTGGGTGTTGGGGTGCGGGTGAAGGGGGTGTGGGTGTTGAGGTGCGGGTGAAGGGGGTGTGGGTGTTGGGGTGTGGGTGAAGGGGGTGTGTGTGTTGGGGTGTGGGTGAAGGGGGTGTGTGTGTTGGGGTGTGGGTGTTGGGGTGTGTGTGTTGGGGTGTGGGTGTTGGGGTGTGTGTGTTGGGGTGTGGGTGAAGGGGGTGTGTGTGTTGGGGTGTGGGTGTTGGGGTGTGGATGAAGGGGGTGTGGGTGTTGGGGTGTGGGTGAAGGGGGTGTGTGTGTTGGGGTGTGGGTGAAGGGGGTGTGTGTGTTGGGGTGCGGGTGAAGGGGGTGTGGGTGTTGGGGTGCGGGTGAAGGGGGTGTGGGTGTTGGGGTGCGGGTGAAGGGGGTGTGGGTGTTGGGATGTGGGTGAAGGGGGTGTGGGTGTTGGGGTGCGGGTGAAGGGGGTGTGGGTGTTGGGATGTGGGTGAAGGGGGTGTGTGGGTTGGAGTGTGGGTGAAGGGGTGTGTGTGTTGGGGTGTGGGTGAAGGGGTGTGTGTGTTGGGGTGTGGGTGAAGGCGTGTGTGTGTTGGGGTGTGGATGAAGGGGATGTGGGTGTTGAGATGTGGGTGAAAGGATTGGGTGAAGGGAAGTGGGTTTTGGGATGTGGGTGTTGGGGTGTGGGTGAAGGGGGTGTGTGTGTTGGGGTGTGGGTGAAGGGGGTGTGTGTGTTGGGGTGCGGGTGAAGGGGGTGTGGGTGTTGGGGTGTGGGTGAAGGGGGTGTGGGTGTTGGGGTGCGGGTGAAGGGGGTGTGGGTGTTGAGGTGCGGGTGAAGGGGGTGTGGGTGTTGGGGTGTGGGTGAAGGGTGTGTGTGTGTTGGGGTGTGGGTGAAGGGGGTGTGTGTGTTGGGGTGTGGGTGAAGGGGTGTGTGTGTTGGGGTGTGGGTGAAGGGGTGTGTGTGTTGGGGTGTGGGTGAAGGGGTGTGTGTGTTGGGGTGTGGATGAAGGGGATGTGGGTGTTGGGGTGTGGGTGAAGGGGGTGTGTGGGTTGGAGTGTGGGTGAAGGGGTGTGTGTGTTGGGGTGTGGGTGAAGGGGGTGTGTGTGTTGGGGTGTGGGTGTTGGGGTGTGGATGAAGGGGGTGTGGGTGTTGGGGTGTGGGTGAAGGGGGTGTGGGTGTTGGGGTGCGGGTGAAGGGGGTGTGTGTGTTGGGGTGCGGGTGAAGGGGGTGTGTGTGTTGGGGTGCGGGTGAAGGGGGTGTGGGTGTTGGGGTGCGGGTGAAGGGGGTGTGGGTGTTGGGGTGCGGGTGAAGGGGGTGTGGGTGTTGGGGTGCGGGTGAAGGGGGTGTGGGTGTTGGGGTGCGGGTGAAGGGGGTGTGGGTGTTGGGATGTGGGTGAAGGGGGTGTGGGTGTTGGGGTGCGGGTGAAGGGGGTGTGGGTGTTGGGGTGCGGGTGAAGGGGGTGTGGGTGTTGGGGTGCGGGTGAAGGGGGTGTGTGTGTTGGGGTGCGGGTGAAGGGGGTGTGTATGTTGGGGTGCGGGTGAAGGGGGTGTGGGTGTTGGGGTGCAGGTGAAGGGGGTGTGGGTGTTGGGGTGCGGGTGAAGGGGGTGTGGGTGTTGGGGTGCGGGTGAAGGGGGTGTGGGTGTTGGGATGTGGGTGAAGGGGGTGTGTGTGTTGGGGTGTGGGTGAAGGGGGTGTGTGTGTTGGGGTGTGGGTGAAGGGGGTGTGGGTGTTGGGGTGTGGGTGAAGGGGGTGTGGGTGTTGGGGTGTGGGTGAAGGGGGTGTGGGTGTTGGGGTGTGGGTGAAGGGGGTGTGTGTGTTGGGGTGTGGGTGTTGGGGTGTGGGTGAAGGGGTGTGGGTGAAGGGGGTGTGGGTGAAGGGGGTGTGGGTGAAGGGGGTGTGGGTGTGGGTGTTGGGATGTGGGTGTTGGGGTGTGGGTGTGGGTGTTGGGATGTGGGTGAAGGGGTGTGTGTGTTGGGGTGTGGGTGAAGGGGGTGTGGGTGTTGGGGTGTGGGTGAAGGGGTGTGGGTGAAGGGGGTGTGGGTGTTGGGGTGTGGATGAAGGGGATGTGGGTGTTGGGGTGTGGGTGAAGGGGGTGTGGGTGTTGGGGTGTGGGTGAAGGGGGTGTGGGCGTTGGGGTGTGGGTGAAGGGGGTGTGGGTGTTGGGGTGTGGATGAAGGGGATGTGGGTGTTGAGATGTGGGTGAAGGGGGTGTGGGTGTTGGGGTGTGGGTGAAGGGGGTGTGTGTGTTGTGGTGTGGGTGAAAGGGGTATGGGTGTTGGGGTGTGGGTGAAGGGGGTGTGTGTGTTGGGGTGTGGGTGAAGGGGGTGTGGGTGTTGGGGTGTGGGTGAAGGGGGTGTGGGTGTTGGGGTGTGGGTGTTGGGGTGTGGGTGAAGGGGTGTGGGTGAAGGGGGTGTGGGTGTTGGGGTGTGGGTGAAGGGGGTGTGGGTGAAGGGGGTGTGGGTGTTGGGGTGTGGGTGAAGGGGGTGTGGGTGTTGGGGTGTGGGTGAAGGGGTTGTGGGTGTTGGGGTGTGGGTGTTGGGGTGTGGGTGAAGGGGGTGTGGGTGTTGGGGTGTGGGTGAAGGGGGTGTGGGTGAAGGGGGTGTGGGTGTGGGTGTTGGGATGTGGGTGTTGGGGTGTGGGTGAAGGGGGTGTGGGTGTGGGTGTTGGGATGTGGGTGAAGGGGTGTGGGTGTTGGGGTGTGGGTGAAGGGGTGTGGGTGTTGGGGAGTGGGTGAAGGGGGTGTGGGTGTGGGTGTTGGGGTGTGGGTGAATTGTCCGTGGGCATTGGGGTGTGGTGTTGCCTGGATAGTGATGTTTGATCTGGGCTCCTGGTCTCACAGTTAGCAACGTGGTGTCTTGTCATTTCCCACCTACTGTTCCGAGCGTGATCACTAAGGTGAGTGAATGGCTGTCAGTTTGCTCCTGGATTGACTCCTTTCACAGGCCTGGAGCTGAGGGGTTTCATGGTGGGCTGAGGGCCAGGGCTGTGTCAGGGCACACTGGTGGCGGGGCTGTGCCCCTGGGTGGCGAGCGCGGCTCAGGCATAGGGGTCCCCGATGCACTGCACACCCCGACTCACTTGTTCAGAGCGCTTCTGCGAACCCTCATGTCCTCGTTCTGCAGGTGTCTTGCGTGATGCTCGATTTTTTTCTCCCAAAACATCTTTATCCCGTCTGAATCGTATGCTAGTCTTCCAGGATTCTTAAGAGTGAGGCTTTTATTCATGTTCTGGAAAATAAAAAGTGGAGAAGAGCTCAGCCACCTTATGCCATTCCCGTTGACGAGTTTGTGCTCCAGCACCCGGATGGCAGAGGAGCTGGCTCAGCCTGGAGCGTCGTGGTCCCCGCCTTCCTGGCGTGTGGGGGATGGCGGAGGCTGCCCTCTGAGACTCAGGCCTCAGGTGGCTCCCGGCCAGCTCCTAAACGCTCTACTGGCTCCATCTTCTGGAGCAGTCTCCTGGGTTGGCAGAAGTAGAAATGGAGGGCAAATTCCATTTTGGGCTTTTAGTCATTTTAAAATCTAAGCAATGATGCACTTCTAACTCTCTGTGTGTTAGTGTGGGTGATCCGCAGTCCCACCAGCGAGGTGAGTGTTTCTTGGATGGGGCTGTGGCTTCTGTGCCAGGTGAGTCCATCCCTTGTTTTTGAGACAGGGTCTCATTCCCATCGCCCAGGCTGCAGTGCAGTGGTGCGATCTCCCCTCACTGCAGCCTTGACCTCCTGGACTCAAGTGATTGTCCCACCTCAGCTTCCTGAGTAGCTGGGACTATAGGTGTGCACCACCATGCCCGGCTAATTTTTGTATATCTTGTAGAGATTGGGTCTTATTATGTTGCCCAGGCTGGTCTTGAGCTCCTGGGCTTAAGCAATCTTCCTGGCTCAGCCTCCCAAAGTGCTGGGACTACAGGTGTGAGCCAGCGTGCCCAGCTCAGTTGGCCTCTCTCGACACCTGGTTATTGGGTACCTTTTGGTTTGAAATATATAAACCCAGCAGTGGGGTTAAATGTGGCAGGTTACACTGAAAAACTTCAGCTCTGCTATTTGATGTAATATGCTAAAGTGAGGCTGACTGAAATGTTTACTTTCCAATTATTTTGGACTCGTGCATCTACGGGACACCAGCAGTCTTAGAATATCAATCTACAGCCATCAAGAATGTCCAAGGCCGGGCGTGGTGGCTCATGCCTGTAATCCCAGCACTTTGGGAGGTCAAGGCTGGCAGATCACTTGAGCTCAGGAGTTAAGAGACCAGCCTGGCCAACATGGTGAAACCCTGTCTCTACTAAAAATACAAAAATTAGCCGGGATTGGTGGTGGGTGCCTGTAATCCTAGCTACTTTGGAGGCTGAGGCAGGAGAATCGCTTGAACCCGGGAGGTGGAGGTTGCAGTGAGATGAGATTGCAGCACTGTACTCCAGCCTGGGTGACAGACTCCATCTCAAACAAACAAACAAACAAAAAAAGAATGTCCGTGACAAAGGGAAAGTGTCGACAGCAGCAGCCTTTTCTGGAGCCCTCCTCCGGATTTCACCGAGCAGTGGGAGCCCGGCTCTGGGTCAGCTCTCCCTGGGACGCGTGGAGCCTGGGTCTCTGGGCTGTGCCTGTCCTGGCCTGGCTCCAGGTCTCCGTAGATGGCCCTGCTGTGTGCTTGAGGATGGGGTTTACACAAGGGAGCCAGGGCCACGTTTCGGGGTGCAAGGCAGTGGGTCTCGGAATGAATGAGGCATCCACTGTTCTGGGGCTGCCTGAGCCCCTAAGCCGCTGTCCGGCGAGCTCCTCGGGGCCTATGGGGTGGGCAGAGCCATTTCTGCAGCCCTGGCTGGCTCCCTCGGGGCACTTTGTTCTTCAGCTTGGCCTTGCTTGGCCTTGGAGGCATTTCTCTTTCCCCGCCCCCCGCTCTTCTCTCTTGCTGGGGAAGAACACAGGGTGGCAGGAGCGTGGCCCGAGAGGAAAACCAGGCAGCTGAGACCCGCGGGCTCGTTTCCTGCAAACACATCACCTGCTTCAGGTGGAGAGGGTGAGGGTGCCTTCTGGAGCTCGGCTCAGGTTGCAATGAACAGGTGCTGGGGACTCCTTCGAGGAGCTTGATGTGACCCCTGGCTGGGGGCTTCCAGCTGCAGAGGCGCGGGCGCTGTGGCCTGCGCAGCCTGTTGTGATGTGGGTGCTGGGCGCTTTGCTGGGGAGCTGCCCCTGGAGGGCCACAGAAATCGCCCATCGATGCCACGCCCTTTGTTCCAGAAACTTAGACATGCAAAGTTGATCATGAAGGGACTGAACTCAGCCACGCCTGCCTGTGCTGAGGATGCTGGCGCGAATTCAGTGAGTGAAAACTCATCCAATGAGGAGGGTGGGATGCACGGAACCCACCAGTCAGGGCCGGGCCCAGCTGCTTCCCCGGAACTTCGCACCTCCTCTGGTGTCTGGGCAGATGCCTCCCGGAGTGAAGCCGGGGCTGGTGTCAGATTCAAACCGAGTAACAGCTGGAAAACATCTGACAGCTGAGACCTGGCTGTTCTTGGCAGGGGCTTCAGAGAGCAGCGTGGGCGTTAGAGCTTTTGCTCTTAGGACACTTAGCCCCCAAAGGCAGCCCTTTAAACCCTCATGGGACAAAAACAAACCAGCAGCAAAAGGGAGAACCAGCAAACCAGCAGACAGAAGAAACAGACACGCGGCCGGGCGTGGTGACTCAGGCCTGGAATCCCAGCACTGTGGGAGGCCGAGGCGGGCAGATCACGAGGTCAGGAGATCCAGACCAGCCTGACTAACACGGTGAAACCCCGTCTTCACTAAAAATACAAAAAATTAGCCGGGCGTCGTGGTGGGCGCCTGTAGTCCCAGCTACTCGGAAGGCTAAGGCAGGAGAATGGCGTGAACCCGGGAGGCGGAGGTTGCAGTGAGCCGCGATCATGCCACTGCACTCCAGCCTGGGGGACAGAGCGAGACTCCATCTCATAAACAACAACAACAGCAACAAAACAAAACAACAATGACAACAACAGACACACAAAGGGGTGCGTGTTGTGAGGCAGGTGATGGAGACACTCTCCCCCCGCAAAGGTGTTGACGGCAGGAATCCCAGTGGGAAAACAAAATTACAAAGTTCAATTCCCCCAGCGAAATGCGAGTGGGCTCACGTCTTGTGCCAGATACATCACATACTCTGTTCACCTTTTGGGGGCCCCCAAATGCAGCGCCAATCTCTCAAGCAAGGACAGCGCGTGTCACATCACAAAGAGCTTACTTTTCCAACCATTTCTCAGTGACGGGCAGGTTTTCCTGTCTCTGTTGAGGGTCCTCAGCCTGTCCTCTCCGGGGTGCACGCCTGTATCTCGCCTGCCGCTGTCTGTTACATGGGCTCAGTGACACGCACGCTTGGCGTCGGTTCAGTCCCAGAAAGACGCGCTGCCCTCTGTCTGGGCACCGTCCCTGGCAGAGCTGTCCGTCCGGAGGGCAGCTGTTGGCAGCATGGGAATCTGGAGGACGGCCAGCTGGGCCTCCTCTGCCCTCAGCCCCCATCGGGACTGTTTTTTTCTTCTTTCGACGGCTGCTCCCAGGAAACCTCGTGGGTGGGAGGGAGCATTGTCTGGGGAGGGGCGTCGGGGCACCTAGGAGTCCCGGGTTTTGCCCAGGCCTGCGTCTCAGGAATGGCGGCCTTTGCACTTACTGCAGGCGAAATGTATATCACAAAACGACGATGCAGACACACTCAAGGCAGGTGTGGAAATGCTTAGGGTCTCTCTGCCCCACCCATACATGGGTTTACGTATTTATTGTGAGGAGCTGGCTCTCGCGGTGACAGGCGCTGAGAGGTCTTGGGATCTGCCATCTGGGACCCAGGAAAGCCTGCGGTGTCAGTCAACCCGACTCTGAGGGAGGTTGGTGTAAATTCCAGACCTTGGTCCAGAGACGGTGAGATGAGGCGTCCTGGAGCAAGCAGGAAGGAAGGCAGGCGAGCAGGAGCCATTCCTCCTTCCTCCACCGCGGCCCCTTCAGGCCGTCAGAGGATTGGATGACGCCCAGCACACGGGGGTCACCGCGTCCGGAAACACCCTCCCAGCCGCACCCAGAAACGCTGTCCCAGCCGCCGCCCTGGTGCCATCAGGTAGATGCACAAAGTGAAGCCCCCAGGCTTTGTCCTGGACGGGGTTCCTCTCCCAGGCTCCATCCCTCCAGGCCTCAGGGAGCCGGCAGCAGGGCCGGCCCAGGGCCAGCCTCCGTGATCTCGCTTCAGTCTCCCGGGTCACTTGCTTCTTTATGAGGTTTCCAAGTCATTGATAGTTTCAGGTGAAAGCTTTTGGGAAATTTTCGTTTACTATCATAAAGCAGACGGTACACTTATTTTTTATATTATCCTTCACAGTTTTTTTTTTTTAAACTGGAGTTCTGTGGGTGTCATCAGTGGATTGGGAGCTGTTCGTGATTTCCCGAGTCCTGGCGTGTGCTCAGGACACCTTGATCCGTGGCTCCCTGCGAACTGGGCTTAGGCCTCAGGACGCGCCGGGACGTGCTGCAGCGCACAGAATGCACAAGGTGGAAAGACGGCGCTCAGGCAGCGGGGGTGGAAGACGCCGGTGAGAACCAGCAGCTGCTTCAGAAAAACCGCTGCGTGCAGCACCGATGGGAGGAAGCCACCTAAAAACGGAAAGGAATAGCCCCAGGAGAGGCGTCTCCAGCAGGACTGCGTTTTTGTAAAGCCCGTGGTGGCCTCCCCAGGTCCTGTGCGCGAGCGCCCCGGGGATTCCCCACCTGCTCTGGAGCCGAGAGGCCAAACCAACCAGCAATCACAACACCGGCCTACACTTCAAAACTTGTCCTTCCAGGCCCCTTCCTTCTGACGTGTGTGCGGAGGCACTAAATTGTTTTGAAGGTTACTTAGAGCAGTACCAATTTATTGTATGGGATGGTATAATGGCATTCGATGGCATAAAATACTACATGCCTTTATCATCCTTGTTATATTTTATTACAACGCTTAATTTTCCATTGAAATATGTATGACAGCAATTTTGCTGCATAAAAGAGAATTTTGTATTTTAAAAGTATGACTTTCCCTTGAGAGATAACGTAATGCCTTTGAACGAGGCAGGAGCCCTGCACGATGGCTGTACATGTGGAGGCAGCGGGTGAAGCCTCAATCCTGTCACCTGCTCCGTAAACAAGCACTCGATGGGCTGGAGCACACACGAAGCTTCTCTGCAAACTTTGGCTTCCCACTCGGATTTTCAGCAGCACACGGCCATTGTTAATGAGATGCTAAATGTTCTACCCTCAGAGCTGCGCCCCTCGATGACAGAGAAGGAATAGAAAGTAAGGTTTGATTGAATGGCATTTAGTTATCCATGCTCGCCATGTTTAAACACCTCAGGCAGGGGTGGAGGGGGCTCCCTCTTCCTTTTTACACTTTGACTTTTTGGCTTGGACACTTGATGTGGCTCTGTGACAGTCCTGAATGGCTTCATTCCTGGTGACTGCCTGTGGACGTGCTCCTGCCAGGCTCACCTCAGAGGAAGCAGAGGTCACTGAGGTGTGCAGTCACTAGAGCTGTGGATGACTTCAGCCCCCAGGGCCCAGAGTACATGTTTGCCAAAATGTGGAGGCAACATGCATGACCCTGAACACCAACTGAGAGTAAGATGGAGACCAAGAGCAACCAGCAGGAGTTTGACCTCTGGATCGAGCCATGCCTGAAGCCTCCCCTTTTTGAACTGTCCAGTTAATGAGAGTTCATTTTGTCCCTTTTTTGCATAAGTGCGTTTTGGCTGATTTCCCTCACTCGTAACCAAAGCTTTTTGATGCAGAGATGGTACTGGATGTGGGTCTGTTCACATCACAAGCTTCAAAGGGGCAATGAGCAGAGTTAAGTGTCTCCTGGCTGGAGAGGGTTGAAGCTTTGTCATGAGGTAGGAAGACTCCTGCCAGACCTCAACCTGGCAGGTGATAGCCCGTGGGGATCCCGACAGCTATGCATTCCCAGAGAAAGGGCAGCTCAGGGGAGTTTGTGGTTTGGAGAGAAATGGTGCGTCCAGCTGATGTCAGAGGAGACAAGGACGAGCTCCAGCCCCAGTTAGGTTCCGGGAGTGCACAGCCCACACTCCTGGGTGTGAGCAGGACGGGAGCCTGGAGCCAGGGCCAGCATTGACCCACAGTTAGGTTCCGGGAGTGCATGGCCCACACTCCTGGGTGTGAGCAGGACGGGAGCCTGGAGCCAGGGGTCCTTCCAGTCCATGACAAGGAGGCTGGGCTTGCTCTGAACAGAGCCGGAGGCCAGACTGGCTTGAATGGGGGAAGAGGAGCAGCGGCCGGAGAAGTGTGGGGGTTGGGCGGGGTCGGAGGGCTTCCGAAGGGCTGACCGCATCTCTTAGAAAACAAGCGGAAACAACGCGGGACCCACTAGGAGCAGGTGTTTGTCCCGGCCTTGGAAGCGGTGCTGGGACCCTTACTCAGGTCAGCAGGCCCGGGAGGCCATGGCCCCCATGGCTCCTGACTCAGAGCTGGACGAGGTTCTACGGTTCCAGGGTAGGATCGGTCCCTCCCACCATTTGTGCAGAGCCAGGGGCCTGCGAGACCCAGAAGAAAGCTGTGCCCTTGCTCCTGGCGGCTTGTCCCAAGTGGGCGGCTCTGGGCCTGGTCGCCCAAGGGCTTTGCGGCTGACATGCTTCTCTCCATGGCGCCCTGGGACCTGCCCTGCTTAGCACCATTCCCTAGGTAACGGGGGGACCTGGGGTGTGCTGCCAGGAGCAGGCGGAGGAGCAAGCCCCCTCTTCCCAGGCTCCACCCTTTAGGCCCTGACTGGGAATGGTGCTCCCCGGTGTGGCCGTTGTCTCCTCAGCCTGGGGAGCAGGCCCTCTCTCCGGATGGCCGAAGCGTGTCCCTCAGAACTAAGCTCTGGCCAGGCAGACCTCTGTCCCCATGTCTGTTTATGAACCTGCACTGGGACCAGAAGTTAAGAATCCAAGCATTCAAAATAAAAGCGGTAAAAAAATTTCCTAAACTTAAGAAACTGCACATTTTCTGGAACGCACAGTTAGGACGGGTTTATGAGGGGCAGTGTAAAGCGTGTTGCAAAGCCCCCAAAACCTAAAAAGGACCCAGAAAGTATTGACTGCATCCTCCTGGATATAATCTATGTGCGTTGCAAGCGCTAACACCGCCTGGCCAGCGAGAATGGCTGCTCGCACATCCTGTGGGCTTTATGATTTACTCTCATAGAAAAGACACACATATCTAAAAACACATATCACCAGCAGAGTTAATCACCTGTTGGACACACAATGCTGCCGCACACCCCAGATCTGGAGCCGCCTCCAGGTCTGCAGAGCCTGGCGGGGTCAGAGGCATCCATCTCTTCAAATGACGCTTTCTCATAATTCAACAGCCTTCAGCCTATGAACAATAATTTAGTTTTTGTAAAGAATAAAAAACACATCTTTTTATAAATTTGTTGAAAGGTAAAGTTCATTTTTTTTCTCATTCCCCTCTTTTCTTTCCATCTCTTCTTGATGATTATTTTTTGAGGTTACTTTAATCCAGGATTAAATACAGCAATTAGAAAATAACATGCATTAAATCTTACAGTATATTAGAGAAGATAGTCAAAATTAATAAAAGCAGAAAGAGTCCTCTTTTGTAAAGAAAAAATGAAGAAACTAATAGTCTAGAAATATGCATATGCATTTAGTGCATAAAAATGGAAAATGGAGGGTAATTCCGTGCAAGCTGGACACCTTTATTTGAATAAGTTTAGTAATGAAAAAGGGCCAACCTATTTTATTTTAAGATGAGGATTCAGGGGGACTGGAGGGCCGTGGGCACCTGTGTCTTCCAGAGGCAACCCCGGAATGAGTTTGTTTCCATTTCTTGCAGCAGCTGGCTTAGCTAACCACACAATCTGAAAGATGCCTGAAGGCAGTTAAACAGTCCTCACCTATTCAGCCGTAATTCACCCCATTAGGTGACAGGTCCGACCCGAAGGACCTGGAGAGGCTCTCACAGTCATCACATCTTCTTTTTGGCCAGTTGAGAGCTGGCTCCGACTCGGAGGCGTAGGGGGCCCTGCACAGACCCAGGGGAGCTGCTGGGATGGAGCCCACCTCAGGGGTCTGAGACGTTGCTTCAGACTCGCCTTTCAACGGAACATGCTGGGCTGACAGCCTTGTGGTTTGCCTGACTTTGAATCGGGTCTGTTTGGCATATTTGCTTAGAGACCTAGTCTTGAAGAGTTCGATGGTTTGGCTTCAGAAATTGTTTTAGAATATTTTCGAATAGGACAGAGTGATCAAGGGAAAAATGCTGAATAGGAAACACTACCATGTAAACGTGGAATCTTTTAAAGAGCTAAAATATTAAAGTACTCAAACAATATGAAGATGTTTGATTTACTTATTTTCACACATACAAGATGTGTGTGTATTTGTGAGTATATGTGTATCTGTGTGCATTCCTGTGTGTGTGCACCTGGGTGTGCACACCTGCGTATCTCTAAGCACCGTTCTAGCTGTGGGGAAATAGCAGTGAACAATAGTCTTGCCCTCCTAAAGGGAGAGAGAAATAGGAGAAACGGGTAAGGAGCCTGGTACGGATCGAGTGATAAACGCTGTGGAGAGCGAAGCAGAGGGGCTGGGGTCCCGGAACCCCAGGCAGGGTCCACACTGAAGTTTTAAATTTAGGGGATCGGGAGGGTTATTTTGGTCAAATAGGAGGGGAACCTGCAGGAGCTACTGTGCTCTGGACGAGGAATGAGGCTGGCAGGCCTGGCCGGGGCATCCAGCTCTGTGGACCTGAAGCTTCCGTGACGGTGGCACTCATTTAGGGATGACAAGCCTTAGAGCCAAAGGTGGAGGTGAGCGCGAGACCAGGTTGAGCAAAGCCCCATCGGCCACGAGGCTTCCTAGAGGGCAGGGGGACTGGAGGACACAGGAGCATGAGGGCAGGAGCCCTGAGAACAAGGGGCCATGCTGGCGGGCGAAGATGCGGCTGATTGTCTGGGAAGGGGAGGCCAGTGCTGGGTGAGGGCGTGAACCTGCGTGCCCTTACATTTTGTGGTAGCCATATTTACAAAAACGAAACAGTAACCGGTAAAATTCCTGCTGCCGATGTATTTTACTGAACTCAGTATATCAGAACAACTATCCACTCACCCTGAAATCAATGCGACACATCTTTGGACATTTGAGACTCTATGCCACATACCAAGTCTCTAAAATCCAACTCGTATTATACATCTATAGCCCCCGCCCCATTCAATCCAGGGCAGCATTGCAGTGCCGTGGCCCCGAGTCCACACTGCAGTGCTGCGGCCAGTGGCCTCCAGCAGCCCACATCAGAGCCTGGGTGCTGACGTCCTGGCAGGAGGAACTGGAGGCGCCAAAAGGAAATGCCTTCTTCAGTAGGGGAGTGTCCCCCGCCCCACTGCTCTGGGAACAGCTGCAGGCAGGTTCCCTCTCTCCAAGCACTCTCAGACAGTGTTGTGATGAGACCCTTGTCACAGGTATTTGTGGGGACTCTGTGTCTTCTAGGAAAGGCTCCCGGGTCGTGGTCTCCCTGACAAGAGTCCTGCACTATGCAGGTTGCTCTCCTGATCCTCAAATGTGTCCTGGAGCTTCCCCTGGACCCTGGACACCCCAGCACGTGGGTGAGCCGATGTCCAGTGCAGGCCACGCACGAAATGCATGCACAGTGGGAGCCAGTGGTCATCCTGGTCAGGGCCAGCCTGCAGTTACCCCTGCCTGGCAAATAAGACATGGAGGTCGGGAGGGCTGGTTCCCTACTCCTGGTCATGTCACGGGACATTCTGGAACTGAGGCTCCATGTCTAGAAGCAGTGCCTGCTGGTGTCCCTGTGAGCTTGGGGGCCCATCTTCCAGGCCAGTCCTTGGTTCCTGCATAATCATTATGATACTGCCTTTCTTCTTCATAATTTTATAGAGGCTGACTTTATTTTCATTTCTCTGGTATATTTTTTAAAAACAAAAAGCAAAGTAGAAAGAATAATGTAAGACAAATACCATTTGTTTTCTACCCGATAATATTCTGTAATAATTGTAACTGTCTTTTAACAAAATAAAAAACATGAACTGTTGCAGGCAAACCCCTCTGTCACCCTCCACTGTCTTTGCCATTTCTGATCTTTGCCAGAATTGTCTTTTAAAATTTTATTAGTGGTGAAATATGACAGTTTCCCACCTAAGATCGGAAGCAGCAGAGGGCTGCCTGTGCTCACCAGAGCCATTCACGATGGTGCCAGGAATCCTAGTCGGCTTACTCAGACAAGCAAAAAACACATCACGTTTGGAAAGAAAAGAGTGAGATTATCATTACTCACAGAGGGCATCATCATCTGTAGAAAATTCTGCATAACATGTAAACCAAAAATAAATTCTAAGCCCCCCAACAATCTAAACAGACCCCTCCCCTTGGCCGAGGGCATTCCACAGTTAACCTGAAAAAACAGCTCAGCCCATGATGGGAATGGGGTCGACGAGCCTCGTTATTCCCTCTCCCATTTGGAATTCAGGAAAAGCTGACTAGCATTAATATCAACACAGATCTCTTAAGTCTGAGAAGAAACATTTACAGTCTATACCTGGAGGCTTCATTTGCATGATAAAACCTTGGTCTCTACAATCCCCTATCATAACCCAGACACTCCCTTCTATTGATAATAACCAATTGCCAATCAGAAAATCTTTAAATCTTAAATGACCTGGAAGTCCCCTACTTAGAGTTGTCCCACCCTTCGAGATGAAACCAACGTACATCTTACATGTGTTTGATTGATGCCTCATGTCTCCCTAAAAGGTAGAAAACCGAGCTGCCCCCGACCACCTGAGGCACATGTTCTTGGCATCTCCTGAGGCTGCGTCACAGGACATTGGCCACTCTCTTTTGGCTCAGAATAAATCTCTCCAAATACTTTACAGAATTTGACTCTTCATTGACACAAAAAAATGCCTAGAACTAAGAGGGAAGTTACCAAGGCTGAGGATACGCAGAACAACTGTTTCTATAAACTTGCAATGAACAATTGGGAATTTACATTTAAATATCATTTATAAAGTCATCAAAATATGGAACATTTTGAGAAATATTTGATAAATATTTTTAAGACTTGTAAAATGAAAACTAGAAAATATTGCTAAGATAAGTTTTAAAAGACCTAAATAAACAGAGAGGAAAACCATGTTCATGGACCAGATGACTGGATATTTGGATGGTGTCTCTCTCCTTAAATTAATCTGTTGAAAGCAATCCCAATAAAATCTCAGTAGGTTTTTTGTTTTGTAATTAACATCAATTTTCAGCTGCTTCTTAAATTCATAGAAAATAGCCAACAGGCTGAACAAAACTGGAAGGCTTACCTCATCTGATTTCAAGACTTCCTCTAAAGCAACCGCATTTGGTACTGTGGTATTGGCCTCAGATAGACACTCGGACCAAAGAGACAGAACAGAGCTCAGAAACAGGCCCATAGGTCCCACAGGTGTAGAGCTGACTTTTCAGCTGGGATGCCAGTGACTCTTGAGAGGAGCATGTGTGTGTTTTGTTTTTGCTCCTGGGATATTTCCTTTATTTCTTCTAAGCCTGGAAATGAAAAACACAATCAGGATCTAGTTAATCTATAGCAGGAAGTTTCTTAGAATATCTGGTCTAAAGGTGTAGAAAATCTGCATGGTTACTCATTCCTGAGTGTCTGCAGGGCTCTGGGCATTCAGCCAGGTGCTTTGCATGCATCTTCTATTGAATCCTCCCAACAACTCTGAGGACATTTCTGCAACCAATCCTTTTACAGGAGCCCAGAGACTTGTGCAGCTCGTTCTCCATCACATCCCAAACCTGTGTCAGAGCAGAGAGTTGGTGTCAGGCCTGCGACCTCTCAGTAGCCCCAAATGGACTCATTTCAATGATTAACAAGTTCAAAGAATCCCAGACAGGAGATCAGCTACTAGAATCTCAACAATTAACACCCTCACCTGGGTGCTTCATTTAAATGTTAATAGCCTTGCAGTAAAGCTGCACAGGAAGGCGGGGCAAAATCAAGCCTGCCAAACATAATTTAAAAAAGACCCCAGGAGATGTGTTTGAGGCTGACAGATTCTTCTGTGCACCCAAATTGCCTGTGAGCCCGTCATTTCCCGATCTCCATGGCATGAAGGGAGGCCTGCTCTTCTTAGATGCTTTAACAAGAGACTGGTGAAGGAAGATTAGGCGTGGAAATGGATCCTGTGTCTCAGTGGCCTTGAATATTTGAGTTGAAAACATAGTAAAACAAAAGAAGAGGGCTCCTCTCAGCATCCCCATCTTCCTTTTCTTACCTGGGATGAAGGGTATGATGTGCATTAACAAGAAACAGGAGGACCCTCCCCAGACACACCAAGGTGGGGGGTGCAGTATGAGGGTGCCACGAGGACCCTCCCCAGACACACCCAGGTGGGTGGTGCAGTACCAGGGTGCCACAAGGACCCTCCCCAGACACACCCAGGTGGGTGGTGCAGTACCAGGGTGCCACGAGGACCCTCCCCAGAGGCACCCAGATGGGGGGTGCAGTACCAGGGTGCATGGCTCATTTTTTTATTTTTTATTTTTTAGTATTTATTGATAATTCTTGGGTGTTTCTCGCAGAGGGGGATGTGGCAGGGTCATAGGATAATAGTGGAGAGAAGGTCAGCAGACAAACAAGTGAACAGAGGTCTCTGGTTTTCCTAGGCAGAGGACCCTGCGGCCTTTCGCAGTGTTTGTGTCCCTGGGTACTTGAGATTAGGGAGTGGTGATGACTCTTAACGAGCATGCTGCCTTCAAGCATCTGTTTAACAAAGCACATCTTGCACCGCCCTTAATCCATTTAACTCTGAGTGGACACAGCACATGTTTCAGAGAGCACCAGGTTGGGGATAAGGTCATAGATCAACAGCATCCCAAGGCAGAAGAATTTTTCTTAGTACAGAACAAAATGGAGTCTCCTATGTCTACTTCTTTCTACACAGGCACAGCAACAATCTGATCTCTCTTTCTTTTCCCCACATTTCCCCCTTTTGTTTTTGACAAAACTGCCATCGTCATCATGGCCCGTTCTCGATGGTCACTGTCTCTTCGGAGCTGTTGGGTACACCTGCAGAAAGGCTGTCACTTCACACTTGGAAGATTGCACAGCGGCCAGGCAGAGGGGCTCCTCACTTCCCAGACGGGTTGGCGGCCCGGCAGAGGCTGCAGTCTCGGCACTTTGGGACGCCAAGGCAGGCGGCTGGGAGGTGGAGGTTGTAGTGACCCGAGATCACTCCACTGTGTGTGATGGAGTCTCACTCTGTCACCCAGGCTGTAGTGCAATGGTGCGATTCTGCAACCTCTGCCTCCTGGGTTCAAGCAATTCTCCTGCCCCAGCCTCCTGAGTAGCTGAGATTACAGGCATGCACCACCACACCCAACTAATTTTTATTTTGTAATTTTAGTAGAGACAGGGTTTCACCATGCTCATCTCAAACTCCTGACCTCAGATGATCCACCCACCTTGGCCTCCCAAAGTGCTGGGATTACACAGGTGTGAGCCACTGCACCTGGCCTCATTTCTTAAATTTTTCAGTTATGATTTTTCTAACACATTCAGCCTCATATGATGTCCTAAGGCAATGTGCACCAGATAATTTATTGATTGGAAAATGTAGTAAAATGTTTTACTATATTTCAGAATAAGTAGATTCACAATGATAAAGTAAAAATATCAGGAATGGTCAATATTTATTTCACTAAACATCTTCTAGGAAATAGTATCTTGCAATTTGTGAACCTCGAATGTCTGAGACAGGTCTCAGTCCATTTAGAAAGTTGATTTTGCCGAGATTGAGGACACGTGCCTGTGACCCAGCATCAGGAGGTCCTGACAACGTGTGCACAAGGTGGTTGGGGCACAGCTTGGTTTTGTACATTTTAGGGAGACAGGAGACATCAATTCATATATGTAAGATGTACATTGGATCCATCCAGAAAGGTGGGGACAACTCGAAGCAGGGAGGGGGCTTCCAGGTCACAGGAACGTAAGAGACAAATGGTTGTATTCTTTTGAGTTTCTGATGAGCCTTTGCAAAGGAAGCAATCAGATATGCTTTTGTCTCAGTGAGCAGAAAGATGACATTGTCTAGAGTGGGAGGCAGGTTTGCTCTGAGCAATTCCCAACTTGACTTTTCCCTTTAGCTTAGTGATCTTCCGGCCCCCAAATTTATTTTCTGTTCACAAATTGATACTATTGTTGACCAAAAAACCCCCCAAACTCTGTAAAATATTTAAAGAGGTGTCTTCTGAGCCAATATGAGTGACCATGGCCCTGGGAACAGTCTCAAGAGGTCCTGAGAAAGTGTGCCCAGGGAGTTGGGTCACCGCTCGGTTTTATACATTTTAGGGAGACAGACGTTACAGGCAAAGACATAGATCAATACGTGGAAGGTGTAAATTGGTTCTGCCTAAAGAGGTGGGACATCTCCAACTTGGGGTGCTTACAGGTCACAGGTGGATTCAAAGATTTTCTGATTGACAATTGGGTGAAAGAGCTAAACATTTTTTTTTTTTTTTGAGATGGAGTCTCACTCTGTTGCCCAGGCTGGAGTGCAGTGGTGCGATCTCGGCTCACTGCAAGCTCCGCCTCCTGGGTTCACACCATTCTCCTGCCTCAGCCTCCTGAGTAGCTGGGACTACAGGCGCCCGCTACCACGCCCGGCTAATTTTTTGTATTTTTTAGTAGAGACGGGGTTTCACCGTGTTAGCCAGGATGGTCTCGATCTCCTGACCTCGTGATCTGCCCGCCTCAGCCTCCCAAAGTGCTGGGATTACAGGCGTGAGCCACCGCGCCCGGCGGAGCTAAACATTTTTTAAAGACTTGAAGTCACTAGAAAGAAAGGCTTGGGTTAAGATAAGGGGGTTGTGGAGACCACAGTTCTTGTTATGCAGATGAAGCCTCCCAGGTCGCAGTCTTCAGAGAGAATAGAAGGTGAATGTCTCTTTTCAGACTTTGAAAGTGTCAGACTCTCATTTAATCTCCCTTAGATCCGGGAAAGGCCTAGAAAGGAAGGCCTGGCTGCATTAATGGAGATTCTCTACAGATGCAAATTTCCCCCACAAAAGATGGCTTTGCAGGGCCGTATCAACATAGGTCAAAAAAATAGTTTGGAGTGAAATATTTTGCTTTCCTACAGGGTCTTCAGGAACTGGATGTTGTGCCAGCCAGTTTTCTGTAATTAGTCATCTCAGAACAATTTTTCTCCCTGAGCTGCCGCCCCTCCCAAGGCTCAGCTTGGAGGACACCAACAATGAGCACCTCCTGGGCAGCCCTGAGGACCCACACATGGAGGCCGCATAGCCCAGCCCCTACCCTGAGGCACACCGTCTACACAAACCCCGGCCTGGACCCAGCCTCATGGCCCACAGGCAGGTCCTGAGGACACCCACAGCATTGCTGTGAGCCACTTCCTGCACAGTGGGCAGGATCAGGACACCGCTGCTGGAGCCTCCACCCTGAAAACCCCACTCTTCCCAGAGCCCAGAGGCCAGGGCAGGTCCCCAGCTGTGCACAGCGCTGTTTAACCCAGGCCCTTGCTCTTTGAGCCCAGCCTCTGGGAGAGTTTAACACAGAAAAGGCCCTGCCCTGGCCTCCTAAGATGAAAATCTAGGTGGGGACGGGGGGCACAAGTGTAGTTAAACACCTGTGAGCAAAGCACTGCTGTGGACGGATTTGCGGGGAACACATTGACACCCTACCCTTTCCACACAGAGAAACACAAACATACTCATGCACACTCACACACATGCACACTCACACACATGCATGCACACTCACACGCATATACACATTCACACTCACGCACAATGTTCACACACGCACAATGTTCACACTCACAATGCACATCACACATGCATTCACACTCACACGCATACACACACATGTTCACACACACATGCACACACACCCATATTCACCCATACACACACTGACACACATGCTGAAACACACCCACACATGCATACACACAATGCATGCATACTTACAAGTACACACATATGCACACACATTTGCATACATACAGTTGCATGCAGAGAGCTTCACACATGCACACACTCACAGGCATTCACAGGCTGTCCCACACATGCACATACACTCTCACTGACACTCTCAGACACACATGCACACTCGCGCTCACACTCATGCACACAAGCCACACGAGCAGCAGCCAAGAAGCACATGGCGTCAGGTGCGCCCTCCCTCACCTATGACCCAGCCAGGCGGCATCCTGCATTTTAAATACAACGGCTCCCCCCAGCCCTTCAGGTCTTCTTCTCACCGATCAAGTGTGTGTTCACGCGTGTGTTCCTGACATCCCCTTTGGCATGGGGCTGTGCTTCCAGCCTGCAGAATCTGCATGTGGCTTTTGAGAGCGATCCCTGGGGACATTGCCAGGAAGCCTCCCACAGCCGGGAAGCAGCGCTGAGGTATAGGAGGGAGCTTCTCTGGGGGCCTGGAAGGGTTAACTGAGACTGTTAGGCATGCTCTCAAATGATTACACAAATCACTGTTGTAAATCACAATATCCCTGACTTTGGAATTTTTATCTTGTTTTCAGGTAAAGATCATCTTGTTCTGCTGAAAGTCAAAAGCAGCCCCTATTGTTGTTTTTTAAATAACTCTCTAATTAAAACCAAACAATTCTGTAGACTCTTCCATAGGAAATATATTCATGAGGCTGATGCTTATAGAAAGTTTTATCTTGTGAGTTATTAAATAAAAATGCATTCAAATTTCAAGAACTGTTTATTGGGCCGCAAGCATAGTTAATTTTATCAAATATTGAAGACGTTTTAAAATGGCACATGCTGGGTTCAGGTTGCGGTTCCAATGATCCACCTATGGTACGTGTTTATCTACCATAAACACAGATTCTTGCATTTGAAACAGAACACTGAAAGTGAAACTTAGCAGAAAAGCAAACGTATCAACGTCCTTTGAGAAAGAATAAGCACAGGGGTGTGGAGGAGAGCCGGGCCAGCCTCGGACTCAGCCTCCCTGAAGCCTGAGACGTCCACTTCCGTGAGGTCCCGAGGGAAGCGGATGTGGTCCTCTTCCAGCTAGCCACATTTTCCTTTAAGTAAAAAGGCAACTGACAATCTTTCTCAAGTCATCAAAAACTCAAGGAAAATCCATCCAAACAATAACGACAAAAATCAACCAAAGAAATAAGCCAAGAAAAAGGGTGGCAAAGTTAAAATTTACTTCAACAGGCTGGGCGCAGTGGCTCACACCTGTAATCCTAGCACTTTGGGAGGCCAAGACAGGCGGATCACCTGAGGGCGGGAGTTTGAGACCAGCCTGACCAACATGGAGAAACCCCGTCTCTACTAAAAATACAAAATTAGCCGGGCATGGTGGCCCATGCCTGTAGTCCCAGCTACTCGGGAGGCTGAAGCAGGAGAATCGCTTGAACCCGAGAGGCAGAAGTTGCGGTGAGCTGAGATCAAGCCATTGCACTCCAGCCTGGGCAACGAGCGAAACTCCGTCTCAAAAAAAAAAAAAAAATTTCACTTCAACAGAGAAACTAAGACTCAACCAATGTGAGCATTATAAATAAAGAGAATGTAAATGTTATGAAGTTGAAACATTAAGTTGGAGTTTTCTGAAGAGAAAGCTTTTTCAGGGCCCATACCTCTCCTGCCTTTATAGATTTTCTTTTCCTCGAGCTACCAAAAGATGCCTTTGTCCTTGAGGTCTGGTTACAAGTCAAGGTATTTTACGATATCGATCTTTATCACTTTTTTTCTTGGAACAGAAGATAAACAGGTACAAATGTTTCATTTTTTAAAAGACGCTTTGTGTTCTCAGCTCTTTGATTTTCTTTATTTCTTCAGTCTTCTTTAAGAGTACCAACTGCACCCATGCTATTTCCCGTCGTCTCCACAGCTACCATCTTCTCTGAGGTCACTGCAGTCACATTGCTATTTTTCGTGTCATCCTGTGTGACTTCCTCAGATCTGTTCCACGCGTCAAGGGCTGTTTCCCGTCAATTTATTCTACTTCTTTGGGCTTCTCTGTCAGCTAACATGTTTACATCTGGAAGGTTTTCCTCTTGCATTTATTTCCTGAGCCATCATAGCTCATTCTTCCCTCACTCCACAACCTGCCCCTGGGCCCTTACACCCTTCAGTTCTTTTCCCTAGAAGGGCTTAACTGGACTCTTACTTTGGAGCGATTTTGTTGTTTCTTTGGATTTCTTCCTTCTTTGCCCTTTTCAGTTTTGATTTTTGTTTGTTTGTTTGTTTTTTGAGATGGAGTCTCAGTCTGTCACCAGGCTGGAGCGTAGTGGCACAATCTCGGCTCACTGCAACCTCCGCCTTCCAGGTTCAGGTGATTCTCCCACCTCTGCCTCTTGAGTAGCTGGGGCTACAGGTGTGTGCCACCACGTCCAGCTAATCATTTGTATTTTTAGTAGAGATGGGGTTTCACCATGTTAGCCAGGATGATCTCGATCTCCTGACCTTGTGATCCACCTGCCTCAGCCTTCCAGAGTGCTGGGATTACAGGTGTGAGCCACTGCGCCCAGTCTTGAAACATTTTAAAGACAAAAAAAAGTACAAATAATTTTATAAAACAGTCATATTCCCACAACCAGAATTAACAAAATATTTTGCCACGTTGGTTTCTAGTCCTTTGGAAAGGACTCTGGCAAGGTAGAAGGATCCTTACAGCAACACAGTTGCAGCCTCTCCCACCCGGGGCAGCCAGTTTGAGGTATTTGGTTTGTATTTTTATATGACTGTTTTTTAAGTTTCACATATCCGTATATTTGCATTTATCCGTGACGTAAACCTGTCTTTTGAGCATGTTACTGACGTGATGGGCACTGACCTGCATTGATGACTCTGCTCCTTCCTCTTCTCACAGTGCTGGTTATCCCAAAATCCATCTGGTCTATTTCATTCTACTAGTTTTTGGCTGTTCACACCTAGGCTTCTATTTATCTAAAGTATCCTTTTGAGGGTGGAATGAGGCAGGAACCCTGTTCCCCAGATGAAAGCCCAGTCCCTGGGCTGTGTGCTGAGTGCCTTGTTCCCAAACTTAGGAAGCTGTCTCCATCGGGTCACAGACTCCCACGAGTGTCTGTCTCTGAGCTCTGCACTTTTCTGCCAACCTATTAACGCCACACTGTTTTCATTACCATACCTTTGTATGTATTTGCTTTCTCTTCCAATTTGGCTTTTTTTTTTTCCAAAAAAAATGTTTTAACTGTTTTTTCTCCTCAAACCTTTTAAACGTTATGTTATTTTTAAAAATGTTAAAAAACAAAAGTAGATGGGATAGGAGAGTGAGCTCCTATGTGTCTGTCCTCAGCATCAAAAAATCACCAAATCAGGCCCAATTTCATTGCCTCTGCTCCCCCACCAGCCTCTCCTCCTCCCCCAGACTCTTTTAAAACCAATTACAGGCACTACACCATGTCATCTGTGAGCATTTCTGAAGATATTTATTCACATATATTCTTCCATATGTGCTCTGGAATCAGTTTGTTAAAGTCCCCGTATATTTTGATGAATCTTGATGGAATGTTCACTGAATGCTAAGATGTTGGAGAATTTACTGTTATCCAAATACTTCTGTCCGAAACACTGGTGCTTCTCCTCCTCAAATTCTTCCTTCGGGCCTTTCAATAACATGTTTGTAGTTCTCTCCAGGAAGGTCTTGCACATATTTTTGGATTTTGCTCAACTCTGACTGTCATAGATTTTACTGTGGCCATGAATGGCCCACATTTAGGGTTCTATTCCCCATCTGGTGACTGCCAGAGTAAATGCTAAGAACTCCCAGTACAGCTCTTGTTCTCTGCACTCTTGCCGAACTCTTGTATTGATGTCTGTAATTTATTCAAAGATTCTCTTGAATTCTATATGTATAGAATCATAGCGTCCGCAAGAAAGTCAATCTTTTGCTTTACTTTTTTATTCTTCTAGTTATTCGGGTTTTTTTGTTTGTTTGTTTGTTTGTAATTTTGAATTGTATTGCAATGGCTTGGGATTTCAATGTGTTGCTGAATAAGAGCAGTGATAATTGGCAGCATTTTCGTGTTCTTGATATTTATGGGCAGTGTATGCTTTCCATCTGCCTAACGTCTTTTTCCTGCCTAAGTGTTTGATTTTTCCTGGTGTCTCTGCGTAGCCCTGTGCGGTTCCTGGCTGGTGCCGTTCCTCTGTTTCCTGGTGTCTCTGCGTAGCCCTGCGCGGTTCCTGGCTGGTGCCGTTCCTCTGTTTCCTGGTGTCTCTGCGTAGCCCTGTGCGGTTCCTGGCTGGTGTCATTCCTCTGGGGAAGGAGGCAGCTCTGCTGAACCAGCTACATCCCTAGGCCCGGCAGGAGGCAGGGCGAGGGAGTGAGCTGTGGAAAGAACACATCGACCTGGGCTTGCTCCCCTGAACACCTTCAACACTCTTACCCTCCTCTTTCACTTCATTCTCCTCTTCTCAGCTTTCCTGGGTCACCAACGGGTGGAGGCGGCCTCTCGCTCCTGTCCACCTCGTCACAGGCGGAAACCCTGATCATGAACAATGGAAACTGTTTATGGACTCAGGTGCATTCTCGCCTCCCGCATCTCCATTCCTCCTTCCCAGTGCCCCTCAGCTGCGGTGCCCATCTGCACCCAACACTGGGGCAGAACCTGGCTTTGGGGCAACAAGTACTCCACAGAGTAGGTCAATGGGGTGGGGCATTCAGGCAGAGTGACACACGGGTTTGCCCCAAACTTCACCTCTGGTAGGGGGTCTCCTGGGAATCCCACAAAGGTTGGGCCTGGCAGGGATCGGCGGCAGGACTCTGCCCTGGCTGGGCCTGTTTCTGTCCATCTGCTCTTTCCCTTCCCTGCCCAGCTCGTTGCTGAGTCTGTGGACATGAGATGCGCCAGGGACAGAGAGCTTGGGTGTGGGGGGGCCTGTGACCCTGGGGTCTTAGGGAGCCTGCTTGGGTCACACCATATCTCCTCTCTGCCCTGCGCCTGGCACTGAGCTGCCTTTCAAGGCTGAAAATGTGGGCTCTGTTTTCCATCTGTCTGCATAATTTATGTTGAGACGCTCCCAGTCATCTGATTTTCCATGTTATCACCTCAGGACATTTAAACAATTAACGGTTTAGCAGCAGGAAGATAACTGCCACATACACAGTCAATGTCCTGGTTAGAAAACAAGCAATCAGAGAAAATATGTTTTGAAAAGAATTAGTGGGCGGGCTGAGCTTCTTATCTTTCACCTGGTAGACTAATGATTGTATGTCAACACAGCGACAGGCTAACATTTTCAAATAGAAAGACATGTGATTAAATCTCTCTTTTGATGTGTTCTGCAAATTGCTTCTCTAAGCTCTGCTTCCAAAGGGCGGCTCTCCAATTAGAGTCAGATTATTATTACGGGTTAGCGATCACTCCTGCTCCCGTAGCTGACTCATTCTTTAACATGCTAATTAGCAAATACATCCAGTGCCTTGCATCATATTTGACCTTCAGCGTTCTTTTCTAACTGGAATCATTTCATGCCATTCCGATGAAATGGAGACACTGTTCTGAGGTTTCTGACCCCTCCCTCCTAAGGGCCCCGTGATGTGCCACAAAGCCCGGGAAGATCAGCCACACACACACCCCTCTCCGGATCATTCTTTTCCAGAGGTCAATGACTTAATAAGTTCACTTTCATTGAGCAAGTTTACTGTTGCTCCTCTTAAAGTGACAGCTTGTGTGTTCGTGACAATTTGGTATTGTTACTGCAGTGGACCTCACACTGGGGTCAAGAATTCCTAAATTGCTACCTAATGGTCACTGTGAAGAGAGGATGCTGTACCGACCACAGCTGCATCCCACGGGGTCGGGAGAGGACCAGAGGCCTGGGCCCCACCAGGTCACAGAGTTGGTCATGAATTCCCCTTCTCCTTTCTCTCCTTACTTCATGTAGGTATATTCTTTCTAAAAAGATTAAGTGGCATCATATAAAATTGATATACCTGCTTCTCACTCTTTCAGCTGCCAGAGGCTCCAAGGCCCTTGGTCCTGGCTAGGCCCCTCCATGGTCACAGCAGTGATGGCCTCGTCCTTCCCACATGAGGACCCCAAGGGTAACCCTGGGTAACTCCCACCCAAGGGCGCTGCTTGGAGCCTGAGTCCACCTGCAGCTGGGTGTCCTTTCCTCCATGCCCAACACACTCAGTCTCTGGGGATCAGGGTTTGTGCATCTCTGGGTGGCTGCTCCACCAGCCCCAGCAGGGCGCCGTGGGCACGTGGGTCCTGTGCCAGCATCTGCCTGGCTGTCACCATGGGCATCTGCCTGAAGGCAGCAGTTCCCCGCCTTCCCGCCTGCTGTGAATCTCGTTTCTGCTCCCTGGTTTCTGCCTGGCTGTCACCATGGGCATCTGCCTGAAGGCAGCAGTTCCCCGCCTTCCCGCCTGCTGTGAATCTCGTTTCTGCTCCCTGGTTTCTGCCTGGCTGTCACCATGGGCATCTGCCTGATGGCAGCAGTTCGCCGCCTTCCCGCCTGCTGTGAATCTTGTTTCTGCTCCCTGGTTTCTGCCTGGCTGTCACCATGGGCATCTGCCTGAAGGCAGCAGTTCCCCGCCTTCCCGCCTGCTGTGAATCTCGTTTCTGCTCCCTGGTTTCTGCCTGGCTGTCACCATGGGCATCTGCCTGATGGCAGCAGTTCGCCGCCTTCCCGCCTGCTGTGAATCTTGTTTCTGCTCCCTGGTTTCTGCCTGGCTGTCACCATGGGCATCTGCCTGAAGGCAGCAGTTCGCCGCCTTCCCGCCTGCTGTGAATCTCGTTTCTGCTCCCTGGTTTCTGCCTGGCTCCCACGGAAAAGATCGTCGCATTCTCTGCTTCTCTCCACTGTCTGCCCTGCTCCTGTAAGCACGGCCATTTCTGTCAAGTGCCTCTCAACCTCAGAGTTCATGCAACGCTTGAGGTGAACAAAAAGCCCAGGCCTCTCCATCTGGAGCAGGTTTGCAGATTCTCATAGCCCCCATAATTGTCGCTCCGGAGCGGGTTTACAGACTCTCATAGCCCCCATACTTGTCGCTCTCAGCAGCTATCTCAGAACCTGTTATTTATTAGCCAAGTGATGAGATTGGTCTCTCTTCTCATTAGATCACGACCCCTATGGGGACACGAACCTGTTTATTCCCACACTGAGGCTTCAACCCAGGGCCTACGCTTAGGAAATACTTGACATTTGTTGAGTTTGTGAACAGACGAACACGTCCCCCATTAAATGCAGCTGAGTGAAGTGGAGGCTTAGAGGAGATGGTGACAGCAGGAGATGCAGCCGTGGGAGCAGATTCTCCCTGTCAGTGACATCACCAGTGCAGCAGCTGACCGGCAGCTGACTGTGTGTGGGGGTCAATTGGGCAGCTTCGGTCTGTCCCTCTGTAGAGATGGCTCACGGTGCAGATGTGCAGCGAGCAGGCCTGGCTCTCCTGCAGGCCAGTCCTCACCCACCTGTGCCTCAGTTTCCTCTTTTGTAAAACAGGGACAAGGCAGTCCTCCTCTCGTAGCAATGTGGGGGTGGCTGAGGGAGCTGTGAGCATTTGTCCCTGGACCTAGGACAGGGTCTGGTGCGCCCTTTGAGACTGGGCCACCCTTTGAGCTCCAGCACTCCAGTGACTCCAGCAGCATCAACTGTGCTCCACTCACACGAAGATGCTCTAGACTGTAGACACACCATTGCGTTCATGGAACCGAGAGAGGAAAAACACTTCCAATTAAACTATGACAAGCCATGTAACTAAGATACATTCTGATTCCTGAAATGTGAGGCTGTGAACACCATGTGTGCTCCAGCATCTCTAAGACACCAGTGTCCCAAGGGAAGACACTGAGGACCATGACGGGGCAGTGCCCAGCGGGGCATGATGGCTGAGCGGGCTGCTGGGGGCCAGCTGCCAAGTCAGGTGGGCTAGAGCCCGACTCCCATACCACCTCCCCGCCCAGGAGCTGGCGGAATGCATCTTCACATTGTTTTTGCTGTGGCTCCTGACTCTGCCAGCATGAAACACATTTATCTCAAAATTTCTCACGAACACATACTTGATATTGTTCTCAGAATATTTACTGGGAAAGGGCATAAGGACAAAAAGGCACTTTGTTTAGTAACATTTTACTGAATTTGTATTTAATTCATCACAAAAGCATCTAAGCACCTTGGTGGACCCAAAACCACACCTGGAGACATGTCAGTCTCAGACCACAGTTGCTTGAAGGGCCCTTATGACAACTCAACATGTTCCCAGGGGTCCCAAGACCACAGCCTGGGACTCTGCACTCCAAAATGAGGTTTACAGCCCTTAGTCAGGTCTGCAAGTTCTTAGCTTCTAGAGCAGCCTCCAAGATGGGAGCTCATTTAGAACGGCCCCATACCCCCTTGAGCACCCCAACTCTGAGCCTCCCCAGCAGCCAGGTGTTGTCCTGCTGTGCAAAAACCCCTGATTGTTTTTAAGCTGGTGTCGACATGCTTCCCTGTCATTGACCCTCATTGTGCCTGTAAATCTGTGCTACACAATTCAGTTGTATGTTGTGGGATTCACTAAGAACCCTGCTGCAAGGTGGGTTGTTGCCCCCGAGGCACCTTCTTCAGAAGCCTGGATTTCTATTAGTTCATCTTCACGGGTGGAATGGCTGCATGCATTTCCCACCCGTGCACCCTGCCCACGGTAGATCAGAAGGAAGATTAGCAGGAAGGAGTTTGCAGCAAAAGAAATGTTTTTTCCTAATCTCTAAGCAGGCTATACAGACTGTCCTAGCCTTATCTCAGAGCCAGTAATGAATTAATCAAAACACAGAGAGCTGCTTCTGCAGGTGAAATGAGCACTGCTAAGAAGCTGCTGATAACATCCTTCACGTGATCCTCTTTTTTAAAAAAACATATATTTTGTCTCTATTGGATTATTTTCCTTCTCTCAGGGACACTGCAGCGGTGTATGCCCAGATCAGCATGAGCATGCCCAGATGCTCCAGGGTCCAGCACAATGACCACACCCAGCCCCTCTGTTACCTGCAGTGAGCACTGGTGAAGGGGAATGAAGAAGGCCCTGCTGCAGGGTGGGCAGCGTGGAGGGAGGGACTCGAAGGGGCCGCGGGTCTGCTTTCTTGGGGAGGGACCATGGGTGCAGGCGACAGACACACCTGAGCACTTGCGGAATCATCTTCCTGACTTCTCGGCTCCGGGCTCCAGGGTCCAGTCCAGCTCCCATCCACACGGAAGGAAAAGGATGAACAAACTGAAAATCAACAACTCTTCTTCACCCGTCGGAGAACTGAGTCACCAGGCAAAGCACGGCCCCCAAATCTGGAGACACAGACAAGCGGGTTCCAAGAACCTCAGCTGACAGGAGCAGAACCTCTGCGGGGCCAGTGCCAGGGACTTGAGCTGCCCCTCATGAATTTCTGGAGATGCCACCTGGACAAGTGAGAGAAAAACTCCAGGGGAACCCAGTCATGGGGGACCTGCACTTGGTGAATTTTACCTCTGAGAGCTCGACCAGGTTCCCACATTAGAGAGGAAAAATCGGCCGGGCGCGGTGGCTCACGCCTGTAATCCCAGCTCACTTTGAGAGGCCGAGGTGAGCCAATTGCCTGAGCTCAGGAGTTTGAGTCTACCCTGGGCAACATGGTGAAACCTCATCTCTACTAAAATACAAAAAATTAGCCGGGCGTGGTGGCGCGCGCCTATAGTCCCAGCTACTCAGGAGGCTGAGGCAGGAGAATCGCTTGAACCCAAAGGCAGAGGTTGCAGTGAGCCAAGATCGCGCCACTGCACTCCAGCCTGGGTGACAGAGGGTGACCTTGTCTCAAAAAAAAAAAAAAAAAAAAAAAGGGAGGGAGGAAATATCCCCTTTTACTTACAGCCAGGGGAAAAGGATTATTTTGAAATACACCCTGTTCTCATGAGGGCTGCTTTAGGGGGAATTATTTCACCAGAGTCTAACAGACCCAAGTTTTTCATCAGTCTAACCTACTTGGGGAAAAGCAAACCCCAACTCCAGCCCCCTCTGGCCTTCCAGTCCCACCCAAGGGGGAAGGGGAGATACAAACTCAGCAGCACTTTGTGAGGTCATGGCACAGGGCACAGGCTCTGGAAACTCTGGTCCTAAATCATAGGGCCGTGCGCACACCTTCCAACCACCACAGTTCCCTGTCTACAGGCCCCTCTGCAATAACGGGTGATTCCCAAGAAGAATGCTTGTTTCAGGCCTGACTCTAGGAGAACTGCCTTTCTGATGTTAAGGTGTCAGAGGGCTGGCTTCTAAACCCTGGGTTAAATCATTTAGTGGCACATTTAGCCATCACCCCGTGAGAGTTCAGAAAGGACGCACGTTCACATGCACAGAAACAGTAAACAGGCCGGCGCCGTGGCTCACGCCTGTAATCCCAGCACTTTGGGAGGCCGGAGGCGGGCCGATTGCTTGAGCCTAGGAGTTCGAGACCTGCCTGGGCAACGTGGCGAGAGCCCTCCCACACAAAAACTACAAAAATTAGCTGGGCATGATGGTGCATCCCTGCAGTCCCGACTACTTGGGAGGCTGAGGCAGAAGAATCACTTGAGTCTGAGAGGTGAAGGCTGCAGTAAGCCGAGATTGCCCCGATCCACTCCAATGTGGGCCGCGGGAGTAAAACCCTGTCTCAAAAAAAAAAAAAAAAAGAAAAGAAAAAGAAACAGTAAGCAAGCTTGCTTCTCTACTCCTCCTCAAGGAGAAGCAGCCATTGTCCCGTAATATTCATAAACCTGCTGTTGAGGGTTCTCAGGGAGTCTTGCCTTGCACACCTGTGTATGTGCAATGGCCTCTCCTGTGCCCTGGTGACGTCTCCCTGGCATTGTTTCTGCTCCAAGTGCCAACTTGGGGATCAGGCCTCACTGTTACCAGCCTGGTGTCTGCACCACCCCTTGTGGTTTTCTTAAACCCTCCTCACAATTTTGTACACTGTCCTTTTATTAAACACTCCTTAAATGATCCCATCTTGAATGTTTCTTTGTTTCTTCTCTAGTGGGACTCTGACTGACACCCCTGAGAAGGGACAGGAGGATCAGCAATGTAACATAGACCTCTTTCCATCCCCTTTGGCAGATACACATGTCACGTGGTTGCTGTTCTCTGTCTTAATTTGGGTGGTGTAAGTACTTGCAACTTCACTGATCTCTCCCTCACCTCCTCCTGGGAGAAGGCCAGAGGAATGTTGAGGCCACAGCAAACCACAATGAGGACCCAAGCGTCTGCAGGACCACAGGGAATTCTGGGCACAGCTCTGCCAAGAATCCTTCCTACCCCCTATTTTCTCAACCAAAATGCTGTCTAATATATTTTCATCACTTCCCTGTACCCACTATGAAAAGTGCTCTTGGAAACTGACATTGGGTCAAGCATACAGAAATAGTTAATATTTAGTTTTACCTCAGAAATTGTGGTCGTTCTGTTATTTATAGCATCTGCGGGAAATGCTTATTTGCTCTTGGAATCCAACATTCTTAATAGGACATCAAGCAATGTTTTCCAGGCACACAGGGTTTATATGGTAGAGCCAGGAGCATTTCATTTGTCCTTCTTACCGGCACCCGCCTGGGCCACACAGTACCTGGCCATTCAGCACAGGAGGAGCAAAGGGTGAATTGAATATTGGCATCCAGCTGGGCCACGCCTGGAGGTTGGCAGACATCCGAGTACGTTACGCTTTCCTCCTCCTGTGCTGTATTCATTCCACAAATGTTTATGATATATTGACCACACCCAGACCCTCTGTTACGTCCCCTGTGGGAGGTCAAATACATGAAAATGACTTGGTGCTGTCTTCAGAGGCTGCAGTTCAGCCCAGCCACGTGAGGCCACCATCAAGACCGCCTCTCACCCAGAGCCCCTCAGGACTAGTGTGGAGATTTGGGGAGCCTGAGTCTGCCCAGATTCTCTGATTTGAATAGAGCAATAACACTTTATTTGCTTTACATGTTAACTGAAAGCCCAGTCAGTCACTGGAACAAAGAGTTTGAGCGTTTCAAAGTCAGGTAGGAATGCACTGATCTGTAGCAAGGTTCCAAGCCTGTCTACCCAGGATCAGCTGGAAAGATGTTTGATAATGGAGGGCACAGGTTTTACCACCATTAAAATGAACGACACCTGGTGGAGGTACATTCCAGAGCTTTAGCAAGCTCTGCAGGTGAGCCTGGGTGCACAGCCTGGCAGACTTGGGAGCCGTGTGTCTAGACCCAGGGTGAAGGCGGTGCTGTGCATTAGGGCAACAAGCTGCTTGTTTATGCCCAGACTCCACCCCAGAAAATCTGTGTAGGCACGACGGGGCTTGAGCATCCATATTTGACATAAATAGTACAATACTGCAGGTGACTCTAGTGCAAGCAGCTGGGGACCACAGGTGGAGAAGCATGGTGCAGAGGACCCTGAAATACAGGAACACAGCACCAGCACATCTGCCGTGCTGGAGTTCTGCAAATGATGGCTTCAGCTCCACAGATGGTGGTTTCCCTTATAACAATTTGAAGCTTAAAAATAGGGCTTCACTTAAAAAGAACAGTGGATATTTCTGAGTGGTGGAATGATGAGTGGTTTCTAAATGTGTCTTCCTTATGTTTGTCTGAACTTTCTGGGTTTTTTTCTATCTTTATCCATTTATTGATGCAATAAATCTTAAGCATATAGTATATGCCACCTACTATATTGTTTCAGCAAAATGATAGTAATTAATAATGTAATAATATACTAATTAATATAGGAGTGCAACTAAGAAATCTGTCTGCTTTCTAAGCAATAATTTTAGAGAGGCATTTTTATCCTCCATAGTTTGGTTCTTGGCCTCCTCATTCATAGAAATCACATTATATACACTTCCCAGGGGCTTGTCAAAGCCTATTTAATCAATAGCAAGCTGACATATTTTATTTGCTCCCTTTGAGTTGACCCATCTATTTTATAAATGTGTGGGGTGAGGCTTCCTCTTCTTCAGGTTCCTTTCCTGTATCTTTTTATTTTCTGCAACCTCTTATATTGTTCATAACCACATTTCTCTTATTAGTCATCTTCCCTGCTTTGAATCTCTAGTTAATATAGGAAAAGCTTCATACAAAGTACTGACAATGGTAGCAAATCAGTATCTTAATGTTCTACAGCTGTATTAAACAAGCAAGGAGACTGTCAAACTTTAGTAAGTAAAACAGCAACAGAATCTGCACATCTCCATTTACCAACCTTCTTTGTGCATTCTTTCAGTTACACCGTGTAATGAATAGACTCTTCTGGCCTAGAACAATAACATCCACAGATAAGACTGCTTATATGAGAAATGTGTTCTGTAATTTGTCCATTCATTCATTTATTCACCAAGTATTTGTTTAGTGTCTGCTATGTGCCTGGACCTTGGATGCAGCAGTGACAAAAGAGACAAAAATTTCTGCCCTGGTGAAGCTTATGTCCTGCAGGTAGAGACAGAGAGAATAAATAGGTAGAAGACACAGTATGTTAAAAGGTGGAGAAATAAGCCCATGTGAGGGGTCCCTGAGTGTGCGGAGTGGCAGCTCTAACTGAAATAGTAAGGGTAGAGCTAATAAGAAGTGGCTTTTGAGCAAAGCCTTGACAAGGTGAGGAACCACTCACACTGTAAAAGACACCTGCAGGTCAAGGTGTCCTCAGGTTGAGAAGTGCCTCATCTCATGCCAACTTTTCAACTTAAAAGATACAGTTTTTGTATGATACTGCACAGATACTGTCTTACTGGGCAATTTTCCTTCCATCTCAGGATAATAAAAGGTAAAACCAGAAGGCACTTCACACATCATAGCCAGAATCACAGTAAATCTGTGTTTCCTTCTTATAAGTGCTCTTTTAAAGTTTGATAGCTCAACAAGTATTGTAGACTGTACAGTTGTCCTTCAGTGGAAGGAGAAACATCTACACAAAGTATGTCATTTATTTTCTTCTCAGGCTCTTTCTTTAAAATACCTGCCATTTGTCATGGACCTCTAAGGCTGTCTGGCTCATAATGTTAGCAGAATCTTTTCTATTAGTGTAATTTGCTCCCAGTAGGGCAAAAAAATCTCAAAATAATAATATTCTTATGTTTCTTTCCTCTACTTCCTTCTGCATGACTTTGCACTCACTAGTTGACTACAGCATCCACATTGCCCTGAAAAGAAGTAGGATTTTTTTTTTAGCTGAAATGAAAAGTGGAAGAAAGAGTAAATTTTCCTTTTTTTTCTTCCCAAACAGGAACAGTACAACATGAGGAAGCAGAATCAATGCACAGAAATTAAGCTAATGTCTTCAGTCTTTGCAACACCACTTGAGCAGCTTGACCAAGTCACTCACGCCTAGTGGCCCCGTTAGTTGCTCTTCTCCCATCAATGAGCTTTGGAATTTTCATCAGTAGCTGCCTATGCATTACTCATGGATCAGAGAGCAGAAAGACACCAGACATTGCCAAGTCCCACCTAGGTAGCTACACAGGGAGCCCTGTATTGACCATGGCCCAGAACATGTGAAGCGCCTTCCCATATGAGAGGGAGGGGCATTGGATTAAGAACCTGGTGACTCAGGAGGAAATATCCCCACCAGTGCTTTGGTGGGACTAGAAAATGGAGCCCACTCCTGACACCAGGAAGTGCTCATCTGGAGTTTAATTGAAGACAAAAACCCCAATGTTGGTGCCCAAATGTCTCTGCCTTTTGAAATTGTTGTGTAAATTCACTGATAATTCTCTTAGATTCACGTGGAGACATTAGTATTAACTGTTATTCATCCCTTTAAGGTCATCTTTAGAAGACCCTACATTGTGTTCTAATTGCTCAGCAGGGCTCCCTCCTAGAAGTTTAGACAACAAACTTATGCACATGTGGACTGCACCATCAGTGCCCTGGTTATGTTGGAGTAAAAGTATAGAGAATTTTTAGGAAAACAGGCAGAAGTGTGGGTATTTTTGCTATTCTTTGCTTCACCTATCCACGGAGGTGGATAAAGACATCTGGGAAGGGGAAAATGTGGGCTAGCAAATAGAGAAGAGGCTGCTACTAGGCTGGGAAGTGCCTCCCTCATTTACGACTAGCCAGAGACACTGAACTTGGCTGTCCAGGCAAGCTTGGGTCCTGGGATATACCGAAATAAACCTTGGCCTTTATACAGACTTATTCCTCAAGCCAAGTTGTTTCACCAACTTGGTTCTGAAGATCCAGACCCCAGCTGGCATGAATCCATCCCCCTTAGACCCCAGCTGGCATGAATCCATCCCCCTTTCCATCTTGCCATCTTCAGCCCTCCCGGTGGAGCGGAGGTTCTCACCTAAATAGAGAAGCTAAATTTCTACCTTCTGATTTTACCTTTTCCATGTGTGCATCAGGCACTTTCTCCAAAAGATAAGAATCATTTGTGTTGACATCTTCACTTATTCAATTCCACTTTCTCTTCTAACTTAGTAAGGATTTCTGCTAGTTAAATTGGCTTTAATTTCTTTTGCTCCCAGAAGTTATTGGAAGAATGCCCATTAACCATTTCATCATATTATTTCTATAACCCAAATTAATTTTCCAGAACATGCAGCATATCACCGTAATGATTTGCTATGACCAGTTGCATTAGAAAATATTGCCTTTCTATTTTTTCTGTATTTTTAAATTCAATCAAAAAGGAATAAACTTCTGCTGACAAAACTGCTTGGAAAAACCCATGCTGTTTAACATGCACTTTTACTATCTTCAGTTTACTAGCTTCTTTGCTGAAACCCTGGTGACCAACCATCTGTGGCAAGTTGTCATCATTTGTACAACCAGTGGCCCTAACTGGAAACTTGGAAAATTCCCACTCCTGGACAATCTGGCACATAGAAACATTCTTCTCAAGATGTGCTAGAATTAAGACTCATTAACGAACAGAAAACACCAACAGCTCTCATAGTTTACAATAGCATAGGCCCAGTGGGGTGCTGGAGGTGGCTGGAATCGGCTTGGGGGAGTGGACCAAGTGCACCCCTTCCTGGCTCCTCATTCAGTGTTGTCTCATGGGCAGTGTGAAATTAGCCATGGTTGGAGTCTATACATAACAGAAATTAGCAAATGCTACAAGTAAGGGCTTCCTCACACTCCTGCCCCTCTTCAGAAGAGCTGGGTTTTCAGCTCACCCCGGACATAATGCACTTGGCTACCTGGGCCATGGCCAGGGTATGAATGTTTGGTTCCCCCACAAGATTCCTGTGCTGAAATCCTAATCCCCGTGTGACGGTGTTAGGAGGCAGGGTCTTTGGGAGGTGATGAGGTCACGGAGGGGAGCTCTTGTAAATGGGATTAGTGCCCTTAGAAGGAGACCCCAGAGAGCTGCCTCTCCCCTCCAGTCACGGTGGACAGGAGATCAGGGTGAGTGAAGTCAGAGGCTGTCTGAGGGCCAGCCCTGCCAGTGCTAAGAGGTCCTGCTGCCTGGACACCCAGCCACTAGTGGCCTCATATTTGGTGGACATAGGGAGAAGGCTGTAGGAATTCCAGGCTCAAATGACAACAGAGACAGACACCACCTGTTGTATGAACAAATTGCAGCCAGGAGTTTGGTCCGGGTCTGAGTTCTGCCATCCCTGCTTGGGCTGTGTGCATCTCATTGCTTGGATCTCATGTAAGGCAACAGAGAAACAAAAAAGCCATGTCACCATGGAAATAATCATTAACACAATGGGCAAACACTGATACCACATCTGACTGACTTTGCGGCCTTGGCCCCCTCCCGGGGTTTCAGCAAAAGTCGTGCCCTTTGGATTGCACATTTCCAGCTAGATGTGCAGCCCGTGTGTTGCACCTCTCTTTCCATTCCTTCTCCACAGTTAGAGGTAGACACTCAAGGCTCCAAAAAGTATAAGACTTTCATCTCAGCCTTCAGAGGGCTTTCAGTCTCCATGGGGAACTGAGTTTTTTGTTTGTTTGTTTGTTTCATTTTGTTTTGTTTTAAGTAGAGAGCAGGGCTGGGCTAAGATTTAAATAACTGAAACAAGTCATAAGGTGCTGATTTCCTGGAAGACAACCTAGGCAATACCATCCTGGACACTGGAAAGGGCAAATATTTCATGAAGAACACACCAAAAGCAATAGCAACAAAAGCAAAAATTGACATACGGGATCCGATTAAAGTTAAGAGCTTCTGCACAGCAAAAGAAACTATCAGCAGAGAAAACAGATCATCTATGGAATGGGAGAAAATATTTGCAAAGTATGTATCTGACAAAGGTCTAATATCCAGCATCCTTAGGGAACTAAATTTACAAGAAAAAAAACAAACAACCCCATTAAAAAGTGAGCAAAGGACATGAACATACGCTTTTCAAAAGAAGACATACATGTGGCTAACAAGCACATTTTAAAAAGCTCAATATCACTGATCATTAGAGAAATGCAAATTGAAACCATCATGAGATACCATCTCACACCAGTCGGAATAGCTATTACTAAAAAGTCAAATAATAACAGATGCTGGCAAGGTTGCAGAGAAAAGGGAACACTTATACGCTGATGATAGGAGCGTAAATTAGTTCAACCATTGTGGAAAGCAGTATCGTGATTCCTCAAAGAGCTAAAAGAATTACCATTCCACTCAGCAATCCCATTACCGGGTACATACACAGAGGAATAGAAATTGTTCTACGGTAAAGATGCATGCACGTGTTTTTTCATTGCAATCCGCAGCTCACTTCACCCTCCACCTCATGGGCTCAAGCAACCCTCCCACCTCAGCCTCCTGAGTAGCTGGGACTATAAGCCCACACTACTCTGTTCATAATAGCAAAGGCAAGGAATCAATCTATTGCCCAAAAATGATAGACTGGATACAAAAAAAATAAGTGGTACGTATACACCATGGAATGCTATGCAGCCATAAAAAATAATGAGATCCTGTTTTCTGCAGGAACATAGATGGGACTGGAGGCCATTATCCTCATATCCTGAATTATGAGAACACATGGACACACAGAGGGGAACAACACATACTGGGGCCTACTTGAGGCTGGAGGGTGGGAGGAGGGAGAGGATCAGAAAGAATATCTATTGGGTACTAGGCTAATACCTGGGTGATGAAATAATCTGTACAACAAACCCCCAAGACATGAGTTTACCTATATAGCAAACCTGTACATGTAGCCCTGAGCCTAAAATAATAGATTTTTTAAAAAAGATACTGGGTTTATGAAGTCCCCAGGAGGTCAGGAGGAAGAGAGAACGCTTGAGACAAGAGGTCAGTGAGGAGCTTGCAGGGATGGCAGAGGGGCAGGGAGCAGCAGAGTTTGAGTAGAGGAACCAGAAGCCCAGCCCTGGACCCATCTCTGCCTTCCTGTGTGTGCACCTAACTCAGCTTTCAGGTGAGAGGTGGGGCTCAGGAGGTTATGTACTCACTTGAAGTTGCACGTCTAGGAATCCAGATGATGGTCCCATGTCTGCTGTGCCCCCGCCCTACTCTATTGCTAGGACAGCCAACCTCTACTCAGGGGCTGCAGCCGGTCAGCTGGCATCTACCAGGCTCAGCTGAGAGGGGTTCAGAGCCTAGAGGAGCTGTGGCATGCCAGGTCTAGGCTGCCTGTTGGCTGCTGTCAGGATGAATGCTGTTGTAGATAGATTCTTTTTGGCAACCAGAGACTTTCAGACGTCAATGGCCATGCAGTCTCCATGTTGCCCTTCCCATCCTGACACCACACACTCCTTATGCTGCAGCCGCCATGGATGCCTGAGTGAACAGCCCTCAAATTCTATTCTAACTCCTTATTTAAAAGATAAGGAGACCGAAGACTGAGGAATTTGACATAAATAAACAAACCGGCTTGCCTGAGCTGAGTACTGCCTTTGGCCTCACGATAGCTGCCTGCTGGCATCTGATTTTCACAGCTAGTACAACCTTCCAGCACCTTCCAGGATTGGTTTCTGAAAGAGGGGATTGTTTTTGCTCCCAGTCCCCCTAAACATTCTGTAGGTAAATACAGCACTCATGGCCCCATTTTCTCACTGTGTATTTGCCACCTTGGGTCTGTTCAGATGGCAATCTCCCGAAAACCGGGCACCTCCTCCTTGTACCCATGGCACTGTCGTGGTGCTTGGTTGCTGTCAGCACATAGCATTAGCTCTGAGACACCTCCTCCTTGTACCCATGACACCGTCGTGGTGCCTGGCTGCTGCATTAGCTCTGAGACACTGCTGTGTTTCCCTCCCAGTTCCGCATCAGGTGGTACTGTTTTGTTTTGGTGGCTTGGTTCATTTTTTCTTATTGCAGTATTATCACTGCATAGAAAGCAGAAGTGGTCTTCCCATATTGTGTAAAGACCCCATTAAACATATGCCACATGCTTCAGAGCGGCAGGAACAGGAAGAAGGATGGGATTCCCCGTGCCCGAAGGTATACCAAGTCTACATTGTCCTGAGAGTTAGGAACTACATACACCTGTCTGTGCAGCATTTGGGAAGGTCAGAGGAGACGACTGTGTGGTGTGCATTGGAGAAGTGTGGGGCCCCTGTGCTCACCACCACCCTAAGCCCCTGTGAGGCAGGGGGCACCTGGTGCACTGTGACCAGCACTCTCCCAGCTTCCTGCCAGGAGGAGCTCTGACTGGACAGTGGCTGTAACAATGGGCTTAAATTTCCCCAGCTCCTTAGATACTGTAGGGTTTGACTTAAAGAAAATTTTAAAACATGATTTTTCAATAAGTTGGTTGCCAAAAAATCTCTGTGGTCAAGGAGGCACCTCCCTCCTGGTCACTACTTCCCCCTGCCGAGCCTTCTGCCCGGGCAACTGCACCACGATCTCCAGCTGCACCATGTGTTTTGAAAAACGTTTCTCCCCGCCCCTCTGGGGTTTTTCTCCTCCTCCAGTGGCGAAATTCCAGAGGGCATTGAGTGGGTTACTCTTCACAAGCACAGAGCTAAGCCCAGTCCTGGTAGAAAGCACACACAAAGAAGACCCAAGACCATGAATATGCTGACCTAAGTTGGACAGAACTGCTTCATGGCTTCCTGCTGTTACTCCATGGGTTTCTGATCCTGTTCTGTAGGTTTCTGCTGTTACTCTGAGTTCCTGCTATTACTCTGTGGGTTCCTGCTGTTACTCTGTAGGCTCTGCTATTACACTATGGGTTCTGATGTTACTCTGTGAATTCCTGCTGTTACTCTGTAGGCTCTGCTATTACACTATGGGTTCTGATGTTACTCTGTGAATTCCTGCTGTTACTCTGTGGGCTCTGATGTTACACTGTGGGTCCTGTTTTTACTCTGTGGGTTCTGATATTACTCTATGGACTCTGATGTTACTCTGTGGGTTCCTGCTATTTCTCTGTGTGTCCTGCTGTTACTCTCTGGGCTCTTGTGTTACTCTGTGGGTTCTGACGTTACACTGTGGGTTCTGCTGTTACTCTGTGAATTCCTGCTGTTACTCTGTGGATCTCTCTGTGGTTACTCTCTGAATTCCTGCTCTTATTCTGTGGACTTCTTTTGTTACTTTGTGAGTTTCTGCAGTTAGTTTACCTCTTTACCATCCAGCCAGGAATTCTTTCACTAGGAATTGTGTGGATGCTGGCCAATTGGGCTAAATTTAATATTACTATGTCCCCTATTGTGGTGGTGCGGTCTTGGCTTGGCAATTTCTACTAGTATTCCATATGCAGTTAATCTTGACACATCAGTGAAAGAAAAATAAAATCTCAGGCCTCCAAACTTACTATGCCAAAGGGAAAAGTTAATATTGGCAACACACACACACACACACACACACACACACACAGCCTTCTTTTTGTTCCCAAAAGCTTACTTTATCTTATGTGAAATGTAGATCTACTGAGTATGAGACAGATGTATAACCCTCCCCCATACCTTTCTTTTCACATGTGAAATGTAGATTTGCTGTACTCTAATCAGAGCCTCACAAAAATGTGACCACTTGCCTCATAGCCTACTCTCCCCTCTTTCCCCTCCTACCGGCGCTTTTCCCTTAAATATTTGGAAAAAAGTACAGGCCAAAAATCCTACTGTAACCTGTGTTTCTTTTTCCCCAGGCAAATCCACAATTTTGGCAAAATAAACCTCTATATCAGTTGTGATCTGCCTCGGACACTTTTTGGTTTACACAACAATCCAATCATAGCGATTTATTTGGAAATATACCTTCACAAGTTAAATCAAACCACAGCGCTACTGGGCATTATTTATAATGGCAAACTATTGCAAACAATCTAAAGCCCATCATAGACATCATAGAAACTATTCTAATAAATTGATACATTTATATAATGGAATAATCCGCAACCTTGAAGGGAATGAAGGAAGGAATAAAGAGAGAGGGAAAGGAAGAAAAGAAAGGAGAGAGGGAAGGAGGGACAGACAGGTGTTTAAATTGGGGATGTGCAAGCAATATTGCCTACTTCATTGCCTTCACATTATCTAAAAGCATGTGGTCAAGAAACACTATTACAATAAGCACATCAGAAATAACTTCTAAAATTACTTTTCCAAAATATGAATCCATACTATACACTTCCTGTAATGTGCACCAAATGTAGATGCACACATTTTAACAAGGAAAAGACTAATACTCATATTTGCTTGCTACACACCAGACACTGTTTTAAATGTTTTGCACACGTTAACTCATTTGTTCTTACAGAAATCCTGTAGCGTGCACCGCCACCTCCATGTTTCTAGGAGGAAACTGAGGCACGGGGGCTGCGGCTCCTGGACGCACCTGGCCTTCTCGGCCTGCCTCTCTCCCTCCAGCCGCCCCACATTCTTTTTTCCTAATTGGAAAAAACTATTCACGCTGCTCCTCCAGGGCATTTCAACCTTCTAGAAAGATCCGACAAGATTCGAAACTGTTTATAAAGAGAACGTGCTTGTGCCTGAATGCTGAGTGTCAGCGCGCAGTGATGCCCTAGAGTGCAGGCATTCCGGGTTTGGCGCCCAGCGGGTGGAAATACGGCCGCAGGGTGGAAATGCCGGGGGGGGGCTGCCCAGGCTCCTGTGGGACCCGCGCGGGGCGGGCACGCACATTCTCAGGGACGCGCGTCCTCAGGCCACGAGAACACCTGAAGGCCCCGGCCAGCGTCCTCCCGTGAAGACCCGGACCGGCGTCGTCACCCGCCGCGCAGGCCTAAATCTCAGGTCTTCACCGTCATCTCCCAGCGATCGCAGGGATCTCGGGCACTGACCGCGCCCCCGCGCCCCCGCGCCCCCGCGCCCCCGCGCCCCCGCGCCCCCGCGCCCCCGCGCCCCCGCGCCCCCGCGCCCCCGCGCCCCCGCGCCCCCGCGCCCCCGCGCCCCCGCGCCCCCGCGCCCGGCACTCTGGGCGCGCGCGGACGGCGGGGCAGTGCCTACTACGCAGGCGCACGCTGCGGGCGTCAGGACCGGGCAGCAACACTGCCACGCGAATCCGCGCCGGCCAATCAGCATGGCCAGGGGCGGGGCTTCCCTGAGGCGCGCCGAGAGGCGGTGGCCCACTTCCGGCAATAATCGCCTGGTCGCCGTCAGGTGCCGGCCCAGGTGGCAGGCGCGCCCGTTGGGCACTGGGGGACGCGGGCGCGTCAGGTGAAGACTGGGGGCTGCAGGCGCGCTAGGTAGTACAGGGTGCCGCGGGCGCGTCAGGTGAAGACTGGGCGCCGCGGGCGCCTTAGGTGAAGATTGGGGATCGCGGGCGCGTCAGTTGGGGACGATGGGCCACGGGCGAGTCAGGTGAAGACCGGGGACGGCGGGCGCGTCAGGGGAAGACATGGGGTCGCGGGCGCGTCAGGTGGGGACGGGGCCTGTGGGAGGGTCAGGTGGGGACCGGGGGTCTCGGGCGCGTCAGGTGGGGACGGGGTTGTCGCGGGCGCGTCAGATGGGGACGGGATTGCCGCGTGCGCGTCTGCTGAGGTCTGGGTCCGCGGGCGCGTCAGGTAGGGACGATGGGCCGCGGGCGCGTCAGGTGGGGTCTGGGGACGGCCGGCGGGTGTGGAGGGTTCATTCAGGGAGCTACGGGCGAGTCAGATGGGAACGGGGGCCGCCCACAGGTGCATCGCGTGTCCTCAGCCGCTTCCCCTGCCCACCTTCTGCGACCCCTTCCCGCCCCCACCCTCCTGGGCCGTCTTGCAGGCCCGAGCTTGTGTCCGCCTCGCTGGGCAAGGTGTTTCGGGGACGACTCCTGCCGGCGTTTGCCCTCCGGGCTCGGCCCTTGCCTCTTCGCCGGTGGACACCTGCTAGGTGTGATCCCTCATTCCTCCAGGCCACTCTGCCCCGTCTGCTGCTTACCTTTTTTTCCTACTCCTGGTCTGTGGCTCTGGCTCTGTCTCTGTCTCCTCCCTTAATTTCTTTCCATGCTTATTTTTCTTGCAGCAGACACTAATTTTGCATCCTTCTCCTCACAGTAAGCTCAATTTGACCTTTTTCTCAATTAGATTCCACCTCTGTCCTTGGGTCTATTCAAACTCATTGTGAAAGACTAAAGAATCTAGAGAACCATTTCTTCCCTTATGAAGCTGTCTCTTGCTGCCTCCAAATCCTTACCATCCGGCCCTAATCAAAAAAGATGTTTACTCTTTCATATTCTGTTTTCTCCTCGTCTTTACATGTTTACCTTTCCCATGAGGAATCTGTGATTATCTGCAAGTCCTTACAGTAAATCTTATTTCTGACTCTCAGCCCTCAGTGTGCCATTTTTTTAAATGTCCTTTCTGGATCAAATTTGTCCACACTTTTAAGCAAAACAAATAGGGAAACACATGTGGTCTTTTAAAATGGATTAGAGTTTTCTTTCCTGTCTTGTTTTCCTTGTTTTAGTGCCTTTATATTTAGATTCATCATTACTTGAAATCATATTAGTGATCTGTAATAGACGGTAAAAAAAAAGTTAAAAGGCTTATAATTTAATGGCATCTGTTTTAATAGGGTTTTCAGGAACTGCTATTATAAACATAGTGGTTAGGAGCATGGATCCCGGAGTGAGACTCCATCATTTTGAATCCCAGCTCCACTGAACTTTTGCCTCAGTGTCTTCATCTATAAAATAGATAATGAAACTTGTAAAACAAGAATAATGTTTTCTATCTTGGAGGGCAGCATGAGGATTAAATGAGACAACATATGTAGATTGTTTAGAGTAATGCATAGCCTATAGTAAGCTCTAATAAATGTTTGCCATTATTATTGTAAAGAAAAAATATGCTTGTTGAAGGAAAGACTTTTTTTTTTTTGTTCTGAGTCTCTCATGCCAAGAGTTTCCACCAGCAAATGAACTTCATGAAGTCCTTTTCTACTGAAGTACCCCACCCACATGTCCTACCACATGAAATAGAAATTAAGGGAAGATTTAAAATAGTTAATCATTGTAGGCTGTCTGAAATAAGTTGGCATAAAATGTGCTTAAAATTTGCAAATTATACAAGCTACACCCTTTGAGTGCTTGCTCTTAAAAGTTTAATAATTTTCAGGAGTAATTTCTAGTTTTTTTTGTATTTGCAAATCCCAAAATAAAGGTAATTTTAATTAAAATAAGCATACAAAGCTCTAACAATTCACATTTTTTTGGCTGAACGAATACATTCTCATTAAAAGCCGTGGGTTGTCATCATTCTATAAAACTTTAGTAGCATTGTTTTCTGATTTACAAACTCAGAAGCCTCAGTTTGGGAGTATTTTTGAAAACTTGAGATCCAGACCCCAGACCTTTTACATTGCAACTTGTCTTTTTTTGTTTTTGTTGTTGTTTTTCATCTGCATCCAGAGTTTGTGCTTTAGTTCATGAGCTGTATAGATTATGCTTTAAGAAAAACTTCATTGTGATCCAAAGAGCATACCATAACAAATCTGTGAAGCACACACATCTTCAGAGAAACAAATCTTTTCCTCTGTGTTGAAAATAAGCCTTTGGGCATGGACTATTTTTTTATTTCCATGGCTGCATTTCACTCCTTTCAACCCTTAAAAAAATCAAACTTAGCAGCTGAGAAATTCAGACCAAACTATTCATTTCTCACTGAGTTGCCAAAATGAATTAACTGTAGAGTTTAGGTAGTTGTAAAAGAATTGGTTATATTAATGGAAACAGTAGGCAGGCTCTTTATGTAAATGTTATAAAGATTGTTTGTGAAACTAGAAGATAAGTGTATTAAATGATGAGTGGGCATAGTGTCTAAATAGGTAAGTACAATATTTGTGTGTCATCACGTTTTAAAATATTTTGTCAGCTGAGGATACCGGGATGTACATAGGACAGTCATCCAGATAAGGTTCTGTTGGCAAGATATTTATTGCCTAGTTGTTTTTTTCTGTCTCCATGTTTTTCATTTGATCTATCCTACAAGCCCTAGAAAATTATTATTCTCAAAACACCACTGCTCACACTGATCTGTTGCTGAAAAACGTTTAATTACTGACAGAATAAAGTCTAAACACCTTTGATATTCTTTGATATTCTTCTATGACCTGGCTTCTAGTCACTTTTCCAGCTTATGTACCAGGCCTCTGATAAACTTTCTCCATTTTATCCAATCTTTTCTGCTTATTTTTCTCAAACTGTGGCACACATTTTGACCTTTATACTTATGCACCCACCATTCCCATGATTGATATTTTTTGCCTTGCCTCTCCATTCATTTAAGATCTAACCATGCTTTAGGGCCAAGATCAAGTCCTAGTTTCTCGTCAGAGCTTTCCCAGCTGATTTGCTTTCTGCTCAAATTAACTTTATTCTCTCTTTACCACAAGTTACAAGATTGTGGACATATGTGTATGTATGTATACATGCACACTCACATATCTACATGTAAACACACTTTATTATAGTACACTTGTATGGAATTTGTGTGTGTTTTGCTATTGTTCTTTTTTAGTTCCTTAGCTAAATTGCACACTTTTGAGGGCAGGAACACCTAGCATAATAACATGTAGTTGGTGCTCAAATGTTTGTCGTTGAAGTAATCCTGTATTTGTTAGCAGTAACAAAATCTGTTAGCAGTATTTTTCAGGATTATCCACTTGATTTTTTAAAAAAATATATATTTCTGAATCCACAGTTTCAAGTTGATATTGAGAGATAATTTGATAATTATCAGAGATGTTCCTAGCAGCCATTTTCTGTTGAATGTGTTTTATGAGACTCAAGGTGCCACTTAAACAGTCATCTGCTACTTCATGGTCTTTTCTGCCTTTGGTGGGAATGTTCTTGAAAATCATAAAATCAGCTCTATGCTATTAGAGACAGTTTTAGATAACTCTAGATCGACTGAACATGGGCATTGAGTTTTGCATTTTAAGATGTTCAGTAGTTGTGAAGCAGTTCTGTGAGACAAAGTTTATCAAAATTGTGCTGAAATTTAAGGAATAAAGTATTTTCTAAAGCAAGAATTTAAATTAATCATTATGTGACTGAAAAAGACATGTTCTGACTATAAGTCAGTTTAGCAAGGTTTGAGATTTTCTTCGTGTAAAGAATAATTACTTCATCATACATTTCCTACACCAGTCAAGAGTTAAGCATTTGTGGTTGATCCAGGAATATTGTTGAAGTCTATGTAATTTCCTTCCTTTTTTTTCCTGTATCTTCTAGGATTGTATAAGTGCCCATTTAATAACTTGTTTTTTGTTAATTATACTAAATATAGTTGGGAGGTGGTGTTTGGAGATGTTCATCTCTCATTTATTCTCCATGATGTAAATATTCTACATTATTCTCTACGATATAAATATTCTACATTATAAAATACTCAAGTCTGTTCGGGACGTGAAATTAAAGTAACACATTACAGAAACCACTTTTGCTTGAGTAATTCAGCTGTCTTTCTGTAGCTAAATTCAACGTATATTTTCAACTCTTGCCATGCTTGGCGTTTTTATAACATTTTCGTCTCTGTCGATCATTTCTTTCTTGAAATACATTTTTCTCCTGACTTCCTACTTCTCCCTCTACCTTTTTGGCTCTTCCTTTTCAGTTTTTCTTCTTGGCTTATATCTGCTGGTCCCTTAAATGGTGATGTTTCTTAGGGTTTTTTTCTTGGCTCTCTTGATTTCCCTCTCGACATATTCTGTGATATTATTTGTGTGGTCTTGATTAGTATCTAAATGCTCATGATTTTCCTCTTTCTCTCTAGTCCAACTCTCTTCTGAACCATGGATCTATATATTTATTCATTCAGTAAATAAATACTTATAGAGCTCCTGTTGTTTTCCTGGCATTGTTCAAGGTAATGGAATACGGACCTGAACAAGACATTGCATTTTCTTGGAGGAAAACAGATGATAAACACGCTAATCATTTCAGACAGCCCTTACAACTATGAAGGCACTAGATAATGGCTTAGACTGGTAGGGATGGGGTTGAGGCAGCATAACGGCACTGTTTGGACAGGGAGTCAGGGAGCCTTTCTGGGATGTGACATTTTGAATCAGCAGTGTGAACATCTGAGGTGGTTTTTAGCCTCATGCACAGTCTCACTGTGTATGAGAATCACCTGTGGACCTTTAAAAACTATTTAAACTTAGCCTTCACCCCCAAATATTCATATTTAACTGAACTAAAATGGGACTAAGCACTTGAATGTTTAAAAACCTTCCTGTGATGTTAATGCACAGCAGTAGTTGAAAATCACTGATCAAGAGGAGCAGAAATCAAGTTAATGGGAAGAACTAGCATTTGAAGTCTCACTCTTATCAAATTGTGAGCTTCATGAAGTTAATCATGAAGTTGCATCATTTTTTAAGTCATAATTTTTATACCTGGAGTCTAGTATTTCAAACTGAACAGGCATGTCCAAAGCTGAAATTAATATCCCTTATCTCTCCTTTCCTAATAAAACCCTGCTGTTCCTTCTGTATGTCTTATCCCAGAACCAGGGGCTACAAAACAAAATCTAGATAACTTCCTTGATTTCCTCCTCATGTTTCCAGCCAGTCTTCAAGTACTGTTTGACTCTGTTTCCTAAATGTTTCTGTAGTCTCTGCTCTTCTGTTTCTTTTGCCACTGTACACTCTCACCTTTTAAAGATCAACATTCAGAAGCCTCCAGTCCCAACTACTTTCCTGCAGGTGATCCTCACCCCATACCTTCTCCCAGTGTGATACTGAGTTCTTTGTAAACCACAAATCTAATTGAATCACTTACCTGCTTACTTCCCTTTTTTGGCCCCTCATTGCCCTCAGAATAGCATCCAACTCCTCTGACTTGATCCAGCCTTAAATGACTTCTCCATCCTTAATTCTGGCCCACTCCCTCTCATCTATTCTAAGCTTCAACCAAACTGAACTACTTAGAGTTGCTGAACATGAATACATTTCATTTTTGGTTGCTCCTAACTTCTGGTAAAGAGAGAATACTTGTTTGGGATAATATTCCCTATTCCACACTCCCTGACCCCTGCTTGTTTTTCAGGTATGAGCTTGAATGTCACCTCTGGTAAACCTTTCGTGGGATATGCAGTATTAGGCCAGTAAAACTACGTTTACTTACCCCATTTTATCACTTTAGTACAATCAAAGTACTGTGTTATTGTCACTGTCACCAATGTCCAGCCAACATTTAATTAATGAGCAGACATTTAAATGTTAAGAACTTTAATCTTTAAAATTAATGAATAAATGTTCTAAGTGAAAAGAAACTTTTATGAATTATATATACTTTTTAACATAAATTAACTTTTTCATAGGAGAACTATGCCATTTTTGGGTCAGGACTGGAGATCTCCTGGATGGAGTTGGATTAAGACAGAAGATGGCTGGAAGAGTTGTGAATCTTGTAGTCAGAAACTTGAAAGAGAGAATAACCATTGTAACATCAGTCACAGCATGTAAGTTACAGCTGAGCAGAACCATGCCATTTGCCAGTTTAGCATGTATGGCCTTACCTATTTTTCAAGTCCCTGCAAAGCTCCATAACTTTTGAGACTTGCCCACCCAGAAGGCTGGTGTGAAGAAACAAGTTATTTAGCTAAAAAATGAGGCTAGTAGATTGCCTAATATTCATACACAGATGCTTTTTTCTTTTTTTTTAATTTAAAACATTTAATCCTCACAATAATTGGGAGAGAGGTATTATTATTAATCCCACATTATAGCTGAGGAACCTGAGGAAATTAAAATACACAGTTTTGGTGGCATGTATCAGAAATGTAATAATAGTGGCTTACACAAGACAAATCAGTTTTTCTCCCTTGAAAGCCTGAGTTGGCATGATGACTTTGCTTGTAACATTGTCAAGGGGCCAAGCACAGTCTGTCTTGTTGCTCTGCCATCCCGAGAGTGCAGCCTTACCTGCATGGTCCAAAACGGTGTATTACCTGCCACATTTGCACTCAGGCCGAAGGGTAGGTGGGGTTGGTGGGATACAACCTGTGTTTCAGTGGCACAGCCCAAAAGTTACATGCATCACGTTGCCCACACCTTGTTGGCTAGAGCACTAGTGCAAGGGAGGCTGGGGGTTGTGGCCCAGCCGTGTGTCCAGATAAAAACCAGAGACTGCATGAGCACAGAACCAGGGTAGGTGGCTATCGTATGATGACTACAGTGTCTACCACAGTGGTGTTTGAGAATTTGGAGGGCTAGGAAGGTCTTGAGATAGCCTCCTCTAGAATGTCATGGGTCTAGTCATTTATTGTATATTATTTTACATTTGTGTAATTATCAACTGTGTGCTTGATGGGCCATATGTTTTTCTGACAGAAGTTTAGTAACTTTAGACCAGAGACTGGTTTTTGCAGTATTTGAAGCAGAAATTAATTTTCTATTTTAGTTACAGTGAGGATAATACATAATATTTGTTAAACTTATATTGTAGCAGTTCTCTGCCACACTAAGATGTATTTAATGTTGATAGCTGTAAAACTTATTTAAAGCTTGTAATTATGCTGTTGGTATTGCATAATGTTATACAGTTATGAATTCTCTAGGTCATTTTTACTATTATGGCAATTTTTTTAAAATTTAAAGTTGGTTGGCTGTATCTAGAAATGTTAGGTGTCTCACATTTACTCCCAATAGCCACTATTAAATGTGGATTTTAGGATGGGGAGATATATTACAGAATGTCAATTTAAAAAAAGCTGTAATGCTTGAAGTACAGTGTTACTGCTGCATCTGCGGTGAGGAATTTGTGGGAATTTGTTTTTTTCCCTCATGTATTCTTTTTCCCATCATCTCAAACACATTTTAAATGTCTGAGAATTGGTTTTTTTTGCACTGCACACATAAAATTAGAGAATACAGTCGAGATATGTTTTCTTTGCATAACTGGCTACCCTTCTGTCTCCCTTTCCCCTTCCCCCAAACTTACCTACAGATCCGCCCCTTTGAATCAATGGCTGCTAACACAAGCATCCCTGCACAAAAAGGTTTTATGACAGCAACCCTGGCTACCTTCTGTGGGGCACAGTGAGCGAGAACCAGTCAGCACCACCTTTTACCCCACCTAGTTGCTTTGCAGTACTGGGACTGCCCCGGCTTCCTACTCTGCCATTTCGTTCATCTTTCGTTCATCTTCCTCGGACTTCTGTCCGTTCCTACAAAAATGCAAATCCAAACCTGTGGGTAGAGGCTGTTGGTGACCTGAAACTGCAGCAGATGTTTAATATATCCTTTCTCTGGAAGGAAAAACCACTTAACTTTGAACCTAAAATTGATTTTAAAAAGATAAGACCATATGTAATCACCATTTAAAATCACTATATAAATGGCCTTCTCTTTCCCCCACATGTCTTTGAGAAACACAGTACCCCTAATTCTTTGATTTAAGGTGGGCTTTCAAAGCTTAGAAAAAGAACTATAGTAAAAATAATTTAGGTAATCAAGATTCTACGTAACTTTGTTAATTTTCTTTTTTGTGAACGTGCGGGAAAATAGGCCTTTAGTATCCTTCTGCTTACTTTTCAACTCATTTTAGTATTCAAAGTTTAGAGAACATAGGGAAGAAATTAAGCAATTCAACGTGGTTGATCTGGGGGAAGCCAGCCAGTTCATACTCTGAATCCTTGATTAAGCTGCTCTTTCAAGCAACATTCATGATATTACTGAGGTTTAAACATAGTTTGATGGACAGAGGATTCATCTTAACCCTGACCTAAGGAAGCCTTTTATTAGGCTGTTGATTCAGAATAGAAGGTAGATCAGCTGGGGTCCAGATTGAAGAGAGGACAGCCAGTTAAGGGTTTCAGTAGACAGGTGAGAAATGTTGAGTGCTGCCTATGGTGATGTCTGCACAGCTGGACAGAGGGTCAGGATCAGTAAAAGACTGAGTCACAGATTGATTGGACTAGCCAAAAGGGTGGCCCTGAGAAGGACTCTGAGGGTTCAGCTGGGGAAATGGTGTAAGTAAATAATCTGGCTGGGTCTTCTGTCCAGCATAGTGTTTCTGCCACTCAGTTTTATGTTTGACGACAGAAATTGTGTGATTCCTATAAAGGAAAGATATTGAAGAAGAGTGTCTAGATACTATATATCTTTAAGAATTTCTAACTTTTTCCATCGGATTTCAGTGTTATTATGGGCACTGTAATTGCCTATAGTTATTTCAGTATAAGTATAGGCACTGTTGAGGATATATAAGAAGTTGTTCCTTGTCTTTTATGAAGTTGACATTTGACAAGGGAGTGTGTAGTCAAACAACGCATTCAGCTCAGTCTTGGCAGAGATGCTTCTGGGTTCTTTGCATTGAATTTTCTAAATCTTTTTTATTGCATTTTTTTATACCTCATAAAACATTATATTTTCTATTCAAATTTGAATGTCTTAACACTTACTTTGGTAATTTGGTTCTCAGTGGGCTTAGCAATGGGGGCCATCGTATTTTAAGGTTCTACCAAAATTATCTTCAACTCTAGTAGTTCCCAGGATATCCCAAGATAATGGAATTCTATAAAAAGCATTTTTAAATTGTGCATCCCCCAAGGAAACAAGATAGAAGAAGCTACATTTTTGGTTCCCTTATGAGAATGTGAACATAGTCTCTGGTTACCATGAGGGATAGAGAATTCAGGGGATCCTTCTAGCCCTTGAAGTGTGTACTGGGCTCGAAAGCCACTGTACCTTGGAGAGGAGACATCCTGTATCCATTTAAGTAAATATCCTTGTTAGCACATTGGCATTTTCCCCTTAGGATCTTTAGAGTATTGTTACAGGTTTCAGCAAAAATCCAGATGGCCTTCCTGATACCCTTTCTTTAGTGACTGGAAAGAAAAAGAAAATTAATTTCAGTGTCGGACTCAGCACTGTTTCAAGCAGTATTTGTTAGTGCTTCTTAAATTAATGATTTTCTCTGGATTGTAAACTCTTTTCTCTGACTTTAATATTATCTCTTCCCCAAATTTGTGGGTTTTGTCAATTATAAAGCAACATGTGCTCTTTGTAAATGAAAAACAACAGAAAATTCATGCAGTCCTGAAGCATAGAACATGAAGGGTGAAGTTCCCCTTTTCTAGCTCAGATCCTTTTCTGCACAGTCACCTCCTGCATAGTCATGCTCACCAGATGTCAGAGTCTGCAAAGAATCGTGGTCATTTTCTCCACCCCAGTCCCTGCTGTTGCCTGGTGGTTTCAGTGTCCACCTGTGGGACTCACAGCCTCTGGCCTTAGTACTGTCCTCTTTGTTCCTAGGATCTCCTTCTCTCCTCTCCTCTTCTCTTCTCTGTCTCAGCCACCAACTCCCATGGTCCAGACTCATGAATTCGGGCATCCCAGTCCTTAAGCATAATCTTCTCACCTTCCAGATTTCCTGACTACCACCTCAACCGTTGCCTTATTTTTTCTATCCTATCAACCTTCTTTTTATCATGTCTCCTTTTGTCCAGCTTATATTCCATGATCCATTGTTTCAGTAACACTCTTGCCGTTACCCTAAACTCCATCCCAGTCTTTTTTTAAAAAACACACTCAAATGGCATATTCCCAACCCTAAATGAACCAACACATGAGCAGCTAAGAAATATAAGAAAGAAGATTCACACCAGGGAACACAGTGGGGACATCATCAATTCACTCACTTGCTTTCTTCTGAATTTATTCTCCCATTGCTTGCTCCTCCTTGTTCACCCACTCATTTATTTGCTCTTTTCACTTGCTCACTCATTTATTCTTCCACTCATTCTGTAAACTGATGTTTCTTGGTCATCTGCTATGTGCCTGTAGGGCCCCCATGCGGCCCACAGCCCCACTGTGTTTGCTTGGTTGGCCTGCTCTACTCCTCTTTGTGTTATCAATATTTCAAACTCCTTCACTCTCCTCTGATGTTCGGCTCCCTACATACTCCTTCTCCATCTTTTCAAAACAACCGGATCTCTTGTGTCACCAGGAAATCCAGAGCCATCAGACTTTTTCTCAGAACCTTAAGTTGATTTAAAATTTTCATCTTCATTAACTTTATCCTGAATCTTTATTTTTTGTCCAGAACACCTGAGATATTCTGAACAGAGGCTTATTTTTGTTAATTATCTCACAGGGAACAGTAAGTGTGTTGCCCTTTGCCTGTTGATTACCCCCAGGGGTAGAGTCATAGGGATTTTTCCTACATAAGTGGTAGTGGCTTTTCTTTGCTCTTGATGGGAAGGACACAGCTTTCCCCACCCCTCCAGAAAGGGTTTCCTTGGAAATGGCATGGGCCGGAGTCCTACCTCTACTCCTTTGTTGGGTAGATAAAATCTACCCAGGAGCCAGACTTAGAGATGTCTCTCGTCTTATTACACATACTGTTACACCTGTTTAGTCCACAATATATTAAGGATTTACTATGTGCTATGGTGTCAGGATACAGCAATAAATGAAACATGAAAACCCATGTCTGATGGAGCTTGCATTCTGGTGAAACAGATAGGCAGTGGACAAGATGAGTTCCGCAGTGTAGTAATTGTGATAGTATGTGGGAGATAAGAAATGCTAAGGATGGGTGGTGTTAGAGGAAGATCTACAGAGAGTGGCCTCTAAGAAGCCATCTGTGGAAGCAAACCTTAGGCAATGAGAGCAGGATGAATGGATGTCTGAGGGCAGGGCCTCCCCGGCAGGGAAAGAAAAAGTGCAAAGACCTCAAGGCAGGAGTACATCATCTGGCATATTCAGGGACAGCAGGGTTCCAGCATGGATAAGGGGAGCCCAGAAGCGGGGCCGGTAGGAGACAAGATCCCAGCCTGACTGGGTCCCAGCTGTGAAGTACCTGTTGTCATAGTAAGGACTTGGGCTTTTCTGAGTGAAGTAGGGAGTCAGGGTTTTGAGCAGAGGAGTGATTTGTTCAGGCCTATGCTTTAACAGGATTATTCTGGCTACTGTGTTAAGAACAGACTTCCAAGAGGCAGGACAGAAGCAAGTGGACCAGTTCTTAAGAGGCTTGGGTTAACCCCCATGGGAAATGATCATGGCTTGGAGAGAAAGGAGGTGGTGGATGAGGAAGGGCTCAAATCCTGGGTGTATTCTGCAGGTGGAACTGACACATGGAATGTGTATGGTGCAGTAAGAGGGTCGAGGGGTGAGACTAAGACTTTGGCCTGAGCAGCTGGAAGGTAGAGTTCCATTAACTGAAATAGCATCTAAATCTGCATTGCCTTGCACAGGGTCCTTGGGTCTGTGCCTAGGAACAGAACCACAGTGTCACAGGTCATGCACCTCTTTCCCTTTCCAGTGAGGTGGTGTCAGCATGTTCTCCTAATGCATTGCATGTTCATCCTTTTCCTCCACTTGTATTTCCTGGAAGTTGTTCCATGTCAGTGTGCATTGAGTTCCTCATTCATTTTAATGATGGCATTTCATTGTTTAGGTATACCATAACTTATTTGTCCAAGCTTCCACTGACATCATTTTGGCTATTTCCCACTTTTCATTATTTCTGGTAGTATAGCATGGGTCATCTGTGAATATCTCTTTGCATACTTGTGTGAATATTTATGAAATCTAAGTTCCTAATAGAATTATATATTTAAAATTGTAGTATTGCCACATTACCTTCTGTAATTTTGCACCAGTTTATACTCTGAATAGTAGTGTACACAGATTCCCATTACTTCACACTTCACCCAAGATGTGTGTGTGTCAGTTCAGGTTACACACTGCACAAGGGGAGGGTTTCATCATGAGGGAATAATGGCTGAAATGCATCTGTGTGCCTTGTGTAGGCTGCATGTGTGTCTTCATCTAAAGGTGCTGTCTGCTCCCATGCCATCTGCGTTTTGGGGACAGTGCACAAGGTGTTTACAGCAGCCTTGTCTTTGTAATTACTTTAACTAGTTTGGTGGGCAAAAAACATTAGACATTTTATTTCTTTTCCTTTCCCTTTCCTGTCCTTTCTTTTGTTCGTTCGTTTGTTCTTTTTTTTTTTTTTTTTTCAAGATGGAGTCTTGCTCTGTCACCCAGGCTGGAGTGCAGTGGCGTGATCTCGGCTCACTGCAACCTGTGCCTCCTGGGTTCAAGCAATTCTCCTGCCTCAGCCTCCTGAGCAGCTGGGACTACAGGCACCCACCACCACACCTGGCTAATTTTTGTATTTTTAGTAGAAACAGGGTTTTGGCATATTGACCAGAATGGTCTTGATCTCCTGACCTCAGGTGATGCACCCGCCTCAGCCTCCCAAAGTGCTGGGATTACATGCGTGAGCCACCATGCCCAGCCTGTTTCTTTATTAAGTAAGAGAGCTCTTTTAAAAGAAATTATAATTATATTTCCCCTGTTTACACTTATAAAAAACTAAGAAGATAAGAATAGTTAATTTACAAAACACTAGGATGCACAGTGCAACAACAGGAGAAATCAAAGTTTTTTCAACCAACATAGTTCAATTGGGAAGGGAAAGATTTTTTTCAACTGGATAAACATGCAAGGAAAAATGAAACTCTGCTACTCACTCTTACTGTGGACATAGCATTAATTTTAGATGGATTGTAGAATGAACTGTAAAAGGCTAAAACTGTAAAGTTTTAAGAAGAAAACAATATTTTCACAATGTAAAGTAGGCAGATTGCTTACCACACAAAAACCACAAGCTGTGAAAGAAAAAAAAGATAAACTTTATATTAAAAACTGATACCTAAAGTCATCATTAGAAAGGCAGAGCAACGGCTGGGCGTGGTGGCTCAGGCCTGTAATCCCAACACTTTGGGAGGCCAAGGCGGGCAGATCACCTGAGGTCAGGAGTTCAAGACCAGCCCGGCCAACATGGTGAAAACCTGTCTCTACTAAAAATACAAAAAAAAAAAAAAAAAAAAAAAAAAAAAATTAGCCGGGCATGGTGACAGGTGCCTGTAATCCCAGCTACTCAGGAAGCTGAGTCAGGAGAATCACTTGAACCTGGGAGGTGGAGGTTGCGGTGAGCAGAGATCCTGTCATTGCACTCCAGCCTGGGCAACAAGAGCAAAACTCCATCTGAAAAAGGAAAAAGAACAAGATTTACTATAAAATGTAAAATCACCACAATCAAGAGAGTGGTATGTGGTATTGGTGAAAAGATAGATACACAGGTCAGTGGAACAGAACAGAGGACCCCAGATAAGTCCATACAGATATGGTTGGTTTATTTTTGACAGTGGTGTAAAGGCACCTCTTAATATATTCCATGGAGAAAGTGTAATCTTGTCAACAAATGGACTAGAAAACTAGAGTGTATATGCAAAAATAAATAAATAAATAACCTGTACAGCTCACATTTTATACAAAAATGAACTCAAAATGGATCATATACCTAAATGTAGAATGTAAAACTGTAGAACTTATGGAAGAAACCCAAAGGAAAGTCTGCATGATCTTGGGCAGAGTTTTTAGATATGATACCAAAAGCACAATCCATAAAAGAAAAAAATCTATAATTTGCATTTTATCAAAATTTTAAAATTCTACTCTCAGAGAACACATTTGTAAGTCACATATCTGACAAAGGGTTAGTATCCAGAATAATAAAGAACACTTAAAACTCAACAATAAGAAAACAACCCAGTAAAAAATTGGGGAATAGTTTTGGTGAACCTGTACTTCACCAAACAACTTGCATGGATTGCAGAGAAGCCCATGCAAATAAGCAGAGAAAAATAAGCATGTGATGCCCAACATAATTTATTGTTAGGGAAACAAATGCAAGCAATCCGGAAGGTAAACACTGCACCTAGCCTAAGGCCACAGTACCATTTGGGGCAAGCAGCTGACCAGCTAGAGATATAACAGTATGTTCTGGGGAATGAGACTGCCACAGTGGGCCTAGGTGATTTGGAAGGCTGTGCACCTTCTTCATAAGGTACCAGCACAGGCCTACATCAGTAGCTAAGATGAAAGAACAATCACGAAGCATCCCAGTGCTGGCAAGGACAGTGCCAAGTGCTGGCAGGAATATGCTCTCCAACCCTGCTACTGGGAATGCAGAATGGCACAGCCACTCTGGAAAACAGTGTGGCAGCTTCTTACTGTGTTACACTGCCTTAGGACCTGGCAGTCTCACTCCTAGGTGTTTACCCAAGGTAAGTGAAAATTCATGCTCACACAAAACCTGCATGTGACTGTTAATAGAGTTTTATTCAGTAATTGCCAACACTCAAAATCAGATATCCTTCAACTGGTGAATGAATAAACAAATTGTGGTAACATCTCTACAGCAGAATACCACTCAAAAGTCAAAAGGAACAAATTATTAATTCCCACAACATGGATGAATCTTAAATTCATTTTGTTTAGTGAAAGAAACCAAACCTAAAAGGCCTCCATATTGTATGATTCTATTTAAAGGATGCTCTAGAAAAAGCACAACCATAAGGAAGAAGAACAAATCAGTGGTTGCCAGGGGTTAAGAGTTGGGGAAAAGGAGTTGATTACAAAGAGAGTGAGAGGCAGTTTGGGGAGTGATGGGACTGTGTTAGATTTGACTGTGCACCTGTCAAAACCCATGGAACTGTGCACCACAAAATTTCACTAAAATCAACAAAGATGTTTGTGTGTGTGTTACTGGGGGGAGTGCCCAAGTGATACAAACTGTGACAGATGAATCAAATGGTATTACAAACTTATCCCATAATCCGGGGTCCCCAACCCCTAGGCCACGGATCGGTACCTGTCCGTAGCCTGTTAGGACCTGGGCCACAGAGCAGGAGGTGAGCAGAGGGCAGGCAAGCATTACTGCCTGAGCTCTGCCTCCTGTCAGGTCAGCAGCAGCATTAGATTCTCATAGGAGCATGAACCCTGTTGTGAACTGTGCATGTGAATGATCTAGGTTGCTCACTCACTCCTTTTGAGACTCTAACTATGATGTTAGAGTGATGATCTGAGGTGGCACAGTTTCATCCTGAAACCATCCCCCCTCCTCGCCCCAGTCTGTGGAAAAACTGTCTTCTAAGAAATTGGTCCTTGGTGCCAAAACGGTTAGGGAATGCTGCCATAACCATAGTGAAATGGATGTAGAATTAGCTGACCTATCAGTAACTTTGGAAAACAGTGTTTTGACAGGATGCTGTAAGGCTAAAGATAAAACCTCTGGTTAGTGCACTTGTTTCTCATAGGGGCATGGGTTAGCAATCTCAAAACTGTACGTATTCTAGGAAGAAGTTACAAATAAGGAAGGATGGTGCTAGAGTTATCCTGTGGTTCTGGATCAGGGTTGGAGGTGTCAGCATGAACTAGGGCTGTTGGTTTTTTCAGAGAGAGAGAAATGTGGGTCTATGCATGTGTGAGTTAGTGTAACACATCTGTTTTCTAAGTCTGTCGACAGAGGGCCTTAGAGCAGTGACACCTGCATCAGTGACCAGAGCCAGCCTGAGATGGTGGATCCTAAGGGCTCCTCAGGGAAGGGGTTTGTTCCAGGGTTGGGGTAGGGCAAACGAAAGGTGAGTGATGGCAGCCTGTCAGATATCAGAAGGGTAGATGTCCGTCAAAAAGTGCTGCATTGGCCAAAGCTGGAGCAGTTCGAGCCACAGGATAGACAACAGTAGTAATGGATTACAACCTAAAAAAGAAAAGAAATAGCCATCCATTTAGGCTGATATCAATACATAAATGAATGCATAAGTGAGGGATAAGGAACAGTTCTTCCTTGTAAAATTCCAGTTAATAAATGTAGAAGGAATAAGGGAAATAGAAAATCACCATGATAATTGTTATAAGCACAGTCCCTTGACAGATGCAGCAAGGTGAAATCTAACAGGTGAAAGAATTAGGAGAAATAGAATATCTGCCAAGTCTCCCCCCAAATAGCTATTCATTACAAAGGGAACAATACTTTACAGTGGAGAAACCTGGCAGACACAGCCCCAACCAAGAACTCAAAGGTGGCATCATATTGGCAGCAGGTACCTGTGATGTGGTGCTGTGTGAGTGGCACATCATCTGTGGTGGTTTTCCCTAAGCTGAATCAGGAGAAAACAGCAGACAAACCCAATTTGAAGGACATTCTACAAAATAATTGACCAGTACTCTTCAAGGTGATGAGAGGAGACTACAAACTCTTCTGGCATGGGGGGCCATGGAAGTGTGTCATCCCCTGCGACTGAAGCACCTGCTCCTCCATGAACTTGCCACACCGCAGCGCAGCCTCCGGGACTCCGATGGGGGAGACGGTAAAATCGATGTCCTGGGAGAGGAGGAAGATGAAGACGAGGTGGAAGACGAGGAGGAGGAGGCGAGCCAGCAGTTCCTAGAGCAGTGGCTCCAGCCGGGGCTGCAGGTGGCCCGGTGGGGCGGGGTTGCGCTTCCCCGAGAGCACATCGAGGGCGGCGGCGGCCCGAGCGACCCCTCAGAGTTTGGCACCAAGTTCAGGGCACCCCCAAGGTCTGCGGCGGCCTCTGAAGATGCCCGGCAGCCGGCAAAGCCTCCCTACTCGTACATCGCGCTCATCACCATGGCCATCCTGCAAAACCCGCACAAGCGCCTCACGCTCAGCGGCATCTGCGCCTTCATTAGCGGCCGCTTCCCCTACTACCGCCGCAAGTTCCCCGCCTGGCAGAACAGCATCCGCCACAACCTCTCGCTGAACGACTGCTTCGTTAAGATCCCCCGCGAGCCGGGCCACCCAGGCAAGGGCAACTACTGGAGCCTGGACCCCGCCTCGCAGGACATGTTCGACAATGGCAGCTTTCTCCGGCGTAGGAAGCGTTTCAAGCGCCACCAACTGACCCCGGGAGCCCACCTGCCCCACCCCTTCCCTCTATCTGCTGCACACGCCGCCCTGCACAACCCCCGCCCAGGCCCTCTGCTTGGGGCCCCTGCCCCGCCGCAGCCAGTCCCGGGGGCCTACCCCAACACCGCCCCCGGGAGACGCCCTTACGCTCTGCTGCACCCGCATCCTCTTCGCTACCTACTGCTCTCGGCCCCCGTCTATGCCGGGGCACCGAATAAAGCAGAAGGCGCGGACCTGGCGACCCCGGCACCCTTCCCATGCTGCAGCCCTCACTTGGTCCTCAGCCTTGGGAGGAGGGCAAGGGTCTGGCGTCGCCACCGGGAGGCGGATGCATCTCTTTCAGCATTGAGAGTATTATGCAAGGGGTCAGGGGAGTGGGTACAGGGGCTGCGCAGAGTTTGTCCCCGACCGCGTGGAGCTACTGCCACCTGCTCCAGCGACCATCAAGCCTGTTGCATCCCCAAACCGCTGCCCCTTTGCTGCAAGTGTCCGCCGCCGCCGCTGCTCGGACAATTTTGCAGCAATAGCAGCAGCATCAGGAGGAGGACTGCGCCAACGGCTGCGCTCCCACCAAGGGCGCGGTGCTGGGCGGGCACCTGTCGGCCGCGTCGGCGCTGCTGAGGTATCAGGCAGTGGCAGAGGGCTCTAGGCTGACATCGCTGGCTGCCCCTTTGGGCGGAGAGGGGACCTCACCAGTTTTTTTAGTATCGCCCACGCCCAGTTCCCTGGCCAACTCCGCAGGGCCCTCCTAGAGCCAGGTGGGAGTGGGGAGCGACCCGCAGCTGCTCACTCCACCTTGCGCGGCCCATACTGGGCGTGTGCATCTGAATCCCGCTGGAGAGCAAACACGAACTTCTGTTCGCTGCAAAATGGTTAGAAAGAAACAGCTGGATTACGTTCCTCTAAAAACCACCTGAACGTAACCTTCGCAGGGCGTCAAGTCATCTTTTCTTGCCTTCGGTTGTGGCTTCTATGGCTTTCCCGATTTGCACATTTCCTGGGGTACTATGAACGTGAGTGGGGTATTTTGTTCTGGCATTAAAAGAAAAACAAGCAAGCAAACAAAAACACAGCCTCCGATGCCAAACATGTTCCCCCTTCTTCACTTCCTTGGAACTGGAAGTATTATTCCTAAGTCTAGTGCAAAATGCTTCTACTCTCTGTGTCTTCCTGATAGGGATGTTTAATGTAAGTAGGATATTAATTTCAGAACATTGATTTCTTATCTGTGTGTCTGACGTGCCATCTTTAATGTTAAAATTAAGGTGTTAAAATTAAGCCTAGTTATATAGACGAAATAAAATGCTAAGTCACTACACTACATCGTTTATTTTCTATTACGTCTCATTCTTCCCTTTCTAAATGGAACTTTTTAAAACCTACATTATTTTCCCTCAAACAATTTATTTTCACAATTCATATTTATTATAGATAGCAGAAGTAATCCATTTTAATATGGCCTTTAAAAATTCCAAATATTTGAGGTTGAAAATGTCCTGGCTTTTAAAATAGGAAATTTACTATTTATGAGACTTCTAAAAGAAAAGAATAGGAGGGCATGTAAATATATTCTCCATTTATTTTTCATCACCCCCCAACAAGCTGGAAAACCATTTGAGATCAATTTGGAATGTAGTGGCCAACATGTACTCAGGGAAAATAAAAGGCTATATATATATATATATTTTAAGCACTAGAATTTTCAAAACTTATTTCTTAAAAAAAAAAAACTCTGAAAAGACTTTGCAACTAGAAAGGTTTAAGTGTTACTCGGCGTCAGGGGACGGAGTGGGGGGAAACCAGACAAGAACGCCCATCATGAATTGCTCCCCACAAAGAAAACAAATTTCTAGGAACTTGGCCGTTTTCCCCTGTCCTGAGTGGGGTTCCCGATTCCGTGCCGCTTTGAGGGAAGCTGCTCTGTGAATGTGAGAAAGTTTTTCCCCCAGCCCCCATCTACTCCCCACCCCCAGCTATGAATTTCTTATTTCAGGAGGGAGGACAAACATGGAGACACACATTTTTACAGTAGTCTAATTGGCCGATTTTTCTCCCGCTTCTCTTCTCCATCCCGTCTCTTGGAATTTCTTGGCATGCCCTACCTGAGATCCCCTACGGGAGATTTCCTCTTGGCTCCTGCGGTTCTGAGGACGTTCTGAAAAGTTCCCAAGCCCCACCTTTGGTAGCTGCCCAGACCCCAGCTTCCAATTCTTCCCTCTTCTTTGCATGGGTAGCCGTCAGCCCCATAGCACCACCAGCGTCCAAAATAGACCACTTTTAGCAAATCCGGCAGGGCTGGGGCAGTCTAAGAGTTTGGAAACAAACTGAGAATAGAGGGGTCCTATTTCATGCCAGGTTCTCGCTGGTTTACGTTCCAACTCCCCTCTGTCCGTTGTGCGAAAACGTCTCCAGGCCGACCTTCCTTCATTTATTGTCAACAAACGTCCTGGGAGAGCGGCTACAGCCGGCCGCTGAACCCAGAAGGGACTTTCTCTAGGCTTTCTTGGCACCCTCCCAATTATCTTCCTTCTCTTGCCCGAGGGCAGACCAACACAGCTACGAACATGGGTGACTGAGGGTCAGACCCCTTCCCGGAACTGCCTCCAAGCTCCTAATTTTTGCCTAATGTTAAACCATATCCAAAGATGAATATTTAAACCATCAATTCAGTGGCGGAGTAAATTAAACGTTATTCTCCGATCAAACAGGAGCTTCGGGTCCACCTGTTTGGAAGCACCCAGGCGGCTTGGAGAGGTCCGGCCTTCGGGTGCGACCCGCAGGGGTTGCCTTGCCCGGCTCGCGGAACGGACGTTTACGTGTCGCAGCTACGAACCCACCAACGACACCAAGCACTTGCCGGGCAGACCAGGCGTCGTGGAGGCGCCCCAGCCCCCCCACCGCCCCGCAACGACGCGTCCCAGAGGTGCGTAGTGCTTGGCGCGGTGACCAGACCTGGCCGCCTTCCTGATTGCACAGAGCGAGAGGCCACACTCTGGATCCCAGGCCGGGTCCCTGCGGTTCTGGGAGGGAGGTCCCGGACGCCTCCCAGATCTCGGGCTTCCGTAACCCTGAGGCTGGGTTTTAAAATCACGGCTCTTCCAAGTTACACGAAGAGTCCATGGTCAAGGGTCAAGGGTGGTCTTCGACCCTCGGGATCGTCTTCTTGAGAAATGGCTGAGAGCTAAGCCTAGAGCTGCCCAGGGAAGGAAGCCAAAGAGCTGGAGCCGAGCGCGAAGGGCTGGGAGGCGCGGGGAGGCCCCTTACCCCCGACCCCCCCACACACACACTGTCCTGCCCGCTAATAACGCTGATAATAGTAACAGTATCGGCCAACTGTTTCCCCCCTGCTCCTGGTCTGCCAGGCACCGGATCCTCCTTCAGCACTCCCAGCACTCACTGAAGAAGACACTATGGAATTCTCCGTTTTCCAGACTAGAAATAAGGAACTCGGAGAAATTAAGAAACTCGCCCGACGACCCTCAGGCAGTAGCACCTGGCCAGGTTTGCTTTCTGAACCACTAACTCCACTCGCGCGCGCCACCTTTCCTGCCTGGGCCTCTTGCGGGTCACAGGGGTGGAAGCCTGACCTGGGCCAGGGCCCGGATTTCTTCCTCCTGGCCTCTGTGCCACCGCCCCCGGTGCCAGGAAGCGCTTTTCTCTCCCCGAGACCCAGACGCGCCGAAAGACTCGCGCGGTCAGTTCCCCGCCCCACGCCCTGGGCTGTGCGTGTTCTTGTCGCGCGGTCAGTTCCCCGCCCCACGCCCTGGGCTGTGCGTTTTCTTGTCGCGCGGTCCGTTCCCCGCCCCACGCCCTGGGCTGTGCGTTTTCTTGTCGCGCGGTCCGTTCCCCGCCCCACGCCCTGGGCTGTGCGTGTTCTTGTCGCGCGGTCCGTTCCCCGCCCCACGCCCTGGGCTGTGCGTTTTCTTGTCACGCGGTCAGTTCCCCGCCCCACGCGCTGGGCTGTGCGTTTTCTTGTCGCGCGGTCAGTTCCCCGCCCCACGCCCTGGGCTGTGCGTTTTCTTCTCGCGCGGTCCGTTCCCCGCCCCACGCCCTGGGCTGTGCGTTTTCTTGTCGCGCGGTCAGTTCCCCGCCCCACGCCCTGGGCTGTGCGTTTCTTGCCAGCCTCTGCCGAGTGCGGGCAACGGCGCCGCCAGACTCCCCCAGACCGCGCTCCGGCCCACGCCTGACCAGAGCACCTGCTCCACAGGGGGGCGTTCCGCGCGTCCTTCCTCCCTGGTGTGATTTTCGTTCTTTTTCCTCTCGTGGTCCCCAAGAACCCAGGCACCCCTCGACGTCGGTGCCGGCGGTACCGGGAATCCCTCCCCCGGACTCCCTGCGGGCCCGAAGCCACCTTCTAATCCCAGCCGCCTTCCCCGGGCGGCGGAGGTGGGCGGCTCCGGGCTCCGCGCCGCCCCGCGAAGCCGGAATCTCTCTTCGGAGTCTCGCTGCAGCTCTCCACTTCGTCGCCCCGCACTGGATCCTGGTAGCGTGAACCTTGCCCGGGACGCGGGCTGCGCTGGCCTGGGGGAAAGGTCCAAGAGACGAGGGGGCCGGGACGCGGGGCTGTCGCAACGACTGGCCTTCTGCGAACCCTCGGGCCGGCAGGCTCGGGACTATCGGGGTGGGAGTGGAGGCGGTGGCCGCTGGAGAGTAGAGAGAACGTCCAGGAACCGGTGGACTAGGGGTCCCCGGCGGCTGGCCGAGGGTTGCAAGCAGAGGGGACTGTCGGTTGCCAGCAAGTCCCGAGCAGATGCCTTCTGGCAGGGCAGTCACATCCTACAGTGCCGATTCTGTGTACATTGAGTATCCAGAATGAATAAAGTCTGTTTATACATTGGAAGGTAGCTTATGATTCCAAAATCTCATCTCCAGGCTGCCTAGATCACACGGCCCCGTTTCATTCATTTTTACTTAATAACGGTCGTTAGACAATTGAGAGAAACAGCAGAAACCACGAGAAAAATAATGGAATCCAACGGCGGTAAGGACTGACAAGGCTGGCGGGGAGATTTAGCAAATGGTGGCTTCTGAGAGTTTGCGCCAGTGCTTCACCACGTTTTATTGGAAGTGTGGAGAGTCATGATTCTCATTCCTCCCCAGCCTTCCGGAAAAACGCTCAGAAATTTCTTTCCACATTGACACCCGATTACAGTCTAAATAGTAACCTTATTCTGATTGTTAATGTAACCTTCTCGTAATCTCTACAAAAATACTTTAGTTTTTCTAGCTGCGTTTTCATGTAATCACTGAAATTATTTTTAATTGGTTTTAAGCATTCATTGATTCCATATACACCACCTGCAAAAAAGTTACATAGGTGATCGCTAACAATACTAGAATTCGCCCCATCCAAAGGAAACATTAGAGTAGAAAAAGAAAAAGGATTTGAGAATCCAGTATGAAATTCAGTTAATCATTTCTTCCCTGTTACTCAACTACCTTAACATTGTCAGGTTTACCTGAACATAAACTTCATTTTCTTAATTGTTCTTAGAACGAAGGGATATGTTTATTGAAATCAGTAATTAAGAATATTTTGGGACAGTTATGATTTACTTAGCCAGTGAAGCAGTTTCTATTCCCAAATCCAGGCAAAGAGAACAATAAGATTAAACGTAGCCTAAGAGATTTCCTTTTTGTCAAATAATGTGATTTTGCTATGTATAGAGGAGATGTCTATATGTAAGGGCATATTTATGACCAGTAGTTCCTAAAATTAAGGGGACTATTATTGTGTTACTCAAGGTATCAGTTGTATAGGATACATTATGTCATATTTCAAACAATGTTTATAAAGAGATTAGTATAATTAACCTGTATGTACTTCTCCTCTGGGCCAACCTTGTGTCTTCTTTATCTGCTGACAGTCCCCTCCCCGCTGAATTATTTTGAATCAAATCCCAGATAGTCTATCATTGTATTGTATTTTTGAATATTTCTCTAAAAGATAATAATTCCATCAATGAGACTGGGTGCAGTGGCTCCTCCCTGTAATCCCAGCTCTTTGGGAGGCAGAGGTTGGAGGATCACTTTAGGCCAGGAGTTCAAGACCACCCTGAGCAACATAGCAAGACCCCATTTATAAAAAAGAAGATTCCCATCAATGTAACCACAATACCATTATCACACCTAAATAATCCATTAATAGCATCGGTTTATCCAGGCAATATTTAAATATCTTCAATTGTCTAAAAACTTTTTGTTTAGTTGATCGGTTTGAATTAGAATGCTAATAAGGGTTACGTATTGTGTTTGGTTGATATGGGCTATTATATCTCTTTTAGATTTCCTCAATCCTCTTTTTTTTGTTTCCCTTGCATTTTTTATGGGAGAAGCTGAACTGTTTGTTCTGAAGAAGTTGACATTCTGGACTTTGTAGCTGCAGGTAATAGTTTTTTGGCAAGATATTCCCAGGGATAAGGTCGTTTATTCAGACTTTTGAATATTGGCAAATAATAATATTGTTTGTAGAGGGAGAAGGATTAGTCAAGATATTTTGAAGAATCAACTATTGAAAAAACAAATTTTTATCAGAGTAAGCATGGATCTGGTAAAGATTATGTGAAATTTTCCTAAATGCAAATACAATCTAAAATTGTAATGTCTTACAATTAAAAAATAGATTATTTTCCATATATTTATAGAAATATAAATGATCAATCAACTATTTCATTGACAATTTTAAATCTAGTTTTATCTTGAGGAGAATAAAGTTTTTTATATCTTTAGTATTTTAGTTGAAGATCCAAAGACATTTTATGTTAAAACTTTAGGTTTTATATTGTTTTGTGTTTTAAAACATAAAATCTAAAATGTGGTAATATCCATGAGGTGCAGATAGAGTAATAGCACAAATTCTGTGTTCATGAAAATTCATTTTAGGATAACTTAATTAAAAGGACTCAGGATTTGAATGATATTAGATTAGACAGAAAAAAGTTCACTTGAGTGTAAGACATAAGTAATAAAAACCAAAGGTAGCTAACTTTTTTTAGGCTTCTTCTTTCTTTAACGAGTATGCATATGAAATAAAATTTCCATGTCCATGTCCATTTTTCCATGGTACATAGGGCTTCTATAATTTCATCTATTTCATCCTGCAGTTATTTTCACGGGTTTCTGTGTCCACCACTATCTGGAATCTCTGAGATGGTGAAAACGAAATCTTATTCTTCTTTATATTTCAAACAATTCCTAGCACATTATCAAACATACCTGATAAAATTTATTGTGTCTGTAATACTGGTAAGCATGTAAAAGGGTGGTAAATATATAGGCTTTAAGTTTAGATAGATCTAAATATTATTAAAATTACCAAATTATTGTTTTTAAAAAGTATTAGTTTCCTAGGACAAATAGAGATTTTTAGATAAGGCTGGATTTGTAATACTTTAAGCAACAGGTCACAGTGCTTAAGTATTTAATGCCGATTTGGCAAGCAGCTGATGTTTTACATAATGCTGTCGGGTATTTTATATTTGCGTGTATTTTCTGATGCACTGGATCCAGCACTTCATGTCACGTCATATATCTGTTTATAATGTATACAAATGTATTTTCATATATATTTGATGTTTGATGGCTTTGAAACTTTAATCTTGAAATAGATTTTAAATTTTTATTAAAACTATTTAAATAATTACCGTAAGGAAAGAGCTCTTATTAGTTGAAAGAAAATGTAGATTCATGTTTCCTTGGAGACTAGTCTAGTTTCCAAGGATAGACGGCAGTGAGGAGTTGGGTATCTAGATGGAATTTCTGTTGGTTTGGATTCCAGCTCTGCTGCTTACCAGCTTTGTGACCTCAGGCAAACAACTTAACCTCTCCAAGCCTCAATTTCCCCATCTATCTAATGGTGATATTTATAAGTTTCGCCTTATAGGGCCATGGTGGGGATTCCATGAAATAGTGAATGTGAAGTGCTTAGCACAGTGCCTGGCACATACTCAATGCTCTATGCATGTCAGCTAGTACTTAATGATGCTAATAGACATGTTATGTTCCGAAGCACGGGCGGGATCTTGCCTGACGTCCTTCTCTCTGCGTCCTGGTCAGTCTTCACATGGTGGGCATCCTTTATTTCTGGTCACACAGGGGTGGTACACAGAGCATGCTGTTTCTTTCCTGCCAGAAGGTTCCTGCTGCAGCTCTCCTGCTAGTTTAGCTTAGCCTTCTGGTTTGAGGGATGAGTCACATGTACCATCACTTCCCAGGACCAACAGGACCTTTGAGGAAAGCTATCCCTGCTTACACAGAGAATTGCCCTTGCCTAACACTGAAGCCTGGCAGAGTAACATGAAGTAACCACAGCAATTCTAAAATTAGAATTAGCATGCCTAGAATAACAGGTAGAAGCTTCTCTTGTACTTTATCACTTGCTTCATTTCTGCTCAGCCTAATTTTCACTTGATGTGTAGATTTATTTTTTGTTCACCCATCCAGAAAATGTTGACTGAGGAATTACTCTGTGTTAGGTGCTGTTGTAGGAGCAAGGGATACAATGATGATCAAGGCAGATGCAGCCCTTACCTTCAGGTTGTGGAGTCCGGATACAGACTGGAGGCAGGCAGCTGTAAGATGTGTGACAAATGCTGCGCTGGATCAGCCCATGGTATTAGGAGAGCAGGTAAGGAAGGGTGGGGACGGGAGCGGACAACCTGGAGGAAGAGGCACCTAAGCAGAGTCCAGAAGGCTGAGGAGGAGTCAGCAAGTAAAAGAGAGGGGAATCATGACATGCCATCTCAACTGTAGGGCACGGCTAGCTGGCTGACTTAGCTGCTGTAACACCGGATTTTTGCAAGACTCCTTGAGTATTTCTCGTGGGCTTGCGAACAAATCTGAGCAAGAAAACCACGTAATTTCTTTTATGCCCTGCCCAAGAAAGCCACCTGGAGGGGCAAGGGGACCTTAGCAGAAAGAAGCTGGAGGTGGGGGGAGAGCAGGGTGATATTACTCTCCATATGGTGGGGGGTGGACACCTCCCTGTCATATGGCTCGTAATATCCAGCGGGGGAGAGGGGGTTGACTTTCCCCTACGTTATTGGTAATATCACCCCCCTCTCTCCTGCTAAATATTAAGTACAGTATCACAGGTGGGGTGTACACCCCCGGCAATGTGTGAAGTAATATCAACTTCTCCCCCTCTGGATGTTAGAAACAATATCACAGGGGGGTGTACACCCCCCTGCGATCCTGGGAGTAACATCATCCTCTTTCCCCCGGATATTAGGAACAATATCACAGAAGGTGTTTACAACTTTTGCAATGTTGGGAGTAATATCATCCTCTCTCACCCTAGATATTCAGAACAACATGACATGGGAATTGTACCCTTCTGTTTATTGAGAGTAATATCATCCTCTCCCTTTCTGTATATTAGAAACAATATCACAGAGGGCTGTGTACACCCCCAGGAATGTTTTGAGTAATATTATCCTCTCTCTGCCTGGATATTTGGAACAATATGATAGGAGTTGTGTACACCCACTGTGATATTCGGTTTAATATCAACTTCTATCCCCTGGATATTGGGAGTAATATCTATTTTTAGCCCCTGGATACTAGGGACAATATCACAGGAGGGGTGTATACACACGGCGCTATTGGGAGTAATATCATTTTCTCCACCCCTTGATATTAGGTACAATATAACAGTGGGGATGTGTACCCCCTGGGATATTGGGAGTAATATTAATCTCTTCCCCTGTGGATGTTAGGAACAATATCACAGAAGGGGTGTATACCCCCAGCGATATTGGGAGTAAGATCATCCTCTCCCAACTTGGATATTAGGAACAATATCACAGAAGGGGTGTATACCCCCAGCAGATATTGGGAGTAATATCATCCTCTCCCAAAATGGAGATTAGGAACAATATCACAGGAAAGGTGTAAACCTCTTCTGATATTTGTGGTAATATCATCTCCTCCCCTCATTGATATTAGGAACGATATCACAAGGTGTGTACAGCCCCTGCGATATTGGGAGTAATATTATTCTCTCTTCCCCTGGATATTAGAAATAATATCACAGGCGGAGTGTACAGCCAACCCCCTGTGATATTGGGGGTAATGTCATCCTCTTTTAATCTGGATATTAGGAACAATATCACAGGGGGCTTGGACACTTCTTTCGATACTGGGAGTAATATCATCCTCTCCACAAGTAAATAGTAGGAAAAATATCAAAGGTGTGTACACCGCTTGTGATATTGGGAGTAATATCATCCTACCTCACCTGGATATTAGAAAAAATATCGGGGGGCATTTACACCACCTGCGATATTGGGAATAATATAATTTTCTACCCCAGTGGATATTTAGAACAATATCACAGGGGCAGTGTACACCCTCTGAGATATTGCGAGTAATATCGTTCTCACCCCGCCGCCCCCACCCCAGATATTAGGAACAATATAACAGGCAGATTATACACCTGCTGCAACATTGAAAGTAATATCATCCTTTTCCCCCTGGATATTAGGAACAATATCTTATGGGGGGTTTACAGCCCATTCCATTTTGGGAGTAATATCAACTTCTTCATTGCTGGAAATAAGAAACAATATAGCAGTTCTGGTGTACACACCCTGTGATATGGGCAGTAATATCATAGACTCTCCCCCGGCATACTACGAACAATATCAAAAAGGGGTGTATACCCACAGCGATTTTGGGATTAATATACTCTCCCCCCTGGATATTAGGAACCATATCAAAGAAGGAGTGTCTACCCCTTGCGATAGTGACAGTAATATCATCCTCTCCCTCCCTGGATATTAAGAACAATACCACAGAATTGGTGTACACCCACTACGATCATGGGAGTAACGTCATCCTCTAACCCCTGGATATGAAAAACAATATCACAGAGGAGGTGTACACCCCTCGCGATATGGCCGTAATATCATCGTCTCCTCCACTGCGTATTAGGAACAATATCAAAAGGGGTGTGTACACCTCCTGCGCTATTGGGAGTAATGTCATTCTCTTTTCCCCTGAATATGAGGAATAATATCACTGATGGGGTGTACAACTCCTACGATATAGGCAGTAATATCATCCTCTCCCAACCTGGATATTAGGAACAAAATAACAGGACATGTACACCCCCTGCGATAATGGGAATAATATCATCCTCTCTCCCACTTAATATTAGAAACCGTATCCCAGGAAGAGTGTAAACCCTCTGAGATATTGAGAGTAATATCATCCACTCCCTACCTAAATATTAAAAACAATGTCACGGGAGGGGTGTACACCCCTACAATATTGGGAGTAATATCATCCTCTCCCTCCCTAGTTATTAGAAACAATATAAAAGGGGTCACGTACACCCCCTGTGATATTGGGAGTAATATCATTCTAATCCCCCCTGGATATTAGGAAGAATATTATACAGGGGATGTACACCCCTTGACATATTGTGAGTCATATCATTTATCTTCCCTTGGACGTTAGGGACAACATCACGGGGCGGGGGGTGTCCCCTGTTATATTGAAATTATTATCATCCTCTCCCAAACTGAATATTAAAAACAACGTCACGGGGGTGTTGTGACCCCAGCAATATGGACAGTGCTATCATTGTCTCCCTCTCTAAATATTAAGAACAGTATCACAAGAGGGGTGTACACCCCCTGCGATATGGCCAGTAATATCATCGTCTCTACCTTTGGATACTAGGAACAACATCACAGAGGGTGTGTACACCCCCTGCGATATTGGGCATAATGTTAGCCTCTCTTCCCCTGGATATGAGGAACAATATCCCTGGTCGGGGGAGGTGGAGTACATTAAGAACAATATCTGAAGGAGGTGGGTGTACACCCCGTGAGATATTGGGTGTAGTATCATCCTCTCTTTCCTAGGATATTAAGAACAATATCACAGGAGGGGTGTACAGCCCCTGCGATATTGTGAATAATATCACCCTACCCCCCTCTCGATATAAGGAACAATATCCCGGGGTGGGTGTACATCCCCTGCGATATTGGGCGTAATGTCATCATCTCCCAACGTGGATATTGGGAATAATGTCACAGGGGGGTGTACACCTTCTTCGATATTGGGAGTAGTATCGTCCTCTCCCCTCGGGATTGTAGGCAAAATATGGAAGGGGTTTTACAACTCATGCGATATGGGCAGTAATATCATCCTCTCTCCACCTAGATATTAGGAACTATATCACAGGCGGCTGTACACTTGTTACGATATTGGGAGTAATATCATCCTCTCCCATCATGGATATTAAGAACAATATTCCAAAGGAGGTGTACACCCCCTGCGATACTGACAGTAATATTTGGCTCTCCCCTTCGGGATATTAGGAACAATATCGCAGGAGGTGTGTATAACCCCTGTGATATTGGGAGTAATATCGTCTTCTCCCCCTGAATATAAGGAACAATGTCACAGGAGGATGTACACCCCCTGGGATATTGGGAGTAATATCATTTTCTCCCCCTCGAGATATTCGGAACAATATCACAGTGGGTGTGTACAGCCGCTGCGACATTGCCACGGGTATCATCCTCTCCCTCACAGGATATAAGGAACAATGTCACAAGGGGTGTACACCCCCTGCGATATTGGGGGTAATATCTTCCCCTCCCCCGCTGGCTATTAGGAACAGTGTCACAGAAGGGGTGTCCACTCCCTGCTATATTGGGAGTGAGATCATCCTCTCTGTCCCCGGATATTAGGAACAATATCCCTAGGGAGTGTACACCTCCTGCAATATTGAGACTAACATCATCCTCTCGCCCCCTGGATATTAGGATCAGTATCACAGGGGTGGTGTACATCCCCTGCGAAACTGGAAGAAATATCATCCTCTCCACCTTTGGATGATAGGGACAATATCACGGGGGAAGTCTACGCCCCCTGCGATATTGGGAGTCATATCATCCTCTCCCACCCAGGATATTAGGAAAAAAGATGACCGAAGGGATGTATACCCACTGCGATATTTTTCATAATGTCATCCTCTACTCCCTGGCAATTAGGAATAACATCATAGAGGGGTGTACACTTTCTGTGATATTGGGAGTAACATCCTCTACCCCTCGGATATCGGGAACAATTATATTAAGTATTAATATTCATAAATATAACAATTAATAGAAATCATCGATATAAATAATTACTTTAAAGATAGTAAAAGTTAATACGGATTAAAAATATTAATGGTTACTATTAATAATTAATAGCAACCTCACAATAATAACATAATGATATCGGTAATTAATGTTACTTAATTAAATCAATACGTGATGTTGGTAATAAAACAATTAAGATTAATAACTAATATTGAAAAATGACAATACTAATAATTAATTTTAATCATGCATAAACATATTTAAAATAATCATTAATGATTAATAACGTTATACTATTAATTAATATTACCATTGATAATTATTAAGACTGATGTTTAACAATAATATTATTAAGATTGATGCTTAATAATTAATCGTATTATTTCTCCTAATACCGCAGGGGGTGTACACCTACCCGAGATATTGTTCCTAATGTCCAGGGATGGAGAGCATGATATTAGTTTTAATATCTCAGTAGGTGTACACTCACCCTGTGACACTGATCCTAATATCCAGGGAGTAGAGTATGACATGACTCCCAACATAGCAATGAATGTACAGCCACCCGGTGATATTGCTCCTAATATTCACGGAAGAAGCGTAGGATATTACTCCCAATATCGCAGGGAGTGTACACCTCTTCTGTGACATTGTTCCTGGTATCCCGCGGGGGAGAGGATGATGATAATTAAAGTATCGCAGGCTGTGTTCACTCACCCTGTGATATTGTTATAAATATCCTGAAAGGGAGAGGATGATATTACTCCCCGTAATAGATAGATATTACTCCCCATAACAGAGCAGGAGGTGTACACCCACCGTGTGATACTGTTCCTAATATTCAGAGGCAGAGAGGTCGATATTACTCTCAATATCGCAGGAAGTGTACACCCCCGTGTGAGATGGTTTAATAATATTCCAAGGCAGAGGGGTTGATATTACTACATTTATCGCAGAAACTGTACACCCCCCCAGGGATGTTGTTCCCATGATCCTGGAGAGAAGAGGATGATATTAGTTTAAATATGACAGAAGGTGTACACGCCCTCACTGATATTGTTTCTAATTTCAGTGTGGGAGAGGAGGATATGACACCCAATATCACAGGGAGTAGAAACACAGCTGTGATACGGTTCTTAATATTCAGGGTGGAAGAGGATATTACTCCCAATACAGACGGGTGTACAACCTCTGCACACCGAGGGTGTACACCCATCTGTCAAACAGCACATAATTTCCAGAGGGGGAGATATTACCCCCAATATAGTAAACAGGCTGTGAGTCCACCGTGGATCGTAATAACTCGGGGGGGAGAGGAGGTGGCTCTTACTCCCCATATCGCGGGGGGTGCCTCACCCCACTGCGAGGTGGATCATAATAGCGAGGGGGGGGAGAAGGGGTGGCTGTTACTCCCCATATCGCGGAGGGTGCCTCACCCCCCTGACATGTGGATCGTAATAAATAGCCGGGGGGGGGGAAAGGGGGTGGCTCTTACTCCCCATATCTCAGGGGGTGCCTCACACCCCTGCAATGTGGATCATAATAAATAGCTGGGGGGGAAAGGGGGTGGCCCTTACTCCCCATACCGCGGGAGGTGCCTCACCCCCTGCGATGTGACCTGTGTCCATTGTGAGCATTCTCTTTTTTCCTGCTATTAGGAACAACTTCACAGAGTGTGTGTACACAGCCTGCGATATGAAAACTAATATCCTCTGCACCTCCGCATGTACGGACCATATCACACACTGGGTGTACACTTTTTGCGGGATTTGGGGTCATATCATCCTGTGTTTCCCTAAATAGTCGGGGAAATATCACAGGCCTATTCGGAGGCACATCCTACTTTTGCTACTGGAAATTAGGAGTAATGTCACAGATGGGGTGTAAAGCCGCTGTCATATTTGAAGTAATATCATGCTCTCCCCCACTAGTTGTGACGCACAGTATCACAGGGGGTATATACCTTCTGCGGTATTGGGAGTAATATCATCATCTCTTCCTTTACATGATAGGAACAACATCAGAGACGGGGTGTACACCCCGTGTGTTTTTGAAAGCAATGTCATTCACTCTTCTTCTAGATTTTACGATTCATATCACAGGCGGGGTGTGCACCTCTTCTTATATTGGGAGTCATCGGATCCTTTTTCAAGCTGTATATTTAGAACAATATCCCATGGGGCTGTACATGTCTTCGATACTGGTCGTAATATCATCTTGTCCTTTCCTGGATACAAGAAAAAATATCACAGACGAGGTGTACACCCCTTCTAATATTGGGAGTAATATCACCTCTCCCCATGTGGTTATTGAGGACAAAATCACAGGGTGGTGTACAGTTCCTACTTTATTGAGAGTAATATCATCCACTCACCCCCTGGATATCAGGAGCCACATCACAGAAGAGTTGTACACCCCTTCGATATTGTCAGCAATATCACCGTCTTCCCACCTAGATATTAGGAACAATACCCCGGGGGGCTTGGGGGTGTACACCCACTGCGAGATCCAGAGTAATATCAGCCTTTTCCCGCTGGATATTAGGAAGTATATCACAGGTGTGTGTGCACCTTCTGCGATATTGGGAGTAATATCAGCCTCTACCCCGCTGCATATTAGGAACAATATACGGGGGGCGTGGGGGTTACGCTCCCTGCGATATTGAGAGTAATGTTATTCTCTTCTCCCTGTACGTTAGGAACTATATCACGGGGTCTCTACACCTTCTGCCATGTTGGGATTAATGTAATCCTCTCCCCCCATTGAATATCAAAAACAATATCACAGAAGGGCGTACACCCTCTGCGATATGGCCAGTAATATCATCGTCTCTACCTTTGGATACCAGGAACAACATCACAGAGGGTGTGTACACCCCCTGCGATATTGGGCATAATGTTAGCCTCTCTTCCCCTGGATATGAGGAACAATATCCCTGGTCGGGGGAGGTGGAGTACATTAAGAACAATATCTGAAGGAGGTGGGTGTACACCCCCTGAGATATTGGGTGTAGTATCACCCTCTCTTTCCTAGGATATTAAGAACAATATCACAGGAGGGGTGTACAGCCCCTGCGATATTGGGAGTAATATCATCCCCTCCCCCTCTCTATATAAGGAACAATATCCCCGGGTGGGTGTACATTCCCTGCGATACTGGGCATAATGTCATCATCTCCCAACGTGGATATTGGGAATAATGTCCCAGGGGGGTGTACACCTTCTTCGATATTGGGAGTAGTATCATCCTCTCCCCTCGGGATTGTAGGCAAAATATGGAAGGGGTTTTACAGCTCATGCGATGTGGGCAGTAATATCATCCTCTCTCCACCTAGATATTAGGAACTATATCACAGGCGGCTGTACACTTGTTACGATATTGGGAGGAATATCATCCTCTCCCATCATGGATATTAAGAACAATATTACCAAAGAGGTGTACACCCCCTGCGATATTGACAGTAATATTTGGCTCTCCCCTTCGGGTTATTAGGAACAATGTCGCAGGAGGTGTGCACAACCCCTGCGATATTGGGAGTCATATCATCTTCTCCCCCTGAATATAAGAAACAATATCACAGTGGGTGCGTACAGCCGCTGCGACGTTGCCACCAGTATCATCCTCTCCCTCCCAGGATATAAGGAACAATGTCACAAGGGGGCGCACACCCCCTGCGATATTGGGGGTAATATCTTCCTCTGCCCCGCTGGCTATTAGGAACAATGTCACAGAAGGGGTGTCCACTCCCTGCTATATTGGGAGTGAGATCTTCCTCTCCATCCCTGAATATTAGGAACAATATCCCTAGGGAGTGTACACCTCCTGCAATAGTGAGACTAAGATCATCCTCTCGCCCCCTGGATATTAGGATCAATATCATAGGGGTGGTGTACACCCCCTGCGAAATTGGAAGAAATATCATCCTCTCCACCTTTGGACGTTAGGGACAGTATCACGGGGGAGGTCTACGCCCCCTGCGATATTGGGAGTCATATCATCCGCTCCCACCCAGGACATTAGGAACAAGATGACTGAACGGAGGTACACCCGCAGCGATATTTTCAATCATGTCATCCTCTACGCCCTGGCAATTAGGAGAAACATCATAGAGGGGTGTACACTTTCAGCGACATCGGGAGTAATATCCTCTCCCCCACAGATATCGGGAACAGTTATATTAATTATTAATATTAATAAATATATTAATTAATAGTAATCATCGATATTAATTATTGCAATAGAGATAGTAAAAGTTAATACGGATTAAAAATATTAACAATTACTATTAATAATAACAATATCACTATTAATAATAAAATAATGATATTAATCAATGTTACATAAATCAGTCATAAGTGATGTTGGTAATAAAACAATATTAAGATTAATAACTAATATTGAAAAATGACATTAATACAGATAATTTTAATCATGCAATCGTACATTTAAAATAATCATTAATGATTAATAACGTTATACTATTAATTAATATTACCATTGATAATTATTAAGACTGATGTTTAACAATTAATATTATTAAGATTGATGCTTAATAATTAATCATATTATTTCTCCTAATACCGCAGGGGGTGTACACCTACCCGAGATATTGTTCCTAATATCCAGGGATGGAGAGCATGATATTAGTTTTAATATCTCAGTAGGTGTACACTCACCCTGTGACACTGATCCTAATATCCAGGGAGTAGAGTATGACATGACTCCCAACATAGCAATGAATGTACAGCCACCCGGTGATATTGCTCCTAATATTCACGGAAGAAGCGTAGGATATTACTTCCAAAATCGCAGGGAGTGTACACCTCTTCTGTGACATTGTTCCTGGTATCCCGAGGGGGAGAGGATGATAATAATTCCAGTATCGCAGGCTGTGATCACCCACCCTGTGATATTGTTATTAACATCCTGAAAGGGAGAGGATGATATTACTCCCCGTAATAGATAGATATTACTCCCCATAACAGAGCAGGAGGTGTACACCCACCCTGTGATATTGTTCCTAATATTCAGAGGCCGAGAGGTCGATATTACTCCCAATATGGCAGGAAGTGTACACCCCCGTGTGAGATGGTCCTTAATAATATTCCAAGGCGGAGGGGGAGATATTACTCCCAATATCGCAGAAAGTGTACCCCCCCAGGGATATTGTTCTCATGATCCTGGAGGGAAGAGGATGATGTCACTTTAAATATCACAGAAAATGTGCACGCCCCCACTGATATCGGTTCTAATTTCAGTGTGGGAGAGGAGGATGTGACGCCCAATCACACCTGCAGTAGAAACACAGCTATGATACTGTTCTTAATATTCAGGGAGGAAGACAATGATATTACTCCCAAAACAGACGGCTGTACACCCTCTGCACACCGAGGGTGTACCCCCATCTGTGAAATAGTTTATAATTTCCAGAGGGGGAGATGATATCACTCCGAATACCGTAAACAGGCTGTGAGTCCACCGCGGATCCTAAAAACCAGGGAGGGAAGAGGGGCTGGCAATTACTCCCCGCATCGTGGGGGGTGTCTCACCCCCTTGCGATGGGGGTCCTAAGAGCCAGTGGGGGATGAGGGGCTGGCTCTCAGTCACTGCCTTGCGGGTGGTCCTTCCCCCCGCTGCGATGGGGGTCCTAAGAGCCAGGGGGGGAAGAGGGGCTGGCTCTTACACCCTGCATCAAGGGGGGTCCCGGCGATGGGGGTCCTAAGAGCCACGGGGGAAGAGGGGCTGCCTCTCAGTCCCCGCCTTGTGGGGGGTGCCTCCTCCCCCTGCGATGGGGGTCCTAAGAGCCAGGGGGGGAAAGGAGCTGGCTGTCAGTCCCTGTCTCGCGGGGGTGCCTCCCCGCTCCGGGATGGGGGTCCTAAGAGCCAGTGGGGGATGAGGGGCTGGTTCTCAGTCCCAGCCTCGCGGGGGTGCCTTCCCCCCAGGCGATGGGGATCCAAAGAGCCAGGGGGGTAAGAGGGGCAGGCTCTCATTCCCCGCCTCGCGGGGGGTGGCTACCTCCCCTGCGATGGGGGTCCTTAGAGCAAGGAAGGGAAGAGGGGCTGGCTCTCAGTCCCCACCTCGCCAGGGGTGCCTCTCCCCCCCTGCGATAGGTGTCCTAATAGCCAGGGGGGGAAGAGGGGCTGGCTCTCAGTCCCCGGCTGGCGGGGGATGCCTCCCCGTGCTGCAATGGGGGTCCTAAAAGCCAGGGGGTGAAGAGGGGCTGGCTCTCAGTCCCTGCCTCACGGGTGGTCCTTCCCCCCGCTGCGATGGGGGTCCTAAGAGCAAGGGGGGGAAGTGGGGCTGGCTCTCTGTCCCCGCCTCGCGGGGAGTGCCTCGCACCCTTGCGATGGGGGTCCTAAGAGCCAGGGGGGGAAGCGGGGCTGGCTCTCAGTCACCACAGCATGGGGGGGCCTTTCTGTTCTGGTTTTGCCCAAGAGTAAGCTTATTTGCATCTGGTTCTAGCAGGGCAGTTGCTGCGAAGGCCCTCAAAAAGGGGGGCCATCCTTTAGAAACCCTGTCTAGCTGTTTAGAGAGGTAGGCCACCGGTCTCAGCCAGGGCCCCACAGTTTGGGTTTAAAGTCCAGCTGCCATCTTTTCTCTGACGCATACAGTGGAAAAGGCTTTGTGAGATCGGGTACCCCGTCGGCTGGGGCTTTCAGAAGTTTTTCCTTTAAGTCATGAAAGACTTGCTGTTGTTGGAATCCCCATTCCAAAAGTTCCCGGTCCCCGCCCCCTTTGTGACATCATACAAAGGCATGGCTAATACTGCAAAGTTGGGCTCCACAGTCTACAAAACCCCACAGCTCCTAGGAATTCTCTCACCAGCCTTCTGCCCTTAGGCTCCGGAAGATTGCAAATGACCTGCTTTCTTTCGGATCCCGGGCTGCTTTCGCACACCTGTCGAATAGTAAATCCCAAGTAAGCTACCTGCGGTCGTCGGCAGATCTGAGTTTTCTTCTTGGACAGCTAATAGCCACAGCCCTCCAGGTCGGTCCTAAGGATCTTAGAATCCGCGATGGGGGTCCTAAGCCACGGGAGGAAGAGGGACTGGCTCTCAGTCCCCGCCTCGCAGGGTGTGCCTCCCCCGTGTGATGGGGATCCTCAGAGTTGGGCGAGGAAGAAGGGCTGGCTCTCAGTCACCGCCTCGCGGGGGGTGCCTCCTCCCCCTGCGACGGGGGACCTAAGGGCCAGTGGGGGAAGAGGGGCTGGCTCTGAGACCACGCCTCACTGGGGGTGCCTCCCCCCACTGCGATGGGGGACCTAAGGGCCAGTGGGGGAAGAGGGGCTGGCTCTGAGACCCCGCCTCGCTGGGGGTGCCTCCTCCCCCTGCGATGGGGGTCCTAAGAGCCGGGGGGGAAGAGGGGCTGGCTCTCAGTCCCCGCCTCGCGGGGGGTGCCTCCCCCCCTTTCGATGGGGGTCCTAAGAGCCAGGAGCGGAAGAGGGGCTGGCTTTCTGTACCCGCCTCGCGCGGGGTGCCTCCCTGCCCTGTGATGGGGGTCCTAAGAGCCAGAAGGCTTAGAGGGGCTGGCTCTCAGTCCCCGCCTCGCGGGGGGTGCCTTCCCCCCTGCGATGGGGGTCCTCACAGCCAGAGGGGGAAGAGGGGTTGGCTCTCAGTCCCCGCCTCGCCGGGGGTGCCTCCTCCCCCTGCGATGGGGGTCCTAAGGGCCCAGGAGGAAGAGGGGCTGTTTCTCAGTCCCCCGCTTGCGGGGGGTGCCTCCCCTCCCTGCGATGGGGCTCCTAAGAGCCAGGGGGGAAAGAGCGGCTGGCTCTCAGTCCCCTCCTCGCGGGGGGTGCCTCGCCCTCCTGCGATGGGGGTCCTGAGAGCCAGGGGCAAAAGAGCGGCTGGCTCTCAGTACACGCCTCGCGGGGGGTGCCTCCCCCTCCTGCGATGGGGGTCCTAAGAGTCTCCGGGGTAAGAGGGTCTGGATCTCAGTCACCGCCTCGCGGGGGGTGCTCCCCTCCCTGCGATGGGGGTCCTAAGAGCCAGGGGGGAAAGAGCGGCTGGCCCTCAGTCCCCGCCTCGCAGGGGGTGCCTCCCCCTCCTGCGATGGGGGTCCTAAGAGTCTCGGGGGTAAGAGGGTCTGGATCTCAGTCCCCGCCTCGCGGGGAGAGCCATGCTACGCTGCGATGGGGGTCTTAAGAGCCAGGCAGGGAAGAGGAGTTGGCTCCCAGTCCCCGCCGCGCCGGGGGTGCCTCCCCCCCACAGCGATGGGGGTCCTAAGAGCCATGGGGGGAAGAGGGGCTGGCTTTCAGTCCGGGGTGCCTCCCCCCCCTCGCGATACGGATCCTAAGAGCCGGGGGGGAACAGGGGTTGGCTCAGTCCCCGCCTCGCGGGGGGTGGCTCGCTCCGCTGAGATGGGCATCCTAAGAGCCAGGGGAGGAAGAGGGGGAGAGGATGATGATAATTTCAGCATCGCAGGCTGTGTTCACCCAGCCTGTTAAATTGTTATTAGTATCCTGAAAGGGAGAGGATGATATTACTCCCCATAACAGACAGATATGACTCCCCATCGTAGAGCACGAGGTGTACACCCGCCCTGTGATTTTCTTCCTCATATTCAGAGACCGAGAGGTTGATGTCACTCCCAATATCGGAGGAAGTATACAGCCCCATGTGAGATGTTCCTTAATGATATTCCACGGCGGAGGGGGTGATATGACTACATACATGGCAGAAAGTGGAAACCCCCCAGGGATATTATTTCCACGATCCTGGAGGGAAGAAGATGATGTTACTTTCAATAAGACAGAAGGTGGATGAAGTGGTGGACTGCCCCTCCACACCTGTGAGTATTTCTAGTTGGGTGGGACGAGAGACTGAGAAAAGAAATAAGACACAGAGAGAAAGTGTAAAGATACAACAGTGGGTCCAGGGGACCGGCGCTCAGCACACCAAGGACCTGCACCGGCACCAGCCTCTGAGTTCCCTCAGTTTTTATTGATTATGATTTTCATGATTTTAGCAGAAAGGAATGTAGTCGGAGAGCAGGGTGATGATAAGGAGAGAGTCAGCAGAAGACATGTGAGCAAAAGAATCCATGTCATAATTAGGTTCAAGGGAAGGTACTATGACTGGACGTGCACGTAAGCCAGATTTGTTTCTCTGCACCCAAACATCTCAGTGGAGTAAAGAAGAACAAGGCAGTGTTACTGCAAACATGTCTCGCCTCCCGCCACAGGGCAGCTTTTCTCCTATCTCAGAGTTGAACGAATGTACAATCGGGTTTTACACCGAGACATTCAGTTCCCAGGGGCAAGCAGGAGACAGTGGCCTTCCTCCATCTCAGCTGCAAGAGGCTTTCCTCTTTTACTAATCCACCTCAGCACAGACCCATTATGGGTGTCGGGCTGGGGGACGGTCAGGTCTTTCACATCCCATGAGGCTATATTTCAGACTATCAGATGGGGAGAGAGCTTGGACCATACCCTGCTTTCAAGGGCAGAGGTCCCTGTGGCTTTCCACAGTGCATTGTGTCCCCGGTTTATTGAGACTAGAGAATGGCGATGACTTTTACCAAGTATACTGCTGGTAAACATTTTGTTAACAAGGCACGTCCTGCACAGCCCTACATCCCTTAAACTTTGATTTTATACAACACATGTTTTTGTGAGCTCCAGGTTGGGTCAAAGTGGCTGGGGCCAAGCGGCTAGGGCAAAGCTACAAATTAACAACATCTCAGCAAAGCAATTGTTTAAAGGACAGGTCTTTTTCAAAATGGAGTCTCTTATGTCTTTCCTTTCTACATGGACACAGTGACAGTCTGATCTCTCTCTCTTTTCCCTACAGGTGGACACGCCCCCACTGATATTCCTTCTAATTGCAACGTGGGAGAGGAGGATATGACACGCGATATCGCAGGGAGCAGAAACACCCCTGTGATACTGTTCTTCATATTCAGGGAGGAAGAGGATGATATTACTCCCAATACAGACGGGTGTACACCCTCTGTACACAGAGGGTGTACACCCGTCTGTGAAAGAGTTCGTAATCTCCAGAGGGGGAGATGATATTACTCACAATATGGTAAAGAGGCTGTGAGTCCACGGAGGATCCTCAGAGCCAGCGGGGGAAGAGGGGCTGGCTCTGAGACCCCGCCTCGCTGGGGGTGCCTCCCCCCACTGCGATGGGGGTCCTAAAGGCCAGTGGGGGAAGCGGGGCTGGCTCTGAGACCCCGCCTCGCTGGGGGTGCCTCCCCCCCCTGCGATGGGGGTCCTAAGGGCGAGTGGGGGAAGAGGGGCTGGCTCTGAGACCCCGCCTCATGGGGGGTGCCTCCCCCCCCTGCGATGGGGGTCCTAAGGGCCAGTGGGGGAAGAGGGGCTGGCTCTGAGAACCTGCCTCACGGGGGGTGCCTCCCCCCCTGTGATGGGGTTCCTAAGGGCCAGTGGGGGAAGAGGGGCTGGCTCTCTGTACCCGCCTTGCAGGGGGTGCCTCTGCCCCGTGATGGGGGTCCTAAGAGCCAGAAGGCTTAGAGGGGCTGGCTCTTTGTACCCGCATCGCGGGGGGTGCCTCCCCCCCCCGTGATGGGGGTCCTAAGAGCCAGAAGGCTTAGAGGGGCTGGCTCTCTCTACCCGCCTCGCGGGGGGTGCCTCCCCCGCCCGTGATGGGGGTCCTAAGAGCCAGAAGGCTTAGAGGGGCTGGCTCTCTGTACCCGCCTCGCGGGGGGTGCCTCCCCCCCCGTGATGGGGGTCCTAAGAGCCAGAAGGCTTAGAGGGGCTGGCTCTCTGTACCCGCCTCGCGGGGGGTGCCTCCCCCCCCGTGATGGGGGTCCTAAGAGCCAGAAGGCTTAGAGGGGCTGGCTCTCAGTCTCCGCCTCGTGGGGGGTGCCTCCCCCCCTGCGATGGGGGTCCTAAGGGCCAGTGGGGGAACAGGGGCTGGCTCTGAGACCCCGCCTCACTGGAGGTGCCTCCTCCCCCTGCGATGTGGGTCCTAAGAGCCAGGGGGGGATGAGGGGCTGGCTCTCAGTGCCCGCCTCTCGGGGAGTGCCTCCCCTTCCTGCGATGGGGGTCCTAAGAGCCAGGAGGGGAAGAGGGGCTGGCTTTCAGTCACCACAGCTTGGGGGGCCTTTATGTTCTGGTTTTTCCCAAGAGTCAGCTGATTTGCTTCTTGTACTAGCAGGGCAGTTGCTGCCAAGGCCCTCAAACAGGGGGGCCATCCTTTAGAAACCCTGTCTAGCTGTTTAGAGAGGTAGGCCACCGGCCTCAGCCATGGCCCCACAGTTTGGGTTTAAAGTCCAGCTGCCATCTTTTCTCTGACGCATACAGTGGAAAAGGCTTTGTGAGATCCGCTAGCCCCTGGGCTGGGGCTTTCAGAAGTTTTTCCTTTAAGTCATGAAAGACTTGCTGTTGTTGGAATCCCCATTCCAAATGTTCCCGGTCCCCGCCCCCTTTGTGACGTCATACAAAGGCGTGGCTAATACTGCAAAGTTGGGCTCCGCAGTCTACAAAACCCCACAGCTCCTAGGAATTCTCTCACCAGCCTTCTGCCCTTAGGCTCCGGAAGATTGCAAATGACCTGCTTTCTTTCGGATCCCGGGCTGCTTTCGGACACCTGTCGAATAGTAAATCCCAAGTAAGCTACCTGCGGTCGTCGGCAGATCTGAGTTTTCTTCTTGGACAGCTAATACCCACAGCCCTCCAGGTCAGTCCTAAGGGTCTTAGAATCCTCGATGGGGGTCATAAGCCAGGGGGGCAAGAGGGACTGGCTCTCAGTCCCCGCCTCGCGGGGTGTGCCTCCCCCGTGTGATGGGGATCCTCAGAGTTGGGCGAGGAAGAAGGGCTGGCTCTCAGTCACCGCCTTGCGGGGGGTGCCTCCCCTCCCTGCGATGGGGGTCCTAAGAGCCAGGGGGGAAAGAGCGGCTGGCCCTCAGTCCCCGCCTCGCGGGGGGTGCCTCCCCTCCTGCGATGGGGGTCCTAAGAGAAATGGAGGGAAGAGGGGCTGGCTCTCAGTCCCCGCCACGAGGGGGTGCCTCCCCCCCTGCGATGGGGGTCCCAAGAGCCAGGGGGGGAAGAGCGGCTGGCTCTAAGTCCGCGCCTCGCCAGGGGTGCATCCCCCCACTGCGATGGGGGTCCTAAGAGCCAGGGGGGAAGAGGGGCTGGCTCAGTCCCCACCTCGCGGGGGGTGGCTCGCTCCGCTGAGATGGGCATCCTAAGAGCCAGGGGAGAAAGAGGGGGAGAGGATGATAATTTCAGCATCGCAGGCTGTGTTCACCCAGCCTGTTAAATTGTTATTAGTATCCTGAAAGGGAGAGGATGATATTACTCCCCATAACAGACAGATATGACTCCCCATCGTAGAGCACGAGGTGTACACCCGCCCTGTGATTTTCTTCCTCATATTCAGAGACCGAGAGGTTGATGTCACTCCCAATATCGGAGGAAGTATACAGCCCCGTGTGAGATGTTCCTTAATGATATTCCACGGCGGAGGGGGTGATATGACTACATACATGGCAGAAAGTGGAAACCCCCCAGGGATATTATTCCCACGATCCTGGAGGGAAGAAGATGATGTTACTTTCAATATGACAGAAGGTGGATGAAGTGGTGGACTGCCCCTCCACACCTGTGAGTATTTCTAGTTGGGTGGGACGAGAGACTGAGAAAAGAAATAAGACACAGAGAGAAAGTGTAAAGATACAACAGTGGGTCCAGGGGACCGGCGCTCAGCACACCAAGGACCTGCACCGGCACCAGCCTCTGAGTTCCCTCAGTTTTTACTGATTATGATTTTCATGATTTTAGCAGAAAGGAATGTAGTCGGAGAGCAGGGTGATGATAAGGAGAGAGTCAGCAGAAGACATGTGAGCAAAAGAATCTATGTCATAATTAGGTTCAAGGGAAGGTACTATGACTGGACGTGCACGTAAGCCAGATTTGTTTCTCTGCACCCAAACATCTCAGTGGAGTAAAGAAGAACAAGGCAGTGTTACTGCAAACATGTCTCGCCTCCCGCCACAGGGCAGCTTTTCTCCTATCTCAGAGTTGAACGAATGTACAATCGGGTTTTACACCGAGACATTCAGTTCCCAGGGGCAAGCAGGAGACAGTGGCCTTCCTCCATCTCAGCTGCAAGAGGCTTTCCTCTTTTACTAATCCACCTCAGCACAGACCCATTACGGGTGTCGGGCTGGGGGACAGTCAGGTCTTTCTCATCCCATGAGGCTATATTTCAGACTATCAGATGGGGAGAGAGCTTGGACCATACCCTGCTTTCAAGGGCAGAGGTCCCTGCGGCTTTCCACAGTGCATTGTGTCCCCGGTTTATTGAGACTAGAGAATGGCGATGACTTTTACCAAGTATACTGCTGGTAAACATTTTGTTAACAAGGCACGTCCTGCACAGCCCTACATCCCTTAAACTTTGATTTTATACAACACATGTTTTTGTGAGCTCCAGGTTGGGTCAAAGTGGCTGGGGCCAAGCGGCTAGGGCAAAGCTACAAATTAACAACATCTCAGCAAAGCAATTGTTTAAAGGACAGGTCTTTTTCAAAATGGAGTCTCTTATGTCTTTCCTTTCTACATGGACACAGTGACAGTCTGATCTCTCTCTCTTTTCCCTACAGGTGGACACGCCCCCACTGATATTCCTTCTAATTGCAACGTGGGAGAGGAGGATATGACACGCGATATCGCAGGGAGCAGAAACACCCCTGTGACACTGTTCTTCATATTCAGGGAGGAAGAGGATGATATTACTCCCAATACAGACGAGTGTACACCCTCTGTACACCGAGGGTGTACACCCGTCTGTGAAAGAGTTCGTAATCTCCAGAGGGGGAGATGATATTACTCACAATATGGTAAAGAGGCTGTGAGTCCACGGAGGATCCTCAGAGCCAGCGGGGGAAGAGGGGCTGGCTCTGAGACCCCGCCTCGCTGGGGGTGCCTCCCCCCACTGCGATGGGGGTCCTAAGAGCCAGTGGGGGAAGAGGGGCTGGCTCTGAGACCCCGCCTCGCTGGGGGTGCCTCCCCCCCTGCGATGGGGGTCCTAAGGGCCAGTGGGGGAAGAGGGGCTGGCTCTGAGACCCCGCCTCGTGTGGGGTGCCTCCCCCCCATGCGATGGGGGTCCTAAGGGCCAGTGGGGGAAGAGGGGCTTGCTCTGAGAACCCGCCTCACGGGGGGTGCCTCCCCCCCTGTGATGGGGTTCCTAAGGGCCAGTGGGGGAAGAGGGGCTGGCTCTCTGTACCCGCCTTGCGGGGGGTGCCTCCCCCCCTGTGATGGGGGTCCTAAGAGCCAGGAGCAGAAGAGGGGCTGGCTCTCTATACCCGCCTCGCGGGGGGTGCCTCCCCCCCCCGTGATGGGGGTCCTAAGAGCCAGAAGGCTTAGAGGGGCTGGCTCTCTGTACCCGCCTCGCGGGGGGTGCCTCCACCCCCCGTGATGGGGGTCCTAAGAGCCAGAAGGCTTAGAGGGGCTGGCTCTCAGTCTCCGCCTCGTGGGGGGTGCCTCCCCCCCTGCGATGGGGTTCCTAAGGGCCAGTGGGGGAAGAGGGGCTGGCTCTGAGACCCCGCCTCACTGGAGGTGCCTCCTCCCCCTGCGATGTGGGTCCTAAGAGCCAGGGGGGGATGAGGGGCTGGGTCTCAGTGCCCGCCTCTCGGGGGGTGCCTCCCCCCCTGTGATGGGGTTCCTAAGGGCCAGTGGAGGTAGAGGGGCTTGCTCTCTGTACCCGCTTGGGGGGTGCCTCCCCCTCTGTGATGGGGGTCCTAAGAGCCAGGAGCAGAAGAGGGGCTGGCTCTCTATACCCGCCTCGCGGGGGGTGCCTCCCCCCCCGTGATGGGGGTCCTAAGAGCCAGAAGGCTTAGAGGGGCTGGCTCTCTGTACCCGCCTCGTGGGGGGTGCCTCCCCCCCCCGTGATGGGGGTCCTAAGAGCCAGAAGGCTTAGAGGGGCTGGCTCTCTGTACCCGCCTCGCGGGGGGTGCCTCCCCCCCCCGTGATGGGGGTCCTAAGAGCCAGAAGGCTTAGAGGGGCTGGCTCTCTCTACCCGCCTCGCGGGGGGTGCCTCCCCCGCCCGTGATGGGGGTCCTAAGAGCCAGAAGGCTTAGAGGGGCTGGCTCTCTGTACCCGCCTCGCGGGGGGTGCCTCCCCCCCCGTGATGGGGATCCTAAGAGCCAGAAGGCTTAGAGGGGCTGGCTCTCTGTACCCGCCTCGCGGGGGGTGCCTCCCCCCCCGTGATGGGGGTCCTAAGAGCCAGAAGGCTTAGAGGGGCTGGCTCTCAGTCTCCGCCTCGTGGGGGGTGCCTCCCCCCCTGCGATGGGGGTCCTAAGGGCCAGTGGGGGAACAGGGGCTGGCTCTGAGACCCCGCCTCACTGGAGGTGCCTCCTCCCCCTGCGATGTGGGTCCTAAGAGCCAGGGGGGGATGAGGGGCTGGCTCTCAGTGCCCGCCTCTCGGGGAGTGCCTCCCCTTCCTGCGATGGGGGTCCTAAGAGCCAGGAGGGGAAGAGGGGCTGGCTTTCAGTCACCACAGCTTGGGGGGCCTTTATGTTCTGGTTTTTCCCAAGAGTCAGCTGATTTGCTTCTTGTACTAGCAGGGCAGTTGCTGCCAAGGCCCTCAAACAGGGGGGCCATCCTTTAGAAACCCTGTCTAGCTGTTTAGAGAGGTAGGCCACCGGCCTCAGCCATGGCCCCACAGTTTGGGTTTAAAGTCCAGCTGCCATCTTTTCTCTGACGCATACAGTGGAAAAGGCTTTGTGAGATCCGCTAGCCCCTGGGCTGGGGCTTTCAGAAGTTTTTCCTTTAAGTCATGAAAGACTTGCTGTTGTTGGAATCCCCATTCCAAATGTTCCCGGTCCCCGCCCCCTTTGTGACGTCATACAAAGGCGTGGCTAATACTGCAAAGTTGGGCTCCGCAGTCTACAAAACCCCACAGCTCCTAGGAATTCTCTCACCAGCCTTCTGCCCTTAGGCTCCGGAAGATTGCAAATGACCTGCTTTCTTTCGGATCCCGGGCTGCTTTCGGACACCTGTCGAATAGTAAATCCCAAGTAAGCTACCTGCGGTCGTCGGCAGATCTGAGTTTTCTTCTTGGACAGCTAATACCCACAGCCCTCCAGGTCGGTCCTAAGGGTCTTAGAATCCTCGATGGGGGTCATAAGCCAGGGGGGCAAGAGGGACTGGCTCTCAGTCCCCGCCTCGCGGGGTGTGCCTCCCCCGTGTGATGGGGATCCTCAGAGTTGGGCGAGGAAGAAGGGCTGGCTCTCAGTCACCGCCTCGCGGGGGGTGCCTCCTCTCCCTGCGATGGGGGTCCTAAGAGCCAGGGGGGAAAGAGCGGCTGGCCCTCAGTCCCCGCCTCGCGGGGGGTGCCTCCCCCCCTGCGATGGGGGTCCTAAGAGAAATGGAGGGAAGAGGGGCTGGCTCTCAGTCCCCGCCACGAGGGGGTGCCTCCCCCCCTGCGATGGGGGTCCCAAGAGCCAGGGGGGGAAGAGCGGCTGGCTCTAAGTCCGCGCCTCGCCAGGGGTGCATCCCCCCACTGCGATGGGGGTCCTAAGAGCCAGGGGGGAAGAGGGGCTGGCTCAGTCCCCGCCTCGCGGGGGGTGGCTCGCTCCGCTGAGATGGGCATCCTAAGAGCCAGGGGAGAAAGAGGGGGAGAGGATGATAATTTCAGCATCGCAGGCTGTGTTCACCCAGCCTGTTAAATTGTTATTAGTATCCTGAAAGGGAGAGGATGATATTACTCCCCATAACAGACAGATATGACTCCCCATCGTAGAGCACGAGGTGTACACCCGCCCTGTGATTTTCTTCCTCATATTCAGAGACCGAGAGGTTGATGTCACTCCCAATATCGGAGGAAGTATACAGCCCCGTGTGAGATGTTCCTTAATGATATTCCACGGCGGAGGGGGTGATATGACTACATACATGGCAGAAAGTGGAAACCCCCCAGGGATATTATTCCCACGATCCTGGAGGGAAGAAGATGATGTTACTTTCAATATGACAGAAGGTGGATGAAGTGGTGGACTGCCCCTCCACACCTGTGAGTATTTCTAGTTGGGTGGGACGAGAGACTGAGAAAAGAAATAAGACACAGAGAGAAAGTGTAAAGATACAACAGTGGGTCCAGGGGACCGGCGCTCAGCACACCAAGGACCTGCACCGGCACCAGCCTCTGAGTTCCCTCAGTTTTTACTGATTATGATTTTCATGATTTTAGCAGAAAGGAATGTAGTAGGAGAGCAGGGTGATGATAAGGAGAGAGTCAGCAGAAGACATGTGAGCAAAAGAATCCATGTCATAATTAGGTTCAAGGGAAGGTACTATGACTGGACGTGCACGTAAGCCAGATTTGTTTCTCTGCACCCAAACATCTCAGTGGAGTAAAGAAGAACAAGGCAGTGTTACTGCAAACATGTCTCGCCTCCCGCCACAGGGCAGCTTTTCTCCTATCTCAGAGTTGAACGAATGTACAATCGGGTTTTACACCGAGACATTCAGTTCCCAGGGGCAAGCAGGAGACAGTGGCCTTCCTCCATCTCAGCTGCAAGAGGCTTTCCTCTTTTACTAATCCACCTCAGCACAGACCCATTACGGGTGTCGGGCTGGGGGACAGTCAGGTCTTTCTCATCCCATGAGGCTATATTTCAGACTATCAGATGGGGAGAGAGCTTGGACCATACCCTGCTTTCAAGGGCAGAGGTCCCTGCGGCTTTCCACAGTGCATTGTGTCCCCGGTTTATTGAGACTAGAGAATGGCGATGACTTTTACCAAGTATACTGCTGGTAAACATTTTGTTAACAAGGCACGTCCTGCACAGCCCTACATCCCTTAAACTTTGATTTTATACAACACATGTTTTTGTGAGCTCCAGGTTGGGTCAAAGTGGCTGGGGCCAAGCGGCTAGGGCAAAGCTACAAATTAACAACATCTCAGCAAAGCAATTGTTTAAAGGACAGGTCTTTTTCAAAATGGAGTCTCTTATGTCTTTCCTTTCTACATGGACACAGTGACAGTCTGATCTCTCTCTCTTTTCCCTACAGGTGGACACGCCCCCACTGATATTCCTTCTAATTGCAACGTGGGAGAGGAGGATATGACACGCGATATCGCAGGGAGCAGAAACACCCCTGTGATACTGTTCTTCATATTCAGGGAGGAAGAGGATGATATTACTCCCAATACAGACGGGTGTACACCCTCTGTACACCGAGGGTGTACACCCGTCTGTGAAAGAGTTCGTAATCTCCAGAGGGGGAGATGATATTACTCACAATATGGTAAAGAGGCTGTGAGTCCACGGAGGATCCTCAGAGCCAGCGGGGGAAGAGGGGCTGGCTCTGAGACCCCGCCTCGCTGGGGGTGCCTCCCCCCACTGCGATGGGGGTCCTAAGAGCCAGTGGGGGAAGCGGGGCTGGCTCTGAGACCCCGCCTCGCTGGGGGTGCCACCCCCCCTGCGATGGGGGTCCTAAGGGCCAGTGGCGGAAGAGGGGCTGGCTCTGAGACCCCGCCTCGTGGGGGGTGCCTCCCCCCCCTGCGATGGGGGTCCTAAGGGCCAGTGGGGGAAGAGGGGCTGGATCTGAGACCCCGCCTCGCGGGGGGTGCCTCCCCCCCTGCGATGGGGGTCCTAAGGGCCAGTGGGGGAAGAGGGGCTGGCTGTCTTTACCCGCCTTGCGGGGGGTGCCTCCCCCCCTGTGATGGGGGTCCTAAGAGCCAGTGGGGGAAGAGGGGCTGGCTCTCTTTACCCGCCTTGCGGGGGGTGCCTCCCCCCCTGTGATGGGGGTCCTAAGAGCCAGGAGCAGAAGAGGGGCTGGCTCTCTATACCCGCCTCGCGGGGGGTGCCTCCCCCCCCCGTGATGGGGGTCCTAAGAGCCAGAAGGCTTAGAGGGGCTGGCTCTCTGTACCCGCCTCGTGGGGGGTGCATCCCCCCCCGCGTGATGGGGGTCCTAAGAGCCAGAAGGCTTAGAGGGGCTGGCTCTCTGTACCCGCCTCGCGGGGGGTGCCTCCCCCCCCGTGATGGGGGTCCTAAGAGCCAGAAGGCTTAGAGGGGCTGGCTCTCAGTCTCCGCCTCGTGGGGGGTGCCTCCCCCCCTGCGATGGGGGTCCTAAGGGCCAGTGGGGGAAGCGGGGCTGGCTCTGAGACCCCGCCTCGCTGGGGGTGCCTCCCCCCCTGCGATGTGGGTCCTAAGAGCCAGGGGGGGATGAGGGGCTGGCTCTCAGTGCCCGCCTCTCGGGGAGTGCCTCCCCTTCCTGCGATGGGGGTCCTAAGGGCCAGTGGGGGAAGACGGGCTGGCTCTGAGGACCTGCCTCACGGGGGGTGCCTCCCCCCCTGTGAAGGGGTTCCTAAGGGCCAGTGGAGGAAGAGGGGCTGGCTCTCTGTACCCGCTTGGGGGGTGCCTCCCCCCCTGTGATGGGGGTCCTAAGAGCCAGGAGCAGAAGAGGGGCTGGCTGTCTATACCCGCCTCGCGGGGGGTGCCTCCCCCCCCCCCGTGATGGGGGTCCTAAGAGCCAGAAGGCTTAGAGGGGCTGGCTCTCTGTACCCGCCTCGCGGGGTGTGCCTCCCCCCACGTGATTGGGGTCCTAAGAGCCAGAAGTCTTAGAGGGGCTGGCTCTCTATACCCGCCTCGCGGGGGGTGCCTCCCCCGCCCGTGATGGGGGTCCTAAGAGCCAGAAGGCTTAGAGGGGCTGGCTCTCTGTACCCGCCTCGCGGGGGGTGCCTCCCCCCCCCCGTGATGGGGGTCCTAAGAGCCAGAAGGCTTAGAGGGGCTGGCTCTCTGTACCCGCCTCGCGGGGGGTGCCTCCCCCCCCCGTGATGGGGGTCCTAAGAGCCAGAAGGCTTAGAGGGGCTGGCTCTCAGTCTCCGCCTCGTGGGGGGTGCCTCCCCCCCTGCGATGGGGGTCCTAAGGGCCAGTGGGGGAACAGGGGCTGGCTCTGAGACCCCGCCTCACTGGAGGTGCCTCCTCCCCCTGCGATGTGGGTCCTAAGAGCCAGGGGGGGATGAGGGGCTGGCTCTCAGTGCCCGCCTCTCGGGGAGTGCCTCCCCTTCCTGCGATGGGGGTCCTAAGAGCCAGGAGGGGAAGAGGGGCTGGCTTTCAGTCACCACAGCTTGGGGGGCCTTTATGTTCTGGTTTTTCCCAAGAGTCAGCTGATTTGCTTCTTGTACTAGCAGGGCAGTTGCTGCCAAGGCCCTCAAACAGGGGGGCCATCCTTTAGAAACCCTGTCTAGCTGTTTAGAGAGGTAGGCCACCGGCCTCAGCCATGGCCCCACAGTTTGGGTTTAAAGTCCAGCTGCCATCTTTTCTCTGACGCATACAGTGGAAAAGGCTTTGTGAGATCCGCTAGCCCCTGGGCTGGGGCTTTCAGAAGTTTTTCCTTTAAGTCATGAAAGACTTGCTGTTGTTGGAATCCCCATTCCAAATGTTCCCGGTCCCCGCCCCCTTTGTGACGTCATACAAAGGCGTGGCTAATACTGCAAAGTTGGGCTCCGCAGTCTACAAAACCCCACAGCTCCTAGGAATTCTCTCACCAGCCTTCTGCCCTTAGGCTCCGGAAGATTGCAAATGACCTGCTTTCTTTCGGATCCCGGGCTGCTTTCGGACACCTGTCGAATAGTAAATCCCAAGTAAGCTACCTGCGGTCGTCGGCAGATCTGAGTTTTCTTCTTGGACACCTAATACCCACAGCCCTCCAGGTCGGTCCTAAGGGTCTTAGAATCCTCGATGGGGGTCATAAGCCAGGGGGGCAAGAGGGACTGGCCCTCAGTCCCCGCCTCGCGGGGGGTGCCTCCCCCCCTGCGATGGGGGTCCTAAGAGAAATGGAGGGAAGAGGGGCTGGCTCTCAGTCCCCGCCACGAGGGGGTGCCTCCCCCCCTGCGATGGGGGTCCCAAGAGCCAGGGGGGGAAGAGCGGCTGGCTCTAAGTCCGCGCCTCGCCAGGGGTGCATCCCCCCACTGCGATGGGGGTCCTAAGAGCCAGGGGGGAAGAGGGGCTGGCTCAGTCCCCGCCTCGCGGGGGGTGGCTCGCTCCGCTGAGATGGGCATCCTAAGAGCCAGGGGAGAAAGAGGGGGAGAGGATGATAATTTCAGCATCGCAGGCTGTGTTCACCCAGCCTGTTAAATTGTTATTAGTATCCTGAAAGGGAGAGGATGATATTACTCCCCATAACAGACAGATATGACTCCCCATCGTAGAGCACGAGGTGTACACCCGCCCTGTGATTTTCTTCCTCATATTCAGAGACCGAGAGGTTGATGTCACTCCCAATATCGGAGGAAGTATACAGCCCCGTGTGAGATGTTCCTTAATGATATTCCACGGCGGAGGGGGTGATATGACTACATACATGGCAGAAAGTGGAAACCCCCCAGGGATATTATTCCCACGATCCTGGAGGGAAGAAGATGATGTTACTTTCAATATGACAGAAGGTGGATGAAGTGGTGGACTGCCCCTCCACACCTGTGAGTATTTCTAGTTGGGTGGGACGAGAGACTGAGAAAAGAAATAAGACACAGAGAGAAAGTGTAAAGATACAACAGTGGGTCCAGGGGACCGGCGCTCAGCACACCAAGGACCTGCACCGGCACCAGCCTCTGAGTTCCCTCAGTTTTTACTGATTATGATTTTCATGATTTTAGCAGAAAGGAATGTAGTAGGAGAGCAGGGTGATGATAAGGAGAGAGTCAGCAGAAGACATGTGAGCAAAAGAATCCATGTCATAATTAGGTTCAAGGGAAGGTACTATGACTGGACGTGCACGTAAGCCAGATTTGTTTCTCTGCACCCAAACATCTCAGTGGAGTAAAGAAGAACAAGGCAGTGTTACTGCAAACATGTCTCGCCTCCCGCCACAGGGCAGCTTTTCTCCTATCTCAGAGTTGAACGAATGTACAATCGGGTTTTACACCGAGACATTCAGTTCCCAGGGGCAAGCAGGAGACAGTGGCCTTCCTCCATCTCAGCTGCAAGAGGCTTTCCTCTTTTACTAATCCACCTCAGCACAGACCCATTACGGGTGTCGGGCTGGGGGACAGTCAGGTCTTTCTCATCCCATGAGGCTATATTTCAGACTATCAGATGGGGAGAGAGCTTGGACCATACCCTGCTTTCAAGGGCAGAGGTCCCTGCGGCTTTCCACAGTGCATTGTGTCCCCGGTTTATTGAGACTAGAGAATGGCGATGACTTTTACCAAGTATACTGCTGGTAAACATTTTGTTAACAAGGCACGTCCTGCACAGCCCTACATCCCTTAAACTTTGATTTTATACAACACATGTTTTTGTGAGCTCCAGGTTGGGTCAAAGTGGCTGGGGCCAAGCGGCTAGGGCAAAGCTACAAATTAACAACATCTCAGCAAAGCAATTGTTTAAAGGACAGGTCTTTTTCAAAATGGAGTCTCTTATGTCTTTCCTTTCTACATGGACACAGTGACAGTCTGATCTCTCTCTCTTTTCCCTACAGGTGGACACGCCCCCACTGATATTCCTTCTAATTGCAACGTGGGAGAGGAGGATATGACACGCGATATCGCAGGGAGCAGAAACACCCCTGTGATACTGTTCTTCATATTCAGGGAGGAAGAGGATGATATTACTCCCAATACAGACGGGTGTACACCCTCTGTACACCGAGGGTGTACACCCGTCTGTGAAAGAGTTCGTAATCTCCAGAGGGGGAGATGATATTACTCACAATATGGTAAAGAGGCTGTGAGTCCACGGAGGATCCTCAGAGCCAGCGGGGGAAGAGGGGCTGGCTCTGAGACCCCGCCTCGCTGGGGGTGCCTCCCCCCACTGCGATGGGGGTCCTAAGAGCCAGTGGGGGAAGCGGGGCTGGCTCTGAGACCCCGCCTCGCTGGGGGTGCCACCCCCCCTGCGATGGGGGTCCTAAGGGCCAGTGGCGGAAGAGGGGCTGGCTCTGAGACCCCGCCTCGTGGGGGGTGCCTCCCCCCCCTGCGATGGGGGTCCTAAGGGCCAGTGGGGGAAGAGGGGCTGGATCTGAGACCCCGCCTCGCGGGGGGTGCCTCCCCCCCTGCGATGGGGGTCCTAAGGGCCAGTGGGGGAAGAGGGGCTGGCTGTCTTTACCCGCCTTGCGGGGGGTGCCTCCCCCCCTGTGATGGGGGTCCTAAGAGCCAGTGGGGGAAGAGGGGCTGGCTCTCTTTACCCGCCTTGCGGGGGGTGCCTCCCCCCCTGTGATGGGGGTCCTAAGAGCCAGGAGCAGAAGAGGGGCTGGCTCTCTATACCCGCCTCGCGGGGGGTGCCTCCCCCCCCCGTGATGGGGGTCCTAAGAGCCAGAAGGCTTAGAGGGGCTGGCTCTCTGTACCCGCCTCGTGGGGGGTGCATCCCCCCCCGCGTGATGGGGGTCCTAAGAGCCAGAAGGCTTAGAGGGGCTGGCTCTCTGTACCCGCCTCGCGGGGGGTGCCTCCCCCCCCGTGATGGGGGTCCTAAGAGCCAGAAGGCTTAGAGGGGCTGGCTCTCAGTCTCCGCCTCGTGGGGGGTGCCTCCCCCCCTGCGATGGGGGTCCTAAGGGCCAGTGGGGGAAGCGGGGCTGGCTCTGAGACCCCGCCTCGCTGGGGGTGCCTCCCCCCCTGCGATGTGGGTCCTAAGAGCCAGGGGGGGATGAGGGGCTGGCTCTCAGTGCCCGCCTCTCGGGGAGTGCCTCCCCTTCCTGCGATGGGGGTCCTAAGGGCCAGTGGGGGAAGACGGGCTGGCTCTGAGGACCTGCCTCACGGGGGGTGCCTCCCCCCCTGTGAAGGGGTTCCTAAGGGCCAGTGGAGGAAGAGGGGCTGGCTCTCTGTACCCGCTTGGGGGGTGCCTCCCCCCCTGTGATGGGGGTCCTAAGAGCCAGGAGCAGAAGAGGGGCTGGCTGTCTATACCCGCCTCGCGGGGGGTGCCTCCCCCCCCCCCGTGATGGGGGTCCTAAGAGCCAGAAGGCTTAGAGGGGCTGGCTCTCTGTACCCGCCTCGCGGGGTGTGCCTCCCCCCACGTGATTGGGGTCCTAAGAGCCAGAAGTCTTAGAGGGGCTGGCTCTCTATACCCGCCTCGCGGGGGGTGCCTCCCCCGCCCGTGATGGGGGTCCTAAGAGCCAGAAGGCTTAGAGGGGCTGGCTCTCTGTACCCGCCTCGCGGGGGGTGCCTCCCCCCCCCCGTGATGGGGGTCCTAAGAGCCAGAAGGCTTAGAGGGGCTGGCTCTCTGTACCCGCCTCGCGGGGGGTGCCTCCCCCCCCCGTGATGGGGGTCCTAAGAGCCAGAAGGCTTAGAGGGGCTGGCTCTCAGTCTCCGCCTCGTGGGGGGTGCCTCCCCCCCTGCGATGGGGGTCCTAAGGGCCAGTGGGGGAACAGGGGCTGGCTCTGAGACCCCGCCTCACTGGAGGTGCCTCCTCCCCCTGCGATGTGGGTCCTAAGAGCCAGGGGGGGATGAGGGGCTGGCTCTCAGTGCCCGCCTCTCGGGGAGTGCCTCCCCTTCCTGCGATGGGGGTCCTAAGAGCCAGGAGGGGAAGAGGGGCTGGCTTTCAGTCACCACAGCTTGGGGGGCCTTTATGTTCTGGTTTTTCCCAAGAGTCAGCTGATTTGCTTCTTGTACTAGCAGGGCAGTTGCTGCCAAGGCCCTCAAACAGGGGGGCCATCCTTTAGAAACCCTGTCTAGCTGTTTAGAGAGGTAGGCCACCGGCCTCAGCCATGGCCCCACAGTTTGGGTTTAAAGTCCAGCTGCCATCTTTTCTCTGACGCATACAGTGGAAAAGGCTTTGTGAGATCCGCTAGCCCCTGGGCTGGGGCTTTCAGAAGTTTTTCCTTTAAGTCATGAAAGACTTGCTGTTGTTGGAATCCCCATTCCAAATGTTCCCGGTCCCCGCCCCCTTTGTGACGTCATACAAAGGCGTGGCTAATACTGCAAAGTTGGGCTCCGCAGTCTACAAAACCCCACAGCTCCTAGGAATTCTCTCACCAGCCTTCTGCCCTTAGGCTCCGGAAGATTGCAAATGACCTGCTTTCTTTCGGATCCCGGGCTGCTTTCGGACACCTGTCGAATAGTAAATCCCAAGTAAGCTACCTGCGGTCGTCGGCAGATCTGAGTTTTCTTCTTGGACACCTAATACCCACAGCCCTCCAGGTCGGTCCTAAGGGTCTTAGAATCCTCGATGGGGGTCATAAGCCAGGGGGGCAAGAGGGACTGGCCCTCAGTCCCCGCCTCGCGGGGGGTGCCTCCCCCCCTGCGATGGGGGTCCTAAGAGAAATGGAGGGAAGAGGGGCTGGCTCTCAGTCCCCGCCACGAGGGGGTGCCTCCCCCCCTGCGATGGGGGTCCCAAGAGCCAGGGGGGGAAGAGCGGCTGGCTCTAAGTCCGCGCCTCGCCAGGGGTGCATCCCCCCACTGCGATGGGGGTCCTAAGAGCCAGGGGGGAAGAGGGGCTGGCTCAGTCCCCGCCTCGCGGGGGGTGGCTCGCTCCGCTGAGATGGGCATCCTAAGAGCCAGGGGAGAAAGAGGGGGAGAGGATGATAATTTCAGCATCGCAGGCTGTGTTCACCCAGCCTGTTAAATTGTTATTAGTATCCTGAAAGGGAGAGGATGATATTACTCCCCATAACAGACAGATATGACTCCCCATCGTAGAGCACGAGGTGTACACCCGCCCTGTGATTTTCTTCCTCATATTCAGAGACCGAGAGGTTGATGTCACTCCCAATATCGGAGGAAGTATACAGCCCCGTGTGAGATGTTCCTTAATGATATTCCACGGCGGAGGGGGTGATATGACTACATACATGGCAGAAAGTGGAAACCCCCCAGGGATATTATTCCCACGATCCTGGAGGGAAGAAGATGATGTTACTTTCAATATGACAGAAGGTGGATGAAGTGGTGGACTGCCCCTCCACACCTGTGAGTATTTCTAGTTGGGTGGGACGAGAGACTGAGAAAAGAAATAAGACACAGAGAGAAAGTGTAAAGATACAACAGTGGGTCCAGGGGACCGGCGCTCAGCACACCAAGGACCTGCACCGGCACCAGCCTCTGAGTTCCCTCAGTTTTTACTGATTATGATTTTCATGATTTTAGCAGAAAGGAATGTAGTAGGAGAGCAGGGTGATGATAAGGAGAGAGTCAGCAGAAGACATGTGAGCAAAAGAATCCATGTCATAATTAGGTTCAAGGGAAGGTACTATGACTGGACGTGCACGTAAGCCAGATTTGTTTCTCTGCACCCAAACATCTCAGTGGAGTAAAGAAGAACAAGGCAGTGTTACTGCAAACATGTCTCGCCTCCCGCCACAGGGCAGCTTTTCTCCTATCTCAGAGTTGAACGAATGTACAATCGGGTTTTACACCGAGACATTCAGTTCCCAGGGGCAAGCAGGAGACAGTGGCCTTCCTCCATCTCAGCTGCAAGAGGCTTTCCTCTTTTACTAATCCACCTCAGCACAGACCCATTACGGGTGTCGGGCTGGGGGACAGTCAGGTCTTTCACATCCCATGAGGCTATATTTCAGACTATCAGATGGGGAGAGAGCTTGGACCATACCCTGCTTTCAAGGGCAGAGGTCCCTGTGGCTTTCCACAGTGCAGTGTGTCCCCGGTTTATTGAGACTAGAGAATGGCGATGACTTTTACCAAGTATACTGCTGGTAAACATTTTGTTAACAAGGCACGTCCTGCACAGCCCTACATCCCTTAAACTTTGATTTTATACAACACATGTTTTTGTGAGCTCCAGGTTGGGTCAAAGTGGCTGGGGCCAAGCGGCTAGGGCAAAGCTACAAATTAACAACATCTCAGCAAAGCAATTGTTTAAAGGACAGGTCTTTTTCAAAATGGAGTCTCTTATGTCTTTCCTTTCTACATGGACACAGTGACAGTCTGATCTCTCTCTCTTTTCCCTACAGGTGGACACGCCCCCACTGATATTCCTTCTAATTGCAACGTGGGAGAGGAGTATATGAGACGGGATATCGCAGGGAGCAGAAACACCCCTGTGACACTGTTCTTCATATTCAGGGAGGAAGAGGATGATATTACTCCCAATACAGACGAGTGTACACCCTCTGTACACCGAGGGTGTACACCCGTCTGTGAAAGAGTTCGTAATCTCCAGAGGGGGAGATGATATTACTCACAATATGGTAAAGAGGCTGTGAGTCCACGGAGGATCCTCAGAGCCAGCGGGGGAAGAGGGGCTGGCTCTGAGACCCCGCCTCGCTGGGGGTGCCTCCCCCCACTGCGATGGGGGTCCTAAGAGCCAGTGGGGGAAGAGGGGCTGGCTCTGAGACCCCGCCTCGCTGGGGGTGCCTCCCCCCCTGCGATGGGGGTCCTAAGGGCCAGTGGGGGAAGAGGGGCTGGCTCTGAGACCCCGCCTCGTGTGGGGTGCCTCCCCCCCATGCGATGGGGGTCCTAAGGGCCAGTGGGGGAAGAGGGGCTTGCTCTGAGAACCCGCCTCACGGGGGGTGCCTCCCCCCCTGTGATGGGGTTCCTAAGGGCCAGTGGGGGAAGAGGGGCTGGCTCTCTGTACCCGCCTTGCGGGGGGTGCCTCCCCCCCTGTGATGGGGGTCCTAAGAGCCAGGAGCAGAAGAGGGGCTGGCTCTCTATACCCGCCTCGCGGGGGGTGCCTCTCCCCCCGTGATGGGGGTCCTAAGAGCCAGAAGGCTTAGAGGGGCTGGCTCTCTGTACCCGCCTCGCGGGGGGTGCCTCCACCCCCCGTGATGGGGGTCCTAAGAGCCAGAAGGCTTAGAGGGGCTGGCTCTCAGTCTCCGCCTCGTGGGGGGTGCCTCCCCCCCTGCGATGGGGTTCCTAAGGGCCAGTGGGGGAAGAGGGGCTGGCTCTGAGACCCCGCCTCACTGGAGGTGCCTCCTCCCCCTGCGATGTGGGTCCTAAGAGCCAGGGGGGGATGAGGGGCTGGGTCTCAGTGCCCGCCTCTCGGGGGGTGCCTCCCCCCCTGTGATGGGGTTCCTAAGGGCCAGTGGAGGTAGAGGGGCTTGCTCTCTGTACCCGCTTGGGGGGTGCCTCCCCCTCTGTGATGGGGGTCCTAAGAGCCAGGAGCAGAAGAGGGGCTGGCTCTCTATACCCGCCTCGCGGGGGGTGCCTCCCCCCCCGTGATGGGGGTCCTAAGAGCCAGAAGGCTTAGAGGGGCTGGCTCTCTGTACCCGCCTCGTGGGGGGTGCCTCCCCCCCCCGTGATGGGGGTCCTAAGAGCCAGAAGGCTTAGAGGGGCTGGCTCTCTGTACCCGCCTCGCGGGGGGTGCCTCCCCCCCCCGTGATGGGGGTCCTAAGAGCCAGAAGGCTTAGAGGGGCTGGCTCTCTCTACCCGCCTCGCGGGGGGTGCCTCCCCCGCCCGTGATGGGGGTCCTAAGAGCCAGAAGGCTTAGAGGGGCTGGCTCTCTGTACCCGCCTCGCGGGGGGTGCCTCCCCCCCCGTGATGGGGATCCTAAGAGCCAGAAGGCTTAGAGGGGCTGGCTCTCTGTACCCGCCTCGCGGGGGGTGCCTCCCCCCCCGTGATGGGGGTCCTAAGAGCCAGAAGGCTTAGAGGGGCTGGCTCTCAGTCTCCGCCTCGTGGGGGGTGCCTCCCCCCCTGCGATGGGGGTCCTAAGGGCCAGTGGGGGAACAGGGGCTGGCTCTGAGACCCCGCCTCACTGGAGGTGCCTCCTCCCCCTGCGATGTGGGTCCTAAGAGCCAGGGGGGGATGAGGGGCTGGCTCTCAGTGCCCGCCTCTCGGGGAGTGCCTCCCCTTCCTGCGATGGGGGTCCTAAGAGCCAGGAGGGGAAGAGGGGCTGGCTTTCAGTCACCACAGCTTGGGGGGCCTTTATGTTCTGGTTTTTCCCAAGAGTCAGCTGATTTGCTTCTTGTACTAGCAGGGCAGTTGCTGCCAAGGCCCTCAAACAGGGGGGCCATCCTTTAGAAACCCTGTCTAGCTGTTTAGAGAGGTAGGCCACCGGCCTCAGCCATGGCCCCACAGTTTGGGTTTAAAGTCCAGCTGCCATCTTTTCTCTGACGCATACAGTGGAAAAGGCTTTGTGAGATCCGCTAGCCCCTGGGCTGGGGCTTTCAGAAGTTTTTCCTTTAAGTCATGAAAGACTTGCTGTTGTTGGAATCCCCATTCCAAATGTTCCCGGTCCCCGCCCCCTTTGTGACGTCATACAAAGGCGTGGCTAATACTGCAAAGTTGGGCTCCGCAGTCTACAAAACCCCACAGCTCCTAGGAATTCTCTCACCAGCCTTCTGCCCTTAGGCTCCGGAAGATTGCAAATGACCTGCTTTCTTTCGGATCCCGGGCTGCTTTCGGACACCTGTCGAATAGTAAATCCCAAGTAAGCTACCTGCGGTCGTCGGCAGATCTGAGTTTTCTTCTTGGACAGCTAATACCCACAGCCCTCCAGGTCGGTCCTAAGGGTCTTAGAATCCTCGATGGGGGTCATAAGCCAGGGGGGCAAGAGGGACTGGCTCTCAGTCCCCGCCTCGCGGGGTGTGCCTCCCCCGTGTGATGGGGATCCTCAGAGTTGGGCGAGGAAGAAGGGCTGGCTCTCAGTCACCGCCTCGCGGGGGGTGCCTCCTCTCCCTGCGATGGGGGTCCTAAGAGCCAGGGGGGAAAGAGCGGCTGGCCCTCAGTCCCCGCCTCGCGGGGGGTGCCTCCCCCCCTGCGATGGGGGTCCTAAGAGAAATGGAGGGAAGAGGGGCTGGCTCTCAGTCCCCGCCACGAGGGGGTGCCTCCCCCCCTGCGATGGGGGTCCCAAGAGCCAGGGGGGGAAGAGCGGCTGGCTCTAAGTCCGCGCCTCGCCAGGGGTGCATCCCCCCACTGCGATGGGGGTCCTAAGAGCCAGGGGGGAAGAGGGGCTGGCTCAGTCCCCGCCTCGCGGGGGGTGGCTCGCTCCGCTGAGATGGGCATCCTAAGAGCCAGGGGAGAAAGAGGGGGAGAGGATGATAATTTCAGCATCGCAGGCTGTGTTCACCCAGCCTGTTAAATTGTTATTAGTATCCTGAAAGGGAGAGGATGATATTACTCCCCATAACAGACAGATATGACTCCCCATCGTAGAGCACGAGGTGTACACCCGCCCTGTGATTTTCTTCCTCATATTCAGAGACCGAGAGGTTGATGTCACTCCCAATATCGGAGGAAGTATACAGCCCCGTGTGAGATGTTCCTTAATGATATTCCACGGCGGAGGGGGTGATATGACTACATACATGGCAGAAAGTGGAAACCCCCCAGGGATATTATTCCCACGATCCTGGAGGGAAGAAGATGATGTTACTTTCAATATGACAGAAGGTGGATGAAGTGGTGGACTGCCCCTCCACACCTGTGAGTATTTCTAGTTGGGTGGGACGAGAGACTGAGAAAAGAAATAAGACACAGAGAGAAAGTGTAAAGATACAACAGTGGGTCCAGGGGACCGGCGCTCAGCACACCAAGGACCTGCACCGGCACCAGCCTCTGAGTTCCCTCAGTTTTTACTGATTATGATTTTCATGATTTTAGCAGAAAGGAATGTAGTAGGAGAGCAGGGTGATGATAAGGAGAGAGTCAGCAGAAGACATGTGAGCAAAAGAATCCATGTCATAATTAGGTTCAAGGGAAGGTACTATGACTGGACGTGCACGTAAGCCAGATTTGTTTCTCTGCACCCAAACATCTCAGTGGAGTAAAGAAGAACAAGGCAGTGTTACTGCAAACATGTCTCGCCTCCCGCCACAGGGCAGCTTTTCTCCTATCTCAGAGTTGAACGAATGTACAATCGGGTTGTACACCGAGACATTCAGTTCCCAGGGGCAAGCAGGAGATAGTGGCCTTCCTCCATCTCAGCTGCAAGAGGCTTTCCTCTTTTACTAATCCACCTCAGCACAGACCCATTACGGGTGTCGGGCTGGGGGACAGTCAGGTCTTTCTCATCCCATGAGGCTATATTTCAGACTATCAGATGGGGAGAGAGCTTGGACCATACCCTGCTTTCAAGGGCAGAGGTCCCTGCGGCTTTCCACAGTGCATTGTGTCCCCGGTTTATTGAGACTAGAGAATGGCGATGACTTTTACCAAGTATACTGCTGGTAAACATTTCGTTAACAAGGCACGTCCTGCACAGCCCTACATCCCTTGAACTTTGATTTTATACAACACATGTTTTTGTGAGCTCCAGGTTGGGTCAAAGTGGCTGGGGCCAAGCGGCTAGGGCAAAGCTACAAATTAACAACATCTCAGCAAAGCAATTGTTTAAAGGACAGGTCTTTTTCAAAATGGAGTCTCTTATGTCTTTCCTTTCTACATGGACACAGTGACAGTCTGATCTCTCTCTCTTTTCCCTACAGGTGGACACGCCCCCACTGATATTCCTTCTAATTGCAACGTGGGAGAGGAGGATATGACACGCGATATCGCAGGGAGTAGAAACACCCCTGTGATACTGTTCTTCATATTCAGGGAGGAAGAGGATGATATTACTCCCAATACAGACGGGTGTACACCCGTCTGTGAAAGAGTTCTTAATCTCCAGAGGGGGAGATGATATTACTCACAATATGGTAAAGAGGCTGTGAGTCCACGGAGGATCCTCAGAGCCAGCGGGGGAAGAGGGGCTGGCTCTCAGTCCCCGCCTCGCGGGGGTGCCTCCCCCCACTGCGATGGGGGTCCTAAGAGCCAGTGGGGGAAGCGGGGCTGGCTCTGAGACCCCGCCTCACGGGGGGTGCCTCCCCCCCCTGCGATGGGGGTCCTAAGGGCCAGTGGGGAAGAGGGGCTGGCTCTCTGTACCCGCCTCGCGGGGGGTGCCTCCCCCCCCCTGTGATGGGGGTCCTTAGAGCCAGGAGCAGAAGAGGGCCTGGCTCTCTGTACCCGCCTCGCGGGGGGTGCCTCCCCCCCCGCGATGGGGGTCCGAAGAGCCAGAAGGCTTAGAGGGGCTGGCTCTGAGTCCCCGCCTCGTGGGGGGTGCCTCCTCTCCCTGCGACGGGGTTCCTAAAGGCCAGTGGGGGAAGAGGGTCTGGCTCTGAGACCACGCCTCGCTGGGGTGCCTCCCCCCACTGCGATGGGGGTCCTAAGGGCCAGTGGTTGAAGAGGGGCTGGCTCTGAGATCCCGCCTCGCTGGGGGTGCCTCCTCCCCCTGCGACGGGGGTCCTAAGAGCCAGGGGGGGAAGAGGGGCTGGCTCTCAGTCCCCGCCTCGCGGGGAGTGCCTCCCCTTCCTGCGATGGGGGTCCTAAGAGCCAGGTGGGGAAGAGGGGCTGGCTTTCAGTCACCACAGCTTGGGGGGCCTTTATGTTCTGGTTTTACCCAAGAGTCAGCTGATTTGCTTCTTGTACTAGCAGGGCAGTTGCTGCCAAGGCCCTCAAACAGGGGGGCCATCCTTTAGAAACCCTGTCTAGCTGTTTAGAGAGGTAGGCCACCGGCCTCAGCCAGGGCCCCACAGTTTGGGTTTAAAGTCCAGCTGCCATCTTTTCTCTGACGCATACAGTGGAAAAGGCTTTGTGAGATCCGCTAGCCCCTGGGCTGGGGCTTTCAGAAGTTTTTCCTTTAAGTCATGAAAGACTTGCTGTTGTTGGAATCCCCATTCCAAAAGTTGCCGGTCCCCGCCCCCCTTTGTGACGTCATACAAAGGCGTGGCTAAGACTGCAAAGTTGGGCTCCGCAGTCTACAAAACCCCACAGCTCCTAGGAATTCTCTCACCAGCCTTCTGCCCTTAGGCTCCGGAAGATTGCAAATGACCTGCTTTCTTTCGGATCCCGGGCTGCTTTCGGACACCTGTCGAATAGTAAATCCCAAGTAAGCTACCTGCGGTCGTCAGCAGATCTGAGTTTTCTTCTTGGCCACCTAATACCCACAGCCCTCCAGGTCAGTCCTAAGGATCTTAGAATCCTCGATGGGGGTCATAAGCCGGGGGGGAAGAGGGACTGGCTCTCAGTCCCCGCCTCACGGGGTGTGCCTCCCCCGTGTGATGGGGATCCTGAGAGTTGGGCGAGGAAGAAGGGCTGGCTGTCAGTCACCGCCTCGCGGGGGGTGCCTCCCCTCCCTGCGATGGGGGTCCTAAGAGCCAGGGGGGAAAGAGCGGCTGGCTCTCAGTCCCCGCCTCGCGGGGGGTGCCTCCCCCCCTGCGATGGGGGTCCTAAGAGAAATGGAGGGAAGAGGGGCTGGCTCTCAGTCTCCGCCACGAGGGGGTGCCTCCCCCCCTGCGATGGGGGTCCGAAGAGCCGGGGGGGCAGAGCGGCTGGCTCTAAGTCCGCGCCTCGCCAAGGGTGCATCCCCCCACTGCGATGGGGTTCCTAAGAGCCAGGGGGGGAAGAAGGGCTGACTCTCAGTCCCCGCCTCGCGGGGCGTGCCTTGCTACCCTGCGATGGGGGTCCTAAGAGCCAGGCAGGGAAGAGGGGTTGGCTCCCAGTCCCCGCCGCGCGGGGGGTGCCTCCCCCCCTCGCGATACGGATCCTAGGGGCCAGGGGGGGAACAGGGGCTGGCTCAGTCCCCGCCTCGCGGGGGGTGGCTCGCTCCGCTGAGATGGGCATCCTAAGAGCCAGGGGAGGAAGAGGGGGAGAGGATGATAATAATTTCAGCATCGCAGGCTGTGTTCACCCAGCCTGTTAAACTGTTATTAGTATCCTGAAAGGGAGAGGATGATATTACTCCCCATAACAGACAGATATGACTCCCCATCGTAGAGCACGAGGTGTACACCCGCCCTGTGATTTTCTTCCTCATATTCAGAGACCGAGAGGTTGATGTCACTCCCAATATCGGAGGAAGTATACACCCCCGTGTGAGATGTTCCTTAATGATATTCCACGGCGGAGGGGGTGATATGACTACATACATGGCAGAAAGTGGAAACCCCCCAGGGATATTATTCCCACGATCCTGGAGGGAAGAAGATGATGTTACTTTCAATATGACAGAAGGTGGATGAAGTGGTGGACTGCCCCTCCACACCTGTGAGTATTTCTAGTTGGGTGGGACGAGAGACTGAGAAAAGAAATAAGACACAGAGAGAAAGTGTAAAGATACAACAGTGGGTCCAGGGGACCGGCGCTCAGCACACCAAGGACCTGCACCGGCACCAGCCTCTGAGTTCCCTCAGTTTTTACTGATTATGATTTTCATGATTTTAGCAGAAAGGAATGTAGTAGGAGAGCAGGGTGATGATAAGGAGAGAGTCAGCAGAAGACATGTGAGCAAAAGAATCCATGTCATAATTAGGTTCAAGGGAAGGTACTATGACTGGACGTGCACGTAAGCCAGATTTGTTTCTCTGCACCCAAACATCTCAGTGGAGTAAAGAAGAACAAGGCAGTGTTACTGCAAACATGTCTCGCCTCCCGCCACAGGGCAGCTTTTCTCCTATCTCAGAGTTGAACGAATGTACAATCGGGTTGTACACCGAGACATTCAGTTCCCAGGGGCAAGCAGGAGACAGTGGCCTTCCTCCATCTCAGCTGCAAGAGGCTTTCCTCTTTTACTAATCCACCTCAGCACAGACCCATTACGGGTGTCGGGCTGGGGGACAGTCAGGTCTTTCTCATCCCATGAGGCTATATTTCAGACTATCAGATGGGGAGAGAGCTTGGACCATACCCTGCTTTCAAGGGCAGAGGTCCCTGCGGCTTTCCACAGTGCATTGTGTCCCCGGTTTATTGAGACTAGAGAATGGCGATGACTTTTACCAAGTATACTGCTGGTAAACATTTCGTTAACAAGGCACGTCCTGCACAGCCCTACATCCCTTGAACTTTGATTTTATACAACACATGTTTTTGTGAGCTCCAGGTTGGGTCAAAGTGGCTGGGGCCAAGCGGCTAGGGCAAAGCTACAAATTAACAACATCTCAGCAAAGCAATTGTTTAAAGGACAGGTCTTTTTCAAAATGGAGTCTCTTATGTCTTTCCTTTCTACATGGACACAGTGACAGTCTGATCTCTCTTTCTTTTCCCTACAGGTGGACACGCCCCCACTGATATTCCTTCTAATTGCAACGTGGGAGAGGAGGATATGACACGCGATATCGCAGGGAGTAGAAACACCCCTGTGATACTGTTCTTCATATTCAGGGAGGAAGAGGATGATATTACTCCCAATACAGACGGGTGTACACCCTCTGTACACCGAGGGTGTACACCCGTCTGTGAAAGAGTTCTTAATCTCCAGAGGGGGAGATGATATTACTCACAATATGGTAAAGAGGCTGTGAGTCCACGGAGGATCCTCAGAGCCAGCGGGGGAAGAGGGGCTGGCTCTCAGTCCCCGCCTCGCGGGGGTGCCTCCCCCCACTGCGATGGGGGTCCTAAGAGCCAGTGGGGGAAGAGGGGCTGGCTCTGAGACCCCGCCTCGCGGGGGGTGCCTCCCCCCCCTGCGATGGGGGTCCTAAGGGCCAGTGGGGGAAGAGGGGCTGGCTCTGAGACCCCGCCTCACGGGGGGTGCCTCCCCCCCCTGCGACGGGGGTCCTAAGAGCCAGTGGGGGAAGAGGGGCTGGCTCTGAGACCCCGCCTCGCGGGGGGTGCCTCCCCCCCCTGCGACGGGGGTCCTAAGGGCCAGCGGGGGAAGAGGGGCTGGCTCTGAGACCCCGCCTCGCGGGGGGTGCCTCCCCACCCCTGCGACGGGGGTCCTAAGGGCCAGCGGGGGAAGAGGGGCTGGCTCTGAGACCCCGCCTCACGGGGGGTGCCTCCCCCCCCTGCGACGGGGGTCCTAAGGGCCAGTGGGGGAAGAGGGGCTGGCTCTCTGTACCCGCCTCGCGGGGGGTGCCTCCCCCCCCTGTGATGGGGGTCCTTAGAGCCAGGAGCAGAAGAGGGCCTGGCTCTCTGTACCCGCCTCGCGGGGGGTGCCTCCCCCCCCGCGATGGGGGTCCGAAGAGCCAGAAGGCTTAGAGGGGCTGGCTCTGAGTCCCCGCCTCGTGGGGGCTGCCTCCTCTCCCTGCGACGGGGTTCCTAAAGGCCAGTGGGGGAAGAGGGTCTGGCTCTGAGACCACGCCTCGCTGGGGTGCCTCCCCCCACTGCGATGGGGGTCCTAAGGGCCAGTGGTTGAAGAGGGGCTGGCTCTGAGACCCCGCCTCGCTGGGGGTGCCTCCTCCCCCTGCGACGGGGGTCCTAAGAGCCAGGGGGGGAAGAGGGGCTGGCTCTCAGTCCCCGCCTCGCGGGGAGTGCCTCCCCTTCCTGCGATGGGGGTCCTAAGAGCCAGGTGGGGAAGAGGGGCTGGCTTTCAGTCACCACAGCTTGGGGGGCCTTTATGTTCTGGTTTTACCCAAGAGTCAGCTGATTTGCTTCTTGTACTAGCAGGGCAGTTGCTGCCAAGGCCCTCAAACAGGGGGGCCATCCTTTAGAAACCCTGTCTAGCTGTTTAGAGAGGTAGGCCACCGGCCTCAGCCAGGGCCCCACAGTGTGGGTTTAAAGTCCAGCTGCCATCTTTTCTCTGACGCATACAGTGGAAAAGGCTTTGTGAGATCCGCTAGCCCCTGGGCTGGGGCTTTCAGAAGTTTTTCCTTTAAGTCATGAAAGACTTGCTGTTGTTGGAATCCCCATTCCAAAAGTTGCCGGTCCCCGCCCCCCTTTGTGACGTCATACAAAGGCGTGGCTAAGACTGCAAAGTTGGGCTCCGCAGTCTACAAAACCCCACAGCTCCTAGGAATTCTCTCACCAGCCTTCTGCCCTTAGGCTCCGGAAGATTGCAAATGACCTGCTTTCTTTCGGATCCCGGGCTGCTTTCGGACACCTGTCGAATAGTAAATCCCAAGTAAGCTACCTGCGGTCGTCGGCAGATCTGAGTTTTCTTCTTGGACACCTAATACCCACAGCCCTCCAGGTCAGTCCTAAGGATCTTAGACTCCTCGATGGGGGTCATAAGCCGGGGGGGAAGAGGGACTGGCTCTCAGTCCCCGCCTCACGGGGTGTGCCTCCCCCGTGTGATGGGGATCCTGAGAGTTGGGCGAGGAAGAAGGGCTGGCTGTCAGTCACCGCCTCGCGGGGGGTGCCTCCCCTCCCTGCGATGGGGGTCCTAAGAGCCAGGGGGGAAAGAGCGGCTGGCTCTCAGTCCCCGCCTCGCGGGGGGTGCCTCCCCCCCTGCGATGGGGGTCCTAAGAGAAATGGAGGGAAGAGGGGCTGGCTCTCAGTCCCCGCCACGAGGGGGTGCCTCCCCCCCTGCGATGGGGGTCCCAAGAGCCAGGGGGGGCAGAGCGGCTGGCTCTAAGTCCGCGCCTCGCCAAGGGTGCATCCCCCCACTGCGATGGGGTTCCTAAGAGCCAGGGGGGGAAGAAGGGCTGACTCTCAGTCCCCGCCTCGCGGGGCGTGCCTTGCTACCCTGCGATGGGGGTCCTAAGAGCCAGGCAGGGAAGAGGGGTTGGCTCCCAGTCCCCGCCGCGCGGGGGGTGCCTCCCCCCCACAGCGATGGGGGTCCTAAGAGCCGTGGGGGGAAGAGGGGCTGGCTCTCAGTCCCCGCCGCGCGGGGGGTGCCTCCCCCCCTCGCGATACGGATCCTAAGGGCCAGGGGGGGAACAGGGGCTGGCTCAGTCCCCGCCTCGCGGGGGGTGGCTCGCTCCGCTGAGATGGGCATCCTAAGAGCCAGGGGAGGAAGAGGGGGAGAGGATGATAATAATTTCAGCATCGCAGGCTGTGTTCACCCAGCCTGTTAAACTGATATTAGTATCCTGAAAGGGAGAGGATGATATTACTCCCCATAACAGACAGATATGACTCCCCATCGTAGAGCACGAGGTGTACACCCGCCCTGTGATTTTCTTCCTCATATTCAGAGACCGAGAGGTTGATGTCACTCCCAATATCGGAGGAAGTATACACCCCCGTGTGAGATGTTCCTTAATGATATTCCACGGCGGAGGGGGTGATATGACTACATACATGGCAGAAAGTGGAAACCCCCCAGGGATATTATTCCCACGATCCTGGAGGGAAGAAGATGATGTTACTTTCAATATGACAGAAGGTGGATGAAGTGGTGGACTGCCCCTCCACACCTGTGAGTATTTCTAGTTGGGTGGGACGAGAGACTGAGAAAAGAAATAAGACACAGAGAGAAAGTGTAAAGATACAACAGTGGGTCCAGGGGACCGGCGCTCAGCACACCAAGGACCTGCACCGGCACCAGCCTCTGAGTTCCCTCAGTTGTTATTGATTATGATTTTCATGATTTTAGCAGAAAGGAATGTAGTAGGAGAGCAGGGTGATGATAAGGAGAGAGTCAGCAGAAGACATGTGAGCAAAAGAATCCATGTCATAATTAGGTTCAAGGGAAGGTACTATGACTGGACGTGCACGTAAGCCAGATTTGTTTCTCTGCACCCAAACATCTCAGTGGAGTAAAGAAGAACAAGGCAGTGTTACTGCAAACATGTCTCGCCTCCCGCCACAGGGCAGCTTTTCTCCTATCTCAGAGTTGAACGAATGTACAATCGGGTTGTACACCGAGACATTCAGTTCCCAGGGGCAAGCAGGAGACAGTGGCCTTCCTCCATCTCAGCTGCAAGAGGCTTTCCTCTTTTACTAATCCACCTCAGCACAGACCCATTACGGGTGTCGGGCTGGGGGACAGTCAGGTCTTTCTCATCCCCTGAGGCTATATTTCAGACTATCAGATGGGGAGAGAGCTTGGACCATACCCTGCTTTCAAGGGCAGAGGTCCCTGCGGCTTTCCACAGTGCATTGTGTCCCCGGTTTATTGAGACTAGAGAATGGCGATGACTTTTACCAAGTATACTGCTGGTAAACATTTCGTTAACAAGGCACGTCCTGCACAGCCCTACATCCCTTGAACTTTGATTTTATACAACACATGTTTTTGTGAGCTCCAGGTTGGGTCAAAGTGGCTGGGGCCAAGCGGCTAGGGCAAAGCTACAAATTAACAACATCTCAGCAAAGCAATTGTTTAAAGGACAGGTCTTTTTCAAAATGGAGTCTCTTATGTCTTTCCTTTCTACATGGACACAGTGACAGTCTGATCTCTCTTTCTTTTCCCTACAGGTGGACACGCCCCCACTGATATTCCTTCTAATTGCAACGTGGGAGAGGAGGATATGACACGCGATATCGCAGGGAGTAGAAACACCCCTGTGATACTGTTCTTCATATTCAGGGAGGAAGAGGATGATATTACTCCCAATACAGACGGGTGTACACCCTCTGTACACCGAGGGTGTACACCCGTCTGTGAAAGAGTTCTTAATCTCCAGAGGGGGAGATGATATTACTCACAATATGGTAAAGAGGCTGTGAGTCCACGGAGGATCCTCAGAGCCAGCGGGGGAAGAGGGGCTGGCTCTCAGTCCCCGCCTCGCGGGGGTGCCTCCCCCCACTGCGATGGGGGTCCTAAGAGCCAGTGGGGGAAGAGGGGCTGGCTCTGAGACCCCGCCTCGCGGGGGGTGCCTCCCCCCCTGCGATGGGGGTCCTAAGAGCCAGTGGGGGAAGAGGGGCTGGCTCTGAGACCCCGCCTCGCGGGGGGTGCCTCCCCCCCCTGCAATGGGGGTCCTAAGGGCCAGTGGGGGAAGAGGGGCTGGCTCTGAGACCCCGCCTCGCGGGGGGTGCCTCCCCCCCTGCGATGGGGGTCCTAAGAGCCAGCGGGGGAAGAGGGGCTGGCTCTGAGACCCCGCCTCGCGGGGGGTGCCTCCCCCCCCTGCGACGGGGGTCCTAAGGGCCAGCGGGGGAAGAGGGGCTGGCTGTGAGACCCCGCCTCACGGGGGGTGCCTCCCCCCCCTGCGATGGGGGTCCTAAGGGCCAGTGGGGGAAGAGGGGCTGGCTCTGAGACCCCGCCTCGCGGGGGTTGCCTCCCCCCCCTGCGATGGGGGTCCTAAGGGCCAGTGGGGAAGAGGGGCTGGCTCTCTGTACCCGCCTCGCGGGGGGGTGCCTCCCCCCCCTGTGATGGGGGTCCTTAGAGCCAGAAGCAGAAGAGGGCCTGGCTCTCTGTACCCGCCTCGCGGGGGGTGCCTCCCCCCCCGCGATGGGGGTCCGAAGAGCCAGAAGGCTTAGAGGGGCTGGCTCTGAGTCCCCGCCTCGTGGGGGGTGCCTCCTCTCCCTGCGACGGGGGTCCTAAAGGCCAGTGGGGGAAGAGGGTCTGGCTCTGAGACCACGCCTCGCTGGGGTGCCTCCCCCCACTGCGATGGGGGTCCTAAGGGCCAGTGGTTGAAGAGGGGCTGGCTCTGAGACCCCGCCTCGCTGGGAGTGCCTCCTCCCCCTGCGACGGGGGTCGTAAGGGCCAGTGGGGGAAGAGGGGCTGGCTCTGAGAACACGGCTCGCGAGGTGCCTCCCCACCTTGCGATCGGGGTCCCAAGAGCCAGGGGGGAAGAGGGGCTGACTCTCTTTGTGGATGATTCTTTTTCCATTCTCAGGCAGTTTTCTTTTTTCTTTCTTTTTTTTTTGAGACTGAATCTTGCTCTGTTGCCCATGCTTTGCTGGATCTCGGGTGACTGCAACCACTGCCTCCGAGGTTCAAGAGATCCTCCTGCCTCAGCCTCCTGAGTAGCTGGGACTAGAGGTGTGTGTCACCACACCCAGCTAATTTTTGTATTTTTATTAGAGATGGGGTTTCACCATGTTTGCCAGGATGGTCTCTATCTCCTGACCTCGTTATCCACCCACCTCACCCTCCCAAAGTGCTGGGATTGCAGGTACGAGCCACTGGGTCCACCCTCTCAGGTGATTTTCATACCTGCATACTCTGATCACTACTCTGTTAAACAGTCAAGGAGGGTAAGTATTATCTGCAGATTTTCAGAGCTCTGTCTCTGTACAGCCCTCTCCTCCTCAATATTCTGCCCTATGAATTCTAGCCACATTGGCCTTCCCAGACTCATAGTTCTGTCCTCTCAACTCAGGAAGATCTCTGAGCTCCATCTGCATTCTTTCTTCCTGTGCTGTGGCGTGGAAAGTTTTCTAAGGTGTTTGGGAAGTCAATTGTGGGGCTAGCCTCATACGTTTCTCATTTCTTGAGGATCACTGCCTTTTGATGCTTGATTCCAGTGATTGATTCCCTTTGTTGCTTGAGGGCCATAGTTTCATATATTTTGTCCAGTATTTTTGTTGTTTTAGGTCAGAAAGTAATTTTGGTCTCTGTTACTCCATCTTGGCCAGAAGTGTAAGACCTAAGCATTTACACATCCAAATACTGCACACATAATTTTAGTTTAAGCTACTTTTTAAAAAATCTCCTTCATTTTCCATTTAGCATTGTATTTAGGGTATTACATTGGTTTTTTTGAAATTCTGTTATTGGCAGTTTCTATTGCCTATCAATCCCATTTAAAGATAGTGCATAGGGTATTCTAAAATAGCTGTTAAGCAAAGAGAAAATTGGGCCTGATAGGGTGAGAATCACAGCTCTAATACCTAGAGTGACCTTATAATGTGTTGTCCAAAGGAGTTATTTTTGACAGTGAAAGAAGGTGTTGTTAGTAGTTATATCAGGACTATGGCCTAAACCAGGACTATCCCAGGCAGCCTGGGACATATTTGTACCCCATCTCTATTTAATGCCTTTATACAATTCTTTACTTAATTCTACCAGCCTTTATTGAGCCTGCTTTCTTTGTCTAGCTGAGTGCCACGTGCTGACATCACTAAGATCAATACAGCAAACTCTGAAAGATGGACAGAGAGACAGGAGATGGTCCTTTATAATGCAGTATGATCTGTGCTGCAATAGAGGTGAGCACAAGGGCCTTACGAAGGCTCAATGAAGAGCATGCTTGACTGCAGGGGAGGGTACTTAGGTTAGAAAAGATGAGTCGAAGTATGTTCATAGGGAGCATGGGAGGAGAGGTGGTGGGAAAGGTGTTCCAGACACTGTGTGTCAAGGCCAAGAGCCAGGGGAACACAGGTGGGGCTTCTTTTTTTTTCTTCTAAGATGGAAGAGTGTTCTGATCGGCTGGAAAACAACGCACATGGGAAGCTGTACAGAAATGAGTGGGGAAAGGTAATACTTAACAGCAATAGCAGTTAATATTTAGTGCCCACTTACGACATGCTGGACACAGTTCCGGGTACTCTGAACATATTCACTCATTTAATCTTTACAACAACCCTATGAGGTAGGTACTATTTTTATCCCCATTTTCAGGTGAGGAATCTGAGGCACAGAGAGAGTAAGTATGTTGCCCAGGGCCACGCACCAAGTATGTGGTAGGTCCTGGAGTTGAATGCAGAGCCCCTCCACTCTAAACTCCTGAAAGCCAGATGCTACGAGGCGTTGTTATTCCAAGTGGAGGAATGCTAAGGACAGCATCCTGCAGGTGACCAGGAAACCCTGAAGCATTCAAAGCAGGGGAATGGCTTAAAACAAGGTGGTATAAGAAAGTGCTCCCAGAGCAGCATGAAAGTCTGGTGTAGTGGAGGTCTCCGCTAGCCACAAGAGGTGGTAAGAGGCTGAGCTGAAGCAGCTGCAGCAGGGATGCAGAGGATACATTCCCCAAACCCTTATGGGCAGAGTCCTTTGGCTTCAGTGACCACGGCCAAGAGTGCAGAGGAGAAGCCCAAGAAGATGCCAGGTGTCTGGCTTATGCCCCTGTGTGAACGTGAAGCCTCTCATTGACATGCAGGTTACAGGAGGAAAAGCAGGTTTATTTGGGAAGGCTTCTAGACCATGACTTCCATTTTAGCCATGTAGTTTTTGAAGTGTTTGTACAAGTTCTAGGTGGAAATGTCCAGGAGCCAGTGGGGAACTCAAAGTAGATCTCAGGAGAGAGGCTTAGGCCAGAGGGCTTGGGGAATCATCAGCATGGGGGTGGGAGGAGAGCTGGTATTTGGATGAGATTGCGGTGGAGCAGGAACAGAGTGGGAAAAGGCGGTGATGAACCCAGGGACTCCAGTATGCAGTAGCTGGCTGTGAGATTAGGAAGCAATGAAAGAGGCCGAGAAGGATGTGGGGGAGAAGCATCAATAAGGAATAAATGAGTTGCACGTGCTCCAGAGAGGCCAAATAAAGACTGGATTTGGCTCTCGCAGGTCATACACGAAAGAATCTCGGAACCAAAAGGAAAACAGTGGTGGTTTAAAGGGTATATTCAGTTTCTAGGTCTGCTGTCACAAAATACCAGAAACTGGGTGTCTTGTTAAAACAACAGAAATTTTTTCTCTCACAGTTTTGGAAGCTAGAAGTTCAAAACGAGGTTTTGGCAGCACCATGCTCTCTCTGAAGATGCTAGGAAGAATCTGCTCCATGCCTTTCCATTCGCTTCTGGGGTTTCCTGCAAGCCCTGACATTCCTTGGCTTATGGATGCATCACCCCAGTTTCCGCCCCCATCATCACATGGCCTCCTCTCTGTGTGTGCCTCTGTGTTCCCTCTATTCTTCTTCTAAGGACACCGACACCAGTCACAGTGGATTAAGGGTCCACTCCTAACTAATTACATCTGCAACAACCCTATTTCCAAATAAAGTCACATTCTAAGATTCCTAGGGAGAACATGAATTTTTGGGGGTGTGTGGATACTGTTCAACCTGGGACATGGAGTAAATAAATGGCAAGGAAGATTACAGATGACTTTAAGCTAAAGAGGGAGATAGGGTTAAATGTAGGACTTTTTTTTTTTTTTCCAGGACGGGAGAGGTTTAAACATGTTACTACATTGAATAAATGAAATAACCATGAACATGGAGTGGCTAAATATTCTGAACTAAGTGCAAGTAATTGATAGCGCAAGCTCCCAAGGGGCTGGGGCCTGGAGCGCAGATGGATGGATCCACTGTGGGCAGAACTGGGGCGTGGGAGGGGTGTGCCGATGCAGATGTGTTTGAGAGTGGGGGGCCAGAAGCTGATTGGGGTGAAGCGTGACAGTGCAGCTCCAAGCCCGCTGGAGGTGTTCACCAAGCAACTCAAGAGCAGATGGCAGAACGAGCAGGTAAAATAACAGCTTGTGAAATCAACCCTACTTTGTGGGGAGAGGATTGGTTAAGGATTCTAGCCATGAGAACCAAGAAGAGGAGGATAATCTGTTCATGCCTATTATGGGGCTTTGGGGGAGCAGTTTCAGCCTCAACCTGGAGAATGTTTTAGAAGGCCAGAGAAAGGAACCCTGCAAATCATGTGAGCTGGCCCCTCACTTTGAGATGAAGTGTCCATACAGCAGTGACGCCACCCTCTGTAGTGGTTCTAGAGTGTGGCAATCTGGAGGGGTCATTATGGAAAAGGGCTGAAGCATAAGAATGTAGACCCAATACTGAGATAGAAAGAGGATTCTCTGAGATGACTTAGGCAGGGTGATGGTGGTGGAGGTGGGTGTAAGAAGCCCTCTGCTGCCTCAGTCCGAGCATGGAATTCAATTGGTCAAGAGCAGAGCCAATCACCATTTAGGCCCCCTTGTTAGCCTTAATTTATTCCTCAGGTATGGAGAATACTCCTCAAGATGCATTCAGAGTGTAAGCTACCTCTTCCTCAGCAGAGGACTGCCCTGCAGGTTTGCAGTTCTGTCATTTGGAAACTCCCTGATGTGTCCCTTGGCTCTTCCCATTCTTTTGCTTCAACACATTTCAAGACCAGGCACCTTAACTGCAGAAACAGCATGAAAAACAAGTAGGTTTCAGGAAAAATTATCCCAAGTGGAGTCTCTACTGTGCTCTGTTTATCAGATGTAAAGCTTAAAACAGTGTAAGAGTTTTTACAGAGTGTATTCATATCACACCAGTTTTGGGTCCATAGAGAGGGGCTTTTTCTAGATCAAACAGTTCAATTGTCCTGTTGATCCTGGCCTAAAATCTGAGTGGATAAAAAATATTTTAGGAGAGATGAGATTCTAACCCTCAATGGCAAAAAGCAGGGCTGAGCCCTAAGCCCACGTTTTTACACATATTTTACAATTGAATGTGTTGCACTACCGCTAGAACACTAGTTCTCAACCAGGGGCGATTTTGCTTTCCAGGGGACATTGGCAATGTCTGGAGACATTTTTTTTTTCCATTTTCAAAAATTGTGGCAAAGCACATAACATAAAATTAGCCATTTGAACCATTTTCATGTGTATAGTTCAGTGGCACTAAGCACCTTCACACTGATGTGCAACCATCACCACCATCCATCCATAGAACTCTTTTCATTTTCCAAAACTGTAACTCTACCCATTAAACACTAACTCGCCATTTCCCTCTTCTCCCAGCCCCTGACAACCATCATTTGACTTTCTGTCTCCATGATTTTGACTATTCTAGGTACCTCAAATAAGTGGAATCACACTGTTGAGGGATTTTTGATGGTCACAACTTGGGATGGGGTGCTGCTGGTGTCTAGTGGGTAAAGGCTAGGGATGCCACTTAACATCCTGCAATGCACAGGATGGTCCCCACAAGAAAGCAATAACTAACCCCAAACATCAATCCTACCAAAATTGAGAAACTCTGAGCTAGAAAAATCCCATGAGTAATCTTACACCATGGAGTATCAGTCAATAGAGACTAGTTATGTTGCAATAAGAAACCACCTCCAAATTTCTGTGGTTTAAAACAACTTATATTTTTGCTCTAACATGGAGCATCCTTAATCAGCAATCCAGGCTGGTGGGAGTTCCATCCTGACCTGGGCTTCTACGATGACTGAAGCAGAACAAGGATCAGTGATAAATTGTGCACTGGCTTTTAAAGCTCCCATTGGAAGTGTCCAGGTCATTTTCGGTCACACCTTCTTGGCCAGATCAAATCACAGGTCCACATCTCACTTCAAAGGGAGGAAGGAAATGCATTTTTACTCTGAGGAAATACAACCACCACACCTAGCAATTAAAAATAAACCTCATAGTGTTATCACCTGCTTGAAGTGCTGATATCAGAGCAAGCCTACCAGTAGGAGTGGTGCAGGCTGCAGGTTTTTGGTTTTGTCTTGTTTTGTTTTGTTTTGTTTTTGGAGACTGCACTCCAGCCTTAGTCTGTCATGCAGGCTGGAGTACAGTGGTGTCATCACAGCTTATTGCAGCCTTGACCTCCCCACACAAGCGATCCTCCCACTTCAGCCTCCTGAATAGTTGAGACTACAGGCCCGTGCCACCACGCCCGATGAATTTTTTGTATTTTTTTGTAGAGATGGGGTTTCACTATGTCGCCTAGACTGGTCTTGAACTCCTGGATGCAAGTGATCCACTTGCCTCGGCCTCCCAAAGTGCTGGGATCACAGGCGTGAGCCGCCATGCCTGGCCTAGAAGCTCATTCTTATTGGCCAGAAGCTAGAGAGTGATCTAAAGGCTCCAAGCCAGGCCAGACTGGTTTCAAGCCTTAGGGCTAGTGTATTAATGAATGAGGTTCGAGCTTCTATGGCATGGGAACTGAGGGGCACCACAACACTCAGCTTACTCAAGGGACCAATTCTAGCAGTCTTCGAAGGAGTCTGAAAAAGGTAGCCTTGAATTAGTTTCCGGGTGAAAAATATTTGTCCCAATTGAAGCAAGTACTACTAGTGACTGCCTCTGCTATGGAAGCAGGGGTTACCTGCTTACCTGTGAGCAATAGGATTTCTTGGGGTTGATTTTGCAGGAACATGTACCTCCATGTGGCCAAACAAGCAGGCTTGCTTAGATTTGCACCACAGGATATTAAAGTGGAAAGGAATCTTAAACATCTAATTGAGGGATGGCAAATTGGGTTCATTGTAAGGGTCACCTCTGACCCTTTGGTTGTGGCTGCTAGGAGCACTGGGTGGGAAGAATTCTGTAGTTTTTTCCAGAGAGAGACAGCCACGCTTCATTAGAGAGTCTAGTGGGCATGGAAGGGAGGGGGTGAGTTGTGCCTGTAACAGGATTTTGCCATCCCTAGTTCTAATCTAACACTTTGAGAGCTGAGGCTCAGCTGCACAAGTGATTTATAGAGGTCCTTCCTTTATTGCTTTTATGTCACCACATCTAGAATTAGGTCTTCTGCTTCCAAGAAAGTCAGCTGCCTCATTACCATGTAGCATAGTTAGATTCCCCATTTCACCTAGAAAATAAATATTTATTGAGGGCTGGCCAAGTGCGGTGGCTCACGCCTGTAATCCCCGCATTTTGGGAGGCCAAGGTGGATGGATCATTTGAGGTCAGGAGTTCGAGACCAGCCTGGCCAACATGGTGAAACCCTGTTTCTACTAAAAATACAAAAATTAGCCAGAAATCCCTTGAACCCAGGAGACGGAGGTTGCAGCGAGCCAAGATCGCACCACTGCACTCCAGCCCGGGCGGAAGGGAGAGATTCCGTCTCAAAAAATAAAATAAATAAATAAATAAATTCACAAAAATATTTATTGAGGGCCCACTTGGTTTTTAGCACTGAAATAGGAGCCGAACATAGAGCAGTGAATGAATAGGCCAAGTCCCTGCTCTTCTTTGCCTTACATTTTGGGGGAGGAGACAGATTAGTAATTATTAGGAGAATTATTAGTAATTATTAGGAGAAAGCAGGAAATTTCTGCTTTCATGGGTGGGATACCAGAAGGTAAATCATTATGCAAGGATATTTTGGGACAAGTTTCTATAGCATAGATGTATTTTAGGATGATTGGGGCTGTGTGTTGTGAGCACGGGATCTCTGAGGCAGTCAAAGGGCACCAGGAACCTCATCTCTTAAGACGTGCATGCACCGTAGGCTGCCGTTTGTGTCCCTCACTCTGGCCAAGCTCCCTTCTTCATCATGGCCTTTGCACTTGCTGTTCTCTGTCTGGGGAAGAATGCTCTTTCCCTAGAGATCCAAATGGCTCACTCCTTCAGTGTCTTCAAATCTCTGTCAAATATCACCTAAACAGAGAGGCTTTCCCTGGCCTCTAGAGGACAAAGTAGCACACTTTCTCACCCACTTACCCTGCTCATCCTTCTTTATAGCACCCCTCACCACCTGCTGTATTATTTGTTTATCGTTCAGCTTTCTCTCTAAAATGGAAGATCTATGAGAACAAGAACCTGTCTGCTCATTGAGGTGTTACTCTAGAAAAATGTCTGGCCCATGGCAGGTGCTTAATCAACAATTTCTGAAGGAAAAGTGGAGGAAAAAAAGATAGGAGAAAGCAAACTCATGAAGAAGAGTGCTTGGGTGGGGCGGGAGGAGAAGAGGGCAATGGATCCAGGCCCTACAGGGATTCACTGTTCAAGCAGAAAGTCCAGGGAAAGCCACATGGCCTCCTTCAATCGGATGAGCTGGAGCTGCTGACATCCCCTGCAACCTGGGAGCCAGTGCATGCAATGCTCCAGCTGGGTCTAAGGACAGAAGGAGGCTAATGAACAGCCACCTTCGGAGCAACAGGGTCACTTCAGTCCTCCCTGTTTACTTCCAAGCTGCTGGGAGTCTTATGCACATTTCCTCTTCTCACTTGCCTCTTCACATCCCTAGCTGCCGCAGGAATTTATGGCTTAATTAAAGTGGGAAGCAGGGTTTATACATGTTTATATAAAGTTATATTTTCCTCCACCTCTTTGTTGGAAGAAAACTCAAATGTTAAAATTCTTAGGAGCCCAGGAGTTCGAGACTAGCCTGGGAAACATTGCAACCCCATCTCAACAAAGAATAAAAAAATTAGCTGGGAGTGGTGGTCCCAGCTACTTGGGAGGCTGAGGCAGGAGAATCATTTGAGCCCAGGAGGTTGAGGCTGCAGTGAGCCATGTTAGTGCCATTGCACTCCAGCCTGGGTGAGAGAGTGAGATCTTGTTTAAAAATAAAGAAAGAAAGAAACACCTAGAAAGGACACTAGAGATAAATCTAGTTCATGCTCCTTGTTTTCTATGGGAGGACACTGAGGTCCAGGGTCACACAACTCACAAATGGCCAGCCTACGGAAACCCTGTAAGAGGCAGAGTGTGAGGAAAAGGCAGGCACTTGTGATAACCCCACTGGTGGGCAGGAGCTAAGCCTCCATAGGTGGGGAAGGGAATTAACCCCAGGACACAGGCTCCAGTCTGGGGGCTTGAGATGCTCAGGGGACACCGGTTAGAACTAAGGCAGGAGGCCAAGGCAGAAGCTGTGCTCCTCTGCCTGGATGTATGAGGGCAGCAGAGGAAGAAGAGTTGGCAAAGCAGCCCAGAAACACATGAAGAGGAGGAGTGAATGTAAGTAGAGCATGCCAGAGATGGCAGATCAAGGCAGGGAGTTAAATTGAAGGAGGAGGCGGCCGCGGCCAAGGGTGCACAGTGATTCAAAGTTACAGCTGGTTATGGGCTGGGGAAACAGCTTCCTGTTTCACTGCTGTGAGGGGCAACCAGGTTGCAAGGAAAGGAGGGGAAGAGGGAGGCGTTAACATGGAGGAGTGAATGTAGACAGAACCTTCCAGATGTTGGCTGAAGATAGAAAGGAGAGGGAGGAGGGGTTCTGGAGGGAGAAAGAAGTTAAAGAGTATTTTTTTATATGGGGAGATATGGGAGTTTTGGGTTTTATTTTTGGCTTGTGAGAATGAGCTAATCTTGTATAAAGGGATTAAAGATTTTTTTAAAAATTTATCTCTGAGCCTTAGGTCTTTCAACTTTAAAACGAAGATAAAAAATCTATGTCTTTGGCTTATGAGGATTAAAATGTGAAAACACATTACTCCAGTGCCTGGCACATTATAAACACATAATACATGGTAGCTATTTGAAACATTTGATTATAAACTTATGTAGTGCTCATCTGGAGGCCTAGGAAAGTGTTATTGAAAGTATTTTAAATCTTAGTATCTTATATTTATCATTTATAGGGTATAGTAGGTTAAGAAATACTTCACGTATTTTGAAAGATTGGGCGGAAACATACCCGAAGAAGCATTCTTTTTATCTCTCATGTACATGTGGACATTATACATTTTAATTAAGTGTTATTATATGAGCCAAATTCCCTCCTCATGGGTGTTAGTAGGAGTTGACCTCGAAGGAGGGAGGATTTGGTTGTGGATTTATGACTCACATCTGCGAAAGGAGTAAGGGCGAATAAGAACAGGAAACTCTCTGATAAGCAATTTTACTATGTTTTCATTTTTATCTGAAACTCTGTAATCCAAGACTGGGGTAACTTTTCATATTTTTAAAAAATACTTTTTTATAGGCTGGAGTGATCTTGTGTAAGCAAGGATAAATCATAGACGTTAGAGATATGTTTGTCTCTGTGCTGTTTGGTGCAAATTCCATGAAAAAGAGCCAAGACAGGGGGTGGGGGTGGTTGTCAGGAAACCAAGGGATGAGATGTTTTTCTTTTTCAAAGATGACACCTGTGATGCCAACTAGTGAGCATGGGCGAACAGAGCGGAAAGGAATTCGTTACAGTCCTAAAGAGGGATAAATGCATCTGGTGTCAGATTAACTCCAGCGAACAGCCTCACTCAGTCCTAAATACTGACTCAAAAGCATGTTGATTTCAGTGTGAGAAACAGATGTGTAAAGGTGACTTCTCATGAGGTAAAATATAAAGCAACATGCCTAGGTCTTAAAATCATGATGTTGAGTGCAACTATAAGAAAAAAATGGGCTTACTGATATAATGTTATTATGTAATTTAAAGCCACATTTGCATATCAAACAACCTTGCCTATTTCTACAGAGATAGTTGCTTTTTCTTTCTTTTTTTTCTTGTGACAGGGTCTCACTCTGTTGCCCAGCCTGGAGTGCAGTGGCACCATCTCAGCTTACTGCAGTCTTGACCTCCCAGGCCCAAGTGATCCTCCTGCCTCAGCCTCCCGAGTAGCTAGGATTACAGGCACAGGCCACCATACCTGGCTAAAGTTTTTTGTTTTTTATTTTTAGTAAAGATGAAATCTTACTATGTTGCCCAGGCTGATCTCAAACTCCTGGGCTCAAGTGATAGACCCACCTCCATCTCCCAAAGTGCTGAGATGACAGCCACCGCGCCCCCAGCCAAGATAGAAAGTTTAAGGACACATATCAAACATACTAGAGAGGTTGCTGATGGGATAGGGAGGATGAGTGTGAGCATCACAGACGAGGGAAAAAGCAAAATGAGACAGCGGCTTTGCCCAGATGGACAATGAAAATGTGCTATGAGTTAAAGAGCATGATTTTTAAAAGGAGAGAAATCTTTTAGTCATTGGTCTTCTCTTTGTTCTGGCTTAATGAATCTGCTGCAAAGGCAAATAGTTTTCAGGCAAACTTGCTGTCCTAGTGGTAACATTGGCTTCAAGGACTCCTCGAGCGGTTTGGGATGGCTTCCTGAGGGTGACAAAGAGGAGCTGTGTTTTCAGCCAAATATCAGAACCAGGGCCACTGCCTGCCACCAAACCCCAGTGGGCACCCCTACTTTGTGTTTATCTGTGGTGGCTACGCTTGCCCACCTGGGTGGGAACCCCGAGAATGACTCCAAACTTTTCCAGGGACTGCATGCCAGGGTATTTTTACAATTTATGTGTAGACTTTGTTCGGGTGGAAAAGTTATTTTATGAAGATGAAACAAGCAATTGGGGCACCTACCTTATGGCATTTTTTACATTGAGAGTGTTAAAAATACCCCTCCCCTAACCAAAACCCTGACAAATAGAGCCAGGGAAGGCCATGCAAAAAAGGATTCTTGGGCTTGTATGCCTGATAACAAAAACTTATCACAGAAGACTGCAAAAAACACAATCTTGCACAAAGCCCATTGCAACTTTGCACACAACAATGCTTCTGAAGGATATTTGCCCAACAACTGCCTGTCCAACCTGGGCCTGGCATCACCTTTGTTATTGATCTTTGTAGCCAAGGATAATCATTTCCAAATGATCATATAATCTTCCTCATTTTTTCTTTTGTCTTCCTTTACCTCCGTGAATATGCATATAGTTTACTCTGGCTTGCCTATTTCTATTGCAAGGCTCTGTTTCCAAACGAATATCTTTTTCTTGTGGAGAGCCTCTCTCTGTTTGTTATTAAGGTTGATAGCATCTAAGGGTGCAAACTTTTTTGCACCCTTAGATGCTTACTTCCACTACAACTTGCAGGTGGGCCTTGAAAAGTTCTTGGAATAAGTTTGAGCTTTGATCTTGTCCGGTTCATTTAGCATAGATTCTGAAAATGTGGTCCCTGGACCCACAGCATTAGCATCGCCTGGAGATTGTTAGAAATGCAAATCATCGGGCCTCATTCCAGACCCTCAGCTGGAAACTCTAGGGGCATGGCCAGACCCTCTGTAGCTGAACAAGCCATCCAGGTGGTTTTGATGCAGCTAAAGTTCTGGAACAACTAATGTAGCCCCATTTGGAAAACTTGGCTGTACAGGCCTCCCTAGCTGGTAAGCTGCTAGCATTTTTTGTTTGTTTGTTTGTTTGTTTTGATACAGGGTCTTGCTCTGTTGACCAGACCGTGACCTCCAGGGTTCAAGCGAGGACTCAGCCTCCTGAGTAGCTGGGACTACAGGTATGTGCCACCACCATGCCCAACTACTTTTTGTATTTTTTTTTGTAGGGATGGGGTTTTAGCCCAGGCTAGTCTCAAACTCCTGGACTCAAGCAATCTGCCCACTTTGGCCTCACGAAGTGCTGGGATTATAGGCATGAGCCACTGTGCCCGGCCCTGCCAGCTTTGTATAAGCTGAGGAGTTTTTAAAAATACCTAGACTCAGGGCAAACCCCAGACACTTAAGTCAGATTCTCTGGGAGGTGAAGCCCAGGCACTGGTATTTTTAAAGTCTCTACAGATGGTTCTAATGTGCTGCTAAGTTAGAGAACCGCTGATCTAGACCAGGCCTTTTCAAACTTAATGTGCACGTGAATTACCTGGACCTTGTTAAAATGCAGATTCAGTCTGCATAGGCCTGGGGTGGAGCCTGAGCTTCTGCATTTTTAACAAGTCTCTAGAGGATGCTGCTGCATCTGGGCTGCTAACTACACTTGGAGATAGGAGGTTCTGGAGAGCAGAGGAAAGAGCATGAACCATAACCTAGGGGCCGGTAGTCCTGACTTCCGAGCCAAGGTTTGCCTTTATGTGGCTGGCAACTTGCTTGGACTCCTACCTCAATTCTTTGGGCCCAAGGTTTGTCCTGCCTCAGAAGGATGTCAAGAAAATTGAGTGAGTAATGCAGAATTGTTTCTTAAAGTGTGTGCAGATGCTCCATGAATTTATAGAGTATGTGGATGCACATTACTAAATTTTAATAGTTGTGAACATGTTGTTATGAGTACTTAGAACAAGTAATAATGGCTTTTGATGTATAGTAGTAAGAAAGCTTCCTTTTAAAAGGCATGTATTTAAGTTTCAAAAGTGGGGCTATTTAAAAATATATGAAATAAATAATAGTAGAGGTAATTGACAGAGCAAAATTATGAAGGCAGGATGAGAATGACTCAAGTTTGGGAAATGCTGAGAAAGCAGATGCCCAAGGGCTATGAAAACTTAAAAAAATAGGTAGCACTTGATTTTGATTGGCTGAATGAGATGATGTGTTTGATCATTTATGGGGTTGGCATTTGGCAACATGCACTGGGTGGCTGGGATCACTGTTTATTAAAAAATATTTGAGTCTCTACTTTGCACTAGATACTCTTTTAGTCTCTTGGAAAAGGGATTGGGGGGGCAGGCAGGATAAAAACAAATCATTTATGCCCACAAGAAAATTGCAGGAAGATAAAAGTCATGAAATAACCTCTGTGCTTCTAATTTAATATTTTTTTATAGATTATGAGAAAAAAGTTTTGCTCACTATCAGCTAGGAAAGCTGTCTTAGCACAACCATTCATTCTTGCACAAATCAAAATCAAGATGAGCCAGAAGGCTCCATTCTGACAGCTTCTAGTGGAGAAGCTACATTTACTGGACATGGGGAAAGTTGCTGGGCTCTAAGGACTGTGCTCATTTCTTGAACTAGATAAATGGTCTTGGTGTAGCATAATACCAAAACTTCTTGTCGCAGCCCATAAGGACAGAACTCAATCAGCCTGAAAAGGAAGTCAGTGACTCCGACTCAACACAGGAATGTTCTGTGATTCCTAAAGAAGGATGTAGGAGTGTGGCACAATTCAACCACAGTCTGTGGCCCTGTGCCTCTGCCTTGACATGAGTGGGATTTCCCAGCTGGTCATTTTCTTCTTATCTAAGACATTGAACAAATTACTTGACCTCCTCTGGGCTTCAGTACTCCCACTCATCAAATTAGAGGACTGGGCAGTTGCTAGGCTCTCTTTAGGCATCATATTTTAGTTTCTGTGATTTTAAATTTGAGAAGGGGTGTCTAAGGGAGAATACATAGGGGAGGGGGAAAGGCTTATTAAAAGTGTAGTTAGACACTGAATTTTTAAGAATTGCATTTTGTAATAATACTTTTACCTAATCGGGACTGACAATCTTACCTGATGATAGCACCTGGAGGAATGGCTGCATTCAAAAATAAAAATGAAATAAAACAAGACCTTATTTGAACTTAGCAATAATGCTGATTCCTCTTTTTGATTTGAGGAGGTTATAGCTGTTGTAAATGCTTGAATTGGGTCTGCCCAGGCAAAACGGAGTCAAGAGTCCATGTCTGATGAATTTTAACAATGTAGACAATAAAAAGGGTTGCTTAAACTGCCCCTCTTTTACCAAAACACATTTACAAATGAAAGAACAACACTTCCATTTTTTAAAAACATTTTTTGAGATGAAGTCTTGCTTTGTCACCCAGAGTGGAATGCAGTGGTGCGATCTTGGCTCACTGCAAACTTTGCCTCCCGGGTTCAAGTGATTCTCCTGCCTCATCCTCCCGAGTAGCTGGGACTACAGGCGCCCACCACCATTCCTAGCTAATTTTTGTATTTTTAGTAGAGACAGGGTTTCACCATGTTGGCCAGGCTGGTCTCGAACTTCTGACCCCAGGTGATCCGCCGACCTCGGCCTCTGAAAGTGCTGGGATTACAGGCGTGAGCCAACACGTGTGGCCAAAAAATTTCCATTTTTAATTGCAGGGTCTGGGGAATTAAAATGCATCCATAATATCTTGCATCTCTCCGCTCGGGCTTGCATGAATGCAGAGGGATGGGGAGGACTTCTTGAGGCAAACATCCCCCTCTTGTCGCCTGCCATCTGGAGAGAGAGGGCTGTGATTTATCTCACTTTAATCAGGAAGGACCCGATGGGTGGATGGAGAGGTCTGATGGCTTTGTTGCTCCGTGTGGGAAAGAAACGGACAGAGTGAATTTGTGTATGATCCCTAAGGAGAAAGCGTCTTTGTGCTCTATTTCTTTTTGACCTGGAGCCCCTGAAAGCAAGCTAGTTACAAGTTGAAATAGGCCGTTTCTAAAGTGTGATTTTGTTTGTGTATGAGCCTTGATTACAAAGGGGAAAAAAACCCGCTTAATTTACATACAGCAGATGTAGTGCAGGATCCCCTGGGCTGTCTTTTCAGGTATCAGGAAACTTTGATGAAAGTCGCTTGTCTCATCTAGGAGTCATTTCATATTGTTTAGCAGAGCCTGGTATTAACATTTCCTTCCAAATGTTTACTGGAATCTGTGTGTTCCCTTCAAGTGATGCATACTAGGTGCACAGGCTTCCTGCCACTGTCATCCTAATCTTTCCGTGCAGACAGGAGCAGAGGGGAGAGCGCTGAGCCAGGCCCCAGCTTGCTTTTCTTTCCTGACTCAGCCCGGCTCCGCTGCACTTCTGAGCTCTTGCTGTAGGTGGTGCTGTTTGACCATTTTCTTCATGTGACCCTCCACTCGGTAATATAAATTCATTCGGAGGATGACCTGATATCAAAAAAATTCCTTTTGATTAGTAGAATCAACTTGTTTCTTCACACGATACTCTTCCCACTGAGACACATGGAGACAATTCTGACTCCAGGTTTGCAACCTTGAGATTTCTCTCAGATGCAATTAAAAAAACAAAAAAGCATTTTGAGTGGCACAGTGATGCCTAGTGCATGATCATGTTTGTCTGCTCAAACATAAAAGGGAAACTGGTGGGTTTGAGGATGCCCAGCAGCACGACAGCTGCCAATGTAAATGAGCGGTATAGAGAGAGAGGGGGCGGGAGGGGACTACAAACTTCAGAATATGAGCTGATTGTTTATAAGTTAAAAAAAAAAAAAAAAAACAAGTCAAAAGGGAGCCCAGGATGGTGCAGGAAAAAGGAGAAAGGAAGATTTTCCTTGCAGCTAATCAGGAGAGTTCATAAGGGCTGATTACATGTGTGGAAGCCTTAAGTTCTTTTTTTTAAAAAATGTGAAAGTTTGCATGTATGTATGTATGTATGTATAGCTTCGTGTATTACCATTATTATTGCAATCAGCAAATGGATTTACTTCCTTTATCTCATGGGCTCCTTCCCACTCACTTCTGGCAGCACATTTTCCTTTCTCCTTCATCCCAGAACACCAAAGAACAGATGCGCTTCCTAACCCTGGCTCCAGGGGACTTTATACAATGTAAACAGTGCACCTCTAACGTGGTTCACCGCTTAGAGAACGTGTGTCCCATTTTAAAACTGTGACTCCTTTATATTTTGCAGTGCTTATTTTAATAAGAGACATTGGACTTGTGACTTATTTTTCATGGAGGAGTGAGCTTAATGGTTGAAAGTAATCGATAAACTTGTTTTTCCTCTGATGCCATCAGCCAAGATCCTATGGCAATAGTAAGCGGATGACACTGGGCTGGCACCCCCTCCATAACATATTTGGACCATTTTTTTCCCCCAGAAGGCACATGCAATAGCTTTGGTTTGTAAGAGAGAGATGGTGTACTTGGTTTCCTTCTGTCACACTTTTGGTGAAATGAATTAGACTTTTAAATCAGGAAATTCAGCGAGATGAGTTAGATTTTTACACAAGAGCAGTGGAGGACTTCCAGCTGGTTGGGGGAATGATACAGAAATATCTTGCTAAATCAGGGTCTGGTGGAATGCTGCTCCCCTGGCAGGCTCCTCTTCACAGGGAGCAATCTGTGGGTTGCTTATAGAACAGAGCGAGCAGGAGGCATAGCATGGTCTTGCTCGTGGGAAGACCCGGTGTTCAGATGTTTGTCATTAGGAACTGGGTGTGGGCTTTTTCAAGCTAAACTGAAGCAGCAGTTCTATCAGGAAGAGCCTCCCAGATCAGCATCTTCTGTTTCTGGATACTCTCCCTTTGAAAAGCCAGATTTCAGCAAAAAGCTTTGCTAATGGTGAAATTGCACAACTGAAACCCTATGGGAGCAATGGGAAAGATGGAGAAAGAGGTGGTTATATCATGTACTTCAACAGTTTATTTAGAGGCTGTTGACATTAGAATAACAAGCCAAGACAAACAAAAATACTCATTTTGGATGAAAATATTGTCTTTTCATGTTATTATAGATAGCTGAGTCCTAAGACTTATACAGAAACACATTTTCCTAATGAGTGGCTGATTTTTCTGGTTGTGCAAGTAATATCCAAATTATTGTACAAATTTTTGGCTCAGGAGCAAACATTGTATTGCATATTGAGCTAATCACTTGCCCTTTCTAAGGTAAGCCCTTACCTCTGCTTTCCCTTCATCTTGTCATTTCTGTTTGTTGGGTACAGATTTCCTGTTGGTTCTTTCTTTTGGCTCTGATGTAACATGAATGCAGTTCTTAACATCCTTTCAGACATAAACACAACCTAGCTCATTGTTTCTGAGTTCATATAGAGGTTTTCTTGCCCCTGAGACTTTCGTGTCAGACAGCTGGATGTTGCTGTGTTCAAGGCTCTATATGTTGATTTTGTATCCTACAACTTTACTGATTTCACCTATCAGTTCAGTTCTAACAGTTTTCAAATTTTATTTATTTGTTTTTGTTTTTAAAATATTGTATGTTTCATTTTAGAGTCAGGAGGGTAGATGTACAGGTTTCTTACACAGGTATATTGCATGGTGCTGAGGTTTGGGCTTCTAATGATCCCACCACCCAAGCAGTGAGCATAGTAATCGATAGGTAGTTTTTCAACCCTTGCTCCCACCATCCTTCCCTCCCACCTTTGGAGTCCCACAGTGTCTATTGTTCCCTTCTTTGTGTTGAGTTCTAACCTTTTTTAAGTGAAGTTTGTAGGGTTTTCTATATATAACAAGATCACGCTGTCAGTAGAGACAGTTTCACTTCTTCCTTTCCTATTAGGATGCCTTTTATTTCTTTCTTTTGCCTAATTACCCTGAGAAGTGGTGTCCGTGGGCATCCTTGTCTTGTTCCTGATGGTAGAGGAAAAGTTTCAACTTTTCACCACTGATTATGGTGTTAGCTATGGGTTTGTCATATATGGCCTTTATTTTGTTGGGATACAGTCCCTCAATACGTGATCTGTTGGGTGTTTTTTTTTTTTAACCATGAAAGGGTTTCGAATTTTGTCAAAAGCTTTTTCTATATCTATTGAGATGGCCATATAGTTTCTATCCTTTATTTTTCTAATATGGTATATTATATGTATTGATTTGCTTATGTTGACCCATGACATGATCATGGTGAATGATTCTTTCAATGTGCTATTGAATTTGGTTTGCTAGGATTTTGTTGAGGATTTTTGCATCTATGTAGATCAAGGATATTGGCCTGTCATTTTCCTTTCTTGTAGTGTTCTTGTCTGGCTTTGGAATCAGGGTAATGCTGGCCCTGTAAGATGAGTTTGGAAGTATTCCCTCCACTTCAGCTTTTGGAAGAGTTTGAGAAGGACTGGTATTAGTTCTTCTTAAAATATTTGGTAGAATTAATCTGGGAAGCCATCTGGTTTTGGGTTTTTCATTGATAGGAGACGTTTTCTTACTGATTCAACCTCCTTGCTTGCTATTAGTCTGTTCAGATTTTTTAATTTCTTCATGAGTCAATCTTGGTAGGTTTTATGTGTCTGGGAATTTATCCATTTCTTCTAGATGATCCAATTAGTGTGTAATTATACCTAGCAGTTTCTTAGGATCCTTTGTATTTCTGTGATATTGGCTATGATGTTTCATCTTTCATTTCTGATTTTATGCTATATTGAAAACATGAGGCATAGCAGGTAGGGGGCATTGGTCAGGACTTGGGGTATAAACTGGCAGATGTTAAGGTGGGTGATTCTGGTTAACTCAGAAACTCCGAAGTCCCGTGTGGAAGAATTAACTGCCTGTACTCACCTAGTAATGTATATCCTTGGTCAAAAAAAGATCCAGCTGAGAATGTTGGATGAAGGGACCAAATCAATATTCATCATTATATTGAAAACAAGTCAGATTGGCTGTGGTCTTTTGACAGCAGGTCAGTGGCTAAGTCTATTTGAACAAAGTTAGGGCAGGTTCAAGGGAGAATCCTGAGATCGGTATTCTTTGTTCCATACAAACTTGCCTTTCAGTTTCTTCTCCCCATGCCTCCAGGATGTCCCTGCACAGCCCGTAGGGCCCCCTCCTTCAGTACCTTGCCTTACGAAGGGGAGAAAATGAGTTTTCCAATGTTAGCATATATTTAGCCTTCCAAAATTTCTATTTCTATTTTAGGGGAGCTCTAGGAAAACAGCAGATTACTCTAAATCCCCAGGTAAAAATCTGAAATAGTGGAATTTCATATGACCAGGAGACATATTTTGGGGCAAGTGGGCTTTTCACAATCACTTGGACATGAAGGCATCTGCTTCTTCTATGCCTAAAATATTCCTTCAATTTAGTAGTTTAATTCCTCTTCCTCTTTTTCAAATTTCAAGACAATACATGTAGTGACTGAACAATTTGGATCCAAGTTTCACTATTTAACTGCCAGTGTGACCTTGGGTGAGTCGCTTAATCTTTTCAAGGCTCAATTTCATCATGTAAAGTGGAAGTACAAACAATCCCTGACTTACAATATTTTGACTTATGATTTTTCAACTTTAAGATAGTTTGAAAGCAATACACATTCAGCAGAAGCTGTACTTTGAGTACTCATACAACCATTCGGTTTTCCACTTTCAGTACAGTATTCATTATATTACATGAGATATTCAAAGCCCACTTTATTATAAAATGGGCTTTCTGTTAGATGATTTTGCCTAACCGTAGGTTAATGTGAGTGTTTAAGGTAGGCCGAGCTAAGCTATGATGTTTAGTAGGTTAAGTGTATTAAATGCATTTTCAGCTTACAATATTTTCATAAGTTTATTGGAATATAACCCCATTGTAAATTGAGGGGTATTTGTAATAATGATATCTCTTCAAGGAGACTTTGTGAGCCTCTCATAGGAAAATGCATACACAGATGCATATAAATATATAATCTTTATTTTCCATACATATGATATTCTTTAAGGATATTCAAAAATCTGGAAACAGTTGCCTCCAGGGAGATAAATGGTAGTGGGTTGGGAAACTTTTAGCTGTATATGCTTTTGTACCTTTTGCATTTTGAATCAGATGAATGTATAATCTACATAAAATATTAAGATTAAAACATCACCAAATAACTTATCAGGAGTTTGGTGAACATAAGGGAAGGCCGCCTATGGTGGCTGTATTTTATTCAGTGTTGGTCACTGTTGGGCACTTCATAGAGTTTATTTCATTTCATCCTCACAAGCGCCGTAGGAGGAAGGGGCCCCAGAGGGATTCATGGTTAGAATAGCAGAGTAGGAGCATTTGGCAGCTATATTCTGTGTAGGCGATTACTTAAAAGATATTTTTGTTATAAAATGTTTCAAACATACAAAAAATATAGAGAATCAGTTTTCTATAGTTATTAAATATTCTTAATGGGTAGTCACAGAAATTATCATCCAAAGTGGGATATTCTTGAGAGAAAAAGGAGGTTCTATTTATAATTATGGCGGGATAACAAACTTAAGATGAACAGCTCTGGACAAACTGGGTTGTATGGTCCCTGGAAAACAAGGATTATTGTAAATGTGAGTCCCGCCTTGTGCTTCTCTCTGTCCCACCAAGAAAATATGATCTTGATACAGATGTTCATTGTGTCAAGGCAACCATGGCAACCATGATCTAGATACACTGTTCAAGTTTTATGCTGATCCTACCTATATATGTCTCAGGAACTTTCCAGAGTTTCCTTTGAGTGCTTCTAAATTTTGCATAAATGGTATGTTGTCCCTTGTCTCTTTTTAAAACCAGTAAGCCATTTTCCCTTCTTTTCCTGGAAAATTAAAGGAACAAAGACCAGGAAATAATGTATTAGCTAAGGTTCTGTTGATTGAAAGCAGCAGAACCTAATTCTGGCTAGCTTAAACCATGCTAGGATTTAATGAAGAATACTGCAGAATCTTAGATATCTTATGACTGGGAAAGAGGAAGTTCAGGCAGTTCCTGGGATGTCAGCAACAGGTAGCTGTCAATTAACTGCCCCCACACCACCCACTGCTGCCGTCATCAATATAGCACACCACAATGACTCCCAGCCTCTGCACGTCTGGGTTCCGGTGTTCAAATTCTAGAGACAGCAAGAGAAATCCCATTGAGTCAGGGATCCTTCCCTGGGTCACACTCCCTGCATATGGTCAGAAATGCAGGATTATGTACTAAAGACACAGCTAAAGAGGACCCACTTCACTGTTTTGGGACCATTTGCAGGGGAGGCAAAATTGTGAGCTACGCACTTAAAGAGGTGATAACCATAAGTTTGCAGGAAAAAAAAAATTGGAGAAGAGAAGGATAACACTATGGTACAGTTTCTTCTGAAAATGGATGAAGGGAATAGCATTTCCATTTGGAAATTCTCTCCTGGCATTTCAATATTTATGGATTCTGAATTCTGAGAAAAATCAGTTGAGAAATTAGGAAAATGGGAAGGAACATTCTAATTTTCCTGTGAAAATTACAGCTTAATAGTCAGTATAGAGAACTTACTGGCTTGAAGAAATGCACTGACTTCAAGTCAAGCAAGATGAGGAAGCACTGACATGTGGAGATGAAAGTTAAGGTGAACAGGACAGGAGCAGTAAAGGAGCCTCAGTCAGACTTTCTTGTATCTGTTGCTCTGTTACAAGTGTGTGTTCATGGCCTTGTCCACGGCTAACAGTGAACCATTTCTGCAAATAAATATTAATGTGTTCATAGGCATAGTATATGTTTTACAAATCCTATGAGAGGTTTTCTAAGAAATGCCAAGTTTTAGAAACAAAATATGCCCTTAAATCGGCAATTTTGACAGTTGCTTCTTTCTAGTGCTATTCATCTTGCCAGGAGATCAGAATGTTATGTTATTTAAATGGTATTGGAGGGGATGATTGATGCCTTGTTTAACAATGTCATGTAAACAATGATTAAAGCATTAAGTATTTGTGGTGTTACCTTTCAATCTTTAAAGGACTTTTCTTTAGCATTTATTTTGTGATAATATTCATTTCTTTTTAATGTTTTCTCTATTAATGCTATTGGATTTTATAATCTTGTTACAATATGTTGGCTCATAATAATAATAAATCATTTGTTATCATATCTTTTTAAAACAGAAGACTACTAAAACTTTTCATATAATCCTGTTACAGAAAAAAACGACTATTTGCTTGTTATTATAGTCACTTATTATTTTTCAAAAACTTGTAAGTGAAGTGTTATGAAAATCATATGAATTTGGGAATTCCCAAGCATTCTCAGAAATTCTATTTCCTTGTTCCCAAATCCCAATGATTAATATCTGCCAGGAGTCGGAAAACAGTGAAAGGAAGTAACATCCTATGTTGGATACCTGGTAGGGTTAGTGAAGAAACGTTATTGCTGAGCTCTGTGTTATGCTCACGAATGATGCCATTGAGGAAGTCACACTTGTTGAAAGGAACGCAGATACACAAAGAGTTTTGCTGCTGTCTGTTGGATAAGAACCCCCTGGTCGATTTAGCTCCTACTGCAAGTTAGAAAAATCAATCCAATGATAAATGAAAAGTGACCAGTGTGCTGGGAAATAACTTATTTTTTGGCTTCAGAGGAAATTTTAGAAACAGTGCCAAGTGAAACGTAAAAACAAACTACGAAGACGTTCATGAATTTCTCTCTGAAGCTGACAGCCGTATTTTAGCAGATGGAACTCCTACTATTAGCCCAACTCTTGGGTTGAAACAGTGTGTCCAGGAAACCCTATGTTAAAATGCAATGTGTTGGGGATATTGTTCCTCTATTTGCTTGAGTTAATTTTCAAATTAGTGTACTCTTGCTTAGCTGTGCTCTGAGGGAATGAACAAAAGATTGGTAAACTCTGATGGAGAACACTGGTCAGGCAGGGCACATAGAATCCCTGGGGATGGTGGTTCCTGACAAAAGGGGGAGGAGGACCTGAGCCAGGCTTGGGCTGGGCTGGAGGAACATGAAGATGGGATCTACTCACAACCCCCAAAACTGAGGGGTCCTGATAACACATTATTTCACCCTCAGCCATGCAAATTCATTATTTTTATGGATAAAATAGCTTTAAAAACTAATTTACATTGAAATGTTAAAATATTTATATAGAGATTAGAAATATTTATATAGAGATTATTGGGAATCCCCTCCTAAAGCCCAAACATAAAAACTACCAAAAAAAAAAAATTCCGTGTAGGCTAAGATTGCAAATGACTGATGGAATGTAATTTAAATTAAACATGGAAAATATATTTCCTCTTTAATAAAGATCTAAATTCTATTCTTTTAAGGAGCCTTCAGAAATGAAATTCAACTATTAAAAAAGGTATAGAGAAGTCTTTAGAAAAGAAACTTTTCTTTTGCTGTATTATATAACAAAGAACTTTGATGAGAATAGTTCTAAAGTGTTTAATAATCGATTACACTGGCATTTCTAGGTATTGTGGGGAACACCTAGAAATTAAATCTTCATCTTTGGCAGATCAGAGGCCTATTATTTTTAGGTAAAACAATTAATATCTGCTTTTAATAAATCACAAATTTTGCAAGTTAGCCATTAATAGTAAGTGCTTTTCAAAGTTGGGCCCAATACATGAAAAAGCCAGAAAAACATACCTGCATTAGTTTTGCCCATCACCTTCTTATGCTGGCCTAAGGAGATTTATTAACAGCATTCAATATTTTAGGTAGGCTGGATGTGGTGGCTCATGCATGTAATCCCAGCACTTTGGGAGGCTGAGGTGGGAGGATGGCTTGAGGCCAGGAGTTCAAGACCAGCCTGGTCAACCTAATGAGCCCCTCGGTCTCTCTGAAAAGAAAAAAAAATTTAGGTATCCTGTGGCTACCTCCAAAAACAAACTCCAGAGGAACTGAATTTTTTTTTTATTTCATGTGTTGGGATAATGGCTTCTTTTGCAGTTACTTACGAAGAATTTAAGGGTCAGTAAAAATATTTTTTCATCCTAAATAACATGAATTCTCTAATTTGTGTGTGATATAACGCTAGATATTGTGCCAAAAGTGTTACATAGACATAATCCATGCCCGTTTTCAAAGATAATACTAATATAGAGAATAAGAATCATTATTATTGTAGTAATTATTATTTTAGTAATAGTAGTAATAATCAAAACAATTACATCAAACACTTATTAAACCCTTATGATGTGACAGGTACTGTGTAAGCAATCTCCACATATTAGCTCCTTAAATGTGATCACTGACCCCATGAGGTAGGTAGCATTATGTCCATTTTATAGATGCAGAAACTGAGCTTTGAAGAGGGAAAGCAACTTGCCCAAGGCCATGCAGGCAGTCATTGATAAGGGTGGGAAGCGAGAAGTTGAAGTCTGAGATGTAAGTTCACAGACACGAGTATGCAAACATGTACAAGATACTCGTATGACATGTGGGGTTGCTTGAAATATGTAATTGACTTTCCCCAGCACAAGAAAGTGTTTGGACAGATTTCAAAGGGATCTAACACTTCCTTAGAGGACTGCCCTACGACATTTTCCGTGTGCTTTTCTGCCTCTTGTCTTATACTTTTGGCATTTCTTCTGCTCTTAGAGGCAATGAGTCAACAGCATATTTTTAGCACCTCCTGTGTGCATAGAAGTGGCCCCTGACTCAATGGGAGTGTATAACTACCATGGGCCAAATCAGTGTGCTTTCCTGTCAGCCAGGGGATTATAGAAGAACACGCTCCCCTGATTCCAACAGAACTTGCTGCCACTCTGATGTCTTCATTGTAAGGCCTCTAAATGAATGTTCAAGAAATTCATGTTAAAGGCACGTGTCATATGTGTAACTTGTAAACATTTGTGTACTTGTCTCTGTGTCCTTACACTTCAGGCTTCAACTCTTGTTTTTACCTTTATCAATGACTACCTGTGTGCTGTGTGGCTTTGGACCAATTGCTCACCCCCTCTAAAGCTCAGTTTCCGCATCTGTAAAATGGATATAATGCCATATATACATAGATATAGATAGACATACACAAATATATATACACAAATATATATGTGTGTATATACATATATATATAATATACAAACTGAAATATATAGTTATATAAATATTTCAGTTTAAGTTTCAAAAATCACTGGAAGGTATTTTTATAATACCCTTCGGCAATTTTACCTGCTGCCTTTGCACATTCTGGTGAATTTCTAAATGGAAGTCTGATAGAGATTAATCTTTTAATGCATCATAAATAAAAAAGAAAATCACAGAATGATGTAGCTGGAGAGGACCCTGGGGATCTAAAGTGTTTCATGAAAGATTAATGTCCTTGATCTGCTTGTAAGTGTTTTGGAAAAATCTTCCATGGTCAAATAAAACTTGGCAATGTTGGATTAAAGTTAAATAGGTTTTTTTTTTCCTGCAGAACTTCATAGTCTTTAATATGCTAATGTGTTTTGTGAATCTACAAGGAATGAAGTGTTTCAATACTTATTTTACCCAGATTCTCATTTTGGGACAGGCTGGTCAAGCTGAGTCAGCTAGTATATTCTCTAGATGGAGATGATGGCTGATGCCTTTTTGAGAGCAAGAGAGTCCCCAGGGGAAGCAAGGGTATATCAGTTGCTCCTATTTCATGCCAAGGATCCTCAGTCTTTAGAGGCTCAGAGAAGGCTGAAAGGCTACTCTAGGCTATCAGGGCTACCATTCATTGTGACCCATGCTACAGAGAAGCTTTGAGCTCAGTGCAAAGGAGTGTCCAGCCCTTGAGAATCAGGAAAATTTATTTATTCCTGACCTAGTCCACTGAGGACATACAAGGAATGGGGCAGGGGAGTGTCACCAGCTATGGTTACAAGCTAGTCTGATTCTCTTTCATTAAGAAAACTGGTCCCTGTGAGTTTAGATTGGGAAGCACCAGGTTAAAAAACTTTTAGGCCAGGAGTGGTGGCCACTGTACTCCAGCCTGGGTGACAGAGTGAGAATCTGTCTTAAAAAAAAAAAAAAAGTTAAGTGATGTCTTCTGTTGAGGACCTCTCAGAACTTTTAATATGAAAGTGTGCATTGTGAAGAATGGGAGTAGAGTGTACAGGAGTTTTAAAAGCTACTTGGTCATGAAACTCTTGCTTTGTGCAGGATTCGAGGGGCACTAACATTCTGAGGAAAATATTTTGGGAAACATTGATCTAATCCAAACTTCTCATTTTACCAGCAAACAACTGTGGGGCCCTCTAAGTTTCCTTTCTCCATCATTGTGACAAATTCATTGGAATTAATTCAATTAAACCTGGGGTCAGCTTTGAAGAGATTTATTTAGCAGGTAAATCTGTTTTGTACATTTTGAGGTAGTTCTGAGTTTCCATAGTCAAAAACCACAGATCAATTTAACCAACTTTTATGGAATATCACCTATGGCCCAAAGACCCTTTAGCTACAGTGATGGTCTACAAAAATATAAAGTGTAATTCTTGCAATACAGGAGATTAGTAATAATGGTAAATATAATGATGATGACACCATGAATAGCTAACATTTATTGAATGCCTTTCTATTAGTCAGGCACTTTACTAAGTATTTTAATCCTCCCAACAATTTATGAGGTAGGGATTATAATAATTCCCATCTTATAGTGAGGACACTGAGGTTAGGAAATTATCCTAGCCTAAATGTTAAGTATAAGCATGAATAGAAAGGTGTTATCAGCCTATAAGACATTCCTTTATGAGTGATACAAAGTCCTATATAAATTCAGAGAAAAGAAAAGTGGTTTTAGAAATCCTTGATCAGTGAGTGTGAAGCACGTGGTGGCCTGGTTACTGTTTGGTTGCCCATCTGTCCTACCTCTGGGGATCAGCACCCCCTTACTTTGGAAGAATTGTTTTCCTTTTCACTGTAAGGTTCTTTCTGGCTATGTGGTAGGGCACATTGCCTCAAACAGCCCTGTTCCAGTCTTTGAGAACCTTGAAATTGGAACCAAGGGAAGAGGATTGCCTCTTGAATGGTAATTCTCTAAAATCTAGTCTGAGGTGCTGGTGCCTAATCCCTGGCTCTGTGGAAGGAGCTGGGCTGTGAGAGGGGAGAATGATGTTGATGTCAAGAGAGAGGCAGGTGCTAGGAGCAGAGAGATGGAGGCCTGGAGGGTTTCTGGGCTTCTCTGAGGCTTAGGGTTTGGATCATTGTCTTCGTTACTGGAAAAAAGGATTTACCATACCTGCTCTTCTAGGAATGAAACTGTCCTGCTTTGCAAAATGAAGTGTCATTAGAAAGAGATCTTAAAAACCCCACACCATAGACAGGTGCACAGATCCCTAGAAGTGTTAAAGTTCTGTCTGTTGGATGCTAAGCCAAGACTCTTAAGTATGTTCTAAAGAGAAACTGGTGTGTGTAGGCTGTGCACTCCCAGGGAGATAAAAAGTTAGGAACTTTATGGGTTGGGCTTGGTGGCTCCCACCTGTAATCCCAGCACTGTGGGAGGCTAAAGTGGGCAGATTGATTGAGCTGAGGAGTTCAAGACCAGCCTAGGCAACATGGTGAAACCCCATGTCTACAAAAACTACAAAAATTAGCTGGGTGTGGTGGCATGTACCTGTAGGCGGGAGGGTCGCTTGAGCCCAAGAGGGAGAGGGTGCAGTGAGCCATGATTGTGCCACTGCACTCCACCTGGGTGACAGGAACTTTATGGGGAATGGGATCTTGGAGACTGAGTAGAGACTAGAGGAAAAAAAAAAAAAAAACTACCTCCCCGACTGGCCACACTATTCTTTTAAAAAAAGTTAATTGACAAATTAAAATTCTATGTATTTACGGAGGTATAATGTGATGTTATGATATATGTATACATTGTGGAATAATTAAATCCAGAGAATTAATAGATTCATCACCTCAAAACCTATCTTTTTTGTGTTGAGAACATTTGAAATTTATTATCTTAGCAATTTTGAAATACACAATACTTCATTGTTAACTACAGTCACCATGCTGTGCTGTAGATCTCAACAAAATGTATTCTTCCTGTCTCAACTAAAACATTGTACTCTTTGACAACATTTCCCCATTCCTCTCACCCCCTCCAAAAACACCCATTCTTTATGTTGAAGAGAATGGCTAAAAAGTCCCAGCAGGTTTCAACTGACGGTTTCAGTGGTTTTCCCATCACACTTCAATGTTATTAATAGAAAGGGGAGGGGCAATACATAATTCGGACAGGCGGAAAGTACCATTGTAACCACTTTCTTGACTTCACAGAAAAAGTCCTCTTGTTTTCATCTGTAAAATGGGAACTGCGTGAATACCATTCTTCTTTTCTTCAGCCTCCAAAGAAAAAAGAGATGCAAAGCCTTTTATCAATTGCAAAACAGTATACAATGTGTGTTATTACTCACAGTTGTCTTACTGTGACCAAACACTTTATAAGCCTGCGGCAAGTCAGCCTCACTCTCAGGAAGTGGACAATATTTGGGGAAGGAGAAGCAGCAGGATATTTCAGGACAGTAGCCTTGGTGGGTCCAAAAATTCCTTGAGAGAAATGGGAGACAGAACTTTCTTCCTGCTTTGGGTTTTATCCTGTTAGTCTTTTCTCTCTTCACTCCTATTTTCTATGGAGAATTTCCTGGTTTTGGAATTTGGGTGCGTTTTATGGAGAGGAGGCAGAACATCTTTAGCTCCAGCAGAATGAAAGGATGCATGCAAAGGAACCTAGCACAGTATGTGGTACCCAGTTCCCCTTTAACTTGGCTTTATTCATTCACTCCTGGTAGGGCATTAATAAGGGATTTAGCCCCCTCCTATTGAAAACGATTAATTCAGGGAAGAGTTCAGACAGTGTGGACAGATACAGTGTAGGCCAAGCCTGTTTCTAAGGCAGGAGCTGGGTAGGGAGGGTGAGAAGGGCGAGAAGAATAGGGAAATATGTGTCGTCTGTGTTGCTGCTGTTGCAACCACCAGAACAAACAAACAAGTGAAAAAAAAAAAAGAATTGTCCATACCAGAAAGTGTGCTGTTTTGGAGGAGGCTGGGGCAAGTGTGGATGGCTCGAATGGGTCCTGTTGGATTGAAGTCTGACAGTGGTGATTCCCTTCAACAAATGGTCGGGGTGGGAGGGTACACACACACACACACACACACACACACACACACACACACACATATCACACGCAGCGCCCAGCCTCCGATTTCAGCGCTGGCAGGAGATAACCATCCTTAGCTCGCCTTTCCAGGGTTATTTTTGGCTGAGGCTGTTTGCTGATGGCAAGAGGTTTCAGCCCCCTCCCAAATCCCTCCCCGTCCTTGTTCTAAAGAGAAACTGGTGCGTGTAGGCTGCGCACTCCCAGGGAGACAGGGAGACGGGCCTGGCGCCGGAGAGGAACCCGGACTCTGCCCAAAGTCTCGCCGCCCGCCGGCTGTTTTCTGGCGGAGGGTGTGCCCCGGAGGGCGGCGATCGCGGGTGAAGGCTGGGGCCAGGCGCGGGTGGAGGCGTCACCGGGGTCGGGCTAGCAGGCCCTGGAATCAGGCTTTTGGGACACCCCGAAAGTGAGTCCAACTTGGGGAGAAACTGAGGGCACCTCGGGCGGTCTGGCCGCGGAGAAGGTGGGCGGGAGAAAACTTTACAGGAAGGCAGAAGCCATCTCCGCCGAGGGAGTCAGCGAGCGGCCGCGCGGAGAGGAGGGGCGGGCGGTCCCCAGGCGGGCGGGCGCAGGGCGCAGGGCGCGGCCCTGCCGGAGAGGGGGCCCGGGCGCGAGGCGGAGTCCCGGCGCGCAGCCAGGCTGGTGGAGGCCCCCGGCAGGCTGCAGATTCCCTCCGGCCCCGGGAGCCGCAGCAGGACCGGCCAGGAGGCGCCACGGAGGGGAGCCCCATCCCGGTGCTGACAGCGCCCACCGCGCCCTACGAGGACTGGCAGCCGGCCGGCGGCGGGGGTCTGCGGCGACCCACCGGCCTCTTCGAGGGCCAGCGCAACTACCTGCCCAACTTCATCCAGAGCGTGCTGTCGTCCATCGACCTGCGCGACCGTCAGGGCTGCACCATGGTGGTGGGCAGCGACGGCAGGTACTTTAGCAGGATGGCCATCGAGATCGTGGTGCAGATGGCCGCGGCCAACGGGGTGAGTGTCCGGATGCCCCTCGCTTCCTGCCGCGCTGCCGCCATGGCCTCTCCTAGCCCTTGTACCCCTGCTGCCTCCGGGCCCAGCTGGGGGGCCCCTGCCCGGCCCCGGCTTTGCTTCCTCACTCCCGCGTCCTCACCCTCCAGCGCCCCACTCCCGCCGCGCTCGCAGCCTCCCCGGCGCACCCCGGACACTGGGTTCTATTAGTACCCACCGCCCCCAAAAGCCTTGAGGGGTGTCCGTCGTTCCTGGAGCCACTCCGGGCGCCCTGGACTCTTCTCCGACTCTGCACACATCCCGCACCTGCTCATTTTTCTTTCGGACATTCTCTTACCCGGCCCTGTAGATTCCAAGGCAGCTCCCAGTTTTCCACATTGTTCCCAACGCGTTCACTGCCCACAGTCCCCACACAAACTTCTTTCCCAGGCTCACAACATAGTCCCTCTGCCCCGTGCCCTTTTTGCAATAATCTGCCAGTCCCCTAAGTCTTAGCTCTGCCTATTTAACAGTAGTGGTGTCTCAGAACACACACACACACACACACACACACACACACACACACACACACACACACACACACGATCCCTGACATATTTGGCAAGAGTAGGCCCTGAAGGTTTTTAATATTTTGGTTCTTTAACCCAGTGGAATTACTGAATGATTTATTTAATTAGGGTAGGGATGGAGTGGATCCATTTGTTTGATGCTAAACAGCCTGAGCTCGCAGTTCCCAGGGGGCATATCTCTAAATGGTCTGAAATGAGATTTGCAGTGGTTTTCTTAATGCAATTCCCAACTTCTCTCCAAATGCCTTTTGACATTTGACAACATTTCATGCCTCTTCCCCTTTCGCTTTTCATCCTTGTTTTCTCTCCCTTCTCCCACGACCTCGGTAGTCTTCTGCAATCCAGATTCTCAGACTTCGGGTTTTTCTCCCTCTGCCCCTTTCCTCTCTGTCCTATAACTAGAAGCACCTTTTGGCATAGACCCGTATCCCAGTTTCCTCTTTCCCAGGTCCAGCAGCATCTCAAGGACATCTACAAGAGGGATACCTAATTTCAGGGGTCTCTGAATGATATGTGGGAAACATCGTCTAAAAAAGTAATTTTATCCTTATTCATGCAACCAGACCCACACTCAGAGAACTTTTCTTTAAGGGGAGTGTCTTGCAGATGTATAAATGAGTGTTAACATCTTTAAAGGCGAAACTGAACAATTCCCTGGCATTTGAATTCCCTCCTTCCTTCCCAACCCTCTCCTTTTCATTTTCTCATTTATTATTAAAAACATTTTTAAAGGATCTCCATGCTTCATATTTATCTACTATAATTCCTCCTTCTCGGTGTTGCAGGGATGGGGAAAGAGGATTTTTAAAAAAACACAATAAAAAGCAATTGGGAGAAACAGGGCCAGTGGTGTTGGGGTGGGTAGTGGAATTGCGATTTTTGACTCCAGTAGACAATGATGCTGGATATATGGGGTTTGATTTCTCTCTGGCTCCTCCCTTGGGATTGATGAAGTTTGGCTAGAATCAGGGAGTTGAAGAGAGGTTGACAAATGGTCTTTCACTCTTCTCTGACAGGCTGTTCCTGTGGAGTGATGGAGAATAATGAGCCTTGGGAGAGCTATGGGAGCTCTCATACTCTTTCCCGAGCCAATTTTTTAGGGAGTGAGAGAAACATGGCCTGTCCAATACTTGTTGTGGGTCAGGATATTTTTGAAGCTACGGTTGTTGATTTGCATGGGAAAATTATTATGTCTTATTATTTCTTGTCCCACTTTACCATAAGGGCTCCTCAGCTTCTTACTTCAATGGGTCTTCCATGACAAACACACTTTATTAACTCTAAGAGTGGAATTTATTTTAACAGATAATTAGCATAGGTCAATATATGCTTAAAATAGAGTCAAATTAAACCTACTAGCTGTTATAAAGGACAGATGACAAAATCCACATAGAAGCATCGACTTTTAAATAATCTGAAAGTACTACTTCTAAGAGGGGTGGGCATGGGTGAAGGGAATGGTGGACATGTTTCAGAATTTCAAACAGCCAACTTTAACCAATCTTTTCCTCATTTTGTTCACCTTCTTGGGGGCTTATGCTAAAGTGAAGTGAACAGCCATAAGGCTGGCTTCAGGAGAAAGGCGGTCTAAAAGAACTGAATAATTATAAGCAAAATTGGTCTTGAATGATTGAAAATTGATGAGAATGTGCTTGTCTCCTGATTTGGCCTCCTGAGTTAGACTCAGGAATACTGAACTTGGATCCCAAAGGCTTTGGTCTTTTTTGATATCCTATTGGATAATCATAAGCAGGCTAGAAAAATAGGAAACTAGAATTTATTCTCTTTGAACTGACAAATCTGACCAGTGGGCTGCATTCTCTATATCTGAAAAATCCTGGTTTTGATTGAAAAAGTTAATTTTACAAAGCAATTTTCTTTTTTTAAATTAAATTTCATTTTTTTTTTTTTGAGACAGGGTCTCACTTTGTTGCCCAGGCTGGAGTGCAATGGCACAGTCTTGGCTCACTGTAGCCTTGACCTCCCCAGATTCAGGTGATCTTCCCACCTCAGCCTCCTGAGTAGCTGGGGCTATAGGTGCACGCCACTACGCACAGCTGATTTTTGTGTTTTTACTACTCATAGGGTTTCTCTGTGTTGCCCAGTCTAGTCTCAAACTCCTGATCTCAAGAGATCTGCCTGCCTTGGCCTCCTAAAGTGTCATGAACCACCATGCCCAGCCTACAAAGCAATGTTCTAGGAAAAACTACAGTTACTCTTTGATTATGTAATTGCTGGAGAAGAAAAGCATGGCATTTCTAAAGTGATGAACTATATTACTTATATTTTAATATCTCATAAAGTTTGAAATAGACATTTCAAACATAAACATGTATAAAAATTTTTATAAATTAAAAATATAAAATCAAAAACATTATAAAATTATTTTATTATAAAATTATTATAGAATCAAAAACATTATAAATTTAAACAACTTTTTAAAAAATTTATTTTGGGATTTCCCATGGAGTGATGGAGAATAATGAGCCTTGGGAGAGCTATGGCAGCTCTCATACTCCTTCCTGGGCCAACTTTTTTAGGAAATGGGAGAAATATACCCTGTTCAATGTTTATTGTGGGTCAGGATATTTTTGAAGCTATAGTTGTTGATTTGCTTCAAACTTTAAAAAATTTATTATAAAATTATGGGATGTAAACAAATTTATTATAAAACTTTGAAATTTTCAAACTTTCAGAAAAGCAGAGAGATGAGATTAATGGCACTCATAGGCAAACATAGAACATAGATTGTAAACATTTTGCTATATTTGTGTCATGATTATTTTTTGCTTGTGTTTGAAAGTATATTAAAGAAAATGATATTTTACCCCTAAATTCTTTAGTGCAGATTTCTAAAAAATAAGAACATTTTCCTGTATAGTTACAAAATCATCTTTTCAAACAAAATAAAAAATAGTTTTTTTATATCATTTATTACCCAGTCCACATTCAGATTTCCTCAAGTATTATGAAATGTCCTTTTATTTTTTGAGACAAAGTCTTGCTGTTTCACACAGCCTGAAGTGCAGTGAAACAATCATAGCTCATTGCAGCCTCAAACTCCTGGGCTCAAGTGATCTTCCTGCCTCAGCTTCCTGAGTAGCTAGGACTATATGTGCACACCACTATGCCCAGCTAATTTATTGTTTTTGTAGAGATGGAGGTCTTACTACGTTGCCCAGGCTGGTCTCAAACTCCTGGCCTCAAGTGATCCTTCCAGCTTGGTCTCCCTGAAATATCTTTTGTGGCTGGTTTGTTCAAATTAGTTTCTTCTAATCAAGGGACACACATTGCATTTGATTATTTAGCTCAAGACTTTTTTAACCTGGAAAATACCCTCACTCTTTGTTTATGTATTTATTTAATGAAATTGACTTGTTGAAAAACTAGTCAGTGGTCCTGTAGAATATTTCCCCTTCTGGAATTTTCTGGTTGCTTTTTATGGTGTCATTTAACTTTTCACTCTGTTTTTTCCTGGTTAACTGGAAGTTAGTTCTAAAGGCTTTTAGGCCTGCTATAACAAAATACCAAAAACTGGATGACTTATAAAGAACAGAAATTTATTTCTCACAGTTCTAGAGACTAGCAAGTTTAAGATCAAGGAGCATGCGGTTTTGATATCTGGTTAGGACCAGCTTTCTGGTTCATAGATTGGCCTTCTTGCTGGGCCCTCACATAGTGGGAGAGACTAGCTAGCTCTCTGGGGCCTCTTTTATAAGGGCACTAATTCCAATCATGAAGGCTCTGTCCTTATGATCTAATGACCCCCTAAAGGCCCCACCTTTTAATACCAGCACCTTTGGGGTTAGGATGTCAACATATTAATTTTGGGAAGACATACACGTTCAGCCCATTGCAAGGTTTAGTTAGATTCAGGTTCAACTTCTTTTTTTAAAGACTATTTCATAGGCAATAATGTGTATTCACATCCCATCATTAGTGATGGTGAGATGATCGTAAGGTTAGGGTGATCACTGCCTATCTCCTCTGCTATATTCCCCCTTGGGTCAAGCCAGTAGTCTGTGACGTGAACTTTGTACCATGTGTATATTCAGTTATATTCTGTATCAATAGTTACTTGATTGTTTTAGCATTTATTAATGATCCTTGCTTGATTTGATTATTTCATTAGGGGTTTCAAAATGGTGAATTTCTAATTCTCTAATTCTATCTACATGTTTTAGCTGGCATTTTTCTATAAGCAGACCATTTTCTTCACAACTGGGTTATTTGGCTACCCTGAAACATAGTTCCTTCCGGGAAGGCAGAACATATGTTTATTTCTGTCTTTTAAAAATTACTGGTGTTTGGAGTGAAGATTAGGTGAGGTAACTACCTCCACAGGTGACAAATGAATTTTGTTTTGTCTCACTTTTGCTTTTTTGAATATCACTGTGGATGCTTGGATTTTTATATTTAATTTGAATGGATTAGGGAATAAATGAGAAGATAGGTTTTATCTGTTTCTGTAGTTTTTATGTGGCTGTGTGAACTTACTTTTAAAAATTCCCAGAAATATTTTAATTCCCCTTGAAAGATATAAACTATGTCATACTATAAAGCAAAAGAAAAACCAATCATGTGAAGAGTAAATAGTATCGTTTAAACGAATTGTGGTTAAGCTTAGTTTGTAACTAATTAGTTTTTTATTTTCTTTCTACTTTTATCTGCTTCAGAGCCTCTTCAGTGGTTTAGATCTTCTATGTGTCAAATTGTTCTAATCTCTTAAAAAGTTTAAGAGCTAAAATACAACACAATGACTACAAGAATGCCTTTGTCCTTTTCTGGGTAGGTACACCTAAGGCAACTTCTTTTTCTCTTCTTTGTTCTCTTCTTCTTTCTTATTCTTAAATCATCTTCAATATTGGACAGATGACAGCACTGTGCCTGCCTCAAGATGTTTCTGACTTTTTCTTTTTCTTTTTCTTTTTTTTTTTTTTGAGATGGAGTCTTGCTCTGTCACCCAGGCTAGAGTGCAGTGGCACAATCTTGGCTCACTACAACTTCTGCCTCCTGGGTTCCAGTGATTCTCCCAACTCAGCCTCCTGAGTAGCTGGGGTTACAGGCATGCACCACCACGCCTAGCTGATTTTTTGTATTTTTACTAGAGACGGGGTTTCACCATGTCGGCCAGACTGGTCTTGAACTCCTGACCTCAAGGGATCTGCCTGCCTTGGCCTCCCAAAGTGCTGGGATTACACGTGTGAGCCATTGCGCCCGGCCGTTTCTGACTTTTTCTAAAGTCTTCTTTCTCTGGAGATGACGTTATATAATAGCACTGTTCAATAGAAGTTTCTTTGATGATGGAACTGTTCTATAATCTGCATTGTCCCAGCCACTAGCCATATGTGACTACTGTAACACTTGAAATGTGGCTAGAGCAACTGAAGAACTGAATTTTGCATTTTACTTAATTTTAATTAATTAAAATAGAAATGCAAATAACCATAAGTGGTTAGTAGCTACCATACTGGACAGCAAAGATCTATAATTCAGCATTTAAAATCGATTTTGTTTTGTTTTCAAAAATGGAGTCAGACTGTTACAACCCAAAAGAACTGTAGGTTAAATTCAGATAAATCACCAAATACTACATACACATTTGGGAAATCCAAACCAGATTTTTTCATGTGATAACCACACCCTCTTTTGACTTTAGCCTTGGAGGTAATGGAGTATGGCAGAAAAAACCCTGTATCAGCAGCTGGAAGACTCACCTTCTTTTCCTAGCTCTGCCATATATTGACCAAAAGAGTCAAAGTCCATTCAGATGGTTGAGGGGCCTTGGAATTTTGTTTTTGGTTTTCACATACAAGTTGGAGGGCAGATGCATTAGCCTCTTGAAATACCCAGAAACCACTTGTTTCCTCATCTAAAAATCAGGTATGACAGGATCATTTAACTATCCTGGAAATCAGATGAAGCACTGCATATGAAAGCACTTTGTAACATCGATAGCACTGGGAAATGTAAAGACCTTTTACTGAAATATAAAGGTGTATGGTCAACTGAATACATCTCAGATAATTATGATTTGACTGTATGTATTGAATATAACCTGTAGTGGGCCCCTTGGTAAACAGCTTACAGTTTTGTTGCAAGTTTTAGCCAAGAGAAAATTTATTTGTTGACTAGTCATGCCCTTTATTGGCCACATGATGAGCAGCAATGATATTAACACACAGTGCACCTTGCAGAATTCAAGAATGTCTCAGTGTCTTGTGAACTAGGAAGCTGAAATGCAGTGGTATGCAGAAGGCTGGCTCAGTAGGAGCCTTGGGAGTGTCCTCCAGATAGATGTTTGTGCAGGTTGTATTTGATTCCAGTTGGCCATGAAAAGCTGGTTGCTCTAAAGAATGAGAATATACTTGGTTTTGCATTTACTAGAACTATCTGGGGAACAAATCTTGGGGTGGAAGAAAGAAGGGAGGGAGGGAAAGCTGTGCTTCAATACCTAGGGCTTCTTTCCTGGAATGGATCTGAGAATCTGGGATTGGGTGGCTAATATCTCATCTCTAGAAGGGAGAAAGAACTGGGTGGTGATGGCTTTGTATTTTCTACTGGAGTTCACTACAGAATAGGTGAATGGAATGGGCTGCTATTATCCAGACATTAGGGAGGACAGGTTTGTGATACATTAGAAAACTTGAATGAGCCCTTCTATGATTCTCTCTTCCCTCTTTCTGCTTCCCTTTCTGAATCACCATCCGCAGGTTGTGGAATTAGCAAATCTATTATGTGAGCAATAGCAAACTTACAGGAGCCCTTGGCTCCATCTATCTCCCTGTTTGTGTCAGTTCATTCTGGATGCTTTTAGTCTGTGGTCTTCATTCACTCTTTTTATGGGGAAGTAAAAGGAGTGGGACAGATTATGAGAACAGTTGGGTCCTCCCAGTTGCTGGGGTGGTTATTTTAAGCTTTGTTTAATGTGTCCAGAGACCCAGATGGCATTTTTAACTAAGCTGCTTTATTAAATCTTGTGATAAAGCATAGTGATGTTTATTGAAAAGGCAGACACACATCAGCAACATTATGCGTGAAACTTGCTCTAAGAATTTTCTATAAAACATCTGTTCTCTTTGAGCCTTTTGTGAACTCTGGAAGTTTGCTAGTTTCTATATAGACTTGAGGACAAGAAGCTGGAACCCACTTTTGGAGATGTCCAAGCATAGGTATTGGAATCATTAATCCTAACCCTCTCAGTTTTAAGGCCCCGGATACCCTTCTGTTAGACAACAGTAACATGAGCAAGCACTGTAATAACATTTAAACAAGATTATTTGGAAATAATGGACAAGAAAAATTAGTATAAATTGTTTGGGGATTTTAAAATTAAAGATAAAAAGCTAGGGCTTCAATGACCTGTGCCAGCCTATAGCCTTAAGAGTCAATTTGCAAACACTCAAGATTTGGCCAATATGCCTCTACTACTTCTACTTAACACAGTCAAAGGGAAATTTTTAGATTCTTTCATCTGATTTGACTCTCTTAGTTACGAATAAGAGGATATCTAGAATATATATGTGACTTGTTAAAATGAAAATCCACCTTCTCTGAGTCTTCAAATATCTTTCATATCTTACATTTTTAGTAACATCAACTTTTGAAGTCATGTCCGTAGTTGTATGAAAAGAAAAATTTCAGGAACATTCAACCTCAAAAGTTCTTTTTCTTAGTCTGAAGTCATAGAAGCATTTGACTTTTACTTTCTCTTTTTAAGTTTGTACTAGTAGGTATTTTGTATAAATATAATATTTAATTATTGCCTTTGTATTCCTTTTCTCTAGTAAACATCCTGGTTTTTAGCTATCAATATGTAGTTTTACATTTAGGGATTTCTAATGGAAAGACAAAGGAATCTGAAATCAGAGGACAAGAGTTTATTCTACTTGACTAAACACATACAAAATACTGGAAGGAGAGTTTTACAACAAATATTTAATATCTATGACATGTAAAAAGGTTTTCAAAATCAAGAAAATTCAAACAATTCAATACAAATATCATCAATAATAACACATGAACAGGTGGCCAACCTTATTAATAACCAGAGAAATATAAATTAAAACAATCCATCAACTTGTAAAAAAGATGAAATTTCCCAGAGTTGGTGTAGGTGATGTAAAATTGTCATGTTTGTATACTGTTCATAGAAGTTAAATTGACATAACTTTTTGGTCAGGCAATTTGGAAGTATATATCTAAATTAATAGAGTAGTTTTCTAATAACCTGGGAATCTCTTAATCTAAGAATCTTTACTAGATTTTTCTAGAACAAATATACAGACATTTATGTACAAGGGTACTCACTGCAGCATTTTGCTAAGGAAAAACTCAGAAAAAATCTATATGTTCAACAGAGAACAGGTACATAATTTATGACACAACTGCACAATATACACCACTAAAATAAAGGATATAAATTTATATGTAGTATGAAAAAGATGTGAATGATAGCTTGTTGGTGAAAAACAGCAATGACTGGAATATTGTGTGTAACGTAATCCTGCTTTTCTGTATATAATGTAGGCATAGAAAATAGGATTGAAAGGACATACTCTAGTCAACAGTGTATATAGCTTGGGTGGAGGGGCTGTATAATGGGGAAGGAGAGTCCCTTTTCCTATCTATTCCATATACATCTCTGGATTTAAAAGATCATACATGCATATGCATTACCTTCAAAATTAAAATGATAAAGACAAAAGGAGAAGCTTTGGATTTGAATCATGATACTACTGTTTGCAAGTTATATGACCGTGGGGAAGTTGCCTAGCCTTCTGGGGTTTATTTCCTCATTTATAAAAATAGGGAAAGTAATAATACGTGTCTACGTATCTTCTAGGGTTGTTAGGAGGATTGAATGTGATAATGGGTTACAGCATTATGAATTATTTATTCACATAACACAATTATTATAAAAATATTTTGCTCTGATTAAAATAAAAGAAGGATGAGATCATGTGTGTTTTTCAGTCCCGGTAGTTCTACTAACCAGAAAGCCCCTGCTGATGTGGTGATCACAGTTGCTTTGGTGCAGCTTCCTCTTGACTTTTGGCATTTCTCCATGCTGCTAGCTAAGGCTGAGGTGGCGACTGTGGAAGGTGTGATCTCCTCCCCCTCCCAGCACACATTTGTGTGCGTACTCACACTCATGCACACACAAACACACACATGCACACTCTATCACAGTACATGAGGTGGCAGCAGCTGCTCCAGCATAGACTTTCACACAACATAAAGGACTTTTTTGGTGTGGTCTGTGCATTATTTCCTGTTAAGCATGAGCTGAGTCAGTGCCATGCTTTTCCATCTGAAACCTTTCTGAGGCTCAGGCTGTGTTAAGAGCAAACCCTCTCCCCTCCATGCCCACCCCATGGCCCTCTACTGAAGCCAGATCTTAATCTGCTCATTTCATGAGGATTTTCAAACCGAATGGACTGGGCCATGTGAGAGATCACTGAAAGGAACAGACCAAGCAGAGGCTAAGAGACTCCATGCTAATCTGCTGAGTCGTCTGAAAATGCACAGCTGTGGGAGCTCACGGTGCTTTAAAGTACTTTGGCAGGATGTTTGTTCAGGGGTCTGTTCCTGCAGCCCTGCTGAATGTTTGGTTAGGAGGCATAATCTTTTTTTGGACAGGATCTCCCAAATGTAAAGTGATAGATGCTAATGTGGAATATAATACAGAGGATCCAGCTTGGATGTCATAAATAACAATAAATTGTTTAATCTTGCTGAGCTGTAAATCTATGATTGCCAGAGGTCTTTAGTTCACTGGAACATAGTATGGGGGCAGGGGCACTTAGCAAATAGGCAGTTATTATTTTCCAACCAGACAGAAACTGGTCTGATGGAATTTATCTAAAAAGGCATACACATGTATTTTAATTAATTGTGACAATTACTCAGAGAAAACACATGGCCCTAAAGAGGCTGAGGGGTTTTTTGTTCTACCTATAAATGTATATGTATATTCACCTATATTCTACCTATGTATAAGTAAGAGAATGAGTTTTTGTTTTGGGGATATATATTTATACGTATCTATACAGATAGATATACACATACTTAATTTCTGTCTACCTATTAAGGTGTGGTGCCAGATGGAAAGTATTTTTAAGCATTTAGATAGCTTATTCTATAGCATATGTGTGCATATAGCCCCCCCATAAAGCTTTGTCTCTTTTCTGGATATATTTAACAAGAGGCTAGAACAGAGTCCAAAATGTCAGAAATGTTTGAACATTCCATAGAAATGAAGGAGGTGTTTCCAAATGACCTATGTTTTTATGGCAATAAATAGAACTTGTGCTGCGTTGGATGGGTCAGGAGTAAGGAATATAAACAGTGTAAGTATGACTATTCCAGGCAGAAATCTACCTTGTAAGAACAGCTTTGTGCAGTGAGCTCAACAACATTGATCAGTTAGCAGTCCGGTTCAGTACAACATTGATCAGGTAGCAAGCCGGTTCGGCAGTGCCAGTCGTAGACACAGATGGGGACAATCAAAGAAGATGCAGGTCAGGACAAGGATGCAGACATGTACCTGTCACTACCATGGACTTCAGCAGCTTCTTAGTGAGCAGGTTTATGATTAAAGAAGAAAGACATCGTTGATATGTCAGCATGTTACAATTAATTTGCTGTTTAGTTATTAGCAAACTACATCCAGTTTTTAGTTTTTAGGTTTTTTTTTTCTTTTTTCTTTTTTGAAACAGGTTCTTGTTCTGTCATCCAGGCTGGAGTGCAGTCGTTATCCAAGCTCACTGCAGCCTTAAACTCCTGGGCTCCGTGGATCCTCCCACCTCAGCCTCCCAGGAAGCTGGGACTACAGGTGCACGCCACCATGGCCAGCTAATTTTTCTTATTTTTTTGTAGAGATGAGGTCTTGCTGTATTGCCCAGGCTGCTCTTGAGCTCCTGGCTTCAAGCCATCCTCCTGTCTTGGTTTCCCAAAGTGCTGGGACTATAGGTGTGACTCACCATGCCTGGCCTACATCCAGTTTAATTTATACTACAGTGTGGGTTTAGTCCTCAAACATGTTTTTGTTTTACATATAAAAATTTGAGGTAAAAGAACATTTTTACATTGGTCAATAATGGTACATTTAAACAATGGACGACTATATCCATTAAAATCATGTTGTGGAAGAATATTCAGTGACATGGAAAGATTGACTCAAGGGCAAGTGAAACGTGTCAAGAGTCTGTTAGGTACTAGACACTGTAAACTGGGTCTTGGCTGTGTTACTTGCTTACATCCTCCATCATGTGATCTTTTAGATAACAAAATCGAGATACATAGGGATTTGGGATCTTGCGCAAAGTCACTCAGGCAGTAGGTGGCAAAGTCAATTCTTACATTCTTTCCCATTGAACACCAAAATCTCAGCTTACCTCAGGGCACTCAACTCTGCTTTCTTGACCCACACCCAGGTAGACCCAATGGACACTTGTAGCTCTTATCCAGCTGGGGTGGTCACCTCATAAAATGGCAACAAGTGGGGCCCTTTCTCGTTCTAGTGAGTCAGACTGTATACCTTAAAGATTTCAGAGCACTTCCTATGTACTGAAATTGCCTCATTACCAGGAAGGACATACTTCCAATTTTCACCACCTCCATTTTGCATCCAAGGAAGATTAGATTTCTTGATCTTCTCAATGAAATCTTGAGAAATGGGTGGGCCGATTGAAGAACAGGACTTGGGCCACACTTCTAGATGCCTGTGACTTTTCTGCACTTATTCAGATATTAGGAATTGATTATGAAATCCATGGTGGTTTGATGCTAATGAACTCTCATCTGTCTCTCCAGCATGTGTGTAAAGACTTCCAGAGGTACAGGAAGTTGAGGATGAGCTCTCTTACTTCCATCTGGTCTCCATGTAACAAATCATATAACTGCACAATTATCCAAATGCAAATGAAGGAGTCCCTTGATGTTTGGATAACCATATTCATGCCTTGAGTTTGTTATTTCTTGAAATTGCCCTTTTCCGTCTCCTGTTTACCCATGGACAACACTACTTAAGGGCTGGCACTCTGCAACCCATGGCAGCTTGGCTTTGGGGTTCCTTCCAGTGTTTTGTTTTTGTTTTTAACCGAGAAGACAGGAAACAGGCATCTTTGTGTATATGGCTTGCCACAGCCCTTCATAGATGGACATGGTGGAGGTTGTGTGGTCCTGGAGAACACTTCCTCTGTGAAGCATCAGGGAAGTTTCTGTTCATTGTGTCTTCACTCTCTCCAATTCACTTGGGGAGTGATAGGGATTATAACACAGTGAGCAGAGGATATTGGGGAATGTCATGCTTAATTTTCTTTTCTTTTTTTTTTCTTAAATGACATTTAAAGCTAAAAGAGAATCACAAAGGGTAAGTCTGATTTAAGACATTTCACACATGAAGGAAATCCTGCTTTCATGCGTGTTATGTCACAGGAAAAACTCATTTAGAGTCAACATTCTGCACCTACTCCGAAATTTTAGCCTGAGGGTTTAAATATTACCTCGCTGCTCTCTAGGACTTTAATTTGAGCTAATTAGAAATGGAACTCATACTAAAACTAATTTAGGAAAGAAGCTGTTGATGTTCTGAAGAAAAACAGCTGTCAGAAATAAGATCATTAGAAAACCATAGTTGTATATGGGACAAAATGTAAAGGAATAGAAATGCTGGGAGAAAGCTTTTATAGAATAACATTTTATCTTTCTTTGGACACTGGTCTAAGGCATGTGAAAGGGCATATTGATTCCCTTGGCACCTGGTATGCTCATTTATGGATGAAAAAGCCCAATGACATAATTTAGGTGAGGTTTAAGGCTTGATGGGAGGCATTGGTGCCATTAGAAGGATGGACACAAAGAGTTCTTAAGTAACGGCATCATGGGAAATGATAATTGCACACTCCTTTCTACTATGTCTTGGTTTCCCCAAGCATTTAGAAGTCACGGCTGGGTAGGAACAAATTTATCATGAGTCTGTCTGTGTGTTTGGGAATGCATATGCCTCACAGATGTGTCTGCAGGGGTCTGTGTGATAATGTTCATATATGTGATAGGTGTGGACCCTGGGATCTGTATCTGTGTGGACCCTGGGATCTGTACATGTGTGTGAGTGACAGGCTAGGCTAGGCTGAATTTGAGTGTCCTCATTCAAAAGGACATATTTAATTGAGGACTGTTATGTGCCTGGTTCTCCATCAGGAAGTGTGATTCAGGTTGGCCAACACAGAGTGGTCCAGGTCCCACTGACTAAAGGACTGTGGGTCCTGCTGCGCCAACTAGGTGCATGGACTGCTTCTATTTCAGATTCCACAAATCATAAAATGAGAATATGCTCTTTGTCAGGCTGCACATCAAGTATTCATGTTTGAGTTATTTCATTCAGTCTGAACCCATTTTAAATATAATAGGAAGTCTTGTTTCAAAATATATCCCTACTCAGGCTTACCGCCATGCTCCCCACCTTCATCCTGCCCACCGTTTTCTCTCACTTGGAAACTGGAGCAGCTCTGAAGGGATGACCCATGGCAGCCTATTTTCCAAAAATGAACCAAAGCTGAACTCTTTCTGGCCTCAGGACCATTGCACTAGCTGCGCCCTGTGCCTGGAATCCTTGGCCCACAGGCACTTGCACTTCTCAAATGCTGTCTCCTAAGAGAAACCTTCCCTGACAATCCCCTGCAACACTCTACTCTCACCTCACACTGACCCCCAGGTCTCACACTGACCTCAGGTCTCACACTGACCCCCAGGTCTCACACTGACCTCAGCTCTCACACTGATCCCAGGTCTCACACTGATCCCAGGTATTCTTTCTGGATTCATTTTCTTCAAAGCACTAATCGCCGTCTGATATTACACATATGTCTGTGTGTATTCATATGGTTCCCTAATTCACAAGTCATCTGTTCAAGAGCAGTTTTTTTGATTGTCTTGATCAGTCTGTATTTACACTTCCTGCAACATCGTCTGGCACAGAGTAGGAATTCACATGACAGCTAATTGAGATAATGAATGAATGAATAACAACATATGCATATCATTAAGAAATATCAAGGAAATACCAGAAGAAACTACCTTGTTGGGAGAGCTGGTAGGTGTTTGAGAACTTGATTTTTGTCTTTAAGTCTTTGAGCACTGTGTGCTGTTATATACTTTGTGCCTGAAGTACTTTGAATATAAAATCGGAACAAAGATTTAAAAATATAAAAACTGTTCCAAAGAGGCAAAGGCACATAACATGAATCTTTAATTTTGGAGCCACTGATGTAAAATTTTACTGACTTTAGACGGCGTTTTAGTCTACTTAAGTGTTCAATCATGAAAATTCTCTAGGATAATTCTTTCTTTCCTGTCCTTTTAAAAGAGTAATAGTGATGCCTACCTCTCCCTGCCATGAGCTCTTTCTTCCACTTGATGCCCCACTTGATGCCCAGTTCCTGGCCATACTCATCCCCATACCAGACCAGCAGTTCACAGCCTGGCCTAATGACTCGGCAGGTTCTATAGAAGATCTGATGCCCAGTTCCTGGCCATACTTATCCCCAGACCAGACCAGCAGTTCACAGCCTGGCCTAATGACTCGGCAGGTTCTATAGAAGCTCTGCCTGTGGTACTGGAAGGCCACCAGGTTCTGCTCTTCATCATCCCGGGCACAGTTCTCATACCTGGGGTCAAGGCAGGCAAAGGGAAAGAAAAGAGGCAGTGAGTTCCCTCTAGGCAGGATGACTACAGTGCTCATCCTGCCTAGAATGCTTCCCTGCTGTGCCTAATCAGCCATTTTTTCAAAGCCCAACTCCAGACTTACCTCCACCTTGATTGGCCATAAAACACATTGACCTCTAGCTTCTCTAAACTCTAAATTAATTCGTTTTATACCACAGAACTTGGTGCTTGATCACGTGCTCTGCTTCTAGATTAGCTCACATCATTCTACACTCAGCTCAAGTCCATCTTTCTTTGACAGGCCTTCCTCTAATCACCCTACAGTTCACTCAGCTGCCATTCACCTGACTTCTTCAGATTCCTAGAGAAACTCAGAAGCCTCTTTCTCTTGGCCCAATAACATAGAACAGTAATAGTTGATTCATTTTTCTATTCTCTGATAGAACGACAGCCCATTGTGGAAAGGGGCTGGGTCATCCTGCAGCTCACTTCTGTTCAAGTAGTGAACTTCACTTCCTAACCTGGAACATACTAAGTGTTTAACAAATGTGGATTACATAAATTAAAGCATGAATTAACCTTGTCAAGGTTTATCTTGGTGCCTCAATTTTGTCTAGCATACATATTTGTGTTTTGATACCAATAAATCATAATATCTATATTTTTATTTTTTATTTCTAAAAGTTGATGGTATAAAACAGCACTGTATGGAGAAAAATAGAAATAGGGGATGTGAAAATCATTGAGGGAGGCATAATGAGAAGGAAGGAAGTCCGGGTTTGTGAGAGATGGAGGTTCTCTCTGAAACTAAGAGAGCTAGTGGCCTTACCTCATCCAGTTGGCCCAGGATTTATCTTTTCCATCCACATACTCATAGCAGTTTCTCCCCTTGGTGATCTGAGTTTCAAAAAATAAGGTAAAGACTTTTTAGAGGGTAAAAATCTGAAGAATTATTTTACTCCACGGTCATCAATGGCCTTTGGACCTGCAGAGCTTCAACTGCCAACTGAGACCACATGGCATGCACCTTAGTCATCATCTACACATCTGAGTTGGTTTGTCCAATCAGAGCAGAAGCTCCAAAAGGGAGGATGCACTTCTTTGTCTTTGTACCACTCTGCTCCCACGTACCCTGTGATCTCTAAATAGGAGTTCCATGTTCATGCAAAGACCCTTGAGTACACAGAGCTAACCATGTTATCCCTACCTATATCCTAACATGTAGAAGGTGATGTCCCACCAAAGGCACAGAAGGGATGTGGGAAGACAGAACAGGGGAAACAGCAGGCTCTTCTTACTAGCCAGGAATATCCACTGTTGGCTGCCTCTTCGTCTTCTGTAATTCGGCCCTCACAGGGGCCAGAGTGCAGACCCAGTGGCAGATCAGATGCCTCGTTCCATACTCCAAGCCCAGCCTGAGGGATGCCTGATGGCCCAATTCTCAGCCCTGGGGGCAGACTGAGGGCTGAACGGTTGGGATGCCCCTTGTCCACTGCACTGTCCTTTACAAATGTAGGGGGCCCATGAGCAGCACAGCTGTCAATGAAGAAGTTCTGACACATCTCACAATCTGGAAGTGAGGGAAGCAGGGATTAGGAAAGTTGTAATGCATGTTCCTTGATATAAGAGCTTCAGAAAGAGCTTGGCACTCACATTATTTAGCCCCAATCCTGTACTTTAATTCATTCGAGTAAGGGAATGATTTGTGGGCCAAATGATGAAATTATTGTACCAGGACATAACAGCAAGCTGTGTGAGTGGCTGAAAGGGTCACTCACAGAGGTAGTCATCATCCTGTGGCTCGCTGATCTCTTTGTATGCATGACCCTTTCTTTCTCGCAGGCTATACATCTTTCCTACGGTCTCCTTCCTCCTGAGTTCTAGGTTGGAGAAGAGTAGATGGGTAAAATTGGGAGTCTGGGGTGTTTGTCCTTGTTTCATAAGAAAATGTGAAATCTCCTACCATCAAATTAGCATCTACCTTTCTACATACTCTAGTCTCCCCCTCTTTACTGCTTCAGAGAGACTTAGACCCCACACCCACACTGACTGTAGATGCCTATTCAATTTTAGTTTCTAGCTGTTCTCATTATCCCATTAACCTCCCAGCCTTTCTGCTTACAAAATGGTTCATTCATGCATTTATTTATTCAGAAAATATTTTTTGAGAGTTCATTACATCTTAGGCATTGAACAAAGGCCTGGACATACAACACTAAGAAAGTATAGTCTCTATAGGGGATCTTCTATGTACTAGTTGACATGTGATGGAAAAGGAAATGTAGAAACGCACAAAAGAATATATATTATCAGAGAGGTACTTATTGGACACCTCACATGTATCAATTCATTTATATTTAATTTAATGATTTCAAACAATACATGAGCTCTGTATACTTGGTCTCATTTTACAGATTACCATTCAGGAGCCCATGGAATTTATAAGATTTGCCCAAGGCCCCAATGCTTCTGTGTGGATTATAACCCAAGTGAGTGACTTCAAAGTTAATGTTCTTACATGCTATTCAATACTGTATCCAAGGCTAGGCATGGTGGCTCAAGCCTGTAATCCCAGCATTTCGGGAGGCTGAGCTGAGCAGATCACTTGAGGCCAGGAGTTTGAGACCGGCCTGGTCAACATGGTGAAACTCTGTCTCTACTAAAAATCAGCCAGGCACGGTGGTGCACACCTATAATCCCAGCTACTCGGGTGACTGAGGCATGAAAATCGCTATTTTCGTGGAGGCAGAGGTTGCAGTGAACCGAGATCTCACCATTGCACTCCAGCCTGGGTGACAGAGTAAGACTCTGTCTCAGTGAACAAATAAATAAATAATTTTAACAAAATACTGCATCTAACTTCTGGTCTCACAGTTGAGTCCAGCTTAAGCCCAGGCCTATCCAAAGTCCACCCCACATAGGTAGACCATACTCACCAACCTTTCTAGAGGACATAGCGGGACTAAATTCCCCTCAAATTTTTTCTTACCCAGTTTTAGTCTAGAGTGCTGTCCAGAGGTACTTGCTTCTCCAGGAGGGGACACTGGTTTCTGAGCCTGCTCTGAGCCATTTGTATTCAGTAAATTTGGCGTTCCTGACAATTCTTTCAAACTAGATTCATTATTGAATGACACCTTGGGCATTCCCTTTAATGTGAGAATCACATATTAAAAGACAACGTGCATTTATTTAGTTCTTTACGGCTTGCAACATGTTTTCATATGACTGTAGTTAATGTTCAAACCTTGGAAATACCTAGAGTGTCTAAATACTAGAGGGAAAAGACAAGGTCTAAGTGGGTAGTGAATCTGGGACTCTAACCCATGTCTTAAGGCTCTTTCCTTCAACTTTCTCTCAAAACGTTCTATGTAAGTTAAAGGGAAGGAGGAAGAATACTTGGGAAGACTAGCTGGAGAATCAGCAAGATCTGTGAAAGAAGGGGATAAGGGCTTACAGAGAGAAGGAGGAAATCTTCCATAAACTAGTAGACTTTTGATGGAAGGGGAAATGTAGAAAAGCACAGAGGGACAAAGCACATCTGGAAAATGAGGTAATAGGGCAGTAAGGTTCGGAACAGAACAAAGAGATGATTGGCAAAAATATATCTAGACAACTAAGAAAGTGAAGTCAAAGTTGCATGTTGCCATATCCTGGAAAGAATATTTGGCTTTTGAATTAGATTAGTTAGTTCCTGTACCAATTCTGCTTGTCTGCTTGAATAAGGGTGTATTGTTAGCTAATTTCTCTTTAGTTTCCCGATCCAGAAGTTGGCATACATGGTTTTTTTGTTTTGTTTTGTTTTGAAAAGGAGTCTTGCTCTGTTGCCTAGGCTAGAATGCAGTGGCATGATTTCAGCTCACTGCAGCCTTCACCTCCCAGGTTCAAGAGATTTTCCTACCTCAGCCTCCCAAGAAGCTAGGATTACAGGCACGTGCCACCACACCCAGCTAATTTTTGTATATTTATTAGAGACGGGGTTTCGCTAGGTTGGCCAGGCTGGTCTAGAACTCCTCACCTCAAGTGATCCACCCACCTCAGCCTCCCAAAGTGCAGAGATTATATGTAAGAGCCCCCGCACCCAGCCCATGCTAATTCTTTTTTTTTTTTTGAGAGGGAGTCTCACTCTGTTGCCTAAGCTAGAGTGCAGTGGCATGATCTCAGCTAACTGCAGCCTCCATCTCCCAGGTTCAAGCGATTCTCCTGCTTCAGCCTCCCGAGTAGTTGGGATTACAGGTGTCCATCACCATGCCCAGCTGATTTTTGTAGTTTTAGTAGAGATGGGGTTTCACCATGTTGGCCAAGCTGGTCTCGAACTCCTGACCTCAGGTAATCTGCCCACCTCTGGCTCTCAAAGTGCTGGGATTACAGGTGTGAGCCACTGCCCCCGGCACTAATTCTTAATATTGTAGTGAACATGAAAGATAATAATGTTCACCAAAGTGTTTTTTGAGGTACTTAATACAGTATGAATGTGAGATTAATAATTATTCTCGCCAGGCACAGTGGTTCACACCTGTAATCCCAGCACTTTGGGAGGCCAAGGCAGGCAGATCACCTGAGGTCAGGAATTTGAGACCAGTCTGGCCAACCCTGTCTCTACAAAAAATACAAAAAACTAGCCGGGTGTGGTGGCGGGCACCTGTAATCCCAGCTACTCAGGAGGCTGAGGCAGGAGAACAACTTGAACCCAGGAGGTGGAGGTTGCAGTGAGCCGAGATTGCGCCACTGCACTCCAGCCTGGGTAACAAGAGTGAAACTGTCTGAAAAAAAAAAAAAAAAGAAAGAAAGAAAAGAAAAGAAAAGAAAAAAATAATTTTTTTCACAGACTGGGTGCGGTGGCTCACATCTGTAATCCCAGCACTTTGGGAGGCCAAGGTAGTAGGATGGCTTGAGCCCAGGAGTTCAAGACCAGCCTGAGCTACATGGCAAAACCCTGCCTGTACAAAACACATAAAAATTAGCCGGGCATGGTGGTGCATGCCTGTGGTCCCAGCTACTCAGGAGGCTGAGGCAGGAGGATCACACTAACCTAGGAGATGGAGGCTGCAGTAAGCCGAGATTGAGCCGTTGTACTCCAGCCTTGGCGCAAGAGCCAGACTCTGTCTCAAACCACCCCCTGCCCCTGTAGAAAAATAACAAACAAAAATTATCTCATAGTCCTGATATATCTCTACAGTTGAAATCTAACTCAAAGATATTTTCAGCATTCCTTGACCCTGTTACTTATAGTTTAATTCATAAGCTTGGAATCAATCATTCAGAAAACACTCAGGAGGCTCTCAGAGGCCCTGAGCTGGGCTTGGGAGTTCTGAGAAGAATCAGGAAGGGACTAGACTCCTGAAGAGCTCACAATGAAGAGGCAGCAGGCAGGCTAAACAAATAATTCCAAATAACATGAGAGTTCCCTAATTGGAGCCCAGAGGAAGGAGCCGTTACTGCCTTCTACAGGAATGAGCATTTGAAATTGGTTCCAGAAGAATATATTTTTACTTAATGGGGTGTAACCTATATGAAGTCCTAAACCATTTTCTTATTTGTTGTTTCTCAATCTTCGAACCTGAAACTCCTCAGGGCTGGAAGCTGCTTCCTCTGATCAGAATGGGTCCCTTATGAGGGTAGGGACCCTATCTTCTTCTGGTACCATCCACAGTATGAATTGTCTATTTACTTGGAAGCTTCCCTTAATCAGAGTGTTTTAGTGCAAATCTGACTTTACTACAACAGAGAAAAACTGAGGTTGAAAAATCAATTGGACGAATGATGTAAAGACATATGGGTAAGACAGCATAAACTTTATAAAACTATGAAACTTTTAATGATCTTGTAAGTGCTTTAGAGAAGGAGTTTTGGATTAGACTGCACCAACACTGAATGTGATCCCAGGGATATAACTGAACATTTTTATACCTCAGTTTCCTAACCTGTAAAATGGCTATAGTTATAGTACCTACTTAATAGGTACTATATGTGAAGTTGAATAGGTACTATACGTAAAGTTTATTCATGTAAAATGCTTAAAATAAAGTCTGAAAATACTGAGAAAATAACCCATGGTAGCGATTATTGTTGCTGTTCTTATTAACTCTTAAAATAATGATGATGTCAGACACTGCGCTAAAGAGATCAGGAGAGGAAGGCAGTAGTTCCTAGGATAGTCTGTACATTCTCCTTCTCTTACCTGTATTTGGATCTATGAGGAAGTTTTCTTGTCAACAGGATTTGGGAGATACTTACCTTCTGGTGTTTACTCTGTTCTCCTCTGAAGGCCATCCAAGGAGGTTTGACTAAAAGGTGATGAGAAATCAGTGGTTTGGTTGGTAAATGTTTCCAAACTCTAGAGATTTTTTTTTTCTTTTTGATATGGAGTCTCCCTCTGTCGCCCAGGCTGGAGTGCAGTGGCACAATCTCCCCTCACTGCAATCTCCGCCTCCCAGATTCAAGCAATTCTCCTGCCTCAGCCTTGTGAGTTGTTGGGAACTACAGGTGTGCACCACCACACCCAGCTAATTTTTGCATTTTTAGTAGAGATAGGGTTTCTCCATGTTGGCGATGCTGGTCTCGAACTCCTGACCTTAGGTGATCCACCTGCCTCGGACTCCCAAAGTGCTGAGATTACAGGCATGAGCCACTATGCTCGGCCTAACTCTGGAGTTTCTCATTAGAGACAGAGAATTCTGAATCAGAGAGTGGTGATTCCAAGTATTATCCAAGGGCAATTTGGAAATGTTTTCTGAAGTATCATTAAGGCCTATGCTTCTATTGGGGGCATTGCTAATTTTCTTAAGATTAAAAAAAATAGATAAAACTTCATCTTTGTTCCAGCCTATCTGTAAAGGTATACCTAATAAGGTGTTTATTACATTAATTTTTAAAATGTAAATTGACCTTTCATGACAAACACACTGAACAAACTAGGAATAGAAGGAAATCACCTCAATGTAAAAAGGTCATATAAGAAAAGCCTTTTTTTTTTTTTTTTTTTTTTTTTTGTTTTGAGATGGAGTCTCGCTCTGTCACCCAGGCTGGAGTGAAGGGGCGCGAGGTCGGCTCACTGCAAGCTCTCCCTCCTGGGTTCAGGCCATTCTCCTGCCTTAGCCTCCCGAGTAGCTGGGACTGCAGGTGCCTGCCACCACGCCCAGCTAATTTTTTGTATTTTTAGTAGAGATGGGGTTTCACCATGTTAGCCAGGATGGTCTCGGTCTCCTGACCTTGTGATCCTCCCACCTCGGCCTCCCAAAGTGCTGGGATTACAGGCATGAGCCACCGCGCCCAGCCAAAAAGCCCATTTTTTAACATCATAGTCGATGATGAAAAACTGAAAGCCTTCCTTCTAAGGTCATAAACAAGGTAAGGATTTCCAGTCTTGCTACTTCTATTCAACATAGTCCTGTAAGTCGTAGCCTGAGCAATTAGGCCAGTAAAATAAATAAAAGGCATCCAAATGGAAAGGAAGAAGTAAAATAATCTCTGTTTGCAGATGACATGATCTTACATGCAGAAAACTATAATGATTCATTAGCTGAGCATGGTGGCGGGCACCTATAGTCCCAGCTACTCGGGAGGCTGAGGCAGGAGAATCACTTGAATCTGGGAGGCAGAGGTTGCAGTGAACCGAGATCATGCCACTGCACTCCAGCTTGGGCGACAGAGCGAGACTCCATCTAAAAAAATAAATAAAAATAAAACTATAAAGATTTTACCAAAAAATTGTTAGAAGTAATACACGAATTTGGGCTGGGCATGGTGGCTCAAGCCTATAATCCCCGCACTTTAGGAGGCCGAGGTGGGGGGATCACGAGGTCAGGAGATCGAGACCATCCTGGCTAACATGGTGAAACCCCATCTCTACTAAAAATACAAAAAATTAGCTGGGCGTGGTGACAGGCAACTGTAGTCCCAGCTACTCAGGAGGCCGAGGCAGGAGAATGGCATGAACCTTGGAAGTGGAGCTTGTAGTGAGCCGATATCATGCCACTGCATCCCAGCCTGGATGACAGAGCGAGACTCCGTCTCAAAAAAAAAAAAAAAAAAAAGAAGTAATACATGAATTCAGCATACAAAAGCAACACCCCAAATCAGTTGTGTTTCTATTTAGTAAAAATGAGCAATCCAAAAAGGAAATTAAGAAAAAAATCCCAATCACAATAGCATCAAAAAGAATAGAATAATTAGGAATAAACTTAACCAAGGAGGCAAAAACTTGAACACTGAAAACTACAAAACAGTGCCGACAGAAATTTAAGGAGACGCAAATAAATGGAAGGCATCCTGTGTTCGTGGATTTGAAGACTTAATATTGTTAACATGTTCATACTATCAAAATGATCTATAGATTCAATGCCCTGTCTATCAAAATGCCAATGCTATTATTTTCAGAAATGGAAAAATATCCAAAAAATCATGTAGAATCTCTAAGGACCCAGAATAGCTGAAACAATCTTGAAAAAGAAGGATAAAGTTGAAGGCCTCACACTTCCTGATTTCAAAGCATATTACAAAGCTACAGTAATCAGAAAAGTATGGTACTGGTATAAAGACAGACTTATAGACCAATGGAACAGAATAGAGAGGCCAGAAATAAACCCTTGTGTATATGGTCAAATGATCTTCAGCAATGATGCCAAGACTACACAATGGAGGAAAGGACAGTCTGCAAGAAATTGTATTGGGAAAACTGGATATACATATGCAAAAGAGAAGACAGACTCTTACCACATATCTCATACAAAAATTAACTCAAAATAGATTAAAGACTGAAATGTAAGGTCTATAAGTACAGAACTTCAAGAAGAAAACACAGAGGAAAAGCTTCATGACATTGAAATGAACAATAACTTCTTGTATATGACACCAAAAGCATAAGCAATAAAAGCAAAAATAGACAAGTACGACTACATCAAACTTAAAGACTTCTGTGTAGCAAAGAAAACAATCAACACAGTGTCAAGGCATCCTACAGAGTGGAAGAAAATATATGCAAACCATGTATCTGATAAAGGGTTAATGTTGCTGAGTGCAGTGGCACATGACTATAGTTCAGCTATTCAGAGGCTGAGGTGGGAGGATCACTTGAACCCAGGAGTTCGAGACCAGCCAGGGCAACATAGTGAGACCTCTGTCTCAAAAAAAAGAAGATAAAGAGTTAATATCCAGGCCAGGCACTGTGGCTCATGGGTGTAATCCCAGCACTTTGGGAGGCCGAGGCAGATGGATCACTTGAGGTCAGGAGTTCATGACCAGCCTGGCCAACATGGTGAAACCCTGTCTCTACTAAAAATACAGAAGATTAGCTGGGCGTGGTGGTGTGTGCCTGTAATCCCAGCTACTCGGGAGGCTGAGGCAGAATAATCGCTGGAACCTGGGAGGGGGAGGTTGCAGTGAGCTGAGATCGCGCCATTGCACTCCAGCCGGGGTGACAAGAGCGAAACTCTGTCTAAAAAAAAAAAAAAAAAAAAAAAAAAAAAAAAAAAAACCGAAGAAAGAGTTAATATCTAGAATATATGAAGAATTCCTATAATACAACAACAAAACAAATAATTAAATAATGGGTGCTATGGGCTGAATTTTGTTTCCCCCAAATTCATATGCTGAAGCATATTTAATACCTCAATATGATGGTATTTAAAGATGGAGCCACTGGTAGGTAATTAGGGCTAGGTGATGTCATGAGGGTGGGACCCTTAGGATGACATTAGTGCTTTTGGTCAGGTGCGGTGTCTCATGCCTGTAATCCCAGCACTTTGGGAGGCTGAGGTGGGCAGATCACTTGAAGCCAGGAGTTTGAGACCAGCCTGGTCAACATGGTAAAACCCCATCTCTACTGAAAATACAAAAATTAGCTGACGTGCCCCTGTAGTCCCAGCTACGTGGGGGGCTGAGGCAGGAGAATTGCTTGAACGAGGTGGAGTTTGCAGTGAGCTGAGATTGCACCACTGAACTCCAGCCTGTGGCAACAGAATGAGGCTGTCTAAAAAAAAATCTTCTAGTAGGTATTATTGCTTTTATAAGAAGAAGAAGAGAGAAATTCCTTCTCCTTCCTGCTGTTGGCACACAAATAATTCATGTAAATACACAGTGAGCTGGAGGCTGACTACAAGTCAGGAAGAGAGCCCTCACCGGAACCCAACCATGCTGGCACTCTGATTTTTTACTACCAGACTTCAGAAATGTCAGAAAACAAATTTCTGTTGTTTAAGCCACTCAATGTGTGGTATTTTCTTGTGGCAGCCTGGGCTGACTAATACAATGGGCAAAAAGCTTGAATAGACATTTCTCAAAAGAAGATACATAAATGGCCAAGAAGCATATGAAAATATGCTTAACATCACTAATCATCAGGGAAATGAAAATTAAAACCACAATGAGATATCACCTTATCCTGTTATGATAGCCTCTGTCAAAAAACCAGAAAATAGCAGTATTGGCGAAGATGTGGAGAAATTAGAACACTTGCTTATTGTTGGTGGGTAGCTTAGTCTGTTTTCTGCTGCTTTCCTAGAATGCAAGAGAGTGGGAAATTTATGTGTTTGTTTGTTTTTTTGAGATGGAGTCTCATTCTGTTGCCCAGGCTGGAGTGCAGTGGTGTGATCTCGGCTCATTGCAACCTCTGTCTCCCGGGTTCAAGTGATTCTTCTACCTCAACCTCCCAAGTAGCTGGTAATACAGGTGCATGCCACCATGCCTGGCTAATTTTGTATTTTTAGTAGAGATGGGGTTTTGCCAAGCTGGCGAGGCTGGTCTCGAACTCCTGACCTTGTGATCTGCCTGCCTTGGCCTACCAAAGTGCTTGGATTACAGGCATGAGCCACTGTGCCTGGCCCAGAGTGGGTAATTTATAAAGAAAATAATTATTTGGCTTGTGGTTCTGGAGGCTGGGAAGTTGAAGAGCATGGCACTGGCATCTTGCAAGGGTCTTCAAGCTGCATCATGACATGGTAGAAGGGTAAGTGTGCATGTGAGACAGAGAGAAAGACAGGGAAGGGCCCAACTCATCCTTTTCATCAGGAACCCACTCCTGCAATAACTAACCCACTCCTGTGATAATGGCATTAATCCATTCATGAGGTTGGAGCTATCATTACCGAATCACCTCTTAAAGGCTCCACCTCTTAATACTGTTACAATGGCAATTAAGTTTCCAATACATGAACTTCCACACATTCAAACCATAGTAGTGGGAATATAAAATGGTGCAGACACTGTAAAAAAACAGTATGGCGCTTCCACAAAAAATTAAAACCAGAACTACCTTCTGATCCAGAAATTCCACTTCTGGATATATAATATATTAAAAAGAATTAAAGGCTGGGCGCGGTGGCTCATGCCTGTAATCCCAGCACTTCACGAGGCCGAGGCAGGCGGATCATGAGGTCAGGAGAACGAGCCCATGAGGCAGGCGGATCATGAGGTCAGGAGATCGAGACCATCCTGGCTAACATGGTGAAACCCCGTCTCTACTAAAAATACAAAAAAATTAGCCTGGCGTGGTGGCAGGTGCTTGTAGTCCCAGCTACTTGGGATGCTGAGGCGGGAGAATGGTGTGAACCCGGGAGTCAGAGCTTGCAGTGAGCCGAGATTGCGCCACTGCACTCCAGCCTGGGCGACAGAGCGAGACTCCGTCTCAAAAAAAAAAAAAAAAAGAATTAAAAACGATCTCAAAGAGATATTTGCACACTGATAGTTATTACAGCATTATTCACAATAGACAAGAGGCGAAGCAACCTAATATCCATTGACAAATGAATGGATTTTCAAAATGTGGTATATACATGCAGTAGAATATTATTCAGCCTTAAAAAAGAAGAAAATCTTGTCACATGCTGTGACATGGGTGAATCTTGGGAACATTCTGCTAAGTGATTAAATAAGCCAGTCACAAAAAGACAAATGTTTCATGGCTGATTCCACGTATATGAGGTATCTAAAGTAACCAAATTCATAGAAACAGAATTGCAGTTGCCAGGAGCTGGAGGGAGGAAGCAATGGAGTGTTATTGTTCAATGGGTTAGGGTTTTAGTCATGCAAGATAAAGAGTTCTAGGGATCGATTGCACAACAGTGTGCATATAGTTAATAAAGTTGTATGCTTAAAAATTGTTAGAAGAGTAAATATATGTTGTTTGATTTCCACAATAGAAAATAAATTGATTTAAATTGGGGATTTTAACTGAGTTCAGATAAAGATGTATAGATGTGTGGTAAACCACGGGAGATAGATTCCCTCTAAAGAGACATTCTTTTCCTGTCAAAACATTTGCAGAAAAGCAAACGCTGGCCTTTCATTCCTCTTACATTACATTAAGGTCTTAAGGAATCTCAAATCCACAGATGGGGAAATCGTAGACCCAATCCAAGTTGCTTTCTCCAGTTTGGGCAGATTGACTGTGTTTACTTCTAAACTCTCCTAACCAAGCAGTAGAAGAGGAAATGAGCTTTGCACTTCTATTTTATAATTATGGTACATTATTTTATCTACTTGATGCTGTCTCTGGTCAGTGACGTATGGGAAAGATCAGGGCAACTAAACAGCTCTCTCAAACCCGCTCCAGAATCGAGACAAAGAAGTAGATACATTTTGGTATAAGAGGATCATATAGTATGATTAAATGTACATAAATGATGTATCTTTACTTAATATTATTTCTTCTAAGACATTTAACTCAATAACTATTATGAGATTGGTGTTAGAAAGCTTTTTTGTGGATTTGCAGTTTAATTGTTTTCTTTAATTGTTCTGTGATTTATTAACATTGTTTAGCAAAAACAATGTTTTCTTTTTTTTAAAAAAAGAATGACAATTTTTTTTTTTTTTGAGATGGAGTCTCGCTCTTTCACCCAGGCCGGAGTGCAGTGGTGCTATCTCGGCTCACTGCAAGCTCCACCTCCTGGGTTCATGCCATTCTCCTGCCTCAGCCTCCTGAGTGGCTGGGACTACAGGTGCCCGCCACTGTGCCTGGCTAATTTTTTGTATTTTTAGTAGAGATGGGGTTTCACCGTTTTAGCCAGGATGGTCTTGATCTCCTGACCTCATGATTCGCCCACCTCGGCCTCCCAAAGTGCTGGGATTACATTGTGCTGGTTTGTTGAACATTTATGTTTTTGAGGGAAGACTCTTTTTCCTTTGTTAAATTCTGAAATGAAGCTGAGACCTAAACCGAGGCCGGTTTCAGGAGGTCACTTTTTTTTCCCCCCGAGACGGAGTCTTCTCATTCTGTTGCCCAGGCTGGAGGGTGGTGGCACGATTTCGGCTCACTGCCACCTCCACCTCCTGGGTTCAAGCTATTTCCCAGCTTCAGCCTCCTGAGTAGCTGGGATTATAGGCACCCATCACCATGCCCAGCTATCTTTTTTTGCATTTTTAATAGAGATGGGGTTTCACCATGTTGGCTAGGCTTGTCTCAAACTCCAGATTTCAAGTGACATGGTTGCCTCAGCCTCCCAAAGTGCTGGGATTACAGGTGTGAGGCACCATGCCTGGCCAGGAGGTCACTTCTAAATCTTACTGGGGGCTATGCACGGTGGCTCATGCCTGTAATCCCAGCACTTTGGGAAGCTGAGGTGGGAGGAACACTTGAGCCCATGAGTTTGAGGCTGCAGTGAGTTATGATTGTGCCACTGCACTCCAGCCTGGGTGACAGAGTGAGACCTTGTCTGTAATAATAGTAACAGTCATCATCATCATCATCATCATCATCATCATCATCATCATCATCATCATCCCAGCATTTTGGGAGGCCAAGGCAGGCAGATCACTTGAGGCCAGGAATTCGAGACCAGCCTGGCCAACACGGTGAAACCCCATCTCTACAAAAAATACAAAAATTAGCTGGGCAAGGTGGTGCACATCTGCAGTCCCAGCTACTTGAGAAGCTGAGGTGGGAGAATTGTTGAACCTGGGAGGTGGAGGCTGCAGTGAGCCGAGATTGTACCACTGTACTCCAGCCTGGATGACAGAGCAAGACTCTGTCTTAAAAAAAATAAAAATAGGCCAGGTGTGGTGGCTCATGGCTGTAATCCCAGCACTTTGGAAGGCCAAGGTGGGTAGATCATCTGAGGTCAGGAGTTCGAGACCAGCCTGACCAACATGGAGAAATCCCATATCTACTAAACAAAATTACAAAAAATTAGCTGAGTGTGGTGGCGCATGCCTGTAATCCCAGTTATTTGGGAGGCTGAGGCACGAGAATCGCTTGAACCTGGGAGGCAGAGGTTGCCGTGAGCCAAGATCACTCCATTGCACTCCAGCCTGGGCAACAAGAGCGAAACTCCATCTTTAAAAAAAAAAATCCTCCTTCCCTTCCCTCTTACCTTGCTGCCTAGGTGTCCATTCTTCATCGGAATCTTCTGTGTCATCCACCTGGAGTTTGATGGCCTGCCTTCGGTGACACATGAAAGCTGGTCGAGTGGCTCTGAGACCTGAAAAGAAGCAAAAAATTTTGCTCTGAAATGGAAGAGCTGGGAGGAGGAACAAAGGGCAGTGGCAATGGAAAGCACCACAAAGTCAGTGCTGCTCAGTCTGATGAGCTGGGAGAGTCTTGAACAAGGTCAAGATGTGACCTCTGCATGGTCAGTATCCACACACAACCCTGCACTGACGCAAAAGAACAATATTTCCCTCCAGATTTGTCTCCGTGCAAAAGGGAATTGTGGGCAGATGCCGCCACCTGATAATTAAAATAATATAGGGACCAAAGACCTGTTTTATATCGCCCAGGCTGGTCTGTGCCCAGCACTTCCTGTTACCTATAGTAATCAGTGCATTATAGTTCATTTTCACAATCCTATAGCGAGTTTTCCCCCAGTCTCCCATTTCTGCCCATTCTTCCTTGGTGAAGTATATGGAAATGTCTTTGAAGGCATCTTTGACCTAGAGGAAGTAACAGATTCCATCAGTGATTTACTAATACACATTGAGCTGGTCCTTTTCCTCTACCCTGTGTGTAGGGCATAGCCTGGGGCCTCTGGGAGTCTCTGTGAAACATAAAGACCTTCCCTCCTTCTCCAGATTGTGTCCTGTTTAACTGAGCAGACACTGAGCATTTTCCTAGCTCTCTGCTGACACAGAGCAGTCGCTGATGCTAGTGTTCTTTTCTCCCCCATGTCCTGGCCAGGACCAGCTGCCCCCATTCCATGCACATTCAGACAGAGTCACCCTAGGGTACATGTCAGGAGTCTGCAGCACTCCAGAGATCAGCTCCTGCTGGGAGTCTGGCTTCACCTCCCCGACTTCTCACCATGGGCTTCCGCTCTGTTCTCTCTGTGTCTCCTTCTGGGCTCTCCTCTTGGGACCTTTCAGGGCTCATGGTGCTGGGACTGTCTAGAAGGCCCTGCTCCAATTCTGCGTATGGGAAGGGCCCCTGAGTCTCCCAGCTCCTAGGCCAAAGGCTCCTGTGGAAGGAGAAGGTGCTGAGATGGGGCAACAGCCCTGAGCACTACCCAGAACCAGGCTCTGTCGTCTCCATCTGGCTGGGGTGTTCAGAGCAGGAAGACTGGGTTCCTGGTGAGGTCTCGAGCACCCCAGGGAGGTCTGGGGGTACTGATGGGATGGGAAGGCCTCCACTGGCCATGAGCTGCCACCTAATGTAAGCTGGATTTTGTTCTTTTAGTTCCCCTGCAGCTTGGCTCATTTGGAGAAGGGTGGCACAGGTGCCTGGAGGGTTGTAGCTACCGGTGTTTGAGGGGAGTCCTGAGGTGTGAGAGCCAGAGGAGTCCCAAGGAGACCTTGAGGCCCCCTGACTGCTGGGACTTGGGTCACACTGAGGAGCAGGGTTCTGTTTTAGCGAGGCAAAATGAACATTTTGCATAGACAGGATTTGGGGATCTCTACCTGGGGATTCTAGAAAAATCCAGGAGTAAATCAGTCTGCATCTCTAAGGGGAAGCTATCTCTCTGGTTGGGATTTGGGGTCCCTCAGGCTGAGGGGATTTGAGATGTCTTAGACTGAAGAAATTGGGGTTTCTCAGGTTGAGGGAATTTGGGGTATCTCGAGCTGAGGAGCTTTGGTATCCCTCAGGCTGATAGTATTTGTGGTTTTTCAGGATGAGATTAGGGGTCTTTTAGGCTGAAGAGATTTGGGGTGCTCTAGTTGACAGGATTTGAGATTCATCAGGTTAAGGGGATTTGGGGTTCCTCGGGATGAAAGGATTTGGGATATTTGAGGCTGAGGAAATTCTGGGTCTCGGGTAAAGGAGATTTGGGTCTCTCATTAATGGGTTTTAGGGTGTTTGACACTGAGGTTATTTGGTCCTTGAAGCTGACGGGGTTGAGTTGTCAGGCTATGTAGGTTATCTGTGGTTGGGGAAATTTGGTCTCTCTGAGATATTTAGGGTTCCTCAGGCTGAGGTATTTGGGGTGCCTTAGGGTGAGGGAAATTGTGGCTCCTCAGGCTCAGAATATTTGGGGATCTAAGCATTAGGAGATTCGATGTTCCTCTGGGTGAAGGGATTTGGGGTGTCTGAAGCTGAGGTACTTTGGGGGTTTCATGCTGAGGGGATTTTAAATCCCTCAAGGTGGCAGGATTTGGGGTCTTTTGAGGCTGAGAGGATTTGGAGCTTCTCAGGGTGAGGGGATCTGGGGTCTCCTAGGCTAAAATTTGAAGGTCTTGGGATGAGGGTTTATGAGGGTTTCACACTGCACGACAAAGGCTCCCCATGCTCTTCACAGTCTCCCGTTTTCTCCTGCCGCGGTGTTCACCCTGGCCGGGCGTCTTCTCGGAGCCGCTCAGGAGGTGAGACGCGGTGGGTGCCAGCCTGTAGTGCTGCCAGCCAATCAGCGTTGAGACCAAGGCGAGCCCGCCAATCGGCAGTCAGGAGGTGCTAAAGGGGCGGGGAGTAGGGCGGAGCCTTGCCTGTCAGTCATGGGCACAACCCGGTTTTGGGCTCAGGAGGTCGGGGAGGGGCCTGGCTTTTCCCGCCCCTGGGGAAGGTCCCGCCCCTGGGGAAGGTCCTGCCCCACCCCGCTGGGATTGCGTGCAACCATCTGGAATCCTCCCGCGCACAGGCGCAGTTTCGCGGTTTTATTACTTGGTTTTCCCCAACGCCGGTGTTTGCGACTGAGCCGGGAGTCGGGGCTGCTCCTCACGTCCCTCGTCAGGCCTGGGTCTTCTGAGGGGACACTGTGTCTTTTTGAATTGCCAGAGTTCTTGCACTGACTCTCATCTGGGAGGGTTGGTGTTCCTTTAACTGCGGTGTAAGTTGGGTATTGTCAGCTGGCTTCGTTTCTGGATGCTTCAGAGGGCCAAGGTTCTGTACAGGACCCTTACGGGTGGGTGAATTGTGCTTGGTTTCACAGATGTTGTATTAGCTGGCCAATTTTGGTGTTGTAGTTAGGGCTGTGATCCAATAGATGGTGCTTAAGAGGAACGGCTGCTATCTCCAGCAGCAAAGTTCTTTTGTACTTCGCGTTCGCAGGTGTGCTTTGCATTGAGACGGGAGAGCGATAGCCCCTCATCAGCTCCTGGACCTTGAGGGGAGCCTCCTGTGATCACTGGCGCCTGCCTGCGTTTCTTTTGTTAGGTGTTCTGAGCTGCGGGGCTCCCTAGGGCAGAGGCTGCATAGGTCGCCCCCTTTCTGGACTGGCCCTCTGGAGGGAGGCATGCCTCGCTCCCTCGTTGCCCAGGATCCCACATGTCTCACCTCTCTCAGTGCTCTGAGAGTGGGGGTTCCTCCTCCGTTCGAGTGCTGGCCACAGATCTCCCCCTCGGTATCCCTAGCTACGTGCCACAGCCCTGGGGACACCAGGAAGTCCTATGGCTTGGGGTTGGGCTCTCGCTGCGCTGGGGAATCCAATGTGCTCCTGGGTCACGGGGAAGGTACTCAGGTGGAGCAATGTACTCAGGCTGGGCTGCAGAGGCTGCACTGTGCACCTACTCTTGCAGAGTGGCTAGGCATGGGCCCTGGGAGGGGCCAGTGGACAGGAGGACTTGCAGAACGGAGGCACCCAAGTCCCACAGGGAAGCTGCCACTGCTGTCTCCTGGCTCAGACGTCAGCTGCTGCCAGAGTCTCCTCCAATTAAAATTGATTTAATTAGCTTATTGTTCTGCGGGCTGTACAGGAAGCATGATGCTGGCACCTGCTTGGCTTCTTGGGAAACTTACACTCATGGCTGAAGGCGAAAGGGGAGTCAGCAATTGACATGGCCAGAGCAGGAGGAAGAGAGAAAGATGGGGAGGTGCTGTACACTTTTAAACAACCAGATCTCACTGTACAGTTCCAAAGACGGATGGTGCTAAACCATTCATAAGAAGTTTGTCCTGTGATCCAATCACCTCCCACCAGGCCCGACCTCCAACACTGGGGATTACATTTCAACTAAGTTTTGGACACAGATCCCAACCAGATCATTCCATTCTATGGAATGCTACCGTGTAATGCATCATCTATTATCATTAATTCAAAATAAATTAAAGACTGAAATGTAAGACCTAAAAGTACAGAACTCCAAGAAGAAAAAAAATAAAATCTTTATAACATTGTAATGAACAATTACTTCCTGGATATGACACCAAAAGTATAAGCAACCAAAGCAAAATTAGATAGATGGGAGTACATCAAACTTAAAAACTTCTGTGTAGCAAAGGAAACAATCAACAGAGTGACAAGGCAACATATATAGAAAGGGAGAAAATATTTGCAAATCATATAACTGGTACGGAGTTAATATCCAGAAACTTATTTTAAAAAGTCTTATAACTCAACAACAAACAATAACTTGACTAAAAAATCAGGTGGGGTGCAGTGGCTTATGCCTGTAATCGCAGCCCTTGGGAGGCCAAGGAGGGAGGATTGTTTGAGGCCAGGAGTTTCACGTTAGCCTGAGCAACATTTTGAGGCCCATCTCTACCAAATTATGTTTTTTTAATTAGCTGGGTGTAGTGGTCCATGCCTTAAGTCCAAGTTACATGGGAGGCTGAGGTGGGAGGTTAACTTGAGCCCAGGAGTTCAAGACTAGCCTGGGCAACATAGGGAGATCCCAACTGTACAAAAAAGTTAAAAAATTAGCTGGGTGTGGCGGCACTTGCCTGGAGTCCTAGCTACTTAGGAGGCTGAGGTGGGAGGATTGCTTGAGCCCAGGAGTTTGAGCCTAAAACGAGTTATAGTCACACTTTTCTATAATGTCACAGAAATGGGATCACACATTATGTGATCTTTTCAGAGTGGCTTCTTTCACTTAGCGATGTGCATGTCAGATTCATCAATGTCTTTGCATGGCTTCATAGATCACCCCTGTTTCTCGCTGAATAGCATTCTATTGCATGGATGTACCCAACTTGGTTATTCATTCACCTATTGAAGGTCATCCTGACCCCTTAAAGTATTTGGCCATTATGAAGAGATCAACTGTACATAACAGCATATTGGCTTTTGTTTGGACTTAAGTTTATAAAGTTGTTATCTAAATACCTAGTAGTTGGCCATGCGCAGTGGCTCACACCTGTAATCCTAGCACTTTTGGAAGCTGAGGTGGGTGGATTACCTGAGCTCAGGAGTTTCAGACCAGCCTGGGCAACACGGTGAAACACCTTCTCTACTAAAATACAAAAAATTAGCCAGGCGTGGTGGTGTGTGCCTGTAGTCTCAGCTACTTGGGAGGCTGAGGCAGGAGAATGGCGTGAACCCAGGAGGTGGAGGTTGCAGTGAGCCAAGGTCGCACCACTGTACTTCAGCCTGGGTGACAGAGCGAGACTCCATCTCCAAAAAACAAAAAACAAAACAAAAACAAAACCAAATAAACAACAACAGCAACAAAAAAAACAAAAAAACCCCCCAAAACCTAGGAGTGCTTCTATGGTGAGAGCATGTTTAACTTTAATATAAACTGCTGTATTGTTTTCTGAAGTTGCTGTATCATTATGCATTCCACTATCATTGAATGAGAGTTCCTGTTGCAACTTATTTTAATTTTATTTATTTATTTGTTTTTTTGAGAGAGAGTCTTGCTCTGTAGCCCAATCTGAGTGCAGTGGCATGAACATTGCTCACTGCTGCCTCTACCTCCCAGGCTCAAGCAATTCTCCCACCTCAGCTGGGATTACAGGCATGTGCCACCAGGGCTGGCTAATTTTTTTTTAATTTTTGTTAAAGATGAGGGTCTCACTATGTTGCCCAGGCTGGTCTTGAACTCCTGGTTTCAGTTGATCCTCCTGACTTTGCTTCCCAAACTGATGGGATTACAGGCATGAGCCACTGTGCCCCGCCTCCTGTTGTAATTTTTATTGCATTAAAAAAAGATTTTAGTCAGTTTAGTAGATGCTCAGTGGTATACCATTGTTGCATTAATTTGCTTTTCCCTCTTGACAAGTGCCATGAGCGTTCTTTTGGATGCTTGTTTGCTGTCTTATATCATTTTTAGTGAGGTGTCAACCTTTTAGTTGTGTTGTTTTCTTGTTGAGCATTAGAATTTCTTTGTATATTTTGCATATAAGTCATTTTCAGGTTTGTTTTATAAATATTTTCTCTCAGTCCGTGGCTTTGTTTTTGATTCTTGTAACAGGATGTTTCACAGAGTAGACATTTCAAATTTTAATAAAGTCCACATTATCAATTTCTTTTTCTTTTATGGACTAGCTTTTGCTATTGTATCTAAAAATTTATCACCAACCCAAATCCATGTAGGTTTTCTTCTATAACTTTTACTATTTTATATTTGGAAATTTAAGTCTATAGATTACCTTGAGTGATTTTTTGGTTGACCCGTGAAGTTTGTGTCTTTGTTCATTCCTTCACTATGGTTTCTGTTGTGCTGTCACCACTTGTGGAACAGACTTTTCTTTCCCCATTGAATTGCGTTTGCCCCATGACAAAATCAGTTAACTGTATTTATTCGGGTCTTTTGGGTTCTCTATTGTGTTCCATTTATCTTTTTGCTTATTCTGTCACCAATATCACTCTTCATTACTTTAGCTTTGTGGTAAAGATAACAATACTAAGTTATTGTTTCTGAACGAGGACTATCTGCATTTATTTATATATTTTTTATTCCTCTCAACCATGATTCAGTTTCCTGAATGCGTATTTGTTTGTCTTTTGTTAGATTTATACTCAATGAATTGAAATTTTAAAGAATATCATTTACAATAGCACACCCAAAATTTAATTCATTAAGTTCAAATTATTCCTATACATTATTGGTGATATAAAAAAAAATCAGCTAGGGCTGGGCGCGGAGGTTCTCGCCTGTAATCCCAGCGCTTGGGTGGCTGAGGCGGGAGGATTGCTTGATCCTTGGAGGCGGAGGCTGCAGTGAGCCAAGGTCATGCCACTGCCTCTCCAGCCTGGGCTACAGAGCAAGCCTCCGTCTCTAAAATAAGAAAGAGAAAAAGAAAAAGAAAATCCATTGACCTTTGTCTACTGGCCATCTTCTTTACTTGTTAAAAATCTCCATGCGTTCTGATCAAGGCATGTGATGGTGGGCTCGATTTCAGTTGAAATTTCCAAAATCATGGCCCGGAGTAATCTGGAGGCTGAATTTCAGAGATTCCCGAGGGCTGCCGCGAGGGGGCGCCCAGCCCCTGCTAAACCCGAGCGCTGCGCGCTTGAGCCATATCTGATCCGCAAGGCGGCGTTGCGGGGCGTTTACCGTGAGGACAGAGCTTCCTCCCCTCAGGACGCGGCTGGGGGAGGCTGTGGCCTCGGGAGACATGGGGACACTTGGGGCCGCGTCCACAGTGAGACAAGGAGACGCTGCTGCAGCTTCGGGACACCTGGGGCCGCCCAGGCGAAGATGAGGAAAAAGCTTCCTGTTGCCGTTGAGTGTAGCGGCGGGAGCGCGGCCGTGTTTCCCTGTCCGCCGTTTGTAGCGGGACCTCACTTTATATTAATAAAAGCGTCCCCTCATGAGGGCTTGGGCTGGTCACCCCCAGCGCAGGCCAAGATGCAGGTTATGGATGTGAGTTTGTTTCTGGGGAGAGACCCTGGTACCAGGAGAGGAGACGCGGTCAGGAGGTTGGGGACGGGAAGGCGCCACAGCCTGAGGCCAAGAAAACAGGCGCCCCCGGATCAGTGCTCGTTTTTTTTTGTTTGTTGTGTGTGTGTGTGTGTGTGTGTGTGTGTGTGTGTGTGTGTGTGTGTGTGTGTTTTGAGACCGAGTTTCGCTCTTGTTGCCCAGGCTGGAGTGCAATGGCGCCATCTCAGCTCACTGCAACCTCCGCCTCCCAGGTTCAAGCGAGTCTACTGCCTCAGCCTCCCGAATAGCTGGAATTACAGGGACCCGCCACCACGCCCAGCTAAGTTTTTGTATTTTTAGTAGAGATGGGGTTTCACTATGTTGGCCAGGCTGGTGTCAAACTCCTGACCTCAAGTGATCCACCTGCCTTGGCTTCCCAAAGTGCTGGGATTGCAGGCAGGCCTGAGCCACCATGCCCGGCTGCTTTTTTTTTTCTAAATTAAAAAAATTTTTAGGCTGTCTTTGCTTTGATAAAATACATAGGAGTATTTTGTGTGAAGTTGCTGTAACTGCTGGGGAATCCAAGAGAAGGGATAAGTTAAACTTTGCTATTGCAATATTCCTAGAAGAAGGAAATTATTGTAAACTATAAACAACCACATTAATACCTTGTCAGTAAAGCAGAGACATCAAACTTCATTATAGAGGCCAAACCAATCCAAATCCAGGTCAGTGGAAGCTGTATACCAAGCGCCCTGCTGTCATGTCAGTATTGCGGCTGTCATATCAGTATTACAGGTGTCATATGAGTCTTAGGGGTGTCATAGTACTCTTGTGGGTGTCATCAGTATTGCGGGTGTCATGTCTGTATCGTGTGCATCATATCACTGTTGCAGGTGTCCCATCAGTCTTATGGGCATCATATCAGCCTTATGGGTGTCATATCATTATTAAGGGTGTCATATGAGTCTTAGGAGTGTCATGAATCTTGCGGGCTTCACATCAGTTTTAAGGGTGCCATAGCAGTCTTGCAGGTATCATCTGCATTGTGAACATCACAGCAGTGTTGTGGGTGGGTATTACGATATGCCATGATATGTTATACCAGTATGACACCTCTTCTGAAAACAGTCATACCTAGACATAGTGCTTTGTTTGTTTGTTTGTTTGTTTTGAGACGGAGTCTCGCTGTGTCGCCCAGGCTGGAGTGCAGTGGTGTGGTGGAGTGGTGTGATCTCTGCTCACTGCAAGCTCCACCTCCCGGGTTCACGCCATTCTCCTGCCTCAGCCTCCTGAGTAGCTGAGACTGTAGTCTCAGCCACCATGCCCGGCTAATTTTTTTTGCATTTTTAGTAGAGACGGGGTTTCACTGTGTGAGCCGGGATTGTCTTGATCTCCTGACCTCATGATCCGCCCGCCTCGGCCTCCCAAAGTGCTGGGATTACAGGCCGGGAGGCGGAGGTTGCAGTGAGCCGAGATTGCACCACTGCACTGCACCCTGGGTGACAGAGCGAGACTCTGTTTTGGGGGGAAAAAATAAACTCATACATAGAAAATTCCAAAACATTGCTGAAATAAATTCAAGAAAACTTTTGGCGGAAATTCACAAGCTGATCCTATCATTTATATGAAATTTCAAGGGATGCAGAATAGCCAACATAGTGTCAAAGAAACCAACTCAGAGGCTCACATTTCCAAATTTCAAATCTTACTAGAAAGCAACATTAACAAAAACAACATGATTTTGGCATCATCAATGGAATAGATCAATGGAACTGAATTCTGAGTCCAGATAAACCCATACTCCTATGAGCAATTGTTTTATTTTTTGAGGCAGGGCCTCACTCTGTCTCCCAGGCTGGAGTGCAGTGGCACAATCATGACTCACTACAACCTCTATTTCCTGGGCTCAAGTGATCCTCCCACCTCAAACCTCCCAAGTAGCTGGGACTAGAGGTGTGCACCACCACAGCTGGCTAATTTTTTTTTATTTTTTTCAGGTATGGTCTTTCTCTCCTGCCCAGGCTGGCCTCAAACTCCTGGCCTCAAGTGATACTCCTCTCTTTGTCTCCCAAAGCATTGGGATTACAGGTGTTAGCTACCATGTCCAGCCTGCTGATTTTTAAAAATGGAATTTCTTTTTCCTTTCTTTTTTTCTCTGGGCATGGTTTTGCTCTGTTGCCCAGATTGGAGTGCAATGGTGTGAACGCAGCTTATTGCAGCCTCAACCTCCTGGGCTCAAGCAATCCTCCCTCCTCCGTCTCCTGAGTAACTAGGACTACAGACGTGCACCACCACACCTAGCTAATTTTTAAGTTATTTGTAGAGAGAGGGTTTCCCTGTGTTGCCCAGACTGGCCTGAAACTCCTGGGTTCAAAAGATCCTCCCACCTCAGCCTCTCAAAGTGCTGGGATTACAGGTGTGAGCCACCACCCCTAGACTGGAATTTTTTTCATAATTACATTCTCACGTTGTTTGTTTCTAGTGTCTAGAAATATAGCAGATTACTGTGTATTGAGATTTTGTGTTGTAACTTTGCTTACTTTACTAGTTTTAATAATATTTTGGGGGTTCTTAATGATTTTCTGTATGTAAGATAGATCATGTGATCTGTGAGTAGACAGTTTTGCTGTCCCCTTTCACATATGAGTGCTCTTTACTTCTGTTTCTCTCCTATTTGTTGTGGATGGAACTTCCCATACAGTGTTGAATACAGTGATGAAAATGAGCATTGATGCCTTGGTGGTGATCTTAGGAGTAAAGCACTGGGCCCTGACAATGGAGATGGTGCTGGAGGCCGATTGTTGTGTTTAGAAAATTCCTATCTCAAGGTCAGGGGTCAGGGTCAGTGTTCAGGGTCAGGGGTCAGGGTCGGGTTAGGGTCAGGGGTCAGGGGTCAGGGTCGGGTCAGGGTCAGGGTCAGGGTCAGGGTTAGGGGTTAGGGTCAGGGTCAGGGTCAGGGTTAGGGTTAGGGTTAGGGTTTAGGGTTAGGGTTAGGGCTTTGAATAAACTTATATGGTAGCCAAGTTGTGGTTACAGTGGGCCTTGGGTGAGACCAAGTTCTATGCCTACTTCAAGTGTGAACCAGCACAGTCTCAGTGGTGATGGACTCAGGGGTGCTTATGTTACCCCAACTCCAGCTCCACATGCCTCAGCACAGAAAGAGACACTGCTGGTTTCAGAGAAAGAAAGGGAAGAGAACAAGAATCTCTACTTGATAAATCAAGAGAATTTTTCTTAATGTTAATCCAAGGCCACCAAAGCAGTACCTCTACGTGTTTGCTACTGTGTTTTTGGGCTTGGGACCTAAGTGTCTTTGAACACCTGGAAAATGTTCCCAAAACTAATGGGAACAAAGAAGCCCAGACTGTGAAGACTACAATAAAGACTGAACTCTTCAATGCCCAGATATGGATGAACATCTACAAGTATCAAGGCCATCCAGGAAAACATGACCTCACCAAACAAGCTAAATAAGGCACCAGGGGCAAATCCTGGAAAAATAGAGATATGTGACCTTTCATACAGGAAATCCAAAATAGCTGGTTGAGGTAATTCAAAGAAATTCAATATAATGCAGAGAAGGAATTCAAAATTCTATCAGATAAATTTAACAATGAGATTGAAATAAAAAGAATAAAGCAGAAATCCTGAAGTTAAAATGCAATTATCATACTGAAGAAGGCATCAGAGTTACTTAGAAAAATTGATCAAGGAGAAGATAGATTTAGTGAACTTTAAGTCAGACTATTTGAAAAGACAAAGTCAGAGGAGACAAAAAAGAATGAAAAATAAAGCATGCCTACAGAATCTAAAAAATAGCCTCAAAATAGGAATCTAAGAGTTATTGACCTTAAAGAGGTGGTAGAAAAAGAGATAAGAGCTAAACATTTATTGGCCCGGTGCAGTGGCTCACGCCTGTAATCCCAGCACTTTGGGAGGCAGAGGCGGGTGGATCACAAGGTCAGGAGATCAAGGCCATCCTGGCTAACACGGTGAAACCCCATTTCTACTAAAAATACAAAAAGAAATTAACTGGGCGTGGTGGGGGTGCCTGTAGTCCCAGCTCCTTGGGAGGCTGAGGCAGGAGAATGGCGTGAACCCAGGAGGCGGAGCTTCCAGTGAGCCGAGATCGCGCCATTGCACTCCAGCCTGGGCTACAGAGCGAGACTCTGTCAAAAAAAAAAAAAAAATTAAACATTTATTTAAAGAAATAATATTAAAAACAATTCCCCAACATTTGATATCAACATTCAAGTACAAGAAAGTTACAGAACATCAAGCAGATTTAACCCAAAGAAGACCACCTCAAGGCACTTAACTGAACACCCAAAGGTTAAGGATAAAGAAATGATTCTAAAAGCAGCAAGAGAAGAGACACAAATAACATTCAATGGAACTCCAATTCATCTGACAGCAGACTTTTCAGGGGAAAATTTACAGGCTGAGAGAGTGGCATGACATATTAAAAAAGCCGAAGGAAAAAAAAAAGACTTTTACTTTAGAATAATGTATCTGGCAAAAAGTCCTTTAAACTTGACAGAGAAATAAGAACTTTTCCGACAAACAAAAACTGAGGTATTTCATTAACACCAGACCTGTCCTACAAGAAATGCGAAAGGGAGTTCTGAGCCTGAAAGAAAAAAAGTGAGTGAGCAATAAGAAGTCATCTGAAGGTACAGAACTCAGTAGTAATAGCACATGGAAAAACACAGAATATTATAACATGGTAATTATGGTGTGCAAAAATCTCAAATAGAGTAAACAATAAACCAATAAAAAATAACTACAACATATTTCCAAGACATAGACAGTAAAATAGGGAAGGAAGAGAAACAACAAAAAGTTTAAAAGAATGGCAATGGAGTTAAAGTGTAGAGTTTTTATTAGTTGCTTTGCTTGTTTCTTTGTTTATGCAATCAATGTTAAATTGTCCACAGTCTAAAATGATGTGTTATAAGATATTATATTCAAGCCTCATGGTAATTTTAAATCAAAAAGCATACCACAGATGTACAAAAAGTAAAAAGCAATAAATTAGATAATATTAAAAGATAAATCACCTTCACTAAAAGGAAGACAGGAAGAAAGAAAAGAACAATGAGAGGATAAAAATCAATCAGAAAACAAGTAACAAAATGGCAGGAGTAAGTGCTTATCAATAATAACATTGAATGTACATGAACTAAATACTCCAATCAAAAGACAAATAGTGGATGAATGGATAGAGAAGCAAGACAATAATCTATGACCTACAAAAAAATACTTTACCTGTAAAGATACATTTAGACTGAAAATAAAACAATGGAAATAGTTATTCCATGCCGATAGAAACCAAAAAAGAGCAGAAATAGCTTTACTTATACCATACAAAAATAGATTTCAACAAAAGACTGTAGGAAGATATTAAGAAAGTCATTATATAATAATAAAGAGATCAATTCTTCCAGAGGATATAATAAGAAATATATATGCACCCAACACTAAAGCACCTAGATAAATGAAGCAAATATTATAAGAGCTAAAGAAAGAGACCTCAATACAATAATGGCTGGACACTTCAATACCCTACTTTAGTCATTGGATAGACCTTCCAGACAGAAAATCAACAAAGAAACATCAGACTTAATCTGCACTGTATAACAAATGAACCTAATAGATATTTACAGAAAATTTCATTCAACAGCTGCAGAATACACATTGTTCTTCTCTGCACATGGGTTATTTTCAAGGATAGACCATATATTAAGTAACAAGTCTAAAAACATTTTAAAAAATTGAAGTAATATCAAGCATTTTCTCTGACCACCATGGAACAAACTAGAAATCAATTAAAAAATGAATTTCAGAAACTATACAAACACTTGGACATTAAACAATATGCTCTTTAATGATCAGTAGGTCAATAAAAATGTTAAAAAGAAAATGGAAAATTTTCTTGAAACAAATAATAGAAACATAACATAGCAAAACCTGTGGAATATGGTAAAAGAGGTACTATTATAAAAGGAAAATTTATAACTGTAAGTGCCTATATAAAAATCAGAAAAGCTGCAAATAAATAACCTAACAATACATCTTAATTCACTAGAATAAAAAGGCCAAACAAAACTCAAAATTAGAAGAAAAGAAATAATAAAAATTAGAGCAGAAATAAAATGAAGAAAACAGTGCAAAAGATCAATGAAACAAGAAGTTGGTTTTTTGAAAAGTAAAACAATTAATGAATATTTAGACAGCTAGCTAAAAAACAGAGATGATACAAATTAATAAAATCAAAGGTGAAAAAGGAGACATTACAAGTAACATTTCAGAAAATCAAAGGATCATTAGTGGCTACTATAAGTAATTGTATGCCAACAAATTAGAAAACCTAGAGGAAATTAATTCTTAGACACACATAACTTACCAAGAATGAACTAGGAAAAAATCCAAAACCTGAACAGACCAATAATGAGTAACAAAATTAAAGCCATAATAAAAAAATGTCTGTAGGACCAGACTGAAAAATAGAGAAGGAAAGAACATTTCCAAACTCATTCTTTGAGGCTAGTATTACACTGATATCAAAACAAGACAAAGACACATTTAAAAAGAAAACTATGAGCCCATATTTGAGAATATTGATGCAAAAATTTGCAAAAAACCTAGCAAACTCAATTAAACAATACATAAATAGGTAATTCATAATGACCAAGTGGAATTTATCCCAGAGATACAAGGATGGTTCGACATGCAAATCAGTCAATGTGATATATCATATAAATAGAATGAAGGGGCCAGGTGCAGTGGCTCACACCTGTAATCCCAGCACTTTTGGAAGCTGAGATAGGCGGATCTCCTGAGTTCAGGAGTTCAAAACCAGCCTGGCCAACATGGCAAAACCCCATGTCTACTAAAAATACAAAAATTAGCCGAGTGGAGTGGTGGGCACCTGTAATCCCAGTTACTTGGAAGGCTGAGGCAGGAGAATCGCTTGAACCCGGGAGGCAGAGGTTGCAGTGAGCTGAGATCATGCCATTGCACTCCAGCCTGGGTGACAGAGGAAGACGTCATCTCAAAAAAAAAAAAAAGAATGAAGGATGAAATCCATATAATCATTTCCATTATGCTAAAAAGTATTTGATAAAATTTAATATTCTTTAATAATAAACCCTTTGAAAACTGGGTATGGAATGAACATATCTCAACATAATAAAAGTCATATATGACAGACCCCCAGCTAGTATCATACTAAGTGGGGAAAAACTAAAAGCCTTTCCTGTAAAATCTGGAAGATGACAAGAATATCCACTTTTACCACTGTTATTCAACATAATTCTGAAATTCCTATCTGGAGCAATCAGACAAGAGAAAGCAATAAAAGGCACCCCAATTGGAAAAGAAGTCAAATTATTGTTTTTGCCAGTGATATAATCTTATATTTGGAAAAACGTAAAGACTCCTCTGATAGGGTTTTAATGTGTGTCCCCTCCCAAATTTAATTCTCAATGTTGGAGGTGGGCCAGGTGAAAGGTGATTTAACCATTGGGGTGGATTACTCATAAATGGCTTAGCACCATCCCACTTGGTACTATCTTCATGATAGTGAGTGAGTTCCCATAAGACCTGGTTATTTAAAAGTGTGTAACAACTCGCCCCTCTGTTTTTTTTCTCCTGCTTTTTGCCCTATGATGTGCAAGATTCTGCTTCAACTTTTGCCATGACTGTAAACTTCCAGAGGCCTTCCCAGAAGTGCATACCAGTGCTGTGTCTTCTCTACAGCCTGTAGAATCATGAGCCACTTAAACCTCCTTTCTAAAAAATAAATTACCCAGCCTCAGGTATTTATAGTGATGGGAAAAAAGCTTAATACAGAAAATTGGCACAAAGGAGTGGAAAATTGTTATAAGAATACCTGAAAATGTGGAATCAGCTTTGTAATTGGGTAAACAGGCAGAGGTTGGAAGAGTTTGTAGGATTCAGAAGAAGACAGAAAAATGAGGGAAAGTTGAGATTTTCTTAACTTTGAATGGCTTTGACGAAAATGCTGATAGTGATCTGGATGGTGAAGGCTGAGCTGAGGAGGTCTCAGATGAAAATTAGAAACTTATTAGGATCGAAGCAAAGGTCATTCATGTTGTCTTAGCAAAGTGGTTGGCTGAATTTCTGTCATGCCCTAGGGATATATAAAAGTTTGAATTTGAAAGTGATGATTTAGGGTTTCTGTTGAAAAAATGTCTAAGCACTAATGCATTGAAGATGTGGCCTGGCTGCTTCTAACAACCTATGCTCACATGTTGCAGCAAAAAAAAGTAAGTTGTAATTTATTTTTACTTGCAAGGGAAGCATAGCGTAAAAGCTTAAAAACTTTGCATCCCAGTCATGTGGCAGAAAAATAAAAAGCTTTTACAAGAGAGGAACTCGAGCAGGCTGTGGAGCAATCACTTGTTAGAGATATTTGTATAACTTAAAAAAAAAAAAGCAAGTGTTGATAGCCAAGACAATGGGGAAGAGGAATTGAAGGCATTTTAGAAATCTAAAAGGCAGCCCCCCATCACAGACCCTGAGGCCTAAAAGAAGAGAATAGTTTCTGGGATCAGGCCCAGGAAATGCTGCCTTGGGTAGCCTTAGAACATGGCTCCCTGCATTCTGGCCACTGCTCCAGCTCCAGGTGTAGCACAAATTGGCCCAGTTACAACTCCAGTCACTGCTTCAGAGGGTGCAAGCTATAAGCCTTGGTAGCTTTCATATGTTGTTAGGCCTGTGAGTGTACAAAATGCAAGAGCTGAGACTTGGGAGCCTCCACCTTTACTTCAAATAATGTATAAAAAAGCTAGGGTGTGCAGGCAGAAGCATGCTGCAAGGGTGGAGCCCTCATGGAGAACCTCTACTAAAACAATGCAGCAAAGAAATGTAGGGTTACAATCCCCATGTGGGTTCCCCACTGGGGCATGGCCTAGTAGATCTGTGAGGAGAGGATCACTGTCCTCCAGATCCCAGAATGGTAGATCTAGCTACAGCTTGCACTTTGCACCTGGAAAAGCCAGAAGCACACAAAACCAGCCAGAGGCACACAATACCAGCCCATGAGAGCAGCTGTGGGGGCTGAACCATGCAAAGCCACAAGGTCTAAACATCCCAAGGCATTAGTGTGCCCTGGAAATGGGACATAGAATCAAAAATAATTATTTTGGAGCCTTAAAATTCAATAACTCCCCTTCTGGGCTTCAGACTTGTATGGGTCCTGTGGCCTCTTTTTTTTTTTTAGCTGATTTCTTCCTTTTAGAATAGGAGTATTTACCCAATGCCTATGCCCCATTTGTATCTTGGAAGCACTTAATTTGTTTTTTATTTTACAGGCTTATAGGAAGAATAAACTAGCTTTGTCTTAGATGAGACTTTTGACTTTTGAGTTAAGGCTGAAATGAGTGAAGACTTTGGGGATTATTGGGATGTCATGATTGTATTTTGAAATATGAGAAGGATATGAGACTTGGAATGGCCAGGGGCAAAATGATATAGTTTAGGTATGTGTTCCCACCAAAATCTTATATTAAAATGTAATCCTCAATGTTGGAAGTGGGCCTAGTCGGGAGGTGATTGAATCATGAGGGCAGGATTTCCATGAACAGTTTGGCATCATTTCCTTGGGTGCCATTCTCACAATAGTAAGTTTTCATGAGAGCTGGTTATCTACAAGTGTGTAGCACTTCCCCCCTGCCCTCACACTTACCATGTGATGTGCAAGCACTGGATTTATTTTTCACCTTGATTGTCAGTTGTCAGAGGCTTGATCAGAAGCAGAAGCCAGTGCTATGCTTTCTGTACAGCCTGTAGAACCATGAGCCAATTAAACCTATTTCCTTTATAAATTAACCAGTCACCGATTGTTTTTACAGCAATGTGAGAATGGCATAATATTTCCATCAAAAAACTATTAGAAGTAATAACGAGTAAATTTGCAGAATACAAAATTAACATATACAAATCAGTAGGATTTCTATATGCCAACAGTCAACAAACTGAAAAAGAATTCAAAAAAGTAATCCTATTTGAAATAGCCACAAATAAAACAAAATGTGTGGGAATTTACCAAAGAAATAAAAGTTCTCAACAGTTAAAAATGTAAAACACTGATAAAAGAAATGAAAGAGAAGACAAAAAAATGGAAAGTTATTTCTATGTTCACAGATTGGAAGAATCAGTATTTTAAAAAATGTCCATATGATCCAAAGCAATCTATACATTTCATGCCATCTCTATCAAAATAACAATGACATTCCTCACAGAAATAGAAAAAAAATCTGAAATATATATGGAACCACAAAACACCATAATAGTCAAAGCTATTCTGAGTATATAAACCAAAACTGTAGGAATCCCATTACATGGTTTTAAATTGTACTATCAAGCTATAGTAATTAAAACAGCATGACACTAGAATAAAAAGACATAAAGACAAATGGAATGAAATAGAGAACTTAGAAACAAACTCATACAGCTAAACTAATTTTCAACAAAAGTGTCAATAACATACAACAAAAAACAAGACAGTTTCAGTAATAAATAGGGCTGGGAAAACTGGCAAGCCATAGGCAGAAGAATGAAACTAGAACCCTATTTCTTGCAAAATACAAAAATCAAATTAAAATGAATTAAGGACTTAAACCTAACACCTCAAACTATCAAAATTTTACAAGAAAACACTGGGGAAACTCTTTAGGGCATTGGTTTGGACAAAAATTTCTTAAATAATTCCCCATAAGCACAGACAACCAAAGCAAACATGGACAAATGGAATTACAGCAAGTCAGAAAGCTTTTTTAAAGTGAAGGAAACAATAAAAAAAGTGAAGAGAAAACCCACAGAATGGAAGAAAATATTTGTAAATTACCCATCTGAAAAGCAATTAATAGTTACATGATATGGTTAGGCTTTGTGTCCCCACCCAAATCTCATATTGAATTGTAATCCCCAGGTGTTGAAGGAGAGACCTGGTAGAAGGTGATTGGATCATGGGGTTGGTTTCCCCCAGGCTGTTCTTCTGATAATGAGTGAGTTCTCATGAGATCTGATGGTTTTATAAGGGGCTTTTCCCCCTTTGCTTCACATACATGCTCTCTCGCCTGCCATCATGGAAGAGGTGCCTGCTTCCCATCTGCCATGATTGTAAGTTTCCTGAGGCCTCCCCAGCCATGTGGAACTGTGACTCAGTTAAACCTATTTCCTTTATAAATTACCCAGTCTCACCAGGCGCAGTGGTGCATGCCTGTAATCCCAGCACTTTGGGAGGCTGCGGCGGGTGGATCACGAGGTCAGGAGTTCAAGACCAGCCTTGCCAAGATGGTGAAACCCCGTCTCTACTAAAAATACAAAACTTAGCTGGGCATGGTGTCAGGTGCCTGTAATCCCGGCTACTCAAGAGGCTGAGGCAGAGAATTGCTTGAACCCAGGAGGTGGAGGTTGCAGTGAACCGAGATCATACCAGTGCACTCCAGCCTGGGCGACAGAGCAAGACTTCATCTGAATACATAAATAGATAAATAACCCAGTCTCAGTTTTTTTATAGCAGTGCAGAAACAGACTAATACACTACAATATATTGAGTTCAAAACATTCTATAGAAAAAATATAATCAATTAAAGAGTGGACAAAAATTTAAATGGACATTTATGAAAAGAAGACATACAAATGGCAAATAGGCAAGTGAAAAGGTGCTCCACATTACTGATCATTATAGAAATGCAAATCAAACCCAAAATGAGATATCATTTCACCTCAGTTAAGGTGGCTTTTATCCAGAAGTCAGTCAAAAACAAATGTTGCTAATAGCCAAGATTTGGAAGAAACCTAAATGTCCATCAACAGATGACTGGATAGAGAAAATGTGGTACATATACACAATGGAGTGCTATTCAGCTATAAGAAAGAATGAGAGTCTGTCATTTGCAGTAACAGAAATGGAACTGAAAGGCTTTATGTTAAGTGAAATAAGTCAGGCACAGAAAGAAAAATGTCACATGTCCTCACTTATTTGTGGGTGCTAAAATTTGAAATAATTGATGTCATAGAGAGTATAAGGGTGTTTACCAGAGGCTGGGAAGGGCAGTGGGGGAACAGGGGGTTAGTGGGGATGTGAAATGGGTACAAAAAATTGTTAGAAAGAATGAATAAGACAGTATTTGATAGCACAACAGGGTGATTATGGTAAAAAAAATTTTAATTATATATTTTATAAAAACTAAAATAGTATAATTGGATTGTTTATAACACAAGCTATAAATGCTTGAGGGGACGGATACCCTGTTTTTTATTATGTATTACTTGTTACATGCCTGTATCAAAGTATGTCATGTACCCCCATAAATATATACACCAACTATGTACCCATAAAAATTAATTAAAAATTACAATTAAAACCAAAGGGAGGAGAGTCTAACGAGGCAGGTGTGACCCATGGCTTGAACTAGCTTTTCAGGGTAACTTTGGAATGTCCTTATCCAAGAAGGGGGGTCCATTTAGTCAATAGGGGCTTAGAAATTAATTTTTAGTTTGTAAGTGGAAAAAAGAGAATTTTTAATCCTGAGCCATAGCTCTCAGTCAGTCAGTCCCTGCAGGGAACCCTGTTCTTTACTCTGGAGATAAACACTATTTTTCTTTTCCACTGAATAACACCACATTTCAAAATGAGGGGAAACATCTTGAAACTAAGAGGTATGGCCTTATTAAATTTGATTTGGTTTCCATTGTAATTAATTTAATCACATGTGTTCTAGAGTTTGTCCTCAGTCTTCTCCTACTTTAGGCTCATGATCTGTTGAATTTGCTCAACTCCCTGCTCAACAGCAGGAAATCAGAATTATTTAAAAGCCTCATTGTGGCTGGGAGCAGTAGCTCATGCCTGTAATCCCAGCAATTTGGGAGGCCAAGGTGGGCAGATCACTTGTTATCAGGGGTTTGAGACCAGCCTGGCCAACAGAGTGAAACCCCATTTCTACTAAAGATACAAAAATTAGCTGGGTGTGGTGATTCATGCCTGTAATCCCAGCTACTTGGGAGGCTGAGGCAGGAGAATCACTTGAACCTGGGAGGCGGAGGTTTCAGTAAGGCAAGATGGTGCACTGCACTCCAGCCTGGGCAGTAGAGCAAGACTCTGTCTCAAAATAATAATAATAAATAAAAATAAAAATCTCATTGTGTTTCAAACAAAATTTCTTTTGCATATCAACTGTGTCAACTTGCATATTAACTATAATCATTTTGTTTACTTTATATCCAATCTTGAGAAATCTTTGAGGACTAATTTCACTCTTTTCTGCCATTTTGGTAAACATACCAAATGCCACCATACAAAATGCACAAAATTCCTGAGAAATGCATTTTCTCCTTGAGGAGTAGACTTGCTGTGTTAGAGGAACTCATGGTTATCAAGCTTCTAGTTTAATAAACATGACTAGAATTCTCTATCTTAATATGAGTAGCTAGGTACTCACAAGGCATCTAGAAGGTTAATACCTATGGTCTGGAAATAGCCACATTTTTTTACTGGCCACAGATTACAATTGCAGAATATTTATGGCCATACAAGACATCTTCCACCAAGCCTGAAAAATGTATAAATGTCCTAGGAGTGCAGCATTTTTTGTTAAAGATAATATTAACGAGCTAGCTTAGGTTAACGGGTTAATGGTCACTGTTAAAACCAATAGCCCCGACTTTAGTGAGTACATCTGCACCTTCCAAGTGTAATTATAACTCTTTCTCTTTATAGTTAGAGTACAGACACTAACAAAAGACAATGCATTCCTGCTCTTGTTTTCTGAGGATGTCCAACTCTGTAATGGAGTCATTTCTAATAAACTTGCTTCTTTCACTGTGCTCTCTGACTTACCTCAAATTTTTTACTGCACAAGATCTAAGAATCCTACTTTGTGGTCTGTATCAGGAACCTCTTTTCCAGCAAAATCTTTCAGCAACACCATGAAGGGACACCAAGACAAGACCCCCACTCCAAGGAAAACAATCCACATAGAATCATTCAGCTGGCAAGTGGGCTGTCTTTTAGAGTCGCGAAGCCATTCAGGTTGGCAAGAATGATTACCCACTATTACTTAAGTGAGAGGCCCTAGGGTATAATATTAGGGTGAGAGACTCAGCCCAAAGTTAGAGACCTGGGGGTGTCATACTCAGATTAGAGGCCAAGCCCACAGGGTTAGAGGCCCTGGGGAATATTGAGAAGAATGGATTTGGCTAAACAAGATGTTTGCCACTTTCTGTTTTTGGACTGTCCACCTTGTGCTTTGTCCCTCACCTGAGTGCTCTGCATATTGTTGCCTTTCTGCCCACCGCCTCCGTTTTGCAGTAGTCTGGAGGCTGCCCCAGGAAAGAGGCCCCAAACAGTTTAGCTTTTACTTTCCTTAGTGATCCTCTGACTTTTAGCCTTGATGTCTTAGAGCTATTGCTGCTACCACTTTTCTAGTTGGCAAAGCTAATAAACTAACATTAGAACAGCACCTACAGGTTTTTGACTCCACAACAAGGGAAGGTGGTCCTAGAAGCTAAAGGGCACCAGTGGATAATAGGAGAATATTTATGAAAGTGTGAGGCCTTATTGCTAGACCGACCCTCCAGACATAACCCTTAAAGCCTGGCAAACCATAAACCCAGCTACTTACCTGTCAGAGTCCACAGGTGCTCCCAGCCTTTCTGGCATACAGGTTGTATTAGTCTGTTCTCACGCTGCTAATAAAGACATATCTGAGGCTGGGTAATTTATTAAAAAAGAGGTTTAATTGACTCACAGTTGCACGTGGTTGGAGAGGCCTCACACTCATGGCAGAAGGCAGGTGAGGAACAAAGTCACATCTCTTACATGGCAGCAGGCAAAAGAGCTTGTGTAGGGAAACTCCCCTTTATAAAACCATCAGCTGTAATCCCAGCACTTTGGGAGTCCAAGGCAGTGGATGACCTGAGGTGAGGAGATCGAGGCCAGCCTGGCCAACATGGTGAAACTCCGTCTATACTAAAAGTACAAAAATTAGACAGGCATGGTGGTGGGCACCTGTAATCCCAGCTACTCGGGAGGCTGAGACAGGAGAATCGCTTGAACCCGGGAATCAGAGGTTGCTGTGAGCCAAGATCACGATAATGCACTCCAGCCTGAGCAACAGAGCAAGACTCTGTCTCAAAAATAAATAAATAAATAAACCACCAGATCTCATGAGGCTTATTCACTGTCACGAGAACAGCATGGGAAAGACCCATCCCCCGATTCAATTACCTCCCACTGGGCCCCTCCCACGATATGTAGGAATTATGGGAGCTATAATTCAAGATAAGATTTGACTGGGGACACAGCCAAAGCATGTCACAGGTTATGAAACAAATTTATTCTAGCAGGCCAGACGTAGGAGAGATGAGCCCCTTGACCATCCCAAGGAAGAGTGGTTAACAGATGCAAGTTTTTTTATGCATCAGGAAAACAGGAGGGCTAGATATGCTATTAGTAGTCAGCACAAGAGAATCAAGGCACAAGCCTTGCTGGCCTCGACCTCAGCTCAAAAAGCTGAGTTAATTGAACTTACTAGGCCCCTGCAGTTGGAAAGGATTTAAAAGTTAACATTTACACTGATTCCAAGTCTGATTTTTTAGTGCTTCATGCTTATGCTGCAATTTGGAATGGGTGGGGACTCCTGACCCCAAAGGGCTTTTCCATACAACATCATTCAGATTTTGAGCTTGTTAGAATGCTGCTTTGCTGCCAAAAAGTGACTATAATTAATTGCAGAGGAGATCAAAAGAGAGACTGACCATGTAAAAGGAAATGCCCTTGTAGATGCCACAGCCAAGGCCCCTGCACTGAAAGGGCCAATGAAGCTTGTGGGCGTGCTGGTCAGCATACATAGAACTGGGCCGGAATACCCTGAAGAAGAACAAAAATGGTCCAGGGATTGCATTTCAGTCCAGGGCCCCTCGGGCTGAATGATGGTAATAAATTACTAATGCCAAGTACCAAACACAGGAGTATAACTCAGCACTTTCATGATTCTTTTCACCCTAGAAGGGATTCTTTGTTTCTGTTAATGTCTCATTTGTTTATAGGGGTAAATCTTTTCAAGACACTAAAACAGGTGACTTAGCCCTGTGAGCTCTGTGCCTGACATGACCCAAACGGCCAGCAATTTTCTCCTTCTCCAGTTAAACCTGTCCAAAATTGAGGAACCTATCTACATGAGAACTGGCAACTCTAATTTACCCTGAAGCCTTTCTGCAGGAGATTCAAATATTTGCTAATGCTTACTGATACCTTCACTGGTTAGATCGAGGCATTCCCCACCCCATCTGAAAAATGTTTACCAGAAGAAATAACTCCTCAGTTTGGGTAATCCAAAAGCCTGCAAAGTGACAATGGCCCATCTTTCACAGCAGGCGTAACCCAACACCTATCCTCAGCTTTAAGAATCCAATATTACCTTCACTCTGCTGGAGACCGCAGTCCTCTGGAAAGGTGAAAGGGCTAATCCTAAAGAAGACTAGCTAAATCAGAGGCCTGACTATCTCTAACACCCATAGCTTACTGCGGGTTTGAACTGCTCCAAAGTAAAACGTATAATTAAGTCCTGTTGAGTTAACATGTGGAAGGCCTTTCCTAACCACAGATCTCCTAATAGATGAAAAGACTCATCGGTTACAAAAATATGTCATCAATCTGGGACAGGTGCAAAGGCACTCTGTGAATATGGAAACAAGAGTCTTCCCCTCCCACATGGGAGGAAAAATCAGTTTCAGCTCAGCTAGGAATTTAGTCTTACTAAAGACGTGGGAGGAAGTTCTTCAGCTGAGCAGCTTTCCCCAACGTGGAAGGGACCATAGCAAGGATACCTGAGTTCTCCAACAGACGTTCAACGCCAAGGGATTCACAGGTGGGTGCACCTGTGTGGAAGTAAAGCTGTTGCTTATTCTGGGAGCCCAATCGGAGGCTGAGGGAGGTGGACGCGGGGCTATTTAAGCGTTAGCGGAGGGCGGGCTGGGTCGCTGCGCCTCTGCTCCTCCTTCTCGCGCTTCTGTTGCCGCCCTAATCCTGCCTTAGCCATGAGGGAGATTGTGCTCACGCAGATCGGGCAGTACGGGAACCAGATCGGGGCCAAGGTTGGCAGCCGGGGCTCTGAGGGCCCAGCCCGGGCCTACCGGGTGGCCGGGGAAGATGTTGGCAGTGGCGGGAGCGGTGCCCCTGCATTGCGGCCCCTGGGCTCCCTGTCGGGGACGGTGGAACTGGGCGGCTGGTGAGGCGGCTGGGGTGGACCCCAGGGACAGGGCGGCCTAGGGATGGGGGTGTGGATGAGGGTGGGGGTGGGAGAGGGGCTGGGGCGCCTCCGTGACTCAGCCCCGGCCTGTCTGGCCCCTCCTGTCTGTTGCAGTTCTGGGAGGTGATCTCTGATGAACATGCCATCGACTCCGCTGGCACCTACCATGGGGACAGCCACCTGCAGCTGGAGCGCATCAACGTGTACTACAACGAGGCCAGCGGTGAGACCCTCGTCCTTCCCCCACCGCCCTCCTGGGAACGTAGCTCTCCCCTCGCTCATGCCCTCCCTCCCCACGCAGGTAGCAGGTACGTGCCCCGCGCTGTGCTCGTGGATCTGGAGCCGGGCACCATGGACTCTGTGCGCTCGGGGCCCTTCGGGCAGGTCTTCAGGCCAGACAACTTCATTTCCGGTGAGCTGCGGGCGAGGACTGGGGTGCGGCTCCTTAGCCAGGGCAGCTCAAAATCTAGGAACACCCCAAGGTCATCCTGTGGGAACTGTGGCGCCAGGGCCCCTGAACACCCTCCTATCCGCCGAGTCGAGTCGCTCAATCTGCCTGTCCTAAACGGGCTTCGGGAGGAAGGCCCGGGTGTCTCCTCAAGGTGAGGAGCTACTGATGTCCTTGTCGGGAGCTGAGCTGGGGTCGTGGCTACTGCCTTTCCTGAGAATGGGCAGGAGCCACCTGCAGCGAGGTCTGTGAGCCCGTCTCAGGTTTGACTCCTGTCTTAATTTCTAACAGGGGAAGCTGCTGTCCTGTAACTCTGGGGGAGCGGGTTTCATTTGCTCCACCTGCAGGGCGAATGGTGCTTTCACCTCACATGTGACACTTGGCCCTTTCTGCATTATGGTGGTGACCACTGATGACCGTATACCTGGCCATCGAGTGACTGGCTGTACTGTCTTACAGGTCAGTGTGGGGCCGGAAACAACTGGGCCAAGGGACACTACACCGAAGGCGCGGAGCTGATGGAGTCAGTGATGGACGTTGTCAGGAGGCTGAGAGCTGTGACTGCCTGCAGGGTTTCCAGCTGACCCACTCCCTGGGTGGGGGGACTGGGTCTGGGATGGGTACCCTTCTCATCAGTAAGATCCGGGAGGAGTACCCAGACAGGATCATAAACACATTGAGCATCCTGCCCTCGCCCAAGGTGTCAGACACCGTGGTGGAGCCCTACAACGCCACCCTCTCAGTCCACCAGCTCATGGAAAACATGGATGAGACCTTCTGTATAGATAACGAAGCACTATATGACATATGTTCCAAGGCCCTAAAACTGCCCACACCCACCTATGGTGACCTGAACCACCTGGTGTCTGCTACCATGAGTGGGGTCACCATGTGCCTGCGCTTCCCGGGCCAGCTGAATGCTGACCTGCGGAAGCTGGCCGTGAACATGGTTCCGTTTCCCCGGCTGCATTTCTTCATGCCCGGCTTTGCCCCACTGACCAGCCGGGGCAGCCAGCAGTACTGGGCCTTGACTGTGGCTGAGCTCACCCAGCAGATGTTTGATGCTAAGAACATGATGGCTGCCTGTGACCCCCATCACGGCCACTACCTAACGGCGGCTGCCATTTTCAGGGGTCGCATGCCCATGAGGGAGGTGGATGAACAGATGTTCAACATTCAAGATAAGAACAGCAGCTACTTTGCTGACTGGCTCCCCAACAACGTAAAAACAGCCGTCTGTGACATCCCACCCCGGGGGCTAAAAATGTCAGCCACCTTCATTGGGAATAATACGGCCATCCAGGAACTCTTCACATGTGTCTCAGAGCAGTTTACAGCAATGTTCAGGCGCAAGGCCTTCCTCCACTGGTACACAGGCGAGGGCATGGATGAGATGGAATTCACCGAGGCCGAGAGCAACATGAACGACCTGGTGCCTGAATATCAGCAATATCAGGATGCCACGGCGGAGGAGGAGGAGGATGAGGAGTGTGCTGAGGAGGAGGTGGCCTAGAACTCTCCTTTTCTAGGTAAAGGGGGGAAGCAGTGTGGATTCTTTCCTGTGTTCTGACAGCCATGTGTCACTATGCGCTTGTTCATTTGTGTCTTCACATCTCCTGCTGCATTTTAAAGCATTTGTATAGTATGCGGTTTTGCCTAATAAAGTGTTCTCACAGCATCTGGTTTCACCTCCATCTTCCATGGGCCCTCTGGCTACTGCTGCCAGATGCACACAGTTGTCCTGCAAGGCGGAAGCTGTCTGGGCTTATCACATGCCCAGGAACAAGCATTCCAGTGGCTCCAGGAGGGCTCAGCATGGGCTGTGGACATGGCAGGCAGGCTTCACGCAAACTTGGGGATGCCCTGGGCCTTGGGCAGCGACGTGGTGGAAAACCTGTTCCTGAAGAAAAGCCTTGGCTTATCCCATGTACCAAACTTCTAGGGGACCAGCTGGCCATGTTTTGGAACTTTGTCCACCAGGGTCGCTGACCCCTTTTAATGTCCCCAAAGTCCCATCTTGGAGTAGGAATGTGGTCAGACAGCTGGCTCTGAACCAGCAATGAAGGGTGTGCAAGTTGGACCCCAGCCACTCCATCACCACGATGGCCTGGGTGTGATTGTGTGGCCTCATTCTCTTAATGAGGTGGGCATGGGATATCTGGCAGGGACTAGGCAGGAATCGAGCCCAGTGTTTGCTAACATGCACTGAACCCTATGTAGAAGGGGATTAGGTCCTGGGGGCTGCAGATGTGGTTGCTGGGCCTGTGACATGCACTGAACCCTATGTAGAACCCTATGCAGCCCCTTGAAACTTCCCAGGATGGCTGGTTTTTGGGGTTTATCACCTTATTTTTCTCCCTCTGGTTTTAGCCACTGTAGGCCAGTTTGTTCACAGTTTGTTCACCAACTTTGGCTCATTTCATTACCTTATCAGAGGTGGGAATTCTGAGGTCCCTAAGCCAGAGGCTTTCAGGTATGTGGCTCCCTCTGCCGCCCTGGCAGGGAGGGCGCAGGGGTCCCAGGTGGAGCCTCTGACCTAGAGCCTTTGGCTCTAGAGCCTGGAGCCTTACCGCAAGGCTGCCTGTGGGTTTGGCGTCGGGAAACAACCCAGCCTGGAGCCCAGGCTGCTGGTTATCTGGAGACAGCCTCCCCGTAAGATTTCTCTGAGACAAGAAACAATTATGCAAATTATCCTAATTCTGTTTGAAAGAATAGAGAGATTGATTGCAGAGACAAACCATTTAGGCAGGCAATGTAGAAGGTGTTTCCACGGCTAATCTGCCTTCAAAGGAGAGGGATTTTGTTTGTAAACTTCAGACCCAGAAAATTGATTGTTCTGTCAACTTTAGATAATTATCTGTCCTCCCTGAGGCCCTAAGCTTAGCAGAAATGTTCTTTCTCTGAATCAGTACTCAGCTTTGGATCTCTGTTGGGTTCCCTGTGGAGTGCTAAATCAGAGATTCCCCCAAAGCAGTGGATCAGGAGCCTTCCTCCAGCCACAGTGCCCATCCTGCCTGCAGAAGAATGGACAGAGGGATGGGAGGGCTGCAGAGCTGGCACTGTGTCCCTGGAGGGGCTGGTGGGGACTCACTGTTCGGGGGACAGGGGAGGCAGAGTCCACACTCAACTGCTGCGTGGAGATGGGCATGAAGGGCAGGCAGGTCTGGCCTTGGCCTTGCGGTTTGTTTCCATTAAAGAACTTCAAGACCAGAAGGGACCAATAGGGCCGGACTATGCAGGGAGAGAAGAGGTTCTAGGGAACTGAGTTCCGAAGTCTTCGTCTTCTCACTGTGCAATGGGGTTCACCTATAAAGCAGGCTGCTTGTCCTCGGGAGAGCTCATTGTGGAGAAACATCACTGGACAGAGCCCCTCCTTATCTGCATCAGACTCCTCTGGTCTCCCCGGTTGCCTTTTTCTCTGCCCCTAAGGGCACCTGTCCCTGGAGAGGCTCTCAGGACAGTATCCTGGACACCCCCTGCCTGGACACCCCTTGCCTGGCACCCTTCCTCTCCACAATGTCGTCAGAGAGCTCCACCTGCCCTTCTAGCCCCCTGGTCCAGCACTGCTGGTCATGAGGTTTGGGCCCTGTGACCTGCCCAGATCCAAGCTGTGGGGAAAGTTTGCTGAGACCAGTTTGGGGAACAGAGGGGCCTTGTTGTACCATTTGTTCTGGGCACAGGGGACCTCCTGCATCGTCTATCTCCTCCATGAGATGCTAGTTTCAGGGATTCCTTGGGGACACTGGAGAGCAGGGCTGGCTCAGGCAGGGGCCTGACCATAGTCCAGACAGTGCAGACCCTACCTGAGGTGCCACACGGGCCCTCATCAGTCTTCTCTTCACACAATGGAGTCACTCCTGTGCCTCCCCTGTCTGCACTCCATTGAGCCGGGAAAGGCCTGCAGTAGCCAATGCCCACATTTGAGTTTCAAATGTGAATATACCCAGGGATTGCAATTTACCAAAAGATGAAGGAAAAGGCCTCTCCCAGTACTTGGTCAACATTATTCTGTGGTATTTTTCAGATGAAATTAGCATTTAAGCCAGTATACTTTTAGTAAAGCAGATTATGCTCCATAATGTGGGTGGGTCTCATACAATCAGTTGAAGGCCTTAAAGGAAGAAATACTGACCTCCCAGGGGAAGAGGGAATTCTGCCCCTGGACTCAAGCCACTCTTCCTTGGATTCTAGCCTCTGTAATTACACGAGACAATTCTGGACATCTCCTCCTCTCTTTTCTGTTTCTCTGGAAAACCCTGACTAATGCAATTCTTGTTAAGCTGCTTTTAAGAAGTGTGAAGAAAATATTAAAAAGATGTAACTAAGAATTTTGAGTGGACGATCTAATTATTTCACACTGGCTGAGATCTCCCTGATGTTGACATTGCAATGACACTGTGCACTTCTTGGGGTAAGAAAAAGTGCAGTCTCAGTATCCCTCCCACTAAATAGGAAGGCAAATTGCCATTTCCCGAAAAGTCCAGAATAGTAAGTAGGTTGACGAGTAACTCTTGAAGTTACATAAGACAAATCAGTTGCAACAGAGGATCATAAACCCCTCGTGTACGGAAGGAAAACAAGTTTGTCAATGTGCAAACTGTAAGTCTAAGTTCCTACTTCTGTAAAAAGTAGAGTTTCCTCTTCAAAGACTTTCCTTCCCATCTCATTAGAAATAAATAGTAACTTCTCTTAGAAGCAAAATTTATTCAAAGACCTGTGCTAACATTCTTAAATATCTGCTAGCCCTAATAAAGAAATCAATGTACTTTATGTTCTTAGCTCCCACAATTTAGCCTAAATGTTTGCCCTGGCATGCTTATACTAGTCCAAGCAAGCTTTAGGTCATTGCCTGTTCCTCTTCTTTATTCGAAGGTGTTTTTACTTTTTTCAGCATTCCACAAGTTACTTCCTCCTTCCTTTGTTCTCCTCTGCCTTTTCCTCTCTAAAAAAGTTCTAAGTTGCTAGCCAATCGGAACAAATACAGAATGTGAGGTCCCGTTCCAGCCGCTGGAAACTGGACACAGCAGTAGGGTGGATGCGTCAGGTTATAAATGACCCTGTCTCCTTTGCTCAGTATACTCTTGTGGCAAAACTGCTGGTGAGTGTACCCTTTCTGCAGAAATTAAAAAAAAAATAAAAATGGCCTTGCTGAGGAAATTAAATTTACATTCAAGTGCTATTTCTTTACCGCACTGGGAACAAGCATGTCAAACAATTTCAACCCTGCTGGACCGCATCAAGTGAGGGCCGGGATGGAAAAGCGGCCGTGCCGAGGTGCCCCGGAAGCAGCCTCCGGAGTGTGCGTCAGAGTTTCTGGCCATTTCAGCTAAGACTTTTCTTCTGACAGACTAGAAGTGAAAAAAAGAATTATTTACTTTGTTGGGAAATGTGACAAAAGGTTAAAATTCTACTAGTTCATAAAATATTTGAAGCTAACTTTGTTTTTATAAATAAAATTGTATTTACAATTTAAGTTTTAGTTCTCATCCTTGCTGTTATAAAAGTTATTCTAAGTTATGTCAGTCTTTGAGGGTAAATGTAGAGTATTTAAAATAGCCTATATTTGGAAAACTGAACAGTGTTTGTTGTCATGATTTTACTTTGTTCTTGACCACATTGGTCCCAGAGAAAGTCAAGGTCTTCACCCACGGATTCAAGATTCTTGTGGCAGCTGCTGAATTCTTTTCCAACAATGCTTGGGCCTCATCAGCGTCATGTTTGTGCACTACCCCAGCCCCAACCACAGACATGGGCAGGAGGAACAGAGCTCTACTGTGTAGCGTCACTGCCAGTAAGAGTCTGGCTCTCCCATGAAGCATTACTCTTCCTCTGCATGTATCTTAGAATTTCAAAAGCCATTTGGCCTCCATTTCTTTAGATTGTGGATAAGATCCATAAACTTGTACTGGGGTCACTGTTCCTCCAGCCTCTTTAGCACGTATCTGCAGTCTCATTTCCAGGCTGTTTCCTCTATGGGCCACTGCCTGCAGAATTCCCAGATGAATCCATTGCCCATTCCCTGTAGCCACATCTCCAAATCCACAGCCGTTCTCAGCAGCTGCCTGTACACTCACATCCCAGAGGTCAAGTTGCCACAGCTGGTGTGTGTTTCCAGCCACTAGGCAACCCCAGGTCTTCATCTGAGCACCCAGGGCCAGAAGTCTCACCCTGTCCCCCATACCATCCCTTCCCAGCCAGCCACAGTTTCCTTCCTTCTGTTGCTCACACAGTGCTCTCAGCCCCAGATGCCCTTCCTGACATTTCCTCCCAAGGAAACCCAAGTCCTCCGTCAGGGTCCACCCAAATGTCCACACTCTCTGGTAGCCTGCCCAGCCCCAGAGGCTCCCTTGAGCTCCCTTCCCCCATTAGAGCCTACAGAGGCAGTGCTGCCCAGCAGACATCTCGGCTGGGAGTCAAACAGAGCAAGGCTATTTTGGTCCCTCTCTCCACTCTATGTGACCCTGAAATGTGCCCTGGCCTTAGGAAACATTCAGCTACATCAGAGAACGTGAGTATGCATGTGGTTTGTATAACACAGGCAAGACATGGTTTTTAGATACGTTCAGAATAGATAGTTACAGAGAACAGGTATGTTACATGTGGGAAGGAAGAGACACAAGGGCCAAGAGATACTTAATATGCATGAGGCTCCTGGGCACTAAATGTTCAATTCACAATGTGCCTTTATACAAGAGACACCTAAACATGCAGAACCATGGGGCCTTCGTTCACCACCATTCCTGGTGCCCATTCTGGTCGCATGCATCCTCGGCCCAAGAAACACGTAGAACCCATGGCAGTGCGACAGCTGCTTCTTGGCAACTCCACCATGATCAGGCACACTTGTCCCATGTCTGTCCCATTGAGCTGGTGTGTGTCATAAGCCCTTCAGCTGTGAGCACTCTTGCCCAGACCTCAGCTCTGGTCCTCGTGGTCACACCTGAGGGGGTGAGGTTGACTAGCAGAGAAAGAAGAGAACCGATGAATGTTGACAGCACAGGAATCAGGTCATACGGCCCTCCCATCTCCTTCCCTCAGCTTCTTGCTGTGTTTTACGAATGGATTTTATAAACCTGTGATTCAAGCATCCTCAGTTGCTTCTCGAGCCTTTCCGCTCCATGAACTCTGGGACAGCTTGCCTGGTACTGCAGCTGGAGGACATCACTGCATCCAGAGAGCTTCCCACATGACAGTCTGTGAGCAAGGGACTTCGCCTCCCTGGATGGTGGTTTTCTTTTATGTAAAAGATGTGATCGTAGTCTGTATTTCTCAAGGGTGCTGTGAGAAACACACAGAATAAGTCACGTGAAACTGTGTGGCAGGTAGCGGATGCTCAGTAAAGTGAAGCCTGCCCTTCCCGTAGCCTTTCTCTTCCTCCACTGGGTCTAGACTTCACATTGTCCCATGGTTCGAGATCCTTGGTTCATCCCGAGTCTTATCATCATACCAGAAGCTTGGAGGGAGCTCCTGGGGAAATCCAGCTTCACGGTCCCACACTGATCACTTCCCCTGGGCATGGCCTGGTAAATGCAGCTCAGATCCGCTCCCCAGGCAAGTCAAGGAAGTTGCTGCCCAGAAACCAAGTGAGGACATTTACAAGAACCGGCAGCAGCAGCAGCAGCAGCAGAAGAAGAAGAAGAAGAAGCAGAAGAAGAGAAGAAGAAGAAACTGGATTTGCTTTTTCACCAGAGGATCCAGAATTCCCTGTGGCCTCACAAACAAAAAGAAGGAAGACGGAGCAGCACAGTCATCCCTTTGTGAAAAAGGCATTCAGGTAACTGAGTGACTCAGCAAGCCTGGGTCTTGGGGAAATTACGAATACCTGGTTGAAGGGCAGTCCTCAGGCAGAGCCCCTGAGACCTGTTGAACTCTAGAGTGTGGGAGCAGAGGAGATTCAGGGCCTGCCCAGGGGCAGTGTCCACAGGGGCAGAGTGCCCCCAGGACTCGCCCTGGCTCAGTTAAGGACTCCCCTCAGGATCTGCAGAGGTGCAAGGCAGGGTGCAGCTCTGCCTGGACTGAGCTGGAAATGCAGCCGTGTGGCTGAAGTGGCCACTTCCTGCTTTCTGTAAAGCAGCCACAGGGACCTGTGAACAGGTAAGACCCTTACTCTTGATTACTGAAGAACTAGAACCCAGGCTCCCTTGACCTTCTCTCTGAAAACCCAGATGACATGAGGACCCTCTCCCAGCTGAAGGGGCAGATTCATGCTTTAGAGTGTGGGGAGTCAGCATGGGGGCACGTGAGTGTTTAGCTTAGGTGTGGGCCTCACAAAAGAGTCAAAACAAGTCAGCCAGGACTCCAGCAGCCTTCATTGTGTGAGAGATGCCAGCATTGTGGCCACAGCCTGACAGCTGCGCAGGCCACATAATGTGTGGGGCTGAGTGGAAAACGTGGGGTTTTTTTTTTTTGTTGTTGTTCAAAATCATGAGCTTCCAGGGGCGGCAGCAGAACTTTAAACTACTCTGGGGCCCTTCTGAGCACAGGACTTGGTATGACTGCACAGGGATACCTGGCAGGCCAGGTGCAGGGACAGAGCGGTCTGCCCAGAGGCCAGCAGGTCCCCAGTCAGCGTCTGGCACCAGCTCCCTTCATGACCTGGGCTGGCTCAGTTCCACGGGACTCCCAAGGCTGGAGGCTTCCCCGGAACATCATCCTCAGGGATTTTCCAACAGGAGCAGCCTCTGGCTTCAGATCTGTCCTTGTTTGACTCATAAATTATCACTCAGACTGAGAAAATTAACACTCAGTGATTCCTGAAAGGGTGCCCAGTGCAATAGATAATTTTCAAAGTGAGTTCATCGGGGGATTTAATAGCCAGGCAATGTCCATTAAAACAGCGACAAACATGGGGAGAAAAGGAAAAGTTCCAACTGGAAACTCATGCTGGCTTGACAGTTGTTCTCAGGGAGCAGAACAGAAGTGGGCATTTTCATTCTGGTTACACCATCAGCGATACCTCCACGGAGCCTCTCAGCTGGTTCCTCCTGGGTCTGGGCCACAGGCCTCCCAGTATTGCCGGTCTCGGAAGACATCTGTGGGCAGGTTCTGTAGAGGGAATCTGAGGCTGTGTGGGATGAGCTGCAGGACCCCATGTGGGGAAAGGCAGGAGGCAGCACCAGCTCCTTCACCAGGACCTGAGGGTACTGTGGCTCATCGGGGGCCATCGAGGACATGGAGACCCTGCACAGTGTTTGAGGAGTCCTGCTACATCAGTTTATTCTGGTTTAGGTGGTTGAGGGGAGACTCAGTGAAGTCTTGGGGGTTCAGGGCTACACTGCCAGCCTCTGGGACAGCAGCCCCAGTGTCCCCCGACCCAGGCCTTGCTCCTCCCTGCTGATGAATGCCCACTCTGCTCCCAGATGCACACCTGTCCTGAAGACACCCGGTTCTCATGCTCTTCTCTGCAGCATCTGAATTGGGCATTCCTGGGTAAAGTAGTTTAAGTTACTTTCACTTTTATCCACCTTGTTTCCGTTATTTCAACCATGCATGTCCCTTGTGTATGTAGGATAAAGGTGTCTAAGAATAAAGGTCCATGATTTAAAGTTTTTTCCTCTTCTTTCCCTGTCCTGACCACCTGATCATAAACTTGTAGAAATAAAGTGGATCTCATGTTGTGTATCTTTCGATGCATCTAGAGAGATGGTTATATTCATATAAATAAACGGGCACATCCAGCACACTATTTCTAGTTGTCGTCTGCTAATAAGTTTACATCTGGTAAATGCCAGTGTTTCATCAAATGGCTGCATTGCACATGAGTCAATCTGTGTGACAAAGAATATGGCAGGCTTTGTACAGCCTTTGTAAAGACATTCTTCAATGCTGCCTTTTAAAATAGAAATGTTAAATCCTGTAACTAATCAACCTATGCCTTGTTAGAGGGCTGACATTTTCAATAATTCCTTTACAAAGGGTAGTGAGATGCATCAGATCCCCCAGTGGCCCCCAAGTAGGGACAGTGACAGTCAGCAGTTCTTTACGGACCTCTGCTCCATGGCAGGTTCTCCGCTGGCCCTGGCTGCGGGCGGCCGTCATCTAACAAGATGCTTCGGTCCATGGGTGGAGGACAAAGGCCTATGGGCTTGGGGAGCGAGTTCTTTCGTCTCCTACATGACCTTCATCTGCTCGCGTTTCCCACGAAGTGCATCTGGGTTGGAAGGAGATGGTGGTTTCCCACAGAAGTCTGGTCCCTAAGTGACGCCTCTGCTGCCTACATCAGAATCTCCCAGGCTTGCTCCACAATGGTCCCGTCACGTGGTGCAGACTCAGGCGCGGTCTTGTGTGTGAAGAGGCAGGCTTGGTCTTGTGTGCTCTTGATCATGCACCTAGTCACATCTGTTCTACAGTGTTGCATTCTTCTAATTTCCATGCACATCTTTGCATAGGCGTGTTCCCATTGTTCCCATGCCAATAAGTGGTGTGCAAGGTTCCAGAGTGCACCAGTATTTCTTTAGTCGGTGTCATGCTGTTGGATATTCAGGTTTTTTAACCTAGTGTAAATAACATTCACATTTCTAAAAACCAGAAGAGTGTTTGTGATTAAGATATCATCTTAGTGGATATTAAATTGCTGCATCTGATTTCATTTCTCTTTCCCAAATAAAGAGTCAGTTGTGTGAGCTAGTCTCACTCTGAAACTGCACACTCCCATCCCAGAGGTAGAAAGCGAGATCTCCTGCCTGCATTTCACGGAGCATGTGATTATGGAGGTGTCCAGTCCCAGCAAACAGACCCTACATTCTTTTCCTTCAGTGACTCAGACGCAATATGTGGACAGTCCCAGACAGTATCGCTCCCTCACGTTCATTAACCTCCAGAGATTAAACATCACCTGATACACAGAACTGTGGGCTCCCCATTTGGCTAAGCATCAGGTGCAGCCAGGTTCTTACCTAGGTGCACTTGACAAGGTGCTGCCAGATGCCACCAGCGCAGACAGTCAGCGAGCCCACCTCATGAGAGGGCACATGAGATCCCCAAATGAGAAAGAACTCTAAGGAGCCAAAATCTGCCAAGATGGGTACATTAAAGCTTGCAACTTTGCACGTGAGTGCACCCTCAGACTCAGCCAGTTTATTCTCCTTTGCAGTCCGTTCTGAAAAGTCCAGCCAGATGATGGCTAAAGAGTAGAGAATGGAAGGTGGAAGGCGGTTGCTGCTTGCAGAAGAGGCACGCTGGCAGCATTGGCAGGGAGGAAGAGACTGGAAACTGAGTAGCAGATCCGAGAAACCAAAATGTTCAGCAAATGAGGGCAGGTGGCATGGAGCTACTTCCCTGGGTCCAAGAGCCTAATTACGTTATTGTTCCATAAGTTCATGGCCTGCGGTCATCAGGGAAAATAAAACACTGACTGGGGGTCGGTCTTTTCTGTTTAGAGGAGGCTCCATGAAACCTCCCCCTCCCGGGTTCAAGCGATTCTCCTGCCTCAGCCTCCCGAGTAACTGGAACTATAGGCGCCCGCCACCACTCCCGGCTAATTTTTTATTTATTTATTTTTTTGTAGAGACGGGGTTTCACCGTGTTAGCCAGGATGGTCTCGATCTGCTGACCTCGCGATCCGCCCGCCTCGACCTCCCAAAGTGCTGGGATTACAGGCGTGAGCCACCGCGCCCGGCCTCAGCTGGTTTTTCAAAAGTCATGGCAAGTAATTGTCAGAACAGTGAACTTCGGAGATTCACCGGAGGGGCGAGGCCACAGCTCGACCGCGAGCACCTGAGCATCCTGCACCGCCTGCGACGGCCGTCAGGGGGCGCGATGCCGCCTCACAGAACCTCAAGAGGCGCCCGGGTTCCGGCACAGACGCCCTGCGGCTCCAGGGGGCGGAGCCGAGCCGCCTCCTCAGGACCTACGCAGGAGACGCCTCCATCCCTACAGGGACACCTGAGAGGACCCAGCCTCCTCCTCCTCAGGACCCACTCGGGAGACGCCGCTGGCTCTATAGGAACACCTGGGGACCGTGGCCAGGGACGACCCAGCCTCCTTCTCCTCAGCTCCTCAGGAACGACTGGGGAAGCTGTGGCTTCATGGTCCCCGAGGCTGCCCGAGGAAAGGTGAGGAAAAAGCTTTCTGTCCCGGCTCAGCGTTGAGGAGGCCGCGCTGCCTCGCGCTCCACTTTCTCAAGTTGTATTTATTTTATTTTACAAAGTGGCCCATCATTAAGTGGCTTTGTTATTCATTATTATAGCATAACTGAGTTGTTTCATTTTTTAATTTTTGACCAATTTGGGTTTGTTTGGGGTGGATCCGGGACAGAGAAGGGAGAAACCCTGAGGGCAACATGGAGAGCCCCAGGGAGACGCGCACCCCACGACTTGCTTTTATTTGCGCTCCAGTGGCTCGTTTTTCTTAGAGTGTTAAAGTACTTGAAAAATATTGAAGAGCAGATGTAGATGTGAGTTTTCACAACCGTATTTTCAGTGTAAATACTGGACTTTGTCTGTTAAAAGGATTTTAGGTAAAATAAATTTAAGCGGAGTTTATTTCAGCAAAGGAATGGTTCATGAATCACGCAGGAAGCACCAGAACGGAAATCGGCTTGGGGCTTTGAGCTCTTAGGGTGGCCCCTAAGTGAGGCTCCTCAGTGGCTCCAGCTAGGCGACCGCCTGTTGTGGGGATGGTTCCCTCAGCGTCCCTAGTCATACAGCCAACTGGCTGCTGAGCTTTTTGGCATTGACTGTGGTTGGTTTGTTAATTTTTTTAAGTCAGTTCAAATGCCTCCAAGTTCGGTTTCTGTTTGCTTAGGGAAGGCCTCAGGCTAACCCCCGCCTTATTTGCTTTAACATGTCAAAACCATAATTTATTTTTCATTTTACTTTCCTGGCATTAATAGAAGTAAATTCACATTTGTGTGTTATTCAGAAAGTCGGTTTAATTGGCAACCTATTTGTGATGGTGCATAAAATAATGTTTTTTAATCATTGGCATCTTAGATTAGATGAACTATGTTAACTCTCTTAAGCTTTGTTATTAACCCATAACAAGAGTTAAGTTTCTTTTTTTCTCCTAGGCTTTGACCATTTAAAGTACACTCAGGCATCTCGTAACGATGTTATACTTTCTGAGAAATCTATCCTTAGGTGATTTCATCTTTGTGTGAACACTGTAGAGTGTCCTTATAAAACTTAAATGGTGTAGCCCACTCCACACCTAAGTTACATAGTATAGCCTATTGCTCCCAGGCTACGAACCTGTACAGCATGTCTCTGTACTGAATGCTGCAGTCAACTATAACACCATGGTGATTGTAGATTGTGATCCCAGAATATCTGAGACAGGTCTCAGTCAATTTAGAAAGCTTATTTTGCCAAGATTAAGGACACACCCTTGACACAGCCTCAGGAGGTCCTGACGACATGTGTCCAAGGTGGCCAGGGTAGAGCTTGCTTTTGTACATTTTAGGAATAGATGAGACGTGTAAGATATACAGTCATTTGGCCCAGTAAGGCGGGACAACTGGAAGCAGGAAGTGGGGGTGCTTCCAGGTCAGAAGTAGGTTGGAGACAAAAGGTTGCATTCTTTTGAATCCTTGATCAGCCTTCCACTGAATACACAATTTAGTCTGGCTCAATGAATCTGCATTTTTACATAAATAATAGGGCAGAGGAAGCAATCAGATATGCATCTGTCTCAGGTGAGGGATGACTTTGAGTGCTGTCTGTCCTTTGTCCAAAAGGAAATTCTTCGTGGGCAAATTGTGAGTGAGGTATGTAGCTTTTTATCTTTGTAGCTATCTTAGTTAGGAATAGAATGAGGGCAGGTTTGCCTGACCGAGCTCCCAGCTTGACTTTTCCCTTGGCTTAGTGATTTGGGGGTCCTGAGATTTATTTTCCTTTCATGGTATCAAAACAGAGAAAAGGTAATGCTTTGAGCCATGAGCTTATGACAAGATGGCCAGGAAGGAATTTTTCAGCTCCATTTTTATCTCATGGGACCACCATCATATGTATGCAATGCATGAGTGTAAAATCACATTTAGTTAAGTCAGCTTACACTAAGCTATGGACCCAGATGGTCCTGGGGCCTTTTTCCACTGGGAGATCTTTAAGGACCTTTCTTAGCTTTTCTATGCTAATTGGTATATTCATAGTTGCCTTATTTCAGTGCCCATTTTGTTAATGTGTATTTTTACTAGGAAATCACCCATTTTTTCTAGGTTTCCAGTTTGATGCAATTATTTGACTTTTAATTTCTCCTCTGTTTTTAGTTTTGTACATAATTTTCCTATCTACTTTTGCACTCTTTTTTCCATCAACAATATTTTTAAAAAATACTTTTTAGCTTTTTTTGAAGAATTGTTATGTTTGACAATTTTTTATGACCTAATCATGACCGTAAATGATTTTTGATTAATTTCAGCTTAATGTCTTTTGTAGGGCACAACTGTTAAAATACAAAATTACAACAAATGTGCGTTTGCAGATCTTAATTGGCTTTTTTTTTGTGGTTCTAGAATCAGGCAGCAGTCCAGACCAAAAATGGTTCAGAATGATCTGCCACACAATATGTGCAGGTTAAATTTATAGCCAGAGAAAAAAAGTGACATACAGAAAACAGAAGTGAGGTATAGAGGTGGCTGGATTGGTTACAGACCTGGTTACAGCCCGGATTTGCCTTCTTGGAACTTGTTTTGAACAGCTGGCTGCCGGCCATTGACTGACACTCGGCTGATGTGATTGGCTGAACCGCCGCTATTTGTAACAATGATACATTCCCAAGTCAGGTTTTCAGTTTGTTTCTATAGTAAAGTAGGTTGCGATTCTTCTTCTTCTTCTTCTTCTTTTTTTTTTTTTAGGCGGAGTCTCGCTCTGGAGTGCAGTGGCGCGATCTCAGCTCACAGCAAGCTCCGCCTCCCGGGTTCATGCCATTCTCCTGTCCCGGCCTCCCGAGTAGCTGGGACTGCAGGCTGCCGCCACCAAGTCCCGCTAATTTTTTTGTATTTTTTTTTTAGTAGAGACTGGGTTTCACCTTGTAAGCCATGATGGTCTCGATTTCCTGACCTCATGAGCCACCCGTCTCGGCCTCCCAAAGTGCCGGGATTACAGGCGTGAGCCACGGTGCCCGGCCGCGACTCTTTACAAGGACTCATTGGGAGGCTTCTAAAGCCCAAATGTTGTTTGATGTAAGAATTCCTCCCTTTTGGTCAGCCTCTCAATTTTGAGATACTGATCAAAACTTTGGGCATTGGTGTCACTCTTTGTTATCGTTGTAAGTTGAGTTATTAGGACTTATTTGCTTTCAGTGTGGCATTTTCAACTTTTATTTGGTCTCAGTGCCCTCTGGGCAATAGCAGAACACTGTGTTGTGTAAGGCGGAAATAGAGCAATAGAAAATAACAACTGATTTGTTAATATCAGATTACTTCAAGTTACTTGTTTTGGTAAGAATTAAAGCAGAGGGGACTTCTTTATGCTGACTCAGGTAGACTGGAATCTCTTCAAGGAAAAAGGGAGCTCTTTTGGGATCTATCTACTTCCTTAAAGTTTCAGCTTCGTTGTGTGTCATTCAGCGTGAGTGTCTCCATTCTGGTTTTGCCTGCTCAGTGTGGCCTCATGCAGGAGTTGTGACCAAAACAATGACCTCCCGTAATTTGTTCAACAGTTCTCCCCTTTTGGTTAGGTTCCTACCTAGGTGAGGGTGTGACTAAAAACTTAGGGCTTTAGCACTATTCTCAGTAACTATCATTTTAGGTTTCCGGTCTCAACACATCATTTAAGAAGTCAGTAAAGCTTTCTTCTATTGTGACAGCATATTTAATACTGAGAAGGAAAAGAAAATTTTTATCTTGCAAATGTGAGCTTCCTCTAAATTATCAGGTCCAGAGAGGCGTGGGAATGAGGCAGCAGTCACGTCCCATTTCCCGCTTAGCTAAATAATCATATCTTGAAGCTGCTTGCTATGTAGACTAGACTGACTGTCATCAGCTATAGATTAACCTAAGAGTGTCTTTGAATATTTTTTCCAGTGGCAAATATTTGCTTCTGTTGTATCGTAGCTGAAAGAAATGCTGGGAAACAAAATAAAGGCAAGCATTCATTAGAATAAGTGATCCAGTCACAAGGAATCAATTTGAACTTTTTTTTTTTTCACAAAGTCATACTTTGAAAGCATCCAGCCGTAAATTGAAATAGTCTCCAAAATGTGAATTTTTTTCCCTGGTTCTAAGATGACCAGCTTTCTTAGAGAGTGAACTACACCATAAGAAAAATGATACGACCATGTTTACACATATATGTTATCTTAACATAAAACATGTAAAAGGGGCATTTCTTTGAAAGTATGTATTAGTCTGTATAATTTACTTTGCAGTATCATGAATGCTCTTATTTTTAAAAGTAGGAGTAGTTACTGCCAATTACTAATTTTTAGTAGAAATAATTTAGCAGATATCTGAAAAAATTACAATTTTTAAATAGAGGTTTTATTTTAAATTAGTTTTAGATTCACACAGAAATTGGGAAGAAAATGCAGATTTCCCATGTAGACGCAACCTAGTTTCCCCTCTTTTTAACATATCAACATGTATCAGATAGGTTTAACATCTTTTTTTTTTTTTTTTTTTTTTCTTTCAGACAGAGTCTCAACCAGGCTGGAGTGCAGTGGCATGATCTCGGCTCACTGCAACCTCCGCCTCCCAGGTTCAAGCAATTCTCCTGCCTCAGCCTCCTGAGTAGCTGGTATTACAGGCACCTGCCATCACACCCGGCTAATTTTTGTATTTTTAGTAGAGATGAGGTTTCACCACGTTGGCCAGGCTGGTCTTGAACTCCTGATCTTAGGTGATCTGCCCGCCTCAGCCTCCCAAAGTGCTGGGATTACAGGCATGAGCCACCACTCCTGACCAACATCTTATATCATTTCTTGTCATAGTTAATGACTGGATATTACTATATTATTAAATAAGCTCACATCTTATTTGGTTTCCCTTAGTTCTGCCTTTTTCTCTCCCAGGATCCTATCTAAGATCCCATAGGACATTTAGTCATCATGTCAGGCTCTTCTTGGCTGTGGCAGTCTCTCAGACTTTACTTCTGAGGACCTGAAACAGTGTTAGGAGGATTGGTGAGGTATTGTGTAGAATGTCCTCCATTGTGGTTTACTTGGGGTTTTTCTCATAATCAGCCTGGGTTTAGGGGTTTGGGGGAAGCAGAGCAGATGTGTAGTGTGTCCGCAAAAAGAGTCAAAGACTGTAAAATATTTGAAGAGATGTATTCTGAGCCAAATATGAGTGACCATTGCCCATGACACAGCCCTCAGGAGACCCTGAGAACATGTGCCCGAGGTTGTTGGGGTGCAGGTTGGTTCTATACATTTTAGGGAGATAGGAGACATCAATCAAGTGTATTTAAGATATATATTGGTTCGGTCCAGAAAGGTGGGACAACCCAAAGGATTAGGGTGGGGTGGGGCTTCCAGGTTATAGGTACATTTAAAATTTTTCTGATTGGCAGTTTGTTGAAAGACTTACTATCAATAGAAAGGAGTGTCTGGGTTATGATAAGGGGTTATGGAGACCAAGGTTTTATCATGGAGATGAAGCTTCCAGGTAGCAGGCTTCAGAGAGAATAGATTGTAAATGTTTCTTATCAGATTTAAGGTCGTGTTGATGTTAAATGCTGATTGGCTTTTCCTGAATTCCAAAAGGGAGGAGGGCATACTGAGGAATGTCTGACCACCTCTTTCCCATCATAGCCTGAACCAGTCTTCCAGGTTAACTTTGGTGTCCCCTGGTGGAGAGGTGGTTGTGGGAAAGATCTTTGAATTTTATTTTTGGTTTGCAAGTGCTAGTCTAGTCACTTCATGCTCTCAAGATGCGTTATCACCATTAATGTTAACTTTTATCACTTGGTTGAGGCAGTGTTTTCAGGTTTTTCACCGTGAAGTTACTTTTTTCCCATGTCTATATTGTATGTATGCTTTTGGAGGAAGTCATCATGCACAGCTCATACTTAAGGAATGGGGAGTTAGCCCCACCTCCTTGATGGCTGAGTGTCTATATCAGGTATTTGGAATTCTTCTGTATAAGAGATTTCTATTCAGCCCATTTGCATATCTGTTTAATCATTTATTTATACCAGTATGGATCCACAGATAGTTACTTTAATCTTTTGGTTGTTATCTAATTCTACAGTATTTTGTTGCTCTTTGTTCATACCTGTGGCCATTGGTAGCTCTTTCCACTGGCTCCTTTTACATAATTTCATGTTTTTTTTATAATGTATTTCTGTTACTTCAAAAGTACCCTGGCTCATATATTTTCTGTCCCAGTCCTAGTTTCAGCTATTTCTTCTAATAGCCCTGATTTCTTTTGTTAGAGAATGGTATGAAAAACTTACATCTGGACACTAAATGTGGTCATTGCATCATGACACTTACAGCTGACAGTGCAAAGAAATATATGTGTGTCTTCTAACTTATATGTACCCACTTAATTATAAAGGTTTCTATGTGGAACCATCTGTGTATATGTTAAGCTAAATGTGAGTTTATACTTATGTTGTATATATATATTCTGACTCATTATGACAGAGATCATTCTAGGCTTCCCTATTTTTTATCTGTAACTTCTCACTGTAATAGTGAGGAACCTGGCTCCTACTATCTATCTGCCATTTATTTCATCCCTTGTACCATTGGGAACAAGGAATTCATTCTTGATCAAGATTCCAGGTTGGGACTTAATAAGAAATATATGTTTGGTCTGTGTCTGCAGTTCCTGGTACAGAGCTCCTAAAACTATTACAATTTCCTGAACAGTAGGAGCATCTTGTGTTCTAATATTTGGTCTTTGGCCCTGGTTCCTGACGCAGAGTTCCTAAATCTCTTGGAATCTCCTGGATAATAGGAATGGCTTCTGTTCTAATAAGGACACTCTGTGGGTTCCTGGATGGTTTCAGGATGGGGATGGTCACCAGGAAGACCAAGCCATGATAAGAAGGTTGTAACTTTTAGCTTAACATGCAATCCTTTGAGGGTGTGAAGGGACTGGAAATTGAGTTAATAATCTGTCATGTCTACATGATGAAGCTTCCATAAAAATTCCTAAAATATGGAATTTGGAAAGTTCCAGATAAAGGCTGACAGATTTGATGCCTAGTGAGGGCTCATCTATCATAGATAGTGCCTTCTAGCATGTCGTGACATGGCAGAATGGGGAAACGGGCTCCTAGACGCTTTTATAAGGGCACTGGTTTCATTCATGAGGACAGCACCCTCATGATCCGATCACCTCTCGGTTACCTCTGAATACCATCCCTTTGGGGATTACATTTCAAAATAGGAATTTGGGGTGGGGGTGTACACACATTGAGACCATAATAACTGGTAAACATAAGTAAGTATTTCCTAGTTCCATAAGCCATCATAGCAAATTGTCAAACCTGAAGAGGGGGTGTAGGAATGCCTAGTTTCTAGCCAAGTCATATAGAAGTTTGGGTAAACTGGGGATTCATTACTTGTGATTGGCATCTGAGGTTGTGGACAGTCTGGTGTTACTAAGCCCTTAACCTGTAGGGTGTATACTAACTCCAGGTAATCAGTGTCACAGTTGAATTACAGGATACCCAACTGTTTTCCAGAGAGTTGGAAAATTGGTTGGTGTGGGAAACACCCACCCCCCCCACAATTTGCTGTTAAAAGTGGAATGTTCATAGTATAGAGGAAAATCATGGTTATTTTTCTTTTTACAGATATAGTGGTTTCAAAATTAACTATTATCCCTATGGGAAATAACTTTATAAAATAGAGTCCACTGTTCATGTATATAGTACATTTTGTTTTTAGTCTATGGATTCTACTCATTTCCAGCTCAGCACCTTTGGCCCACCACTTGCAACATACATTGGTAATACAGTTAGATTCTTGGTTGCACTCTGTATTTTGTCCTTAGATACTTCCACATCCTAAATAATTTAATTTGTGTAGATTGTGATTTGTTCTTTGTGCATTAAAATTCTGTGGGTTTTATCAAATGCATACTGTCAGATATCCACTACTGAAGTAGCATACAGAATACTTCAGATCCCCACCCCAGACAGTCACTGATCTGACTATCATCTCTTTGGTTGTGCTTTTTCCAGAATGTCATATGAATGGAGTCATATAATGTATAGCATCTTCATAATGCCACCCTTTACTTAGCAACATAGATGCAAGATTCATTCATTTCTTTTCATGGATTGACAGTTCATTCCTTTCTGTTGGTGAATGGCATTCCATTGCATGGTTGTACTTCAAATTGATTATGCATTCAGCTATTGAAGAATGTTCTGATTACTTCAAGTTTTGGCCATGATGAGTAGAGTGGCTCGTATATAATTACATGCTAGTTTTTGTTTGAACATAATTTTTCAAAGCAGCTGTCTAAACATACATAATTTAGGGGTGCATTTGTTGGATTGTAAGGTAAGACTTGTTTATCTTTGGGAAAAACTGTCAAACTGTTTCCCAAAGTGGCTGTACCCATTCATGCATTCTGCCAGTAATGAATGGCCGTACCTATTGTTCTTCAACCTCCAATTGTTACTGTTGAGCTTTTTTAAGAGTCCCACAGTTGTACTAGGTGTGCAGTGATATCTCAGCATTATTTTAATTTCCAGTCTCCTAATGAGATATATTGAGCATCCTTTTGTGTGATTATGTGCTATCTGTATATTTTCTTTTTTTTCTTCTTTTTTTTTAATTGAGATAGAGTCTCGTTCTGTCACTCAGGCTGGAGTGCAGTGGCGTGATCTTGGCTCACTGCAACCTCCACCTCCGATGTTCAAGCAATTCTCTTGCATCAGCCTCCCAAGTAGCTGGGATTACAGGCACCCACCAGCATGCCTGGCTAATTTTTTTGTATTTTTAGTAGAGAGGGGGTATCACTGTGTTGGCCGGGCTGATCTCAAATTCCTGACCTCAGGTGACTCACCCACCTCAGCCTCCCAAAGTGCTGGGGTTATAGGCATGAGCCAACACACCTGGCCTGCTATCTATATATTTTATTTGGCTGGATGTCTGTTCAGATATTTACCCAGTTTTATTTGGGCCTTTAGTTTTCTTAGTGTTCGTTTGAAGAGTTGTTTGTGTATTTTCAATACAGTTTTTAAAATCACGTTTGTATTTTGTAAATATCTTCTCACAGTGTGTCTTGTCTTTTTGTTCTCTGAATAGGGTTTTTCATAGTAGAAAATTTAGTTTTATAAAGTCTGTTCTCAGTATTTTCACGAATTGGCACTTGATGCTGTGTGTTAAAACTCAACACCAAATCCAATGTCTCTTAGGTTTTCTTTTAGATTATTTATAGTTTTGCATTTCAAGTTGTAGTCTCTGGACTATTTTGAGTAGGTTTTTGTGTTTTAATTTGTGTATAGAGTCACTTCATTCTATATGGCTTCCAAATAATTCTTCCATCACCATTTATGGGAAAGGTATGGATATAGTGGCCTTTATTTCGGTTTGAATTTCCAAAATTATGACACTGAATAAACTGAATATTGAATTTTATAGGTATTTCAGTACAGCCAGGAGGGGGCGCACATCCGCCGAGAAACTGTGAGCAAGAGCGTCTGTGATGAACCATCGCTCCACCAGAGGGCGCGCGATCCCGCCCCAACCAACTTCCCGCTGAGGTGCCAGAAGCAGCGAGGAGCTTCAACTTCCTCAGGGCAGCACGAGGGTCAAGTTAATTTGGTGTTCTTCATTGGTGAGTAAAAAGCTGCTGTCCACGGCCCTGAGTGCCAAGGAGTGAGTCTTTAGAGTACTCAGCAGAGGAAGAAATTAATCTAGAAAAATAAAACCCCCAAATCTCACTGTTTGGAGTATACCCTAGTATCATGGTCAACGTCCAAGACACAGTGGCTGCTAATATATATTCTTACAGTGGCCTCTAATATAATAATCACACTGTGCTATACATTACTATGATATCCACACCGTGCCCTAACACCCATATAATATTCGCACCATGCCCTAAAACTGATGTAATCCACACCATCGCTTCCAATACTAATGTAATAATATCCACACCATGCCCTATCACTGATCTAGTCCACACCATCGCTTCCAATACTAATGTGATAATATCCACACCATGCCCTATCACTGATCTAATCCACACCATCCCTTCCAATACTAATGTAATAATATCCACACCATGCCCTATCACTGATCTAATCCACACCATCGCTTCCAATACTAATGTAGTAATATCCACACCATGCCCTATCACTGATCTAGTCCACACCATCGCTTCCAATACCAATGTAATAATATCCACACCATGCCCTATCACTGATCTAATCCACACCATCACTTCCAATACTAATGTAATAATATCCACACCATGCCCTACCACTCATCTAATCCACACCATCCCTTCTAATACTAATGTAATAATATCCACAACATGCCCTGTCACTGATCTAATGCACACCATCGCTTCTAATACTAATGTAAAAATATCCACATCATGACCTACCACTAATCTAACGCACAGCATCGCTTCTAATACTAATGTAATAATATCCGCACCATGCACTAACACTCATCTAATCCACACCATCGCTTCTAATACTAATGTAATAATATCCACACCATGCCCTAACAGTCATCTAATCCACACTATCCCTTCTAATACTAATGTAATAATATCCACACCATGCCCTATCACTGATCTAATGCACACCATCGCTTCTAATACTAATGTAATAATATCCACACCATGCCCTAACATTGATCTAATCCACACCATCGCTTCTAATACTAATGTAGTAATATCCACACCATGCCCTACCACTCATCTAATCCACACCATCCCTTCTAATACTAATGTAATAATATACACACCATGACCTATCACTGATCTAATGCACACCATCGCTTCTAATACTAATGTAATAATATCCACACCATGCCATAACACTCATCTAATCCACACCATCGCTTCTAATACTAATGTAACAACATCCAGAGCATGCCCTATCACTGATCTAATGCACACCATCGCTTCTAATACTAATGTAATAATATCCACACCATGCCCTATCACTGATCTAATCAACACCATCGCTTCCAATACTAATGTAATAATATCCACACCATGCCCTAACACTCATCGAATCCACACCATCGCTTCCAATACTAATGTAATCATATCCACACCATGCCCTATCACTGATCTTATCCACACCATCACTTCCAATAGTAATGTAATAATATCCACACCATGCCCTACAACTCATCTAATCCAAACCATCCCTTCTAATACTAATGTAATAATATCCACACCATGCCCTATCACTGATCTAATCCACACCATCACTTCCAATACTAATGTAATAATATCCACACCTTGCGCTATCACTGATCTAATCAACACCATCGCTTCCAATACTAATATAATAATATCCACAGCATGCCCTAACACTCATCTAATCCACACCATCGCTTCCAATACTAATGTAATAATATCCACGCCATGCCCTATCACTGATCTAGTCCACACCATCGCTTCCAATACTAATGTAGCAATATCCACATCATGCCCTATCACTGATCTAGTCCACAACATCGCTTCCAATACTAATGTAATCATATCCACAACATGCCCTATCACTGATCTTATCCACACAATCACTTCCAATAGTAATGTAATAATATCCACACCATGCCCTACAACTCATCTAATCCACACCATCCCTTCTAATACTAATGTAATAATATCCACACCATGCCCTATCACTGATCCAATGCACAACATCGCTTCTAATACTAATGTAATAATATCCACATCATGCCCTATCACTGATCTAATGCACACCATCGCTTCTAATACTAACGTAATAATATCCACACCATGCCGTAACACTCATCTAATCCACACCATCGCTTCCAATACTAATGTAATAATATCCACACCATGCCCTAACACTCATCTAATCCATACCATCGCTTCCAATACTAATGTAATCATATCCACAACATGCCCTATCACTGATCTTATCCACACCATCACTTCCAATAGTAATGTAATAATATCCACACCATGCCCTACAACTCATCTAATCCACACCATCCCTTCTAATACTAATGTAATAATATCCACACCATGCCCTATCACTGATCTAATCCACACCATCACTTCCAATACTAATGTAATAATGTCCACACCTTGCGCTATCACTGATCTAATCAACACCATCGCTTCCAATACTAATATAATAATATCCACGCCATGCCCTATCACTGATCTAGTCCACACCATCGCTTCCAATACTAAAGTAATAATATCCACACCATGCCCTATCACTGATCTAGTCCATACCATCGTATCTAATACTAATGTAATAATATACACAGCATGCCATAACACTCATCTAATCCACACCATCGCTTCTAATACTAATGTAATAATATCCACACCATGCCCTATCACTGATCTAATGCACACCATCGATTCTAATACTAACGTAATAATATCCACATCATGCACTATCACTGATCTAATGCACACCATCGCTTCTAATACTAATGTAATAATATCCACACCGTGCCCTAACACTCATCTAATCCACACCATCTCTTCCAATACTAATGTAATAATATGCACACCATGCCCTAACAGTCATCTAATCCACACCATCGCTTCTAATACTAATGTAATAATATCCACACCATGCCCTATCACTGATCTAATGCACACCATCGCTTCTAATACTAATGTAATAATATCCACACCATGCCCTAACACTGATCTAATCCACACCATCGCTTCTAATACTAATGAAGTAATATCCACACCATGCACTCCCACTCATCTAATCCACACCATCCCTTATAATACTAATGTAATAATATCCAAACCATGACCTATCACTGATCTAATGCACACCATCGCTTCTAATACTAATGAAATAATATCCACACCATGCCCTATCGCTGATCTAATCCACACCATCACTTCCAATACTAATGTAATAATATCCACACCTTGCGCTATCACTGATCTAATCAACACCAATGCTTCCAATACTAATGTAATAATATACAAACCATGCACTAACACTCATCTAATCCACACCATCGCTTCCAATACTAATGTAATAATACCCACACCATGCCCTATCACTGATCTAGTCCACACCATAGCTTCCAATACTAATGTAATAATATCCACACCATGCCTTATCACTGATCTACTCCACACCATTTTTTCTAATACTAATGTAATAATATCCACAGCATGCCCTAACACTCATCGACTCCACACCATCACTTCTAATACTAACGTAATAATATCCACACCATGCCCTAACACTGATCTAATCCATACCATCGCTTCCAATACTAATGTAATAATATCCACACCATGCCCTATCACTGATCTAATCAACACCATCGCTTCCAATACTAATGTAATAATATCCACACCATGCCCTAACACTCATCTAATCCATACCATCGCTTCCAATACTAATGTAATAATATCCACATCATGCCCTATCACTGATCTGGACCACACCATCGCTTCCAATACTAATGAAATAATATCCACAGCATGCCCTATCACTGATCTAGTCCACACCATCGCTTGTAATACTAACGTAATAATATCCACAGCATGCCCTATCTGATCTAGTCCACACCATCGCTTCTAATACAAATGTAATAATATCTACACCATGCCCTATCACTGATCTAGTCCACCCATCGCTTCCAATACTAATGTAATAATATCCACACCATGCCCTATCACTGATCTAGTCCACACCATCGCTTCCAATACTAATGTAATAATATCCAAACCATGCCCTATCACTGATCTAATCCACATCATCGCTTCCAATACTAATGTGGTAATATCCACATCATGCCCTATCACTGATCTAGTCCACACCATCGCTTCCAATACTAATGTAATAATATCCACATCATGCCCTATCACTGATCTAATCCACACCATCACTTCCAATACTAATGTAATAATATCCACACCATGCCCTACCACTCATCTAATCCACACCATCCCTTCTAATACTAATGTAATAATATCCACACCATGCCCTATCACTGATCTAATGCACACCATCACTTCTAATACTAATGTAATAATATCCACACCATGCCCTATCACTGATCTAATGCACAACATCGCTTCCAATACTAATGTAATAATATACACACCATGCCCTACCACTCATGTAATCCACACCATCCCTTCTACTACTAATGTAATAATGTCCACACCATGCCCTACCACTGATCTAATGCACACCATCGCTTCTAATACTAATGTAATAATATCCACACCATGACCTATCACTGAACTAATGCACACCATCGCTTCCAATACGAATGTAATAATATCCACACCATGCCCTACCACTCATCTAATCCACCCCATCCCTTCTAATACTAATGTAATAATGTCCGCACCATGCCCTACCACTGATCTAATGCACACCATCGCTTCTAATACTAACGTAATAATATCCACACCATGCCCTAACACTGATCTAATCCACACCATCGCCTCTAATACTAATGTACTAATATCCACACCATGCCCTACCACTCATCTAATCCACACCATCCCTTCTAATACTAATGTAATGATATCCACACCATGACCTATCACTGATCTAATGCACACCATCGCTTCTAATAGTAATGTAATAATATCCACACCATGCCCTATCACCGATCTAATCCACACCATCACTTCCAATGCTAATGTAATAATATCCACACCTTGCGCTATCACTGATCTAATCAACACCATCGCTTCCAATACTAATGTAATAATATCCACACCATGCCCTAACACTCATCTAATCCACACCATCGCTTCCAATACTAATGTAATAATGTACACACCATGCCCTATCACTGATCTAGTCCACACCATCGCTTCCAATACTAATGTAATAACATCCACACCTTGCGCTATCACTGATTTAATCAACACCATCGCTTCCAATACTAATGTAATAATATCCACACCATGCCCTACCACTCATCTAATCCACACCATCGCTTCCAATACTAATGTAATAATGTACACACCATGCCCTATCACTGATCTAGTCCACACCATCGCTTCCAATAGTAATGTAGTAATATCCGCATCATGTCCTATCACTGATCTAGTCCACAACATCGCTTCCAATACTAATAATATCCACACCGTGCCCTATCAATTGTCTAGTCCACACCATCGCTTCTAATAGTAATGTAATAATATCCACACCATGCCTTATCACTGATCTAGTCCACACCATCGTTTCTAATACTAATGTAATAATATCCACAGCATGCCCTAACACATCTAATCCACACCATCGCTTCCAATACTAATGTAATAATATCCACACCATGCCCTATCACTGATCTAATCAACAACATCGCTTCCAATACTAATGTAATAATATCCACATCATGCCCTATCACTGATCTAGTCCACACCATCTCTTCCAATACTAATGTAATAATATCCAGAGCATGCCCTATCACTGATCTAGTCCAAACCATCGCTTGTAATACTAATGTAATAATATCCACAGCATGCCCTATCACTGATCTAGTCCACACCATCGCTTCTAATACTAATGTAATAATATGTACACCATGCCCTATCACTGATCTAGTCCACACCATCGCTTCCAATACTAATGTAATAATATCCACACCATGCCCTGTCACTGATCTAGTCCACAGCATCACTTCCAATACTCATGTAATAATATGCACATCATGACCTAACACTGATCTAACCCACACCATCGCTTCCAATACTAATGTAATAATATCCACATCATGCCCTATCACTGATCTAATCAACACCATCGCTTCCAATACTAATGTGATAATATCCACATCATGCCCTATCACTGATCTAGTCCACACCATCGCGTCCAATACTAATGCAATAATATCCACACCATGCCCTAACACTGATCTAATCCACACCATCACTTCCAATACTAATGTAATAATATCCACACCATGCCCTACCACTCATCTAATCAACACCATCCCTTCTAATACTAATGTAATAATATCCACACCATGCCCTGTCACTGATCTAATGCACACCATCGCTTCCAATACTAATGTAATAATATCCACATCATGCCCTACCACTAATGTAACGCACAGCATCGCTTCTAATACTAATGTAATAATATCCGCACCATGCCCTAACACTCATCTAATCCACAACATCGCTTCTAATACTAATGTAATAATATCCACACCATGCCCTACCACTCATCTAATCCACCCCATCCCTTCTAATGATAATGTAATAATATCCACACCATGCCCTATCAGTGATCTAATGCACACCATGGCTTCTAATACTAATGTAATAATATCCACACCATGCCCTAACACTGATCTAATCCACACCATCGCTTCTATTACTAAGGTAGTAATATCCCCACCATGCCCTACCATTCATCTAATCCACACCATCCCTTCAAATACTAATGTAATAATATCCACACCATGACCTATCACTGATCTAATGCACACCATCACTTCTAATACTAATGTAATAATATCCACACCATGCCCTATCACTGATCTAATCCACACCATCGCTTCCAATACTAATGTAATCATATAGACAACCTGCCCTATCAATGATCTAATCCACACCATCACTTCCAATACTAATGTAATAATATCCACACCTTGCGCTATCACTGATCTAATCAACACCATCGCTTCCAATACTAATGTAATAATATCCACACCATGCCCTAACACTCATCTAATCCACACCATCGCTTCTAATACTAACGTAATAATATACACACCATGCCCTAACACTGATGTAATCCACTCCATCGCTTCCAATACTAATGTAATAATATCCACACCATGCCCTATCACTGATCTAATCAACACCATCGCTTCCAATACTAATGTAATAATATCCACACCATGCCCTAACACTCATCTAATCCACACCATCGCTTCCAATACTAATGTAATAATATCCACATCATGCCCTATCACTGATCTAGTCCACACCATCGCTTCCAATACTAATGTAATCATATCCACAACCTGCCCTATCACTGATCTAATCCACACCATCACTTCCAATAGTAATGTAATAATATCCACACCATGCCCTACCACTCATCTAATCCACACCATCCCTTCCAATACTAATGTAATAATATCCACACCATGCCCTATCACTGATCTAATGCACACCATCTCTTCCAATACTAACGTAATAATATCCGCATCATGCCCTATCACTGATCTAATGCACACCATCGCTTCTAATACTAATGTAATAATATCCACACCATGCCCTAACACTCATCTAATCCACACCATCGCTTCCAATACTAATGTAATAATATCCACACCATGCGCTAACACTCATCTAATCCACACCATCGCTTCATATACTAATGTAATAATATCCACACCATGCCCTATCACTGATCTAATGCACACCATGGCTTCTAATACTAATGTAATAATATCCACACCATGCCCTAACACTGATCTAATCCACACCATCGCTTCTAATACTAATGTAGTGATATCCACACCATGCCATACCACTCATCTAATCCACACCATCCGTTCTAATACTGATGTAATAATATCCACACCATGACCTATCACTGATCTAATCCACACCATCACTTCCAATACTAATGTAATAATATCCACACCGTGCCCTACCACTCATCTAATCCACACCATCGCTTCCAATACTAATGTAATAATATCCACGCCATACCCTATCACTGATCTAGTCCACAGCATCGCTTCCAATACTAATGTAGTAATATCCACATCATGCCCTATCACTGATCTAGTCCACACCATCACTTCCAATACTAATGTAGTAATATCCACACCGTGCCCTATCACTGATCTAGTCCCCACCATTGCTTCTAATACTAAAGTAATAATATCCACACCATGCCCTATCACTGATCTAGTCCATACCATCGTTTTTAATACTAATGTAATAATATCCACAGCATGCCCTACCACTCATCTAATCCACACCATCCATTCTAATACTAATGTAATAATATCCACAACATGACCTATCACTGATCTAATGCACACCATCGCTTCTAATACTAATGTAATAATATCCACACCATGCCCTATCGGTGATCTAATCCACACCATCACTTTCAGTACTAATGTAGTAATATCCACACCGTGCCCTATCACTGATCTAGTCCACACCATCGCTACCAATACTAATGTAATAATATCCACACCATGCCTTAACACTGATCTAATCCACACCATCACTTCCAATACTAATGTAATAATATCCACACCATGCCCTACCACTCATCTAATCCACACCATCCCTTCTAATACTAATGTAATAATATCCACAAGATGCCCTATCACTGATCTAATGCACACCATCCCTTCTAATACTATTGTAATAATATCCACATCATGCCCTACCACTAATGTAACGCACAGCATCGCTTCTAATACTAATGTAATAATATCCACGCCATGCCCTAACACTCATCTAAACTACAGCATCGCTTCTAATACTAATGTAATAATATCCACACCATGCCCTACCACGCATCTAATCCACCCCATCCCTTCTAATAATAATGTAATAATATCCACACCATGCCCTATCACTGATCTAATGCACACCATGGCTTCTAATACTAATGTAATAATATCCACACCATGCCATAACACTGATCTAATCCACACCATCACTTCTAATACTAAGGTAGTAATATCCCCACCATGCCCTACCACTCATCTAATCCACACCATCCCTTCTAATACTAATGTAATAATATCCACACCATGACCTGTCACTGATCTAACGCACACCATCGCTTCCAATACTAATGTAATAATATCCACACCATGCCCTACCACTCATCTAATCCACAACATCCCTTCTGATACTAACGTAATAATATCCACACCATGCCCTAACACTGATGTAATCCACACCATCGCTTCCAATACTAATGTAATAATATCCACACCATGCCCTATCACTGATCTAATCAACACCATCGCTTCCAGTACTAATGTAATAATATCCACACCATGCCCTAACACTCATCTAATCCACACCATCGCTTCCAATACTAATGTAATAATATCCACATCATGCCCTATCACTGATCTAGTCCACACCATCGCTTCCAATACTAATGTAATCATATCCACAACCCGCCCTATCACTGATCTAATCCACACCATCACTTCCAAAAGTAATGTAATAATATCCACACCATGCCCTACCACTCATCTAATCCACACCATCCCTTCTAATACTAATGTAATAATATCCACACCATGCCCTATCACTGATCTTATGCACACCATCGCTTCCAATACTAACGTAATAATATCCGCATCATGCCCTATCACTGATCTAATGCACACCATCGCTTCTAATACTAATGTAATAATATCCACACCATGCCCTAACACTCATCTAATCCACACCATCACTTCCAATACTAATGTAATAATATCCACACCGTGCGCTAACACTCATGTAATCCACACCATCGCTTCTAATACTAATGTAATAATATCCACACCATGACCTAACACTGATCTAATGCACACCATCGCTTCTAATACTAATGTAATAATATCCACACCATGACCTATCACTGATCTAATCCACACCATCACTTCCAATACTAATGTAATAATATCCACACCTTGCACTATCACTGATCTAATCAACACCATCGCTTCCAATACTGATGTAATAATATCCACACCATGCCCTACCACTCATCTAATCCACACCATCGCTTCCAATACTAATGTAATAATATCCACGCCATGCCCTATCACTGATCTAGTCCACACCATCGCTTCCAATACTAATGTAGTAATATCCACATCATGCCCTATCACTGATCTAGTCCACACCTTCGCTTGTAATACTAATATAGTAATATCCACACCATGCCCTCTCACTGATCTAGTCCCCACCATTGCTTCTAATACTAAAGTAATAATATCCACACCATGCCCTATCACTGATCTAGTCCATACCATCGTTTTTAATACTAATGTAATAATATCCACAGCATGCCATAACACTCATCTAATCCACACCATCGCTTCTAATACTAACGTAATAATATCCACACCATGCCCTAACACTGATCTAATCCACACCATTGCTTCCAATACTAATGTAGTAATACCCACACCATGCCCTATCACTGATCTAGTCGACACCATCGCTTCCAATACTAATGTAATAATATCCACACCATGCCTTATCACTGATCTAGTCCACACCATTGTTTCTAATACTAATGTAATAATATCCACAGCATGCCCTAACACTCATCTAATCCACACCATCACTTCTAATACTAACGCAATAATATCCACACCATGCCCTAACACTGATCTAATCCACACCATCGCTTCCAATACTAATGTAATAATATCGACACCATGCCCTATCACTGATCTAATCAACACCATCGCTTCCAATACTAATGTAATAATATCCACACCATGCCATAACACTCATCTAATCCACACCATCGCTTCCAATACTAATGTAATAATATCCACATCATGTCCTATCACTGATCTATTCCACACCATCGCTTCCAATACTAGTGTAATAATATCCACAGCATGCCCTATCACTGATCTAGTCCACACCATCGCTTGTAATACTAATGTAATAATATCCACAGCATGCCCTATCACTGATCTAGTCCACACAATCGCTTCTAATACTAATGTAATAATATCTACACCGTGCCCTATCACTGATCTAGTCCACACCATCGCTTCCAATACTAATGTAATAATATCCACACCATGCCCTATCAGTGATCTAGTCCACACCATCGCTTCCAATACTAATGTAATAATATCCACATCGTGCCCTATCACTGATCTAGTCCACACCATCGCTTCTAATACTAATGTAATAATATCCACACCATGCCCTATCACTGATTTAATCCACACCATCACTTCCAATAGTAATGTAGTAATATCTACACCGTGCCCTATCACTGATCTAGTCCACACCATCGCTTCCAATAGTAATGTAATAATATCCACACCATGCCCTATCAGTGATCTAGTACACACCATCGCTTCCAATACTAATGTAATAATATCCACATCATGCCCTATCACTGATCTAGTCCACACCATCGCTTCTAATACTAATGGAATAATATCCACACCATGCCCTATCACTGATCTAATCCACACCATCGCTTCCAATACTAATGTAGTAATATCCACGCCATGCCCTATCACTGATCTAGTCCACACCATCGCTTCCAATACTAATGTAATAATATCCACACCATGCCCTATCACTGACCTAATCCACACCATCACTTCCAATACTAATGTAATAATATCCACACCTTGCGCTATCACTGATCTAATCCACACCATCGCTTCCAATACTAATGTAATAATATCCACACCATGCCCTAACACTCATCTAATCCACACCATCGCTTCTAATACTAATGTAATAATATCCACACCATGCCCTAACACTGATGTAATCCACACCATCGCTTCCAATACTAATGTAATAATATCCACACCATGCCCTATCACTGATCTAATCAACACCATCGCTTCCAATACTAATGTAATAATATCCACACCATGCCCTAACACTCATCTAATCCACACCATCGCTTCCAATACTAATGTAATCATATCCACAACCTGCCCTATCACTGATCTAATCCACTCCATCACTTCCAATAGTAATGTAATAATATACACACCACGCCCTACCACTCATCTAATCCACACCATCCCTTCTAATACCAATGTAATAATATCCACACCATGCCCTATCACTGATCTAATGCACACCATCACTTCCAATAGTAACGTAATAATATCCGCATCATGCCCTATCACTGATCTAATGCACACCATCGCTTCTAATACTAATGTAATAATATCCACACCATGCCCTAACACTCATCTAATCCACACCATCGCTTCCAATACTAATATAATAATATCCACACCATGCCCTAACACTCATCTAATCCACACCATCGCTTCTAATACTAATGTAATAATATCCACACCATGCCCTATCACTGATCTAATGCACACCAACGCTTCTAATACTAATGTAATAATATCCATACCATGCCCTAACACTGATCTAATCCACACCATCACCTCTAATACTAATGTAGTGATATCCACACCATGCCCTACCACTCATCTAATCCACACCATCCCTTCTAATACTGATGTAATAATATCCACATCATGACCTGTCACGGATCTAATGCACACCATCGCTTCTAATACTAATGTAATAATATCCACACCATGACCTATCACTGATGTAATCCACACCATCACTTCCAATACTAATGTAATAATATCCACACCTTGCGCTATCACTGATCTAATCAACACCATCGCTTCCAATACTGATGTAATAATATACACACCATGCCCTAACACTCATCTAATCCACACCATCGCTTCCAATACTAATGTAATAATATCCACGCCATGCCCTATCACTGATCTAGTCCACACCATCGCTTCCAATAGAAATGTAGTAATATCCACATCATGCCCTATCACTGATCTAGTCCACACCATCGCTTCCAATACTAATGTAGTAATATCCACACCATGCCCTATCACTGATCTAGTCCCCACCATTGCTTCTAATACTAAAGTAATAATATCCACACCATGCCCTATCACTGATCTAGTCCATACCATCGTTTTTAATACTAATGTAATAATATCCACAGCATGCCATAACACTCATCTAATCCACACCATCGCTTCTAATACTAACGTATTAATATCCACACCATGCCCTAACACTGATCTAATCCACACCATTGCTTCCAATACTAATGTAGTAATACCCACACCATGCCCTATCACTGATCTAGTCGACACCATCGCTTCCAATACTAATGTAATAATATCCACACCATGCCTTATCACTGATCTAGTCCACACCATTGTTTCTAATACTAATGTAATAATATCCACAGCATGACCTAACACTCATCTAATCCACACCATCGCTTCTAATACTAATGTAATAATATCCACACCATGCCCTAACACTGATGTAATCCACACCATCGCTTCCAATACTAATGTAATAATATCCACACCATGCCCTATCACTGATCTAATCAACACCATCGCTTCCAATACTAATGTAATAATATCCACACCATGCCCTAACACTCATCTAATCCACACCATCGCTTCCAATACTAATGTAATAATATCCACATCATGCCCTATCACTGATCTAGTCCACAGCATCGCTTCCAATACTAATGTAATCATATCCACAACCTGCCCTATCACTGATGTAATCCACTCCATCACTTCCAATAGTAATGTAATAATATACACACCATGCCCTACCACTCATCTAATCCACACCATCCCTTCTAATACTAATGTAATAATATCCACACCATGCCCTATCACTGATCTAATGCACACCATCGCTTCCAATACTAACGTAATAATATCCGCATCATGCCCTATCACTGATCTAATGCACACCATCACTTCTAATACTAATGTAATAATATCCACACCATGCCCTAACACTCATCTAATCCACACCATCGCTTCCAATACTAATGTAATAATATCCACACCATGCCCTAACACTCATCTAATCCACACCATCCCTTCTAATACTAATGTAATAATATCCACACCATGCCCTATCACTGATCTAATGCACACCATCGCTTCTAATACTAATGTAATAATATCCATACCATGCCCTATCACTGATCTAATCCACACCATCACCTCTAATACTAATGTAGTGATATCCACACCATGCCCTACCACTCATCTAATCCACACCATCCCTTCTAATACTGATGTAATAATATCCACATCATGACCTGTCACTGATCTAATGCACACCATCGCTTCTAATACTAATGTAATAATATCCACACCATGACCTATCACTGATCTAATCCACACCATCACTTCCAATACTAATGTAATAATATCCACACCTTGCGCTATCACTGATCTAATCAACGCCATCGCTTCCAATACTGATGTAACAATATCCACACCATGCCCTAACACTCATCTAATCCACACCATCGCTTCCAATACTAATGTAGTAATATCCACATCATGCCCTATCACTGATCTAGTCCACACCATTGCTTCTAATACTAAAGTAATAATATCCACACCATGCCCTATCACTGATCTAGTCCATACCATCGTTTTTAATACTAATGTAATAATATCCACAGCATGCCATAACACTCATCTAATCCACACCATCGCTTCTAATACTAACGTAATAATATCCGCACCATGCCCTAACACTGATCTAATCCACACCATTGCTTCCAATACTAATGTAGTAATACCCACACCATGCCCTGTCACTGATCTAGTCGACACCATCGCTTCCAATACTAATGTAATAATATCCACACCATGCCTTATCACTGATCTAGTCCACACCATTGTTTCTAATACTAATGTAATAATATCCACAGCATGCCCTAACACTCATCTAATCCACACCATCACTTCTAATACTAACGTAATAATATCCACACCATGCCCTAACTCTGATCTAATCCACACCATCGCTTCCAATACTAATGTAATAATATCCACACCATGCCCTATCACTGATCTAATCAACACCATCACTTCCAATACTAATGTAATAATATCCACACCATGCCATAACACTCATCTAATCCACACCATCGCTTCCAATACTAATGTAATAATATCCACATCATGTCCTATCACTGATATATTCCACACCATCGCTTCCAATACCAGTGTAATAATATCCACAGCATGCCCTATCACTGATCTAGTCCACACCATCGCTTGTAATACTAATGTAATAATATCCACAGCATGCCCTATCACTGATCTAGTCCACACCATCGCTTCTAATACTAATGTAATAATATCTACACCATGCCCTATCACTGATCTAGTCCACACCATCGCTTCCAATACTAATGAAATAATATCCACACCATGCCCTATCAGTGATCTAGTCCACACCATCGTTTCCAATACTAATGTAATAATATCCACATCGTGCCCTATCACTGATCTAGTCCGCACCATCTCTTCTAATACTAATGTAATAATATGCACACCATGCCCTATCAGTGATGTAATCCACACCATCGTTTCCACTACTAATGTAATAATATCCACACCATGCCCTAACACTCATCTAATCCACACCATCCCTTCTAATACTAATGTAATAATATCCACACCATGCCCTATCACTGATCTAATCCACACCATCGCTTCCAATACTAATGTAATAATATCCACACCATGCCCTATCACTGACCTAATCCACACTACCACTTCCAATACCAATGTAGTAATATCCACATCATGCTCTATCACTGATGTAGTCCACACCATCGCTTCCAATACTAATGTAATAATATCCACACCATGCCCTATCACTGATCTAATCCACACCATCACTTCCAATACTAATGTAATAATATCCACACCATGCCCTACCACTCATCTAATCCACACCATCCCTTCTCATACTAATGTAATAATGTCCACACCATGCCCTACCACTGATCTAATGCACACCATCGCTTCTAATATTAATGTAATAATATCCACACCATGACCTATCACTGATCTATTGCACACCATTGCTTCTAATACTTATGTAATAATATCCACACCATGCCCTATCACTGATCTAATCAACACCATCGCTTCCAATACTAATGTAATAATATCCACACCATGCCCTAACACTCATCTAATCCACACCATCGCTTCCAATACTAATGTAATAATATACACACCATGCCCTATCACTGATCTAGTCCACACCATCGCTTCCAATACTAATGTAGTAATATCCGCATCATGCCCTATCACTGATCTAGTCCACACCATCGCTTCCAATACTAATAATATCCACACCATGCCCTATTACTGATCTAGTCCCCACCATCGCTTCTAATACTAATGTAATAATATCCACACCATGCCCTATCACTGATCTAATCCACACCATCGCTTGCAATACTAATGTTATAGTATCCATATCATGCCCTAACACTCATCTAATCCACACCATCGCTTCCAATACTAATGTAATAATATACACATCATGCCCTATCACTTATCTAGTCCACACCATCGCTTCCAAAGCTAATGTAATGATATCCACACCATGCCCTATCACTTATCTTGTCCACCCCATCACTTCTAATACTAATGTAATAATATCCACAGCATGCCCTAACACTCATCTAATCCACACCATCGCTTGTAATACTAATGTAATAATATGCACACCATGCCCTATCACTGATCTAGTCCACACCATCGCTGCCAATACTAATGTAATAATATCCACACCATGCCCTATCACTGATCTAGTCCACACCATCGCTTCCAATACTAATGTAATAATATCCACATCATTCCCTATCACTGATCTAGTCCACACCATCGCTTCTAATACTAATGTAATAATATCCACACCATGCCCTATCACTGATCTAGTCCACACCATCACTTCTAATACTAATGGAATAATATCCACACCATGCCCTATCAGTGATCTAATGCACACCATGGCTTCTAATACTAATGTAATAATATCCACACCATGTCCTATCACTGATCTAATCCACGCCATCGCTTCCAATACCAATGTAGTAATATCCACATCATGCCCTATCACTGATCTAGTCCACACCATCGCTTCCAATACTAATGTAATAATATCCACACCATGCCCTATCACTGATCTAATCCATACCATCACTTCCAATACTAATGTAATAATATCCACACCATGCCCTACCACTCATCAAATCCACACCATCCCTTCTGATACTAATGTAATAATATGCACTCCATGCCCTGTCACTGATCTAATCCACACCATCGCTTCCAATACTAATGTAATAATATCCACACCATGCCCTATCACTGATCTAATCCACACCATCTCTTCCAATACTAATGTAGTAATATCCACGCCATGCCCTATCACTGATCTAGTCCACACCATCGCTTCCAATGCTAATGTAATAATATCCACACCATGCCCTATCACTGATCTAATCCACACCATCACTTCCAATAGCAATGTAATAATATCCACACCATGCCCTACCACTCATCTAATCCACACCATCCCTTCTAATACTAATGTAATAATAACCACACCTGCCCTATCACTGATCTAATCACACCATCGCTTCTAATACTAATGTAATAATATCCACATCATGCCCTATCACTGATCTAATGCACACCATCGCTTCCAATAGTAATGTAATAATATCCACACCATGCCCTACCACTCATCTAATCCACACCATCCCTTCTAATACTAATGTAATAATATCCACACCATGCCCTATCACTGATCTAATGCACACCATCGCTTCTAATACTAATGTAATAATATCCACAGCATGCCCTAACACTGATCTAATCCACACCATGGCTTCTAATACTAATGTAGTAATATCCACACCATGCCCTACCACTCATCTAATCCACACCATCCATTCTAATACTAATGTAATAATATCCACACCATGACCTATCACTGATCTAATGCACACGATCGCTTCTAATACTAATGTAATAGTATCCACACCATGCCCTATCGGTGATCTAATCCACACCATCACTTCCAGTACTAATTTAGTAATATCCACATCATGCCCTATCACTGATCTAGTCCACACCATCGCTTCCAATACTAATGTAATAATATCCACACCTTGCCCTACCACTCATCTAATCCACACCATCCCTTCTAATACTAATGTAATAATATCCACACCATGCCCTAATACTCATCTAATCCACACCATCTCTTCTAATACTAATGTAATAATATCCACACCATGCCCTTACAGTAATGTAATATCTGCACCATTTCCCAACACCAATACAATATCCACACCATTCCCTAACACTAATCTAAATGTCCATGCCATGCCCTAACACTAATATATTGACACAATTGCCTCTAATACTAATATATAGAATAATATCTAGTAAGTGGACCCTGTTGACATTGAGGCTTTTTTAAGGGTTTTACAGCTTTGGCTGAACTATAGCCTCTGTAGTGGATTTTGATGATGTGTCTGCTTTGCTGGCATGGTATTGACATGGTTGTTTTAAAAAGTAACTTACTTTCCAATAATGTCATATTTCTAAGCAACTTCCCGTAGTAGTACAAAATACAACTTTTTCTTCCCTTAGATTCCCCAACAGTTATTGCCGTACCAGATTTTCAGTGTCGCACAAAATACTCTGGTATATTGCACTGAAAGCATGGACACTCTCCCAGGTAACTACCACATAACCCCTAGATCAGGAAATCAGCGTTGTTCCTACATGATAATTCGGTCCACAAACTCACTTCACTTTTACCTCGTGCCACACTTGGGAGTATAATGTGTTTTTTTTTTTTCATTCGGATCCAGTTTTCTTTTCCTGGAACTGTTCCCCAGACTTTCCTTCATATTTATGACCTTGACACATTTAAAGAGCACACAGGTTTTTGTTTGAACAGCTGTTTTCAGGTCTTTGGGGTATATACCTAGGAATGGAATCATTGAGTCATATGGTAAATCTATTTGTAACTTTATGAAGAAACATCAAATTATTTTACACGTAGGCTGCACCATTTTGTCACTTATTGTCACATATTGTCACAAGCAGTGTTTAAGAGTTCAAGTTTCTGCACATCTTTGTCAACACTTGTTATTTTTTAGTATAACTATTCTTGTGTGAGTTAAGGGTTATCTCTTCATGGTTTTAATTATGGTAATGATGTTAAGCATCTTTTCATGTGCTTGTTGGTGAAGTGTGTATTAAAGTCTTTTGTCAATTTTTAGATTGGGTTGTCTTTGCTGTGGAGTTGTAAAAGTTCTTTATACATTCTGGATAACAGACACTGATGAAGTATCTAATGTGCCGACATTTTCTTCCATTTTATAGGTTGTTGGAACGTAATAAGAGTTAATGTGTGGTCTCTGCTGCAGTGTCCTGAAACAGAGCGCTAAGCCTCAGGAATGTATGAAGTAATGTGTCTTTCGTATGCTAATGAAATGATTGATGGCTGGGGGCACCTGGATAGCCTCAGTGGGGCTGGCTGCCAAGGGAAGCAACCTTGTCATTAGAGGATTTGAAATTTCTTCCCCCGTCCCGTCTCTGTGAAGGGGAGAGGTGCTGATGGTTGAGTTGATCACCTATGGCCACAGACGTAACCAATTTGCCTGTGTAATAAAGGACAGGGTTGGGAGAGCATCTGTGTTGCTCTCCCAACACAGGAGATACTGGGAGGATCATGTCTGGTGAGGGCATGGGAGGCCTGCATTCCTTCCACATACCTCACCTTGTGCATCTCTTTTTCTGGCTTTTCATTTGTAGCGTTTAAAAGATCCTTGGTAATAAGTCAGGAATAGTAAGTACACTGCGTTCATGGGTTGTGCAATGTGATGTAGCAAATTGCTGAACCCAATAAGGGTGTTGTGGGAGCCTCCAATCTGTAGCAAAGTCAGACAGAAGGTAACCTGGGAACCTACTGTTTGTGGTTGGCACCTTAAGTGGTTACAGTCTTGTAACGGAGTACCCATATTTTCTTACAGAAGAAATGAATTAGTTTTACCATTTTGCTGTTCCTGCACTTAGCTCTTTAGGAATGCAATTATAAGCTTTACTGTCTCTCCACCAGACACTTCCTATACTGCAAACTTTTCCAACTGTGTGATAACTTAAAAGTTCCAGGGACCAAACCTTGAAACAAACTGGCACTTCCATATCTCTCCCCCACCAGGAGATTGGCAGCAGACAACAGTCAATTTACAACCTGGCTCTGCCCATGGTGGTGCTAGCAAGATCACCTAATGGAGAAAACATCAGAGCATGTCCCATAGACCCTGCACCTCCTCACCTCATCCCCTGCATGCCATTCTGGCAAGTCCGAAAGCCCTGCTTTCTGCCCAGAAAGTGGAAGGGCTTCCCTTAAGGCAAGAGCCTGTATGTTCCCTTCAGCTAAGCTCTGGCATAAAGTCACTTTCTTTTTACCATCCTTGTGTTTGTCATTTAAATTTGCAAGCAACAAGGGGCATGACGTGTATTCCTAGGACTGAGTCCTTAGCCTGTGGGGTCTGATGCTTTCTCCATTTACTGTCACAATTGGGCTGCACTGTAGGACACCCAGCTGGTACCCAAGATTTGGTCTGTGTGGGGAAAAAACCGATGTATCTGGTAACAGAAGTGTTCTGTGTTGAGTGTTGAGAGTATACTATAAGAGAGTTGTTTTTCCTATTATAACATTTTGTCTTTCAACTTTTTTCTTCATGTCTTCTGAGACGTAAAAGTTGTAAATTTTGAGGAAATAAATTGATTTATTTTTCCTTTTGTGGTCTGTGCTTTTGGTGTCAGATGTAAGAAACTATTGCTACATGTAAGGTCATGAATGCTTAACTGTATGTTTTCTTCCAGAGTTTTTAGTTTTCACCTATTTTGGTCTTTGAGCCATTGTAGTTTAATTTTTTATGTGGTATGAGGTAAGGATACAATTTCATTTCCCTTTATGTGGATAGCAAGTTGCCTTACATCACTTGTTGAGGACAGGATTCTTTCCCCAATTTACTGGTAATGGACCTTGTCTAAAATCAGTTGAGCATAGAGGTATTGTTTTCTGTCTGGACTCCCAATTCAATTCAGTTGATCTTTCTGTTTATTCCTGTGCGAGGATCCTACTGTTTTTATTACTGTTCCTTTGTAATAAAATTTGAAATTGGGATGTGATCAGGATCAGCTTATCCACTTCTGTCCCAAGGCCTTTGGGATTTTTGTAGGAATAACATTGAATCCACGGATTGCTTCGTGTACTTTGGGAAACTTAACAATGTGGTCTACAAATCCACAAATAAGATAAGTTTTTACATTTATTGGGAATTTAATTTCCTTAAGTAATGTCTTATAATTTCCCTCATCTAAGTCTTGTCATTTCATTCCATTTATTCCTAAGTATAATATTGCTATTGGTATTTTTTAAGGTAGAATTTTCATAATTTGGTTTAGAGATTATTCATTCCTAGCATATGCATATAAAATGGAATGTTTGGCCAGGCACCGGGGCTCATACCTGTAACCCAAGCAGGTTGAGAGGCTGAGGAAGGGTTAGGGTTAGGGTTGGGGTTGGGGTTGGGGTTGGGGTTGGGGTTAGGCTTACGGCTTAGGGCTTAGGGATTAGGGCTAGGGCTCGGGCTAGGGTTAGGGTTACGGTTAGGGTTGGGTTAGGGTTGGGTTAGGGTAGGGTTAGGGTTAGGGGTTAGGGGTTCGGGTTCGGGTTTGGGTTTAGAGTCCATGTGTTCTTTTGGAGCAAGTCACTATGCAGAGCCCACAGTTATGGAGTGAGGAGTTGGCTCCACCTTCTTGGTGGCTGAGTGTCTACATCAATTATTTGGAATTCTTTTGCAAAGGAGATTTCTATGCAACTCCATTTGCTTATTCACCTAGGGATACAAATACAGACACCTAGATAATGACTTTAAGCTTTAGTTATTATTCAACACTACAGTATTATGTTGCACAATTCATTCCTGTGTTGGCCATCAGTAGCTGTTTTTATTGGCTCTTATTTTTCTTTGATATATTTTAAATTTTTTAGTACTTACTTACTTTCTGATACTTCCAGATTATCCTGGCTCCTATATTTACTGTCCCAGTTCTAGTATCAGACATTTCTTCAAAGAGCCTGATTCCTTTCAGAATGGTAGGAAAACTTACATCTGGCTGCTGAATGAGCACATTGTATCTTGTCCCTCATTGGCAATGCTAGGAAGTATATGTGTGTGTCTAACCTACCTATACACACCTAATTATAAAGTTTTCTATGTAGAACTGTGTGTATCTTTATTAAACTAAACATAAGTTTACGTTGATGTCTCCACCTCTGATCTACTATCACATGAATCATTCTAGCCTTCTTGCCTTGCTAATTTGTAATCTCCCACTTCAACAGTGAGAAACCTGGTTCCCACCATCTGTGACTTATGTAAGTCATTGTTTTATTCCAGATACAGACACTGTGGTTTTACAATTGTTCACAATTGCTTTTGTTGGAAAGAACTTTATAAAGTGGAATCCAATGATGAAGTATAGTTCATGTGCCTTCAGCCTACAGATTCTGTTCCTTTTCAAAGTGACTTAGGTCAACACCATTTTCCCTACACCTTCAGTGAGTTTTTACCTACATTTGTGTCTTAGTCCATTTCGTGGTTCTGTAACAGAATACCTGAGGCTGCGTAATTTATAAGTAAAAAAGGTTCATTTGGTTCACAATACTGGTGGCTGGAATGTCTGAGATTGGGCAGTTGCATCTGGCAGGGCCTCAGTCTTTTTCACCTCATGGTGGAAAGTGGAAGGGGAGCAAGGGGTGCCCCAGAGATCACATAGCAGAAGTGAAAGCAAGAGGGAAGCCAAGGAAGCCAGACTCTTTTTAATTACCTACTCCTGCAGAAATTATCTATTCCTGTGAGAACAGAACTCACTCACCCCCATGGAGGACATTAATGTATTCATGAGGGATCCATCCCCACGACCCAAACACCATCCACTAGGCCCAACCACCCCACACTGACACAGTGGGAGTCAAATTTCAACATGAGTTTTTGTGGGGACAAACCACATCCAAACCATAGTAATTTGTAGCATAAATTCTTTTTCACATGATGTATTCTGTCCTGGGATACTCCACATCCTGAGTAATTGTATTTAATTTGAATAGAGTTTGCTTTAACCATTTGGCTGTAAAATTCTGCATATTTCGACAAATGCATTGTGGCAGATATCCCACTATTAAAGTATCATATGGAATGCTTCAAACCCCCACCCCATGGAGCCAATGGCTTCCCATCTGTATAGTTTGCCTTCTCCAGTGTCTCATTAAATGAGATCACATTGTGTGTATCCTCCTCAGACTGTCTTCTTCCATTTAGCAATGTGCATGCAAGATTCACTCATGTCTTTGTGTCAGTTGATAGCTTGTTCCTTTCTATGGCTAAATAGTATTCCATTACATGAATGTACCACAATTTGGTTATGCATTTTGGGGAGCAGAACCTTCCTCTTCTAACTTTGTTCCAGGGTTGGAGACCTTCAAATTAACTGACAATGGATACATTAGTAGGAGAGACAATACTTGGCTTCTTGTTCCCCAAGTATCATTGTGGGACAAAATTCATCAGATGGCAGGATCCAGTTTACAAAGGGGTAAAAATAGCCCAGAAACAAGAAACAAGACTAGAATCTGATAAGCTATAATGGCTATAGTTTTCCTTTAAAATTTTTTTTGAGACAGGGTCTGGCTCTGTCATCCAGGCTGCAGTGCAAAGGTGCAATCTCAGCTCATGGCAACCTCTACCTCCTGGGTGCAAACGATCCTCCCTCCTCAGCCTCCTGATTACCTGGGACTACAGGCAGATGCCGTCATGCCCATCTAATTTTTGTATTTTTGGTAGAGACGGGGTTTCATGGTAGCTTTTGATTGGAAATAACATCAAAGTAGTTGTCAAAATACTTAGGAATGTTATTTTTGGATTGTAAGGTGAGACTTGTTTAGCTTTGGAAAAAATTCCCAATTTGTAATAGGGGAGGAAAAATAATTTTTTGTTTTCGGAATTCTTAGATGGGATGCTCTGTAAAAACTGACAGATTAAAATGAGCAAAACAGAAAAGTTTAAAAACATGTATACCTTATGGTTACATGGGAGATACTCAGGGAAAAATGAGTAAATCTCCAACAGGTGGCTTTCAGTTCAAGCATAAATACTGTCTTCAACTTAAAGAAAGAAGATTTGAGGGGCATTAGTGGGGAGTTAACTAGCAAAAGCACATTAGACAAGGGTAAGGTTCGTTATACAGACTTAAGTCCATGCATTCTCCATTGATAAGACTCTTTAGTGATTTAGTTATCGTTCTCTTCTTGGTGTCAAGAGAGGTAGCTCAAAAACCTGCAGACAAATGTTTATAGTAGCCAAAGGGGATCAGACTATGTCAGCCCAAAATATGCCACTTCAGCATAAGTATTCATGGCAACCTCTACCTCCTGGGTGCAAACGATCCTCCCTCCTCAGCCTCCTGATTACCTGGGACTACAGGCAGATGCCGTCATGCCCATCTAATTTTTGTATTTTTGGTAGAGACGGGGTTTCATGGTAGGTTTTGATTGGAAATAACATCAAAGTAGTTGTCAAAATACTTAGGAATGTTATTTTTGGATTGTAAGGTTATTACAATGGTTTATTACAAAGGTTATTACAAAGGTTATTAAATGGTTATTTCCTTTATAGATGTAAATTTTCCTTACACAAGTAATTTCTACTGTGTTTTCACAACTTCCTTTGTTAGCTTTTTTTTTTTTTCAAAATAATTAGCTTGGAATAATTCTTAAGCCAAAGGGACATATTTTGGGGTTGCATATTCTGGTTTCCTACCATTATATTTTGGGGTGGCATATTTTGGTCTTATATTTGGTCTTATATATAGACCAGCTGTGCTTTTTATGGTTTTCAGGTCTCTAGTATGTTGAGCATCTTTTTGTAAGTGTACTTGCCATCTGTAGATCTTCTTTGTTGAGGTGTCTGTTCAGATCTGTGTGCATTTTTAATTGAGCTGTTTAACTTATTGTTTAGTTTTAACAATTTTTAATATATTTTGAATACAAATTCTCAGATCTGTATTTTGCAAATATTTTCTTCCATATGTGGCTTGTCTTTTGGTTCTCTTAACAAGGTCTCTTCCAGAGTATAAACTGTAAATATTAAGAAATCCACATTGTCATTTCTTCTGTGTATATCAACCTTGTGTGTCATTTGTTAAAATTCATTACCAGACGCAAAGGCACATAGCTTTTCTTCTGTAGTTTCTTCTAGAAATTGTATAGTTTTGCATTTTTAGTGTAAGGATGATTTTGAGTGATTATTTGTGTAAGTTGTAAAGTTTTCATCTACATGCATATCATTTCTTATGGTTTCCAATTAATCATTCCCTGACTATTTTTGGGAAAGACACAGGATAGTGGGCTCTGTTAGAGGAGATAGCTAGACATGAACAGGAGGGGGAGCTCCTGGAAAAGGGGAAGTCTGGGAAGCCTCACCTGGAGGGACCCCAAAAATGCACATATTAGTAGCATCTCTAGTGCTAGAGTGGATGGGCACTTGTCAATTGTGGTTAGGAGGGAGAAGAGGTACCTACGCAGAAACACCCTAGAACTTCTCTTAAGATGCCCCAATCATCATTCACTCTGCAATAAAAATGTCAGAATATTGCTAGCTACATGCTGATAAGAAGGACAAAGGGGACATTCTTAAGAGCAACCTGGCACCATAAGTACAGATTAGGGCAGAGAAAGACATTCAAAAGAGGAAGGTGCAGTAGATACAAACGTGACTGCTGTCAGCCTGCCTGGGATGGCGGGAAGGAGGCTGGTGCCAGTGTGGATTCGGATTGATCACCACACATGTACCTCAATCAACAGTAAGGAGGTCCCACAAGCCTAAGTGGGGCAAGTTGGGGACCTAAGGCAGTAGCAGGAGAACCAAAGAAAACAGGCGGAGACTTGAGACAGAGGCAGGAATGTGAAGTCCAAAATAAAATTCCCCGCACAGGACTCTTAGGCTGTTTTCATGCACTATCAGCCCACTCCTCCCTATTTTTCTACAATAAGCTCTTTACACTGTATTTCTTTTGAATGAAGTTGTCTTCCATCTTTGCACTGCCTCTTGGTGAAAATCTTTCTTCCAAGTTAACTGGGACATCAGCTCTTCCCAGTAATAGCTCCTTTTCAGTTTTAATTTACAGAACTGATGGGGATTAATAACTGGCGCTCTGACTTTAAGTGGTGCAGGAGGCGGCCAGTAGGGGACGCCAGCCATCACACCGGGAGCAAGAGGGCCCTGCCTAGTCCCCATCTGCCTGCAGGTGGCTTGCAGCCACGACAATGCCAGCAAGAGGGCCTGGCAGTGTCACTGGCTGCCAGCAGGGGGCGAACGACGACTACACTGTGAGCAAGAGGGCCCTGCAGTGTCCTTAGCTGCCAGGAGGTGGCGTAGGGGCACCACACCATGAGCAAGAGGACCGTGCAGTGCCCTGGTTGCCAGCAGGGGGCGTGCTGCCACTACACTGTGAGCAAGAGGATCCTGTAGTGCCCCCAGCGGTCAGAAGAGGGCGTCCCCTGACTTCACTGCAAGGAAGAGGGCCCGGCAGTGTCCCCAGCTGCCAGCAGGGGAGCCAGCCGCCACTACACTTGGAGCAAGAGGGCCCGGCAGTGTCCCCAGCTGCCAGCAGGCGGGTGTGCTGCCACTACAATGTGAGCAAGAGGGCCCTGCAATGTCCCTAGCTGCCAGCAGGCGGCGTGCCGCCACTATACTGCAAGCAAGAGGGACCTGCAGTTGCCCTAGTCGCCAGCAGGGGGCGCAATGGCACAGCACCGTGGGCAAGCGGGTCCTGTACTGCCCGGGTGCAAGCAGGAGGGGGCCCGAACCGGGCTGTTCAGATTACTCAGGTTCCACCCGTCTCTGCGCCGCGCCGCCGGGGACGTGTCTCTGCGCCTGCACCGCGCCACCCCCGCGCTCCCCGCCCGGCGGCGTGCGACTGTGCGCCTGCAACACGCCCCGCCACCGTCAGCTCAGCGACGTGCGTCTCTGCGCCTGCGCCTGCGCCGCGCCTCACTCCCGCTCGCCCAGCGACCTCTCCCCTCCGGGGACGCGCCCGCGTGCCTCTATGCCCTGCGCCGCGTTTCCCCAACAGCGCCGCGCCGCCCCTCTCTGCGCCTGCGCGGGCCCGCCGCGCCGCCCCGCCCCTCTCTGCGCCTGCGCGGGCCCGCCGCGCCGCCCCGCCCCTCTCTGCGCCTGCGCCGGCCCGCCGCGCCGCCCCTCTCTGCGCCTGCGCCGGCCCGCCGCCCCGCCCCTCTCTGCGACTGCGCCGGCCCGCCGCGCCGCCCCTCTCTGCGCCTGCGCCGGCCCGCCGCGCCGCCCCTCTCTGCGCCTGCGCGGGCGCGCCGCGCCGCCCCTCTCTGCGCCTGCGCGGGCGCGCCGCGCCGCCCCTCTCTGCCCCTGCGCGGGCCCGCCGCGCCGCCCCTCTCTGCCCCTGCGCGGGCCCGCCGCGCCGCCCCTCTCTGCGCCTGCGCCGGCGCGCCACGCCTCTTTGCGAGGGCGCATTTGCGTTCTCCTCAGCACAGACCCGGAGAGCATCGCCAGGGCGGAGCTGCGTTCTCCTCTGCACAGACTTCGGGAGTACTGCGAAGGCGGAGCAGAGTTCTTCTCAGGTCAGACGCGGGTGGGCGGAGGGCACTGCGAGGGTGGAGCTGTGTTCTGCTCAGCAGAGACCTGGGGGGCACCGTAAAGGCGGAGCAGCATTCTCAGCAGAGATGTTGGTGGCACTGCCTGGCTTTGGGACAACTTGGGGCCGCATGGACGGTGAATAAAATCTTTCACGGTCGCAGCCCTGAATAATCAAGGTCAGAGACCAGTTAGAACGGTTCAGTGTGGAAAACGGGAAATCAAAAGCCTCTCTCAATCCTGCGCACCGAGATTCTCCCGAGGCGGGGGGCTGCATTGCTGGTTCCAACTGCAGCGTCGGAACACAAATGTAGCATTCCTAATGCACACATGACACCCAAAATTACATGAGTAATATGGTTAGGGTTAGGGTTAGATTACAATTTCTAACCTGTTTTATTTTGTTTTTTTTTGAGACAGGGTCTCCCTCTGTTGTCCAAGGCTGGAGTGTAGTAGCGCTATCGCAGCTGACTGCAGCCTCAACCTTCCAGGCTGAAGCGATCCTCCTACCTCAACCTCCCACGTGGCTGAGACTACAGGTGCTTGCCACTATGCCCAACTAATATTTGGAATTTTCGTATACGTGGATTCCAGAGGGGTGACAGCGAACCGTGAGTAAGCATGGATTTTGGTATATGCAGAGATGGGGGGCTGGAACTGATTCTGTATACTGAGGGACGACGACTGTATATGTTTTTACAATTACGCTGTAGGATACATACTGTTGCATAGCCTTGAAAATAATAATTTTTAATTGAGTGGAATAATAATAATATTGCTAAAAGTAGCAGCTGGCCAGGTGTGGTGGCTCACACTGGTAATCGCAACACTTTGGGAGGCTGAGGCAGGAGGATGGCTTGAGGCCAAGAGTTTGCGATAGGCCTTGGAAACGCAGGGGGAGTCACCATCCCTACAGAAAAACACATGAATTAGCCTAGTGTGGTGGCATGTTCCTGTAGTCCCAGCTACTTGGGAGGCTGAGGTGGGAGGATCACTTGAGCCCAGGGAGGCTGAGACTGCAGTGAGTCATGATCAGGCCTCTGCACTCCAGCCTGGGTGACAGAGTGAGACCCTGTCTCAAAACAACAAAAAAGTAGCCGCTAACATCAACTGACCTTTTACCAGGTGCCTACTGATACCATAGTTTAATTTCTTAGAACTGTTTCTTATTTCACTTACCAACTCTGTCTTCAGTTACTCCCAGATTTTTACTGTGTGTGTACAGATGATCTTTTGTTTGGATTGAATTGTCTCCCCAGAAGTAAGATTACTGTGAGTCATGGTGAATGGACATTCTCATTACCCTTGATGTAAATCGACAGGGTTTTGGGTGCCTCCCAGCTATAATCTTAGCACTTTGGGAGGCCAAGAGAGGAGGATTGCTTGAGGCCAAGAGTTGGAGGAGGCAGTATGGCAGTATGGTGAGACCCTGTCTCCATTATTTTAAAAAATTGACAGGCTTTACCCGGGAAGGCTTATACACAATTTAAACACCCCTCATAGTATAAGAAAGTGCCCATTTCACTGCACCTTTGCCAGCACAGGGTATTATAATTTAGTAAGTCATTTTTTGTTTGATTATTTTAAATAGACAAAAGACCTCATGTTACTCTACTTGTCACATTTCAACATCTTTCCTCAGCTTATTGGCTCTATTTCTTTTCTGTCTGTAAATGGTTGTTGTTGTTTTGTTCTTTGAGACAGGGTCTTGCTCTGTCACCAGGCTGGACTGTAGTGGCATAATCATGCCTCACTGCAGCCTTGACCTCCCAGGCTCAAACTTCCGCATTCCGAGTAGCTGGGACTACAAGTGTGCACCACCACTCCCAGGTAACTTTTTTCTTCTTTTGGATAGAGACAGGGTCTCACTGTGTTGTCCAGACCGGTCTCTAGCTCCTGGCCTTAAGCAATCCTCCTGCATTAGCTTCTCAAATGGCTGGAATTTCAGGCATGAGCCACCATGCCTGGCCTGGGCTAGTCCCATATTCTCTAGAGTTCTCTTTACTTTGTGCTAGCCAATCTCTCATTATGCTGTTCACCTGTTATAATGAATAATTCTCCATATTAAATTTTACCACTTTAAACTTTTGAGTGGTTTATGCTTCCTGATTGGACTCTGACTAATATGTTAGGAAGGGTCCCAGGAGGTAAACCCACACAGATGGGATTTGGGCATAGGTTTGGTTTCCCAGGGGGCAGTGCTGAGCTCTTTGCCAGTGGGAAATGGGATGCTGGTGATTTCCAGTAGGTGACCTCACAGTGACTCAAGCTACCTCTTACTGTTGATTGTGATGAAATGCCAGCTGAGGCACATGCCTTGGGAGCTAAGTGGTTGCTGCCCTTGACCACTGTGAAGACTGTTTTGGGAAGGGTCGCTTTGGATGCACTTGAGCAGGGGTCCCCAACCCCTGAGCCATGGAGCCGTAGGGAGCCACACAGCAGGAGGTGAGTGGTGTCGAGTGAGGGAGTGAGGGAAGCTTCGTCTGTATTTACAGCCACTCCCCTTTGCTCACATTCCCGCCTGAGCTCCGCCTTCTCAGATGAGCAGCAGCATTAGATTCTCATAGGAGAACGCACCCTGTTGTGAACCGTGCATGTGAGGGATCTAGGTTGCGCTGTCCTTATGAGAATCTAATACCTATTGATCTGTCACTTTCTCCCATCACGCTCAGGTGGGACCATCCAGTTTCAGGAAAACAAGCTTAACACGCCCACTGATTTGACATTATGGTGAGTTCTATAATTATTTTATTATATATTGGATGTATAATAAATATATATAATTATATATATTAATATGTTAAATATATTAATATATTAAATATATTATTATATATTGTAATAATGGAAATAAAGTCCCTAATAAATGTAAATGTGCTTAAATCTTTTGGCCCAGCTCCTACCTCCCGGCAGCCTCTCCAGGCCCAGAACTTTCTCCAGTCAGCCTCTACAGACCAAGCTCATGACTCACAATGGCCTATTTAGGCCCATACCCTACGTCACGGCAGTCTCCGCAGATGAGGCTACTGCCTCACAACAGCCTCCACAGGCACAGCTCCATCGGATATTGGATATATCCAATATCCACAGCCCACAGCTTCCTCAAGCCAAGCTCCCCAGGCCCAGGTCAGGCCTCACGGTGGCCTCTCCAGGATGAGCTCCTGCCCTCCGATGGCACCTGCAGGCCCCAAATGGTCTCCGGTCGGTGGGCTCCTCCACGCCAAGCTTGGGCCTCCCGGCGACCTCTGCAGGCCCAAGTTGTCCTGAAGTTGGCATCTCCCGGCCGTGCCTCCCAGCAAGTAAGCAAGCTCTTTTGGCTCAACTCCGGCCCAGCTCCCAACCGCCTTTGTGGGCCCCGAACTTTCTCCAGCCAAGTTCTTCGGGCCTAATTCCTGCCGCCCGGTGGCCTGTACGGGCCCAGCAATGGTTGGAGAACAGCCTATGCAGGTCCCCGCTCTTGCCTCCCAGGGGCCTCTCCAGGCCCAGCTCTTGACCCCACGGCGGCCTCTCAGGGCCAACTCCCTGCCTGCCTCCAAGCAGCCCGCGTGCGGCCCAGCTCCTCCCTCACGGTGGCCTGTTGATGCCCATGCCTCTGGCACCCTGCCCAGAGGCATGAGCCCCTGCCTCACACCGGCCCCTCCCACGCTGAGAGAGGTCAGCGTGAGCCCTTGCCTCACACCGGCCCCTCCCACACTGAGAGAGGTCAGAGTGAGCCCCATGCCTCACACCGGCCCCTCCCACGCTGAGAGAGGTCAGCGTGAGCCCCTTGCCTCACACCGGCCCCTCCCACGCTGAGAGAGGTCAGAGTGAGCCCTTGCCTCACACCGGCCCCTCCCATGCTGAGAGAGGTCAGAGTGAGCCCTTGCCTCACACCGGCCCCTCCCACGCTGAGAGAGGTCAGAGTGAGCCCTTGCCTCACACCGGCCCCTCCCACGCTGAGAGAGGTCAGCGTTAGCCCCTTGCCTCACACCGGCCCCTCCCACGCTGAGAGAGGTCGTGAGCCCTTGCCTCACACCGGCCCCTCCCATGCTGAGAGAGGTCAGAGTGAGCCCCTTGCCTCACACCGGCCCCTCCCACGCTGAGAGACGTCAGCCTGAGCTCTTGCCTCACACCGGCCCCTCCCACGCTGAGAGAGGTCAGCGTGAGCCCTTGCCTCACACCGGCCCCTCCCACGCTGAGAGAAGTCAGAGTGAGCCCCATGCCTCACACCGGCCCCTCCCACGCTGAGAGAGGTCAGCGTGAGCCCTTGCCTCACACCGGCCCCTCCCACGCTGAGAGAGGTCAGCGTCAGCCCTTGCCTCACACCGGCCCCTCCCACACCGAGAGAGGTCAGAGTGAGCCCCATGCCTCACACCGGCCCCTCCCACGCTGAGAGAGGTCAGAGTGAGCCCCATGCCTCACACCGCCCCCTCCCACGGTGAGAGAGGTCAGCGTGAGCCCTTGCCTCACACCGGCCCCTCCCACGCTGAGAGAGGTCAGAGTGAGCTCCATGCCTCACACCGGCCCCTCCCACGCTGAGAGAGGTCAGCGTGAGCCCTTGCCTCACACCGGCCCCTCCCACGCTGAGAGAGGTCAGCGTGAGCCCCTTGCCTCACACCGTCCCCTCCCTCGCTGACAGAGGTCAGCCTGAGCCCCTTGCCTCACACCGGCCCCTCCCTCGCTGACAGAGGTCAGCCTGAGCCCCTTGCCTCACACCGGCCCCTCCCTCGCTGACAGAGGTCAGCCTGAGCCCCTTGCCTCACACCGGCCCCTCCCACGCTGAGAGAGGTCGTGAGCCCTTGCCTCACACCGGCCCCTCCCATGCTGAGAGAGGTCAGCGTGAGCCCTTGCCTCACACCGGCCCCTCCCACGCTGAGAGAAGTCAGAGTGAGCCCCATGCCTCACACCGGCCCCTCCCACGCTGAGAGAGGTCAGCGTGAGCCCTTGCCTCACACCGGCCCCTCCCACGCTGAGAGAGGTCAGCGTGAGCCCTTGCCTCACACCGGCCCCTCCCACGCTGAGAGAGGTCAGCATGAGCCCCGTGCCTCGCACCGTCCCCTCCCTCGCTGACAGAGGTCAGCGTGAGCCCCTTGCCTCACACCGGCCCCTCCCTCGCTGACAGAGGTCAGCCTGAGCCCCTTGCGTCACACCGGCCCCTCCCACGCTGAGAGAGGTCAGCGTGAGCCCTTGCCTCACACCGGCCCCTCCCACGCTGAGAGAAGTCAGAGTGAGCCCCATGCCTCACACCGGCCCCTCCCACGCTGAGAGAGGTCAGCGTGAGCCCTTGCCTCACACCGGCCCCTCCCACGCTGAGAGAGGTCAGCGTGAGCCCTTGCCTCACACCGGCCCCTCCCACGCTGAGAGAGGTCAGCGTGAGCCCCTTGCCTCACACCGGCCCCTCCCACGCTGAGAGAGGTCAGCGTGAGCCCCTTGCCTCACACCGGCCCCTCCCACGCTGAGAGAGGTCAGCGTGAGCCCCATGCCTCACACCGGCCCCTCCCACGCTGAGAGAGGTCAGCGTGAGCCCCTTGCCTCACACCGGCCCCTCCCACGCTGAGAGAGGTCAGAGTGAGCCCTTGCCTCACACCGGCCCCTCCCATGCTGAGAGAGGTCAGAGTGAGCCCTTGCCTCACACCGGCCCCTCCCACGCTGAGAGAGGTCAGCGTGAGCGCTTGCCTCACACCGGCCCCTCCCATGTTGAGAGAGGTCAGCGTGAGCCCCTTACCTCACACCGGCCCCTCCCACGCTGAGAGAGGTCGTGAGCCCTTGCCTAACACTGGCCCCTCCCATGCTGAGAGAGGTCAGAGTGAGCCCCTTGCCTCACACCGGCCCCTCCCACGCTGAGAGACGTAGGCCTGAGCCCTTGCCTCACACCGGCCCCTCCCACGCTGAGAGAGGTCAGCGTGAGCCCCTTGCCTCACACCGGCCCCTCCCACGCTGATAGAGGTCAGCGTGAGCCCTTGCCTCACACCGGCCCCTCCCACGCTGAGAGAAGTCAGAGTGAGCCCCATGCGTCACACCGGCCCCTCCCACGCTGAGAGAGGTCAGCGTGAGCCCTTGCCTCACACCGGCCCCTCCCACGCTGAGAGAGGTCACAGTGAGCCCCATGCCTCACACTGGCCCCTCCCACGCTGAGAGAGGTCAGAGTGAGCCCCATGCCTCATACCGCCCCCTCCCACGGTGAGAGAGGTCAGCGTGAGCCCTTGCCTGACACCGGCCCCTCCCACGCTGAGAGAGGTCAGAGTGAGCCCCATGCCTCACACCGGCCCCTCCCACGCTGAGAGAGGTCAGCGTGAGCCCTTGCCTCACACCGGCCCCTCCCACGCTGAGAGAGGTCAGCGTGAGCCCTTGCCTCACACCGGCCCCTCCCACGCTGAGAGAGGTCAGAGTGAGCCCCATGCCTCACACCGGCCCCTCCCACGCTGAGAGAGGTCAGAGTGAGCCCCATGCCTCACACCGCCCCCTCCCACGGTGAGAGAGGTCAGCGTGAGCCCTTGCCTCACACCGGCCCCTCCCACGCTGAGAGAGGTCAGAGTGAGCCCCATGCCTCACACCGGCCCCTCCCACGCTGAGAGAGTTCAGCGTGAGCCCCTTGCCTCGCACCGTCCCCTCCCTCGCTGACAGAGGTCAGCCTGAGCCCCTTGCCTCACACCGGCCCCTCCCACGCTGAGAGAGGTGAGCGTGAGCCCTTGCCTCACACCGGCCCCTCCCACGCTGAGAGAGGTCAGCGTGAGCCCCTTGCCTCACACCGGCCCCTCCCACGCTGAGAGAGGTCAGCGTGAGCCCTTGCCTCACACCGGCCCCTCCCACGCTGAGAGAGGTCAGCGTGAGCCCCTTGCCTCACACCGGCCCCTCCCACGCTGAGAGAGGTCAGCGTGAGCCCCTTGCCTCACACCGGCCCCTCCCACGCTGAGAGAGGTCAGCGTGAGCCCTTGCCTCACGCTGGCCCCTCCCATGCTGAGAGAGGTCAGCGCGAGCCCCTTGCCTCACACCGGCCCCTCCCACGCTGAGAGAGGTCAGAGTGAGCCCTTGCCTCACACCGGCCCCTCCCACGCTGAGAGAGGTCAGCGTGAGCCCCTTGCCTCACACCGGCCCCTCCCACGCTGAGAGAGGTCAGTGTGAGCCCTTGCCTCACACCGGCCCCTCCCACGCTGAGAGAGGTCAGCGTGAGCCCCTGCCTCAACAGGCCACCGTGAGGGAGGAGCAGGGTCGCACGTGGGCTGCTGGGAGGCAGGCAGGGACTTGGGCCTGGGAGGTCGCGGTGGGGCGAGAGCTGGGCCTGGAAACACCCCTCTGAGGCAACAGTGGGGCCTACAGACTCTGTTCTCCAGCCGGAGCTGGGACTGTTCAGGTACTGGGAGGCGGGATGTGGGTCTGAAGAGCTTGGTTGCCGAAACTTCGGTGTCTACAAACGCAGGCGGGAGCTGAGCCAAAAAAGCTTGTTTCCTGGGAGGTGGGAGATGCAGCCAAGAGAAACAGCTGTGCCTGCAGAGGCCGCCATGTGGGAGGCTGAGGCCGGGCCTCCTCAAATCGGCCTCTCCAGAGCCACTTGTAGCCTCCCGGCGTCCTCTCCGGGCCCAGCTCTTCCTCCTGGCTGTGTCTCCAGGCCTGACTCTGGCCTCCCAACAACGTCTTTGGACTCAGCTCCTGCCCAGCTCCCAGCGGCCCTGGTAGGCCCACCACTTCCCGAAGCCAAGCTCCCCAGGCCCAGCTCAGGCCTCACGGTGGCCTCTCCAGGCTCAGCTCCTGCCCTCCGATGGCAAGGTCGGTGGGCTCCTCTAGGCCCAGCTTGGGCCTCCCGGCGGCCTCTGCAGGCCCAAATCGTCCTGAAGTCGGCCTCTCCAGGCCCAGCTCCGGCCTCCCGGCGGCCTCTGCAGGCCCAAGTCGTCGTCAAGTCGGCCTGGAATTGGGCCTGGAAGAGCAGCAAGTCGGCCTTCCCGGGCCCAGCTCCGTCCTCTCGGCGGCCTCTCCAGGTGCAAAACTTCCTCGAGTCAGCCTCTCCAGGCCCAGCTCCTCCTGCCTCCCAGTGGCCTCTTTCAGCCCAGACCAGCTCATGGCTCTTGGCGGCCTTCCCAGGCCCCGCTTTTGACTTTTGGTGGCCTCTTCAGGCCCAGAACTTGACCTCCAGTGGGCCTTTGCAGGCCTGGCCTCCTGCCTCTCAAAGGTCTGCATGGGCCTGGACTCACAGCGGACTCACAGCGGACTCTCCATGCCCAGCTAGCCCTTGCCTCATTGCGGCCTCCCGAGTCCAAAGCTCCTGCCTCTCGGCCGCTTCGGCAGGCCCAGCTCCCGCCTGCCAGCGGCCTCTTTAGGCCCAGCTCATTCGTCACAACGGCCTTCCCAGGCCCCGTTTTTCCCTTCCGGCAGCCTCTTGGCCTCTAATTTGTTTATCTTTTGTGTATAAATCCCAAAATATTGAATTTTGGAATATTTCCACCATTATGTAAATATTTTGGTAGGTGATTTATTTGGGGTGAGTTTCTGCACCAAGCCCGAATTTTTTATTTTATTTTACTGATTATTTGGTGTTAAACAGGTTTAATGACGGTCATGGCAACTTTTTGGCACAATGAAAAATATCGCCCATGATCAACGTGTTCTGTTCTGGGGAAGGGGGCAAAGGCAGGGTGAATCACTTTCTTAAAAAGTATAGCTCAAGTTGGGAGTGCAGAGGGAATGGGGAGAAAACCCTCCCGCTGCCTGTGTCGAAGTGCAGGAGCCCCCACCCCCATACTCACCTGAGTCCAGCCCCCCTCTGCCCCCCGGGTGGCTCAGCCCAGCTCCTGCTTAGGAGAGCCTTAGTGTTGAGAGGGACCCTGATGACTGAGGAGCCTGGTAGCTCCAGGTCGCCCACACTTTCAGGTCTCTTGCCCCAGAAGGTGGCAGGATCCATTGGGAGGAAACAGTCGCCTTGGAAGGCGTCCGTGGGTCCCCATCCCCAGGGGTAGGGGCCATAGGGGGCCCGCTCTGCTGCCTTGACCATACTCCTGGGCTTTGAAGGATCCTGGGCCCAGTAAGAAGGAGGTGGGTGCCAAGGTTGAGGAGGAAGCATCCGAGTATGTGTAGGGGGAGGACAGGGTGGGAGCATAGACTTTGCCAAAAGCTGCAGGTGGATCGGGGGACCCTGGGGGCTCAGGATCCAGCAAGGGGCAGCAGGAGTAAAGGAGGAAGGAATGACAGGTGCAAGTACCTTCCCACCAAAGCCCTTGTTGCCCTCTGGCTCCTCCCCAGAGTTGTCCCCACTCTCAAGTCAGTCACCCACTCCTTGAACTTGAGATCAGTGTCAGTGGTGCTAAAGCCATCATCAGCCATGACATCATCACCCCCTCCTCCTCATGGATGACCGTGTGCTCCTCGTCACTCGCCATGTCCTCACTGGCCATCTGCTGGGAATGAGCATCTCAAGTGGGCAGCAGCAGGGCTGCCCACTGGTCACCTCCCTCACCAGGGGCTGCAAAGTGGCCTGGAGCTCCATACTGAGTAGAAGGCTTTGGGCCAGAGTATGATGCAGTGCCAGACACCACCTGTGTCAGTTCCTGTAGTGCCTGACGGTCTATTTCCTTGCCGTCCAGGCTGTGTACCCCCCTGTGGGAGAAGGCTTGGGCCAGGCTGAGCCAGGTTCCCTGACTGTGTGCAGCCGTTCTGCCCCACAGAAGCTGCTCCTTGGTATCCGAGCTCTGGAGCGTTTAGGTTGCAACTGACAGGAGTTCAGAGGACACCCCAGGGGCAGTGGCAGTGCCCGTCTCTGATATGCTCCGCTCCCACGAGCCCTTGTTACACTCCTGCTAGCCCCTGGCTTGTGGGCTTGGCCTCTGAGCTGGACTTCTTTCGGTCCTTGTTGCAAGTGGGCCACCTTCACCTGGAAGGCCAGGTCGTGGTATTTCTGCGTCTCATTGGGCCCCAGGGTGTACCACCACTCGCTCAGCATCTGGCTGACGGTCCGGATATCCTGGTTGGAGTGACCCTGGTGCGCCCCGCCAGGGCCTGGTGCCGCTTGCTGAAGATCATGACCGCCACTCATGGGCCACCGGATGTGGTCCTTGTCCCATTTGTTGGGGCTGCGTCCATCCTTCTCAGAAGATGAGTCCTGTTCCTTGCGCAGGGCACTGAGGGACTGGGCCTGACATCATCTGAGTGGTAGAGGCAACTGGGTGTCAGGAGACATGATGGAGAGGAAAGCATCATCATGGTCATTCTCTGTCTCACTGTCCAGCAGGGACTCCCCTGAGGGGCCCAGGGCTCCTCCTCCATGGTGGGAGGTGAGCTTTTACCAGGTTCCACCACCCCCAAAGTGTGTGGGGTTGCGGGCCCTGGGCTTTCAGGGCAGGTGGCTCCAGGGGGCCGCCCAGGGTCAACACTCCCTGTCCCACCTGGTGGATGCTCATGAGCAACAGCTGCCAACTTGGCAGGTTGTTTTCTCTGGTTGGAGGCCACTGAGTGACTGGCAGGTTGCTGGGCCTCGTGTGGCTGCAGGGAGGGGTGAGGAAGGGGATGGAGTACCAGGGGAACATGGCCACAGAGTGACCTTCCACATTCCTCCACACGAACATGCTGACGCCACGGGAGGCCTCACTGAACGCAGGCCTGGGGGCCGAGTACTTGGTCCGGGCGGGGGGTTCCTGGCAGGGGCTCACACCTCGCCCCCTCCTCAGCCAAGGTGGCTTGGGCCCAGAGAAGGGGGGGTTGGAGAGGAGCAGAAGGCCAGGCCTCAAGTTTTGTTTTTTTTGTTTGTTTTTTTGTTTTTGAAATGTAGTTTGACTCTTGTCACCCAGGCTGGAGTGCAGTGGCACGATCTCAGTGGCCTTCATACCTGGCTAATTTTTTGTATTTTTACTGGAGGTGGGGTTTTGCCATGTTGGCCAGGCTGGTCTTGACCTCCCGACCTCAGGTGATCCACCCACCTCAGCCTCCCAAAATGGGATTACAGGCATGAGCCACTGCTCCCAACTTCATTCATTTTTACTTGAAAAACTCCGTTAAGTATTTTTTTAAGGTAGACCTAGTGGTCCTGAATGCCCTCAGTTTTGTTTGTCGAGGAAGCACGTTATTTGTTTTTTCTTTCTGAAGGACAGCTTTGTCAGACATAGTATTAGTTGCTGGCAGTTTTTTTTCTTTCAGCACTTTGAATGTAGTATTCGATTCTGTCCTGACCTGCAAAGTTTCTTTAACTTTTGACTATTTGATTATATTGTGACTTGGTGAGTATCTATTTGGTTTGAACCTCTTTAGGAATCTTTAAGCTTCATGGATTTAGATGTCTAAATCTTTCCCATGATTTAGGCAGTTTTCAGCCATTCTTTAAATAAACTTTCTTCTCCTTTCTCTACTTTCCTTCCCAAACTCCCATAAACTGACAATGGTTTGCCTAATGGTGTCTTGTTGGCTTTCTTTTCTCTGTCTTTTTTTCCTTTTCTTTTCTTTTTTTTTGAGACAGAGTCATGCTCTGTCACCCAGGCTGGAGTGCAATGTGTGGTCTAGGCTCACTAGGGTTAGGGTTAGGGTTAGGGTCAGGGTTAGGGTCAGGGTCAGGGTCAGGGTCAGGGTCTGGGTCAGGGTCAGGGTCAGGGTCAGGGTCAGGGTCAGGGTCAGGGTTTAGGGTCAGGGTTTAGGGTCAGGGTTAGGGTCAGGGTCAGGGTCAGGGTCAGGGTTTAGGGTCAGGGTTTAGGGTCAGGGTCAGGGTCAGGGTCAGGGTCAGGGTCAGGGTTTAGGGTCAGGGTCGGGGTCGGGGTCGGGGTCGGGTGAGGGTGAGGGTGAGGGTGAGGGTTAGGGTTAGGGTTAGGGTTAGGGTCAGGGTCAGGGTCAGGGTCAGGGTCAGGGTCAGACCTCATGTTACTTTACTTGTCACATTTCAACATCTTTCCTTAGCTTATTAGCTCTATCTCTTTTCTGTCTGTAAATGGTTGTTGTTGTTGTTGTTTTGTTCTTTGAGACAGGGTCTTGCTCTGTCACCAGGCTGGACTGTAGCGGCATAATCATGCCTCGCTGCAGCCTTGACCTCCCAGGCTCAAACTTCAGCATTCCGAGTAGCTGGGACTACAAGTGTGCACCACCACTCCCAGCTAACTTTTTTCTTTTTTTTTTGGATAGAGACAGGGTCTCACTGTGTTGTCCAGACCGGTCTCTAGCTCCTGGCCTTAAGCAATCTTCCTGCATTAGCTTCTCAAATGGCTGGAATTTCAGGCATGAGCCACCATGCCTGGCCTGGGCTAGTCCCATATTCTCTAGAGTTCTCTTTACTTTGTGCTAGCCAATCTCTCATTGTGCTGTTCACCTGTTATAATGAATAATTCTCCGTATTAAATTTTACCACTTTAAACTTTTGAGTGGTTTATGCTTCCTGATTGGACTCTGACTAATATGTTAGGAAGGGTCCCAGGAGGTAAACCCACACAGATGGGATTTGGGCATAGGTTTGGTTTCCCAGGGGGCAGTGCTGAGCTCTTTGCCAGTGGGAAATGGGATGCTGGTGATTTCCAGTAGGTGACCTCACAGTGACTCAAGCTACCACTTACTGTTGATTGTGACAAAATGCCAGCTGAGGCACATGCCTTGGGAGCTAAGTGGTTTCTGCCCTTGACCACTGTGAAGACTGTTTTGGGAAGGGTCGCTTTGGATGCACTTGAGCAGGGGTCCCCAACCCCTGAGCCATGGAGTCGTAAGGAGCCACACAGCAGGAGGTGAGTGGTGTCGAGTGAGGGAGGGAGGGAAGCTTCGTCTGTATTTACAGCCACTCTCTTTTGCTCACATTCCCGCCTGAGCTCCGCCTTCTCAGATGAGCAGCAGCATTAGATTCTCATAGGAGAACGCACCCTGCTGTGAACCGTGCATGTGAGGGATCTAGGTTGCGCTGTCCTTATGAGAATCTAATACCTATTGATCTGTCACTTTCTCCCATCACGCTCAGGTGGGACCATCCAGTTTCAGGAAAACAAGCTTAACACGCCCACTGATTTGACATTATGGTGAGTTCTATAATTATTTTATTATATATTACAGTGTAATAATGGAAATAAAGTGCCTAATAAATGTAAATGTGCTTACATCTTTTGGCCCAGCTCCTACCTCCCGGCAGCCTCTCCAGGCCCAGAACTTTCTCCAGTCAGTCTCTACAGACCAAGCTCATGACTCACCATGGCCTATTTAGGCCCATACCCTACATCACGGCAGTCTCCGCAGATGAGGCTACTGCCTCACAACAGCCTCCACAGGCACAGCTCCATCGTTACAATGGCCTCTTTAGACCCAGCTCCTGCCTCCCAGCCTTCTCTCCAGGCCCTGAACTTTCTCCGTAAGTTGAGGTAGCTGGGACTGTAGGTATACATGATGATACTTGGGTAATTTTTAAATTGTTTTGTAGACATGGGGTCTCACTTTGTTGGCCAGGCTGGTTTCAAACTAATGGCCTCAAGTGACCCTTCCACCCCTGCCTCCCATCCTCGAGGTATTTGCCACCACAAGGAGCACTTGTTCAATTTTCTAAAAAAGAAATTTCTAAAGTAAGGCTGTGGGATGATGGCAGGAAGATAAAAGAAAAACAGAAGCATAAGTTAAAATGACTTATTCACACATATTCTTTTGACAGCAAGAAGAACTTTTAGTATATACATTCCTTACAAACAAACAAAAGGCAGGTAAACAATGTTGTATAGGAACTTCAACACACACTGTACAGTATTCCCACTTTGCTGACGTAAGTTATGGAAATTTCGTAGTTTACTTGAGTGTCGCTACCAGTATTTTGCTTCTCTGATGATTTTTATCAACTTCCTCATCTGTTAACTTCTCTCCAAGGTATGTCATGTCACGACATACTGCCGCTGCACGAACATGGCCAGTGTCTTCCTATTCAACATGTAGAATGCTTTCCTAATTTCTGTTTTTACTCTCTGTCTTTGTGTTCTGCATTTTCCTTACTTTTATTGTCAGAAACTCCAGAAAGTCAATCGTACTAATTTATCACGATTTGCTTTATTAATTTATACTTTGCTTATATGGAATTTTGCCCAGCAGACCTCATTACAGTTTCTAACCTGTTTTATTTATTTATTTTTTTTCTGAGACAGGGTCTCCCTCTGTTGTCCAAGGCTGGAGTGTAGTAGCGCTATCGCAGCTGACCGCAGCCTCAACCTTCCAGGCTGAAGCGATCCTCCCACCTCAACCTCCCACGTGGCTGAGACTACAGGTGCTTGCCACTATGCCCAACTAATATTTGGAATTTTCGTATACGTGGATTCCAGAGGGGTGACAGCGAACCGTGAGTAAGCATGGATTTTGGTATATGCAGAGATGGGGGGCTGGAACTGATTCTGTATACTGAGGGACGACGACTGTATATGTTTTTACAATTACGCTGTAGGATACATACTGTTGCATAGCCTTGAAAATAATAATTTTTAATTGAGTGGAATAATAATAATATTGCTAAAAGTAGCAGCTGGCCAGGTGTGGTGGCTCACACTGGTAATCGCAACACTTTGGGAGGCTGAGGCAGGAGGATGGCTTGAGGCCAAGAGTTTGCGATAGGCCTTGGAAACGCAGGGGGAGTCACCATCCCTACAGAAAAACACATGAATTAGCCTAGTGTGGTGGCATGTTCCTGTAGTCCCAGCTACTTGGGAGGCTGAGGTGGGAGGATCACTTGAGCCCAGGGAGGCTGAGACTGCAGTGAGTCATGATCAGGCCTCTGCACTCCAGCCTGGGTGACAGAGTGAGACCCTGTCTCAAAACAACAAAAAAGTAGCCGCTAACATCAACTGACCTTTTACCAGGTGCCTACTGATACCATAGTTTAATTTCTTAGAACTGTTTCTTATTTCACTTACCAACTCTGTCTTCAGTTACTCCCAGATTTTTACTGTGTGTGTACAGATGATCTTTTGTTTGGATTGAATTGTCTCCCCAGAAGTAAGATTACTGTGAGTCATGGTGAATGGACATTCTCATTACCCTTGATGTAAATCGACAGGGTTTTGGGTGCCTCCCAGCTATAATCTTAGCACTTTGGGAGGCCAAGAGAGGAGGATTGCTTGAGGCCAAGAGTTGGAGGAGGCAGTATGGCAGTATGGTGAGACCCTGTCTCCATTATTTTAAAAAATTGACAGGCTTTACCCGGGAAGGCTTATACACAATTTAAACACCCCTCATAGTATAAGAAAGTGCCCATTTCACTGCACCTTTGCCAGCACAGGGTATTATAATTTAGTAAGTCATTTTTTGTTTGATTATTTTAAATAGACAAAAGACCTCATGTTACTCTACTTGTCACATTTCAACATCTTTCCTCAGCTTATTGGCTCTATTTCTTTTCTGTCTGTAAATGGTTGTTGTTGTTTTGTTCTTTGAGACAGGGTCTTGCTCTGTCACCAGGCTGGACTGTAGTGGCATAATCATGCCTCACTGCAGCCTTGACCTCCCAGGCTCAAACTTCCGCATTCCGAGTAGCTGGGACTACAAGTGTGCACCACCACTCCCAGGTAACTTTTTTCTTCTTTTGGATAGAGACAGGGTCTCACTGTGTTGTCCAGACCGGTCTCTAGCTCCTGGCCTTAAGCAATCCTCCTGCATTAGCTTCTCAAATGGCTGGAATTTCAGGCATGAGCCACCATGCCTGGCCTGGGCTAGTCCCATATTCTCTAGAGTTCTCTTTACTTTGTGCTAGCCAATCTCTCATTATGCTGTTCACCTGTTATAATGAATAATTCTCCATATTAAATTTTACCACTTTAAACTTTTGAGTGGTTTATGCTTCCTGATTGGACTCTGACTAATATGTTAGGAAGGGTCCCAGGAGGTAAACCCACACAGATGGGATTTGGGCATAGGTTTGGTTTCCCAGGGGGCAGTGCTGAGCTCTTTGCCAGTGGGAAATGGGATGCTGGTGATTTCCAGTAGGTGACCTCACAGTGACTCAAGCTACCTCTTACTGTTGATTGTGATGAAATGCCAGCTGAGGCACATGCCTTGGGAGCTAAGTGGTTGCTGCCCTTGACCACTGTGAAGACTGTTTTGGGAAGGGTCGCTTTGGATGCACTTGAGCAGGGGTCCCCAACCCCTGAGCCATGGAGCCGTAGGGAGCCACACAGCAGGAGGTGAGTGGTGTCGAGTGAGGGAGTGAGGGAAGCTTCGTCTGTATTTACAGCCACTCCCCTTTGCTCACATTCCCGCCTGAGCTCTGCCTTCTCAGATGAGCAGCAGCATTAGATTCTCATAGGAGAACGCACCCTGTTGTGAACCGTGCATGTGAGGGATCTAGGTTGCGCTGTCCTTATGAGAATCTAATACCTATTGATCTGTCACTTTCTCCCATCACGCTCAGGTGGGACCATCCAGTTTCAGGAAAACAAGCTTAACACGCCCACTGATTTGACATTATGGTGAGTTCTATAATTATTTTATTATATATTGGATGTATAATAAATATATATAATTATATATATTAATATGTTAAATATATTAATATATTAAATATATTATTATATATTGTAATAATGGAAATAAAGTCCCTAATAAATGTAAATGTGCTTAAATCTTTTGGCCCAGCTCCTACCTCCCGGCAGCCTCTCCAGGCCCAGAACTTTCTCCAGTCAGCCTCTACAGACCAAGCTCATGACTCACAATGGCCTATTTAGGCCCATACCCTACGTCACGGCAGTCTCCGCAGATGAGGCTACTGCCTCACAACAGCCTCCACAGGCACAGCTCCATCGGATATTGGATATATCCAATATCCACAGCCCACAGCTTCCTCAAGCCAAGCTCCCCAGGCCCAGGTCAGGCCTCACGGTGGCCTCTCCAGGATGAGCTCCTGCCCTCCGATGGCACCTGCAGGCCCCAAATGGTCTCCGGTCGGTGGGCTCCTCCACGCCAAGCTTGGGCCTCCCGGCGACCTCTGCAGGCCCAAGTTGTCCTGAAGTTGGCATCTCCCGGCCGTGCCTCCCAGCAAGTAAGCAAGCTCTTTTGGCTCAACTCCGGCCCAGCTCCCAACCGCCTTTGTGGGCCCCGAACTTTCTCCAGCCAAGTTCTTCGGGCCTAATTCCTGCCGCCCGGTGGCCTGTACGGGCCCAGCAATGGTTGGAGAACAGCCTATGCAGGTCCCCGCTCTTGCCTCCCAGGGGCCTCTCCAGGCCCAGCTCTTGACCCCACGGCGGCCTCTCAGGGCCAACTCCCTGCCTGCCTCCCAGCAGCCGGCGTGCGGCCCAGCTCCTCCCTCACGGTGGCCTGTTGATGCCCATGCCTCTGGCACCCTGCCCAGAGGCATGAGCCCCTGCCTCACACCGGCCCCTCCCACGCTGAGAGAGGTCAGCGTGAGCCCTTGCCTCACACCGGCCCCTCCCACACTGAGAGAGGTCAGAGTGAGCCCCATGCCTCACACCGGCCCCTCCCACGCTGAGAGAGGTCAGCGTGAGCCCCTTGCCTCACACCGGCCCCTCCCACGCTGAGAGAGGTCAGAGTGAGCCCTTGCCTCACACCGGCCCCTCCCATGCTGAGAGAGGTCAGAGTGAGCCCTTGCCTCACACCAGCCCCTCCCACGCTGAGAGAGGTCAGCGTTAGCCCCTTGCCTCACACCGGCCCCTCCCACGCTGAGAGAGGTCGTGAGCCCTTGCCTCACACCGGCCCCTCCCATGCTGAGAGAGGTCAGAGTGAGCCCCTTGCCTCACACCGGCCCCTCCCATGCTGAGAGACGTCAGCCTGAGCCCTTGCCTCACACCGGCCCCTCCCACGCTGAGAGAGGTCAGCGTTAGCCCCTTGCCTCACACCGGCCCCTCCCACGCTGAGAGAGGTCGTGAGCCCTTGCCTCACACCGGCCCCTCCCATGCTGAGAGAGGTCAGCGTGAGCCCTTGCCTCACACCGGCCCCTCCCACGCTGAGAGAAGTCAGAGTGAGCCCCATGCCTCACACCGGCCCCTCCCACGCTGAGAGAGGTCAGCGTGAGCCCTTGCCTCACACCGGCCCCTCCCACGCTGAGAGAGGTCAGCGTGAGCCCTTGCCTCACACCGGCCCCTCCCACGCTGAGAGAGGTCAGCATGAGCCCCGTGCCTCGCACCGTCCCCTCCCTCGCTGACAGAGGTCAGCGTGAGCCCCTTGCCTCACACCGGCCCCTCCCTCGCTGACAGAGGTCAGCCTGAGCCCCTTGCGTCACACCGGCCCCTCCCACGCTGAGAGAGGTCAGCGTGAGCCCTTGCCTCACACCGGCCCCTCCCACGCTGAGAGAGGTCAGCGTGAGCCCTTGCCTCACACCGGCCCCTCCCACGCTGAGAGAGGTCAGCGTGAGCCCTTTGCCTCACACCGGCCCCTCCCACGCTGAGAGAGGTCAGCGTGAGCCCTTGCCTCACACCGGCCCCTCCCACGCTGAGAGAGGTCAGCGTGAGCCCTTGCCTCACACCGTCCCCTCCCTCGCTGACAGAGGTCAGCGTGAGCCCCTTGCCTCACACCGGCCCCTCCCTCGCTGACAGAGGTCAGCCTGAGCCCCTTGCCTCACACCGGCCCCTCCCACACTGAGAGAGGTCAGAGTGAGCCCCATGCCTCACACCGGCCCCTCCCACGCTGAGAGAGGTCAGCGTGAGCCCCTTGCCTCACACCGGCCCCTCCCACGCTGAGAGAGGTCAGAGTGAGCCCTTGCCTCACACCGGCCCCTCCCATGCTGAGAGAGGTCAGAGTGAGCCCTTGCCTCACACCGGCCCCTCCCACGCTGAGAGAGGTCAGCGTTAGCCCCTTGCCTCACACCGGCCCCTCCCACGCTGAGAGAGGTCGTGAGCCCTTGCCTCACACCGGCCCCTCCCATGCTGAGAGAGGTCAGAGTGAGCCCCTTGCCTCACACCGGCCCCTCCCACGCTGAGAGACGTCAGCCTGAGCCCTTGCCTCACACCGGCCCCTCCCACGCTGAGAGAGGTCAGCGTTAGCCCCTTGCCTCACACCGGCCCCTCCCACGCTGAGAGAGGTCGTGAGCCCTTGCCTCACACCGGCCCCTCCCATGCTGAGAGAGGTCAGCGTGAGCCCTTGCCTCACACCGGCCCCTCCCACGCTGAGAGAAGTCAGAGTGAGCCCCATGCCTCACACCGGCCCCTCCCACGCTGAGAGAGGTCAGCGTGAGCCCTTGCCTCACACCGGCCCCTCCCACGCTGAGAGAGGTCAGCGTGAGCCCTTGCCTCACACCGGCCCCTCCCACGCTGAGAGAGGTCAGCATGAGCCCCGTGCCTCGCACCGTCCCCTCCCTCGCTGACAGAGGTCAGCGTGAGCCCCTTGCCTCACACCGGCCCCTCCCTCGCTGACAGAGGTCAGCCTGAGCCCCTTGCGTCACACCGGCCCCTCCCACGCTGAGAGAGGTCAGCGTGAGCCCTTGCCTCACACCGGCCCCTCCCACGCTGAGAGAGGTCTACGTGAGCCCTTGCCTCACACCGGCCCCTCCCACGCTGAGAGAGGTCAGCGTGAGCCCCTTGCCTCACACCGGCCCCTCCCACGCTGAGAGAGGTCAGCGTGAGCCCTTGCCTCACACCGGCCCCTCCCACGCTGAGAGAGGTCAGCATGAGCCCTTGCCTCACACCGGCCCCTCCCACGCTGAGAGAGGTCAGCGTGAGCCCCTTGCCTCACACCGGCCCCTCCCACGCTGAGAGAGGTCAGCGTGAGCCCTTGCCTCACACCGGCCCCTCCCATGCTGAGAGAGGTCAGCGTGAGCCCCTTGCCTCACACCGGCCCCTCCCATGTTGAGAGAGGTCAGTGTGAGCCCTTGCCTCACACCGGCCCCTCCCACGCTGAGAGAGGTCAGCGTGAGCCCCTGCCTCAACAGGCCACCGTGAGGGAGGAGCAGGGTCGCACGTGGGCTTCTGGGAGGCAGGCAGGGACTTGGGCCTGGGAGGTCGCGGTGGGGCGAGAGCTGGGCCTGGAGACACCCCTCTGAGGCAACAGCGGGGCCTACAGACTCTGTTCTCCAGCCGGAGCTGGGACTGTTCAGGTACTGGGAGGCGGGATGTGGGTCTGAAGAGCTTGGTTGCCGAAACTTCGGTGTCTACAAACGCAGGCGGGAACTGAGCCAAAAAAGCTTGTTTCCTGGGAGGTGGGAGATGCAGCCAAGAGAAACAGCTGTGCCTGCAGAGGCCGCCATGTGGGAGGCTGAGGCCGGGCCTCCTCAAATCGGCCTCTGCAGAGCCACTTGCAGCCTCCCGGCGTCCTCTCCGGGCCCAGCTCTTCCTCCCGGCTGTGTCTCCAGGCCTGACTCTGGCCTCCCAACAACGTCTTTGGACTCAGCTCCTGCCCAGCTCCCAGCGGCCCTGGTAGGCCCACCACTTCCCGAAGCCAAGCTCCCCAGGCCCAGCTCAGGCCTCACGGTGGCCTCTCCAGGCTCAGCTCCTGCCCTCCGATGGCAAGGTCGGTGGGCTCCTCTAGGCCCAGCTTGGGCCTCCCGGCGGCCTCTGCAGGCCCAAATCGTCTTGAAGTCGGCCTCTCCAGGCCCAGCTCCGGCCTCCCGGCGGCCTCTGCAGGCCCAAGTCGTCGTCAAGTCGGCCTGGAATTGGGCCTGGAAGAGCAGCAAGTCGGCCTTCCCGGGCCCAGCTCCGTCCTCTCGGCGGCCTCTCCAGGTGCAAAACTTCCTCGAGTCAGCCTCTCCAGGCCCAGCTCCTCCTGCCTCCCAGTGGCCTCTTTCAGCCCAGACCAGCTCATGGCTCTTGGCGGCCTTCCCAGGCCCCGCTTTTGACTTTTGGTGGCCTCTTCAGGCCCAGAACTTGACCTCCAGTGGGCCTTTGCCGGCCCGGCCTCCTGCCTCTCGAAGGCCTGCATGGGCCTGGACTCACAGCGGACTCTCCATGCCCAGCTAGCCCTTGCCTCATTGCGGCCTCCCGAGTCCAAAGCTCCTGCCTCTCGGCCGCTTCGGCAGGCCCAGCTCCCGCCTGCCAGCGGCCTCTTTAGGCCCAGCTCATTCCTCACAACGGCCTTCCCAGGCCCCGTTTTTCCCTTCCGGCAGCCTCTTGGCCTCTAATTTGTTTATCTTTTGTGTATAAATCCCAAAATATTGAATTTTGGAATATTTCCACCATTATGTAAATATTTTGGTAGGTGATTTATTTGGGGTGAGTTTCTGCACCAAGCCCGAATTTTTTATTTTATTTTACTGATTATTTGGTGTTAAACAGGTTTAATGACGGTCATGGCAACTTTTTGGCACAATGAAAAATATCGCCCATGATTAACGTGTTCTGTTCTGGGGAAGGGGGCAAAGGCAGGGTGAATCACTTTCTTAAAAAGTATAGCTCAAGTTGGGAGTGCAGAGGGAATGGGGAGAAAACCCTCCCGCTGCCTGTGTCGAAGTGCAGGAGCCCCCACCCCCATACTCACCTGAGTCCAGCCCCCCTCTGCCCCCCGGGTGGCTCAGCCCAGCTCCTGCCTAGGAGAGCCTTAGTGTTGGGAGGGACCCTGATGACTGAGGAGCCTGGTAGCTCCAGGTCGCCCACACTTTCAGGTCTCTTGCCCCAGAAGGTGGCAGGATCCATTGGGAGGAAACAGGTCGCCTTGGAAGGCGTCCGTGGGTCCCCATCCCCAGGGGTAGGGGCCATAGGGGGCCCGCTCTGCTGCCTTGACCATACTCCTGGGCTTTGAAGGATCCTGGGCCCAGTAAGAAGGAGGTGGGTGCCAAGGTTGAGGAGGAAGCATCCGAGTATGTGTAGGGGGAGGACAGGGTGGGAGCATAGACTTTGCCAAAAGCTGCAGGTGGAGCGGGGGACCCTGGGGGCTCAGGATCCAGCAAGGGGCGGCAGGAGTAAAGGAGGAAGGAATGACAGGTGCAAGTACCTTCCCACCAAAGCCCTTGTTGCCCTCTGGCTCCTCCCCAGAGTTGTCCCCACTCTCAAGTCAGTCACCCACTCCTTGAACTTGAGATCAGTGTCAGTGGTGCTAAAGCCATCATCAGCCATGACATCATCACCCCCTCCTCCTCATGGATGACCGTGTGCTCCTCGTCACTCGCCATGTCCTCACTGGCCATCTGCTGGGAATGAGCATCTCAAGTGGGCAGCAGCAGGGCTGCCCACTGGTCACCTCCCTCACCAGGGGCTGCAAAGTGGCCTGGAGCTCCATACTGAGTAGAAGGCTTTGGGCCAGAGTATGATGCAGTGCCAGACACCACCTGTGTCAGTTCCTGTAGTGCCTGACGGTCTATTTCCCTGCCGTCCAGGCTGTGTACCCCCATGTGGGAGAAGGCTTGGGCCAGGCTGAGCCAGGTTCCCTGACTGTGTGCAGCCGTTCTGCCCCACAGAAGCTGCTCCTTGGTATCCGAGCTCTGGAGTGTTTAGGTTGCAACTGACAGGAGTTCAGAGGACACCCCAGGGGCAGTGGCAGTGCCCGTCTCTGATATGCTCCGCTCCCACGAGCCCTTGTTACACTCCTGCTAGCCCCTGGCTTGTGGGCTTGGCCTCTGAGCTGGACTTCTTTCGGTCCTTGTTGCAAGTGGGCCACCTTCACCTGGAAGGCCAGGTCGTGGTATTTCTGCGTCTCATTGGGCCCCAGGGTGTACCACCGCTCGCTCAGCATCTGGCTGACGGTCCGGATATCCTGGTTGGAGTGACCCTGGTGCGCCCAGCCAGGGCCTGGTGCCGCTTGCTGAAGATCATGACCGCCACTCATGGGCCACCGGATGTGGTCCTTGTCCCATTTGTTGGGGCTGCGTCCATCCTTCTCAGAAGATGAGTCCTGTTCCTTGCGCAGGGCACTGAGGGACTGGGCCTGACATCATCTGAGTGGTAGAGGCAACTGGGTGTCAGGAGACATGATGGAGAGGAAAGCATCATCATGGTCATTCTCTGTCTCACTGTCCAGCAGGGACTCCCCTGAGGGGCCCAGGGCTCCTCCGTGGTGGAAGGTGAGCTTTTACCAGGTTCCACCACCCCCAAAGTGTGTGGGGTTGCGGGCCCTGGGCTTTCAGGGCAGGTGGCTCCAGGGGGCCGCCCAGGGTCAACACTCCCTGTCCCACCTGGTGGATGCTCATGAGCAACAGCTGCCAACTTGGCAGGTTGTTTTCTCTGGTTGGAGGCCACTGAGTGACTGGCAGGTTGCTGGGCCTCGTGTGGCTGCAGGGAGGGGTGAGGAAGGGGATGGAGTACCAGGGGAACATGGCCACAGAGTGACCTTCCACATCCCTCCACACGAACATGCTGGCGCCACGGGAGGCCTCACTGAACGCAGGCCTGGGGGCCGAGTACTTGGTCCGGGCTGGGGGTTCCTGGCAGGGGCTCACACCTCGCCCCCTCCTCAGCCAAGGTGGCTTGGGCCCAGAGAAGGGGGGGTTGGAGAGGAGCAGAAGGCCATGCCTCAAGTTTTGTTTTGTGTGTTTTGTTTTTTGTTTTTGAAATGTAGTTTGACTCTTGTCACCCAGGCTGGAGTGCAGTGGCACGATCTCAGTGGCCTTCATACCTGGCTAATTTTTTGTATTTTTACTGGAGGTGGGGTTTTGCCATGTTGGCCAGGCTGGTCTTGACCTCCCGACCTCAGGTGATCCACCCACCTCAGCCTCCCAAAATGGGATTACAGGCATGAGCCACTGCTCCCAACTTCATTCATTTTTACTTGAAAAACTCCGTTAAGTATTTTTTTAAGGTAGACCTAGTGGTCCTGAATGCCCTCAGCTTTGTTTGTCGAGGAAGCACGTTATTTGTTTTTTCTTTCTGAAGGACAGCTTTGTCAGACATAGTATTAGTTGCTGGCAGTTTTTTTCTTTCAGCACTTTGAATGTAGTATTCGATTCTGTCCTGACCTGCAAAGTTTCTTTAACTTTTGACTATTTGATTATATTGTGACTTGGTGAGTATCTATTTGGTTTGAACCTCTTTAGGAATCTTTAAGCTTCATGGATTTAGATGTCTAAATCTTTCCCATGATTTAGGCAGTTTTCAGCCATTCTTTAAATAAACTTTCTTCTCCTTTCTCTACTTTCCTTCCCAAACTCCCATAAGCTGACAATGGTTTGCCTAATGGTGTCTTGTTGGCTTTCTTTTCTCTGTCTTTTTTTCCTTTTCTTTTCTTTTTTTTTGAGACAGAGTCATGCTCTGTCACCCAGGCTGGAGTGCAATGTGTGGTCTAGGCTCACTAGGGTTAGGGTTAGGGTTAGGGTTAGGGTTAGGGTTAGGGTTAGGGTTAGGGTTAGGGTTAGGGTTAGGGTTAGGGTTAGGGTTAGGGTTAGGGTTAGGGTTAGGGTTAGGGTTAGGGTTAGGGTTAGGGTTAGGGTTAGGGTTAGGGTTAGGGTTAGGGTTAGGGTTAGGGTTAGGGTTAGGGTTAGGGTTAGGGTTAGGGTTAGGGTTAGGGTTAGGGTTAGGGTTAGGGTTAGGGTTAGGGTTAGGGTTAGGGTTAGGGTTAGGGTTAGGGTTAGGGTTAGGGTTAGGGTTAGGGTTAGGGTTAGGGTTAGGGTTAGGGTTAGGGTTAGGGTTAGGGTTAGGGTTAGGGTTAGGGTTAGGGTTAGGGTTAGGGTTAGGGTTAGGGTTAGGGTTAGGGTTAGGGTTAGGGTTAGGGTTAGGGTTAGGGTTAGGGTTAGGGTTAGGGTTAGGGTTAGGGTTAGGGTTAGGGTTAGGGTTAGGGTTAGGGTTAGGGTTAGGGTTAGGGTTAGGGTTAGGGTTAGGGTTAGGGTTAGGGTTAGGGTTAGGGTTAGGGTTAGGGTTAGGGTTAGGGTTAGGGTTAGGGTTAGGGTTAGGGTTAGGGTTAGGGTTAGGGTTAGGGTTAGGGTTAGGGTTAGGGTTAGGGTTAGGGTTAGGGTTAGGGTTAGGGTTAGGGTTAGGGTTAGGGTTAGGGTTAGGGTTAGGGTTAGGGTTAGGGTTAGGGTTAGGGTTAGGGTTAGGGTTAGGGTTAGGGTTAGGGTTAGGGTTAGGGTTAGGGTTAGGGTTAGGGTTAGGGTTAGGGTTAGGGTTAGGGTTAGGGTTAGGGTTAGGGTTAGGGTTAGGGTTAGGGTTAGGGTTAGGGTTAGGGTTAGGGTTAGGGTTAGGGTTAGGGTTAGGGTTAGGGTTAGGGTTAGGGTTAGGGTTAGGGTTAGGGTTAGGGTTAGGGTTAGGGTTAGGGTTAGGGTTAGGGTTAGGGTTAGGGTTAGGGTTAGGGTTAGGGTTAGGGTTAGGGTTAGGGTTAGGGTTAGGGTTAGGGTTAGGGTTAGGGTTAGGGTTAGGGTTAGGGTTAGGGTTAGGGTTAGGGTTAGGGTTAGGGTTAGGGTTAGGGTTAGGGTTAGGGTTAGGGTTAGGGTTAGGGTTAGGGTTAGGGTTAGGGTTAGGGTTAGGGTTAGGGTTAGGGTTAGGGTTAGGGTTAGGGTTAGGGTTAGGGTTAGGGTTAGGGTTAGGGTTAGGGTTAGGGTTAGGGTTAGGGTTAGGGTTAGGGTTAGGGTTAGGGTTAGGGTTAGGGTTAGGGTTAGGGTTAGGGTTAGGGTTAGGGTTAGGGTTAGGGTTAGGGTTAGGGTTAGGGTTAGGGTTAGGGTTAGGGTTAGGGTTAGGGTTAGGGTTAGGGTTAGGGTTAGGGTTAGGGTTAGGGTTAGGGTTAGGGTTAGGGTTAGGGTTAGGGTTAGGGTTAGGGTTAGGGTTAGGGTTAGGGTTAGGGTTAGGGTTAGGGTTAGGGTTAGGGTTAGGGTTAGGGTTAGGGTTAGGGTTAGGGTTAGGGTTAGGGTTAGGGTTAGGGTTAGGGTTAGGGTTAGGGTTAGGGTTAGGGTTAGGGTTAGGGTTAGGGTTAGGGTTAGGGTTAGGGTTAGGGTTAGGGTTAGGGTTAGGGTTAGGGTTAGGGTTAGGGTTAGGGTTAGGGTTAGGGTTAGGGTTAGGGTTAGGGTTAGGGTTAGGGTTAGGGTTAGGGTTAGGGTTAGGGTTAGGGTTAGGGTTAGGGTTAGGGTTAGGGTTAGGGTTAGGGTTAGGGTTAGGGTTAGGGTTAGGGTTAGGGTTAGGGTTAGGGTTAGGGTTAGGGTTAGGGTTAGGGTTAGGGTTAGGGTTAGGGTTAGGGTTAGGGTTAGGGTTAGGGTTAGGGTTAGGGTTAGGGTTAGGGTTAGGGTTAGGGTTAGGGTTAGGGTTAGGGTTAGGGTTAGGGTTAGGGTTAGGGTTAGGGTTAGGGTTAGGGTTAGGGTTAGGGTTAGGGTTAGGGTTAGGGTTAGGGTTAGGGTTAGGGTTAGGGTTAGGGTTAGGGTTAGGGTTAGGGTTAGGGTTAGGGTTAGGGTTAGGGTTAGGGTTAGGGTTAGGGTTAGGGTTAGGGTTAGGGTTAGGGTTAGGGTTAGGGTTAGGGTTAGGGTTAGGGTTAGGGTTAGGGTTAGGGTTAGGGTTAGGGTTAGGGTTAGGGTTAGGGTTAGGGTTAGGGTTAGGGTTAGGGTTAGGGTTAGGGTTAGGGTTAGGGTTAGGGTTAGGGTTAGGGTTAGGGTTAGGGTTAGGGTTAGGGTTAGGGTTAGGGTTAGGGTTAGGGTTAGGGTTAGGGTTAGGGTTAGGGTTAGGGTTAGGGTTAGGGTTAGGGTTAGGGTTAGGGTTAGGGTTAGGGTTAGGGTTAGGGTTAGGGTTAGGGTTAGGGTTAGGGTTAGGGTTAGGGTTAGGGTTAGGGTTAGGGTTAGGGTTAGGGTTAGGGTTAGGGTTAGGGTTAGGGTTAGGGTTAGGGTTAGGGTTAGGGTTAGGGTTAGGGTTAGGGTTAGGGTTAGGGTTAGGGTTAGGGTTAGGGTTAGGGTTAGGGTTAGGGTTAGGGTTAGGGTTAGGGTTAGGGTTAGGGTTAGGGTTAGGGTTAGGGTTAGGGTTAGGGTTAGGGTTAGGGTTAGGGTTAGGGTTAGGGTTAGGGTTAGGGTTAGGGTTAGGGTTAGGGTTAGGGTTAGGGTTAGGGTTAGGGTTAGGGTTAGGGTTAGGGTTAGGGTTAGGGTTAGGGTTAGGGTTAGGGTTAGGGTTAGGGTTAGGGTTAGGGTTAGGGTTAGGGTTAGGGTTAGGGTTAGGGTTAGGGTTAGGGTTAGGGTTAGGGTTAGGGTTAGGGTTAGGGTTAGGGTTAGGGTTAGGGTTAGGGTTAGGGTTAGGGTTAGGGTTAGGGTTAGGGTTAGGGTTAGGGTTAGGGTTAGGGTTAGGGTTAGGGTTAGGGTTAGGGTTAGGGTTAGGGTTAGGGTTAGGGTTAGGGTTAGGGTTAGGGTTAGGGTTAGGGTTAGGGTTAGGGTTAGGGTTAGGGTTAGGGTTAGGGTTAGGGTTAGGGTTAGGGTTAGGGTTAGGGTTAGGGTTAGGGTTAGGGTTAGGGTTAGGGTTAGGGTTAGGGTTAGGGTTAGGGTTAGGGTTAGGGTTAGGGTTAGGGTTAGGGTTAGGGTTAGGGTTAGGGTTAGGGTTAGGGTTAGGGTTAGGGTTAGGGTTAGGGTTAGGGTTAGGGTTAGGGTTAGGGTTAGGGTTAGGGTTAGGGTTAGGGTTAGGGTTAGGGTTAGGGTTAGGGTTAGGGTTAGGGTTAGGGTTAGGGTTAGGGTTAGGGTTAGGGTTAGGGTTAGGGTTAGGGTTAGGGTTAGGGTTAGGGTTAGGGTTAGGGTTAGGGTTAGGGTTAGGGTTAGGGTTAGGGTTAGGGTTAGGGTTAGGGTTAGGGTTAGGGTTAGGGTTAGGGTTAGGGTTAGGGTTAGGGTTAGGGTTAGGGTTAGGGTTAGGGTTAGGGTTAGGGTTAGGGTTAGGGTTAGGGTTAGGGTTAGGGTTAGGGTTAGGGTTAGGGTTAGGGTTAGGGTTAGGGTTAGGGTTAGGGTTAGGGTTAGGGTTAGGGTTAGGGTTAGGGTTAGGGTTAGGGTTAGGGTTAGGGTTAGGGTTAGGGTTAGGGTTAGGGTTAGGGTTAGGGTTAGGGTTAGGGTTAGGGTTAGGGTTAGGGTTAGGGTTAGGGTTAGGGTTAGGGTTAGGGTTAGGGTTAGGGTTAGGGTTAGGGTTAGGGTTAGGGTTAGGGTTAGGGTTAGGGTTAGGGTTAGGGTTAGGGTTAGGGTTAGGGTTAGGGTTAGGGTTAGGGTTAGGGTTAGGGTTAGGGTTAGGGTTAGGGTTAGGGTTAGGGTTAGGGTTAGGGTTAGGGTTAGGGTTAGGGTTAGGGTTAGGGTTAGGGTTAGGGTTAGGGTTAGGGTTAGGGTTAGGGTTAGGGTTAGGGTTAGGGTTAGGGTTAGGGTTAGGGTTAGGGTTAGGGTTAGGGTTAGGGTTAGGGTTAGGGTTAGGGTTAGGGTTAGGGTTAGGGTTAGGGTTAGGGTTAGGGTTAGGGTTAGGGTTAGGGTTAGGGTTAGGGTTAGGGTTAGGGTTAGGGTTAGGGTTAGGGTTAGGGGTTAGGGTTAGGGTTAGGGTTAGGGTTAGGGTTAGGGTTAGGGTTAGGGTTAGGGTTAGGGTTAGGGTTAGGGTTAGGGTTAGGGTTAGGGTTAGGGTTAGGGTTAGGGTTAGGGTTAGGGTTAGGGTTAGGGTTAGGGTTAGGGTTAGGGTTAGGGTTAGGGTTAGGGTTAGGGTTAGGGTTAGGGTTAGGGTTAGGGTTAGGGTTAGGGTTAGGGTTAGGGTTAGGGTTAGGGTTAGGGTTAGGGTTAGGGTTAGGGTTAGGGTTAGGGTTAGGGTTAGGGTTAGGGTTAGGGTTAGGGTTAGGGTTAGGGTTAGGGTTAGGGTTAGGGTTAGGGTTAGGGTTAGGGTTAGGGTTAGGGTTAGGGTTAGGGTTAGGGTTAGGGTTAGGGTTAGGGTTAGGGTTAGGGTTAGGGTTAGGGTTAGGGTTAGGGTTAGGGTTAGGGTTAGGGTTAGGGTTAGGGTTAGGGTTAGGGTTAGGGTTAGGGTTAGGGTTAGGGTTAGGGTTAGGGTTAGGGTTAGGGTTAGGGTTAGGGTTAGGGTTAGGGTTAGGGTTAGGGTTAGGGTTAGGGTTAGGGTTAGGGTTAGGGTTAGGGTTAGGGTTAGGGTTAGGGTTAGGGTTAGGGTTAGGGTTAGGGTTAGGGTTAGGGTTAGGGTTAGGGTTAGGGTTAGGGTTAGGGTTAGGGTTAGGGTTAGGGTTAGGGTTAGGGTTAGGGTTAGGGTTAGGGTTAGGGTTAGGGTTAGGGTTAGGGTTAGGGTTAGGGTTAGGGTTAGGGTTAGGGTTAGGGTTAGGGTTAGGGTTAGGGTTAGGGTTAGGGTTAGGGTTAGGGTTAGGGTTAGGGTTAGGGTTAGGGTTAGGGTTAGGGTTAGGGTTAGGGTTAGGGTTAGGGTTAGGGTTAGGGTTAGGGTTAGGGTTAGGGTTAGGGTTAGGGTTAGGGTTAGGGTTAGGGTTAGGGTTAGGGTTAGGGTTAGGGTTAGGGTTAGGGTTAGGGTTAGGGTTAGGGTTAGGGTTAGGGTTAGGGTTAGGGTTAGGGTTAGGGTTAGGGTTAGGGTTAGGGTTAGGGTTAGGGTTAGGGTTAGGGTTAGGGTTAGGGTTAGGGTTAGGGTTAGGGTTAGGGTTAGGGTTAGGGTTAGGGTTAGGGTTAGGGTTAGGGTTAGGGTTAGGGTTAGGGTTAGGGTTAGGGTTAGGGTTAGGGTTAGGGTTAGGGTTAGGGTTAGGGTTAGGGTTAGGGTTAGGGTTAGGGTTAGGGTTAGGGTTAGGGTTAGGGTTAGGGTTAGGGTTAGGGTTAGGGTTAGGGTTAGGGTTAGGGTTAGGGTTAGGGTTAGGGTTAGGGTTAGGGTTAGGGTTAGGGTTAGGGTTAGGGTTAGGGTTAGGGTTAGGGTTAGGGTTAGGGTTAGGGTTAGGGTTAGGGTTAGGGTTAGGGTTAGGGTTAGGGTTAGGGTTAGGGTTAGGGTTAGGGTTAGGGTTAGGGTTAGGGTTAGGGTTAGGGTTAGGGTTAGGGTTAGGGTTAGGGTTAGGGTTAGGGTTAGGGTTAGGGTTAGGGTTAGGGTTAGGGTTAGGGTTAGGGTTAGGGTTAGGGTTAGGGTTAGGGTTAGGGTTAGGGTTAGGGTTAGGGTTAGGGTTAGGGTTAGGGTTAGGGTTAGGGTTAGGGTTAGGGTTAGGGTTAGGGTTAGGGTTAGGGTTAGGGTTAGGGTTAGGGTTAGGGTTAGGGTTAGGGTTAGGGTTAGGGTTAGGGTTAGGGTTAGGGTTAGGGTTAGGGTTAGGGTTAGGGTTAGGGTTAGGGTTAGGGTTAGGGTTAGGGTTAGGGTTAGGGTTAGGGTTAGGGTTAGGGTTAGGGTTAGGGTTAGGGTTAGGGTTAGGGTTAGGGTTAGGGTTAGGGTTAGGGTTAGGGTTAGGGTTAGGGTTAGGGTTAGGGTTAGGGTTAGGGTTAGGGTTAGGGTTAGGGTTAGGGTTAGGGTTAGGGTTAGGGTTAGGGTTAGGGTTAGGGTTAGGGTTAGGGTTAGGGTTAGGGTTAGGGTTAGGGTTAGGGTTAGGGTTAGGGTTAGGGTTAGGGTTAGGGTTAGGGTTAGGGTTAGGGTTAGGGTTAGGGTTAGGGTTAGGGTTAGGGTTAGGGTTAGGGTTAGGGTTAGGGTTAGGGTTAGGGTTAGGGTTAGGGTTAGGGTTAGGGTTAGGGTTAGGGTTAGGGTTAGGGTTAGGGTTAGGGTTAGGGTTAGGGTTAGGGTTAGGGTTAGGGTTAGGGTTAGGGTTAGGGTTAGGGTTAGGGTTAGGGTTAGGGTTAGGGTTAGGGTTAGGGTTAGGGTTAGGGTTAGGGTTAGGGTTAGGGTTAGGGTTAGGGTTAGGGTTAGGGTTAGGGTTAGGGTTAGGGTTAGGGTTAGGGTTAGGGTTAGGGTTAGGGTTAGGGTTAGGGTTAGGGTTAGGGTTAGGGTTAGGGTTAGGGTTAGGGTTAGGGTTAGGGTTAGGGTTAGGGTTAGGGTTAGGGTTAGGGTTAGGGTTAGGGTTAGGGTTAGGGTTAGGGTTAGGGTTAGGGTTAGGGTTAGGGTTAGGGTTAGGGTTAGGGTTAGGGTTAGGGTTAGGGTTAGGGTTAGGGTTAGGGTTAGGGTTAGGGTTAGGGTTAGGGTTAGGGTTAGGGTTAGGGTTAGGGTTAGGGTTAGGGTTAGGGTTAGGGTTAGGGTTAGGGTTAGGGTTAGGGTTAGGGTTAGGGTTAGGGTTAGGGTTAGGGTTAGGGTTAGGGTTAGGGTTAGGGTTAGGGTTAGGGTTAGGGTTAGGGTTAGGGTTAGGGTTAGGGTTAG